>NC_134508.1:15445656-16142156 GCF_027942865.1 Odontesthes bonariensis | reverse complement strand
TTGTGTTCTCTGATCAATCTACTGTATGTTGTTCACATGATGAGGAAGCTCTCATATTCATTCCATCGATTGAAATGAACACGCGTGTGGCTTGGCATAACATCAGAAAACTGTTGTGGATTCAGGTATTCAGAAGAGGTACGAATGTGCAAACTTTGGATCGCAGGGCATCACAGTTGGCTGCTGGGATACTTACAGACATGACATAGACTGCCAATGGATTGACATCACAGATGTGAAGCCCGGTGACTACATCTTCCAGGTAAACATCTGGTCAGTGGGTCCACCAGCCCCATCAATATAGTACATGTTCTGGCTGAAAGGTCTGTCTCAGCTCCGGACGGTGCAGTCAAACAGATACCTAGTCGCCACATCTGCTTGTGTTTGGTGCTAAGCCTAAACAGATGTTAAACAGTTTTACAAACAAGTGAGCAGGGACTGTTGAAGGACACTTGTCTTTCTGATGGACACCAAATTGCTGCAAAATTAACTCTTTACCTCCTTTTTCTGAATAACTTGCAAAAATGTCACTGTTTAGGAGACACACGACCAACATTATTACTCACTAATACACCAGTAACAAATGCTCCCCCCCCCCATCCCCACAGGTCGTGATTAACCCAAACTATGAGGTGGCAGAATCAGATTACAGCAACAACGTTATGAAGTGTCGCTCCCGGTATGATGGACATCGGATATGGATGTACAACTGTCACATAGGTGAGAATACAACCTTCTGCATTTGGGAAAATAGACTTACTATTTTGAAGAAAAAAAAATGAAAAGAAAAGAAAAACTCATGGCTGTGCCATGTTCACTTTGATTAAAAACAGCTCGTTCGTGATGTTTTGAACCTCTGACTACGTGCATTCTGCATCCAAGTATTAAATATACTGAACTTTGTGACACATTATATATCTTACTAAAAAGACTAAATGGTATTTCTCAATTTAGTCTTTTTAGTAAGATATATAATACCGCTTCATTTAATATCCAGCTTTGGTGCCCCGAGACTTTGACTGTCACACAAAAACACTTGCAGCATTTTATGCCGCCGTCAGTTTTTCCTGCTGAAACTACTGAGAAGGTGCAGCTTAAAAAGAAAAATCGTGCACACAGAAACCTCAGACTGCATTAAGTCCTGTGACTTGAGATCACCTCATGGCACATATTCAGTACATACCAACATCTTTGTTTTTTTTTATTAAATACAAAGTTTTACAGTTCTTCCAAGATGGCACATGTTTGGACATGTTTCAAAGATGTGAGACTGGTTTTAAGTCAGTAACAGCATGACATGAAAATACTGTAACGATACAGTAACAAGTATAAAGGGTCTAACACGCCAAGATTTCACTGGTCAAACTACGTGTGATTAAAAACCAAACAAACTGAGAAATTGAAATGTTTGTTTTAAAACATTAGAAATATCTTTATGCAGGATATTTGTTTAATCCTATCCTGAGACTGAACATGGAGAGGAAGTTGACAAGAAGTTAGAAAATTAACACTTTGGTGGAATCATACAACCAGTCCTGCGTCACCTGGGCAACAAGGAAACAGAAAACCTCTCAAAAACAGCCTGGAAATTAAACACTTGAGTTTTAAGTCAACATGCAGTCAAATTCGAACGAGTTAAAAGAGCTTCTTCCATTCTGGAGCCTTTGCAACTGAAATAGCAGTGCATCTGTTAAATCCCCTTTTCATCTATGCCGAGGCGTATTCGCCTTATTAATGACGCCGACAGCGAACGGGAGCTGCAGCGAGCAGAGCTCAGGTGCAGCTGCTGGCGGTGCTTTCACGTCACACTCTGAAATCTGAGGCGGATGCCAGCGGTGCGGGACGGTGAACTATGTCGGTCTCCTTCTTCACTTAACCAACCTGGTGTGACTGCAGGAGGCCAACGCGGCAGGACAGCGGCTGCACTCCTCCAAATCAGTTGAGGCAGATCTCTGCTGAACCTTTCTGTAGAAACCAGAACAAAATGGAAAACCAAAGGTCACTTTAGACACAGTTTGCCTGGTTGTTTTCTAGCGGCGACATCACTTTCTGATCAATTCAGTGGTATATATATAAAAAAATAAAAAACCTCAGAGGTACTCCGTTCACTTAGGATCTGTGTGATTATCAGCTGCTTGTCAGGTGATGTTAGAGAGTTCTGCTCTGCTCGTCTTTTAATCATCCCCTCCCTCTCTGACTTTGCAGGCGGCACACTCAGTTCAGACACCGTGGAGACATTTCCTGGATTACTGAACAACCAGCTTTCACACAGGTAGACCCAAGATGGACAATACAAATGGATGGCATCGGGGAAGCGTGAACACATATCTGACAACCACTAGAGGGGGCTGTGTGATTTTATTTTTTTGTGCTCTCTTGGAGCAGTGCTGGATTGTTGAGCTCAGGGCTCAGCTGGTACCGTACACCATGGCTCAAGGGGAAAATTTAGTGCTTGCTTACAAATTTCATTTACCACATTCAGCTGTAAAACAACCCACAAAAAAAGTGTTTGTGTCTCTTAGGCTACGTTCAGACTGCAGGCCTTGATGCTCAATTCCGATTTTTTTGTGAGGTCGTTCACATTGCAATTAAATGCGCCCTGTATGTGGCCTGCTGTGTGAACGGCTCACCGCCCCATACTATCCCGCATGCGCAGAAGGGCGTACGATGACGTCATACGTGCCTAGCGTTTGTGGAAGTAAACATGGATGGTAAGAGTAGCAATGCATATATTGCGATTTTAAAGTTGTTGTCCAGCCAGAGCCAGCACATTAATCACGGCATAATTTTAAAGAGGATATTAAAAAGAAAAAGAGCTAGGCTTTTGGCCCTGGCTTTTTGTGGGGCAGTGGCATCGTCTATCCAAAGACACGTTTGGGTGCATCGTCGTAGCCAGGAGAGGTGGGACTGACGTGAGCGGCTTTTCAGACGCGTCGGTCGGATAAATGCGCCCTGGCCGTTCAGACTGCAGTCGCATGGCAAAAGATCAGATACGTATCGGAATTAGGACCACATATGCAAGTGGCCTGGATCGGATTTGAAAAAATCCGATCTGTGCTGTTCAGACTGTCATGAAAAGATCAGATACAGGTCGCATAGGGCCAAAAAAAAATCGGATTTGGGTCACTTCAGTGTGCTGTCTGAACGTAGCCTAAGAGTCTCCGATGTAGGTTTTATCTGTTGCTTATGCAATAAGGATTATAGCCAAATAACTTAAGAAACTAACCGCCAAGAGTTGCTTTAGCCAAACTTTTTGAGTGTGGAGAATCCCACCAGAAATCACACAACACCACAGCCCTCACTGTATGCTGTGCTTCCTTTGGATGGATGAAAATAGTCTTCTGCTAATCTGGTGCTATAACTGGTCAGAATCTTGCACTGTATGTTAATGCTCCGACAGCTGAAATGAAAAAAAAACAGCTGTATAAAACAGGTTTGCTTCGTTACTATTCAATAGTACAGGCATCATTTACTTCACACTGAGAGCAAATTCAGTACACATCTATAATAAATCGCTGCCGTTGTATTTAACCAGCGGGAAAATGACAACACGCAGCCGCGTCTGCAGGATTTTCATGTTCTGTCAGAGGCTCCAAGCGCTGAACACAACAGGCGCCGGCAGTTGCTCAGTTTTTGGTTGCTGCAGGGTTTCATAAATGGAATTAAACTGAGTGAGAAGGTGCTTCTCTTGCAATACAAGTTCGAGCTTCCGTTTGAGAATGTTATATTTATTGCTTTGTTTCTCAGTTGTGACAGTAGAAACACATTTCCATCCTCCGGATCTACACCTCCCATCTGCTTCTTCCTCAGCGTCTGAGTTTTGTTAAGTTATTTCCGTCAGGGACTACGGTGACATTGTGGAAGCACTGTAACAGCCACGTTCGCGAGTGAACATGTCTCCTCATGGTTTTGTAAATTACTCCTTTAATGTAGCAACTCGAGAATCCTTCATTTTATAAGGGGACTCGTTAGTTGCCAAATGTTATCATTTTTGTATGCAGAGATGAATGTGGAAAGCATTACATTTTTAAATAAATTATGGTGAAAGCAGACCGCTTCTGTAAAGGTTTCTGTGTATCGAAAAACCTGATTTAAGGTATGTTATTGGTTTTCAGCGAAGTTTCATCCTCCGATCAGTAGCACTCCGTTATCTGGATTAGTTGTGTCAAACCTGAGCATTTATTAACCAGAGCAAAAAATGCTCAACACTTTATTCTCAGCTTGCTCACCTGTATTGAGCACAGGTGCTCAATTCATCTCAGTATCTCAGCGCTCTGCCTCGCCCCCGTAAGCCCAAAGCTCTGGTCACCATCCGCCGGGCCACGGCGCTGTCTGTCCTGGGACGCTCCTTCACTGGCTGGATGAATTCTGGAGGAATGTCGCAAAAATTATCTTATCTACAGCAACGGCAGACAACAGGATATTAACACAATAACGGCTCGTGGTTTTAATATCCTCAAACACAGCGAGCCGACTATTTACGGCAGCTCTGGAATTAAAGTTGGCGGCGAATCTCCCACCTGCCCGTCTCAGGGCCTTTCCTTGGGCTTTTTTACTCCCCTCAGAAAGCGCTCGTGCCTTCAGCAGTGGGTGACTGATAGAGAGGGCGTGGATTGCTGCATATGAAATAAAAAAAAGTTTAAAAAAAGGCCAGCTTAAGTCACAGCTCACTTTGAAGTCAAATTCAGCACCATATTCACCAAACAGTGAACTCTCTCACCTGCTGCCTCGCTGGAGAAAACCCCCAGGGCGTGTGTGTTGTCCACCCACTTGATCTTCATCCCGCCATCACTGAGACCACACAGCAAACCACTTTATTTAGTAACAAACTTAGTGTCTCTGTGTGATCATTTGACCGTGTCGTTGACGGAGTCGAAGGTTGGCTCGCACCTGTATTCTGTGAAAGCATCAAAGAGATCGTCCGTCTTGAGAACAGCCGGGAAGTCGTAGATCTCGATAACGTGGCGAAAGTCATCCGAGTTGAGGGATACGCTCTCGTAGACGGAGAAGTCATTGTGGACGTGTTCGATCGAGACAGCTTCCGCCTGTTTTAGATGCGCCTTGATCTGAAAGAACAGGGGAAATATTAGCTTTTCACGAATAAGTGCACGCAGTGGAGTTTGTGGAGCAAAAGAAAGAAATTAACCGGAAAGCAAGAGAACATACTCCGACGAGGAGACAGAATGTAAGTGAACGTCTGGGGAAAAAATACACAAGAAAAAAACAACCAGTGTCAAACAGACCTGGAACTTACCAGCTCAGTCACGTCATCAGTCCCCGTGGTCGTGTCCTCTGTCTGAACACCGTACTGCACGCTAGCGAGGTCCTGCCTCTCATCCTCCAAGTTCATCTCAGCGAAGCAGCACTGAGTCTGCTCCCAGGCGTGAGCCTCGCTTTCATGCAGCCTGAGCGCCAGCATTTGTGTCTTTTCCCGAGGACACGGAGCCGAAATGTTTGCAGAAGTGTCGGTGATACCGTCCGCGTAAGAGGATGAGTACGTTGGAGTTTCTGTCGTTTCGGAAGAGGGACAAGAATTTGCCGGACAGCTGGTGGAATTACTGCTACTCGGAGCTGAAGCCGTGGAGTCTGTGTACGCCGTTGGGCTTTGCGAGCTTTGTAAAGACAGTTTCTCCCGTGCAGCTCGTGGCATGTACAGGGGCTTGTCCGGCCTTTTGGCTCCTCGGCTCCGCGACGGGATTGAAGGTTTAGGCTTGATGTTGCTTTCCATCCCCGCCCTCCCGCTCGGGAACTCCTCACACGAGAAGCTGTTGTTCTCAAAATCACTGTCTTCTTCTTCTGACTCCCCCCTGCAGGTAAATCAATAAAAATACGTCACAAAAAAATATATAAATATAAAAATAAAATCCACATTTGCAACTCAGGTATGCTAAATGTAAAAGAAAAAAAAAGAACTCTGTATCTATTTATCCCTTTTTTTTGTTGCTTTTTCTATAATAGTGTCTGTCATCATATCCCAAACTCTGACAAACACTAATGAACTTTCATCTGTACCAACTGTATCATCACATCTGATCAGAAGAGGTCAGTTTCTCAGAGTCTACAGCTACACAGGTTTAAATTAGTTCAGCACCGCAGCTCCGAATGGCAGATCACCACCCTGCGGCACCAGCTCTCCCCCACAGAGAAGGTGGTGAGCTCTGGTAAGTCTTCTATCGTCTTGTGGATCAGGTATCGTAGTCTGCTTGGTAACGGGGGGAACAGAAGCACGCTGGACAGAAACACAAAGGACATGACAAAGTTGTGTTGCAGTGATTACACAGTCAAAAGGAACCTTTCCCACATTTAACTCACTTCTGCTGCGCACTGAGTTAGCACTAATACATGACAGCCCACCACTCCAGCTGTGGGAAACTTTGAGTTTCCCACAGCTGGACAGACTGCACAGAACAGCGAAGTGAGCCACACTCACCTTTTGCCGTCGCTTCTCTGTTGGTATGCCTCCAGCTCATCCATGACATGATGTACGAAATGATTTTCTTGCTTCGGCAGATAAACGCCATCGAAACTGGGAAACGCCAGGGTGGACAGACAAAGACGGGTCCTGTTGGCAGCAGGGTGAAGTTCATTAATAACTGTCCTAACAAACTGGAACGATATAATCCTTCCAACCGATACAAAGTGATGATTGACAGCGGGTAATGGAGATAAACAGATGGAAGGATGGATACTGACAGTGGCCAAAAAGTTAGCTAAGTTAGCTAGTTTACGGACAGCTACATCACCAGCACCAATTTAAGCCGAAAGGGGGGAGGGGGTGCAAAGGTATTTGATGTATTCACGTCAGAAAGTACAAGTCTAAAACTCAAAACAAAGCTATCTGACTTTGGTTAACAGATGTGCACGTGCGGTAACGTTAGCCGCCACCCAGATGTTCCCCGCTTCCTGCAAACTCACCGTTAAAGTTGAAGTTTGATGGACGTGGGGCCGTTAGCCAGATGCCGTGTCCACAATTGAAATTACAGGTAATTTCAGTGAAGCGCTAGCAAACCAGTCCCCCCCGGAAACAATTTTTTTTTTTTCCCTTCTCCCATCGGGTCATAGGCAGCAACATATCCGGTCTGATTCTTTCAGAATAAAAGGAAAGTTTGAATGATGCACAAATAAATCACCGATTTGATCAACTGAAAAAAAAACCCACAACCTATGCACGAAGCCACATATTCGTCTTTGTACCGTTGGAAATAAACACGAGGGAAGAAATTGTTCAGCAAATCACTGTTTATTTAGATAAAACATGGCATTAACTGTAAGAAAGGCAGAGAAAGGTTGTATCAAACATCCTCAACAACTATCATGTGAGGAGCGTTTCAGCTTTCTGTGATGTTGATTGACAACATTTGCATGCCGAACCTGTGGAGAAATACACGCAGCTCCGCTTCATTTGGGCGACTCGGATTATGCCGCCGAAGATACAGCTCTCAAAAATGTACTGGTCGAGTTCAGTGGTAAACTTGGTAATCACACAAAAAATTTAAAGGACACAGTTCCCCGCAACCCGTAAAAGAAAAAGCCCCCTTCTTTCACTAGGAAATAGATTTGTCTTACTAAGACTACAACCATCTTGTTAATACCGTGGGGAACAACCCACAACCACACCATTTAGACTGGGCCAACAACTCAAACCCAATCTCAGTCCGTTTTGATTAATGGAAATCACATTATATGAAGTTACATTTGCAAAACAAGACACACCTCAAACCATCTATAATCAAAGCGGTCAAAACGTGGCATTAACACAAAGGCACAATATATAAAGAGTTTTGATCGGTAGGTCAGGTTTTAGGCAACGATTGGCGTGTATATATATACATATACATGTGTGTAAAAAGAAGAAATGTACAAACAAATGTACAAGGACAGGTGGACAGTAGAGTACTTATAAATAACAGGTAAAGGGATCGGATTAAAAGTATATACATCATATATACATCATTCAGGGGGAGACACCGTCAGACAGGTGAGTGATCAGGCTACACAGTGAAGTAAGACAGAGAGTAAAATGATGTTACAAGGCATACAAAGACTAAAACCAAATATACCTGCTGTTCCTTCAGGTTAATGCTAGTTTTTGTTGTTGTTGGGTTTTTTTTGGGAGGGGGGGTGGAATTGCAGTTTTGTTAACTGCAGGCAAGAACATCATGTTGGAGCTCCAAAGACAGAGATACACCCGGGCACCATCACAGCGCAAAGATTCTTCTATCTTCCGGAGCCAATACTTCTGTCTTCGAATATGGTAATTTCAACCTGAGCGGCAAAAGAATTGCAAGTTAAGGAAAACGAACAATGGCACAGACACATCTGCTATCATTACAAACGGGTTTTTAAACAAACCCCCACTGATGGGAAAATCAAAACAAGCATCCATTGATTTCAGCTTTCTAACCGATTTGAAAGAGAAAAAAAAAGTGGCCGAGGAACTTATAATTTTACAAAGCTGAGCGTTCGTAACATCTACCAACCAATACATGGCGATTCTTTTTTTTTTTTTTAGAACGCCATAGCTTCAGTCGGTGCCAAGTTTACCCGATTTGACCAACCTGGAGACAAGTCATTATCAAGACTACAGAGCTGATGACGAAAAAGCAGCAGGATGACAGAAAAACAGTCTGCTCTCTCGACTCCACCCATGTCAGCATGCCACGGAGATCATTCAAAATACTGGCTTAAGGATACAACCCTGAGGCCTCTCTCTATGGGATCGGTCAGCAACAAGCCCCTGGGAGCAAAAATCTTCTCATTCTGATCCTTAATGTATCTTGCAATCTTCTTTAACACCTGTGCAGACACAGCAAGGAGCAGATAACTGTAAGACGCACACTGACAGTTTGACAACCTTTGCGTCACACAAGAACTAATAATGATGCCATAAACGAGATTCAACCTTTTCATAGTGGGTCTCCATACAGAGGAAGATGGTGTAGGCGGTCAGACAAGCCAAGCAGCCTTCCAGATATGACTTCCCCCCGATTTTCTCAGCCTCGGCATACAGGTTGTTTAGAGTCTGGATGGTCTCTTCAAACTGCTGCTTATCAAGCTGAAACCACAGCAACAATTTATATGCATAATCCTAAAGTACTGGGGGAAAAAAAACGTCCCACCACCCAGGTAAAAACTGTGCATACCCTTGAGTCCAGTTCAGAAGGGAACTTGGTCTGGAATTTACATAGGATTCCTGAGCTGTAGTCTCTCTGGATAAACACCTTGGAGGAGGCGGTTAGCTGATGGAGGTCCTGTAAACTGTGGGTCTGAACAAAGATGGAGGCACCAAACACTTTAAACTCCGAGGGAAGCAAGCGATTACTTAGGTTTTACGTAGGTTAAAATATTTATTAGATAAGTTTGTCCGGTCAAGGTAAGCTGCATAAGTGCCCCCGTCTTATCCTCGTAAAAGATTGTTAAAAATAAATAATTCGTATAAAAACACTATGGACGGCTTATATGGGATGTCGTTAGCTGATATCGCGTTAGCTTACATTTAGTGACACCTCAGCACCGACACAAAGAAAGACAGTGTTCGTCACCAACACCCAAAACAAAAGCTTTACAACAAAACTGTAAATTTACTTAAACATTGGCCGACAGTAATCTTTAGAAAAACAATTCAGCCTTTAAACTTACCTCAGCCATTGCGGACGCTGCCCCGATAGCTTCTTTACTCTATAGCTAGCTGCTGCGCGTCCCAATGAGACTTCCGGTATAAGGTTTTCAAAATAAATGTGCACTTTGTTCCCAAACGTAAGATGAAATCGAGTAATAAAATGTTTGATCGTGATTTCGCCTTACACCGAGTACTTTTGCACGAAACTTTTCGTACAATAAATAGAATACAGACTACTCTTAAGGTCGACATGGTAACGGGGAACCCAATAATGGAAGCATCTCCAACATGTACTTGACAGTCCACCGATAACGCGTTTTAAACAGGAATAGTAGATAAATGTAGTTCATGTCTGAGCGTGGGGCCACTTTGTATAATTTGTGCTCCCGGGGGTTCCTCTAGACGAGAAGCACCCGACCTGACAAATATTTCGGTTTATACTCATCCGGAATAAATTGACATGTTGATATCCAAATACCAGACTGATTTGAAAAAGATTCAGTATTTTCCCTATTATTTAGTTTAAACACCAGAAGCCTTCTTTCCGTTGAAACATGTTCACTCTTTGAAGGCTGACACAAACAGGAAGTGTTCAGGTACCCCTCCTCCCTGCACAAGTTTCCTGAAGAAAAACGTTGGACGCAACAAACGCCACCACTGGCAGTTGGCAACTTTGTGTTCAATTTGGTTGTCTGCTCCTCTATGTAAACATAAGTTTTAGTACACCCCACTACATGGAAATCATTTCAACAAATGCCTTTTATGCATTAAACACTCAAAGAAAGGATGAAACTGTGAATGTTATCAGTTTATTGAATCATGGTCTTGACTCCAAACTGGCTCTGTTCGCTGTATTCTTTAGTCAAACAGACCGAAACCCATGTCGTCTTCAGATTCCTCAGACTCCTCCTTAACCTCCTCCTTAGCAGCTGGAGCTGCAGCAGTCTCTGCAGCTGCTACAGGTGCTGCGACAGCAGCAAAAGCAGAAGGGTCAGCCAGGAAAGCTTTGACCTGTGGAGGGAAAAAGGCACAATGTTGGGGTTTTCGCGACATGCTATGGACCATCTTCTGGGGCAATCAAAGATGGACTAAATTCCACTTAAAGAATCAAGACTGAATCTCTGAAGGGCTGTCTGAAACGAAGAGCCTCTAATTGTCCAGAAAACAAAACAGGCAGGGATATTACTAAACATGTTCTTTGCAGGGTGATCAACAATGCAGCACTACACAGGCTACATTGGCACCTATCCTGCAAATCCTCTAGATCCATTTTATTGTATAATATACATAGGTATACCTTTTCTGCCAGAGGGAAGGAGTATTCCGTCTCCACAGCGACAGCCAGGACTCTCTTGTAGCCATTGATGATGGAGTGGGGGACGGAGGCCAAAGTGGGATAGCCAATCTCCATACACACGCTTGCAATGTTTCTCACACCCTATAGGATTAACAAGTTTTTTATTTTTTTTTAATATAGTCAATTTAAAGGCATAACCTATAGCCAAAGCAGAGACAGCCTCAATGCTTTCTTTAGACTACAATGAATCTCACCTCCAGGAACCTGGCGTGCAGACAAGCCTCTGTGATGTCGAGCACCTCAGGACTGTAAACACTGCCGTTGTCATACACCTGCTGGATGATCAGTCCGAAGGAGAATGGCGAGATATTCAACATGTTGAGCAGCGTGGCCTCGCTGGCACCAACCTTGTCGCCAGTTCTGATCAGACCGACATCGGTCTGAGGAAAGAAACGGCCATTAAGTTAGTAATGTCCATTTCTGGTTCAAATGTTAAATGTCTAATTGTTGTCAAACTCACCAAGATTTCAATGGTTCCTCTGGAGATTTTAGTGGTGATACCCAGAGCCTGGAAGAAAGAGGTCTTCTCGGGACCCAGCCCAGTATTCTGGGCTGGCACCGTCACGTCACATGGGGCAATAGCTCCAGCACGGGCAGCTGCTGGTACCTGGGGAACATCATAGTAACCTTTCATTTCAATGCCACTTTATCAGAGCAAAGCCTTTACGGGGGTGTTTGAACACGCAAATATCAGATTTCAGTTTTTGAGTGTCTGAAACCTTACGTCCCTGGCAGCCATTAGATTATAACAGACAGGGATAGCGAGGAAACATGTTACTGTTTGCAGGGGGAACGACAATACAGTACTACGCAAGCTGCATTGTAACTTATCCTGCACATTTGAAGAGTGTACGGGGCAATATAACCCATGTATTAAATGTAAATGATTTTAATGTAACTAGACAACAGTTATATCCACATAATTATTGCACTTTAACAGTTCATAGGTACACTAATGCAACAAATCTCTAGATAATACGGTCTCTTGTGTTGACACTTATTAAATCAAAGTGTAACCTACAATATTGCACACCAAGAGGCCATTTTGTACCAGATTATACACCTTTGCTCCATTTCTTTTTTACCTTATTGGCCAGCAGCATGTCCCTGACCTCAGCCAGATCCTCCTTGGTGAAGACAAAGCCCACATTTCCTTTAATGTGGGGCAGGAGCCTGTCAAGTCATAGAAATTCCATCACATTTCTGAGCACATCACCACTATAACAGATGGTTAACAATCTTTGAGTGTCTGAATCCTTACGTCCCTGGCAGCCATTAGATTATAACAGACAGGGATAGCGAGGAAACATGTTACTGTTTGCAGGGGGAACGACAATACAGCACCACACAAGCTGCACAGTAGATATCCTGCTACTTCAAAAAAAGATAGATCTCAAAAAGACTGAGGGGGTAGCAACACTCACTTCTCCAGGGCAGGATTGTTCTCCAGGTGGCCACGGATAGCTTTGCGCATCATTGTGTTTTTACCCATCAGCACCACAGCTTTTCCACGCAGAGACATACGGATGGTCTGCATCTGCTTGGAGCCCACATTGTCTGCCCCCACGATGAAACATTTTGGATAGTCATCCAAAAGTTGCTGCAAACAGACCACTGCGTGTCAAAACGAATTGAATTACTATGGCGTTAACAAACTTGAACTATGAGGCTTATTTTTTTTTTTTTTAAATCAAAATAGTACTTACGATGATTTTCAGAAAATAGTTGGACTTCCACGTGGCCCTGTCTTCCCTGGGCATCTTGATAGTGCTTCCAAGGATCGCTCAACAGCTGGTTTAAAGACAAGGTGATATCTGCAAACGGAGAAAAAAAAAACGATTTGTCAGTGTGCTTTTTATGTACAAAATGTTTCAACACAACCAACAGCGTTGTACAGCCCTGACATGTGGTCAGTGGCTAAAGCTAGCCTGCTAATCTATAGCTAGCAATAGCTAAAGAGGCCGCGCTCGATGATAACGCACCAAAGTTCAGTATATGAACATGATTTAAAGTACGTTATGCAGAACAAACACCTTTCTTACATATACAAAGAACTATAGCTCACTACTCTCACAAATACTTTTTTTTAGGGCTTTCAAAAGCGACGGGAGAAAACACTCACCGCGTCTGAGGGTCGCGTGAAAGAAAGAGGAAGCGGAAAGGCGCGAGGCGAATATATCCAACACGAACGGCCAATCACAGCGAAGAAAGAGGCCCTGGGCTTACCCCCTATTGGACCATTTTCGCATCAAATGGGCTCTCGCTGCAGCATCGCCCCCCTCACTTCCGTGTCCGATTTTAAGGCACGAGCATGGTGTTCAATGTGGCTTTTCTAGTTCTGGTGGATATGTAAGAAGTACATGCCTTTGTAGCCAGTTCACTCACATATCCGTCTGCTGGCATTAACTATGTCACAGCCGCCTGTACAGATTCCTTCTGAGGTTTGGACGAACGTGTTCGGGTATCTGTCAGTGGAAGACAAGTTCAACGTCCGGGCATCCTGCAAGCACTTCAAGAAACTTGTCGACCACTGGTCTCTCTGGAAAGGCTGGGCAGTAGTTTTAAGTTTTAAAAATTGCGCCTACAACGGTCAGTTCTGGACCACTCTTCGTCGCAGGAAAGTCACCAGTGTGGTGATGAGGAGCACCAAAGCTAAAGACTGGAAACAGCTCGCCCTGTCGCTCCCTGCTCTCACCACAATGGTCGTGGAGCAAAGCTCTCCGGGGACCCTCGGCTTTTTAAAGGACTTCCCGCATTTGAAACGTTTGGCTGTGAGAGGCGGCGCTCTGTTGTTCAACACCAACTCGGTGTCTCGACCTGAGCAGCTGACTCATCTTAGCATTTGTGGTGGTACATTTTGCACGAGAACACAGAATTTGCTCATGACTGCACTGGGTCCGTTTGGAAATCTTACTTCTCTAGTCTGTCATGATTTTGGAGTCTCGGGAGTACCATTTTGGATGATGCAGACCTTTCTGTCCTGCTTGCCTGAACTGAAGCATCTCTCCTTGTCTATGAAACACACATTGCGGGACTCGGGTAGTGTTTTGCCAGTTTGTGGGACACCCTTAGGCTTGTCCAGTTTGGAACTTATAAGCTACTCGTATAATTCACTGACAGAAGATGCAATGAGGTTGTTTCCTTGCCTTGACAGCCTTGCTGTTTTCTACAAGCATTCACATGAGGAGATGCAAGACAGAGGTTTACCACCTGCGCTTCACCTAAAAACTTGGCTGTCTGACCTCCCCCAACTGTCCAGCCTGGTTGTTGTCAAGGGCCCTCCTGTTAAAATGTATGTCACCTCCATCCCAGCCACGGTGACCAGTCTCACTCTGTGTGTTGCGGGGTTGTCTTCTAAGGACATGGCAGCCTTAGCGGTGCAGACGCCAAACCTCCTCCACCTCCACATCGACCCCTGGCCCTCACATTTGGGGGCCGACACTGCCAAAATCTCTCAGCTATTTCCAATGCTCAGAAGTCTCAAACTTCGCCTTGAACATGTGCCAGAGAAAGATGCTTTGCACCTCCACCAGCTGCAGAACCTGGAGCACTTGGAGGTTCTGGACAGCCAGCAGCGCCTTCCTGATCTGGCTGCCAGGCTTCGAGCTCTCACAAAGCACAGGCTTCGGGTTGTGGCCTCTCCCCGCCAAAGAGACCCGCTGTCCTGCTCTTGTGTTTATCAGGTGTATTGATTTTTGACGACCTCCCCTCCCCAGACTGTTGACAGATGTTTGTTCAAATACGTGACAACTGGCCGGATCAAAGTCACTTTTCTATTCCATAATCATTTTTATTTTTTATCAATACCTGGTTTTTTTAACACCTTGGGCTAAATGTGTGATATTCAAATGAATTTCATGTCATGTATAACGACAAATTGTTGAAAATGATTGGTCGAATTGTGGTCAAAGTAAAAAAAGATTTGTGACAGGTCTGCGATCCCCTGCCATACTTTACATCATGTAAACAGTAATTCCCTCTACATCAACTTCTTCTTTTTTTTTTTTTAAATAGCACCTTTCATTATAATATAGTTAGTATAAATAGAAAAAGACGCAGATCCAAAATCCATCCATTATTTTCCCTTATCTGAGGTTTGCCCACCGACACTCTCCTGTTCCTCCTGGGGGATCCCGAGGCGCTCCCTGGCCAGAAGGGCCAGAATATTCCCTCCAGCGTGTTCTGGGTCTGTCCCGGGGGCCAAAATCTCCAAAGGGAGGCAACCAGGAGGCATCCTAATCAGCAGCCTGAGCCACTTCAGCGGACTCACAGAGATAATATGCAATTTAAACATGAAAGCTTAAGAATTACTTAAAAATACAATACAGAGCATACCAAAATGAGCACTACACAGAAAGATTGCTGAACCTGTGGGTCAAACAATCAGAGGAAAGACAGAAGGGGTCACGAGTCAATGAGGAAAATTGAAAAGAAGACAGAGGATGTGTCTGTGACCCAGAAAGGCTGTTTATTCATCCAGATTCAAATCAGATCAACATACATAAGCAAAATTAACACATTTCTTTCTTTTCCAACACTCACACTGTCCCCTGCTACTTCCCAAACATCTGAATCTGCTACAAGTGAACACCAATAATGTGTGCCGAACGAATCAGCGCCCATCTATTACAGTGTATAGTTCAGAGTGAAACCGCAGCACAGCAGGTGAAGCCTTCTCCCAGACTTCAGCCCCTGAGGCTGGGAGCTCAACAGTGTGTAAGACCTTATTGCATTGACACATTTGGCACAACAACAAATTCAGATCAACTTGAAGGTGGATACACTGTATCAACTCCTTGGACACGGATACACAAATCAAAAAGGAGAAACAATATTGTAGTTTCTCCACAAAGGGAAAAAAAAGAAGAGAAAAGGGTACATTTCTGCAGACGAGCTGCGGTAAAAAAAAAAAAAAGGGAGTGATTACTGAGATGTTCGCTAAGCTCTGGATAGGTGTCGTATTCTGATTAATGACCAGCAAAGGCTAACATCTAGCTCCCATCAGCGAGGTTTGCAGTAATACAAATAAGAAAGAAGGATCATAGTTAACGATTCATAATAAAAACTTCAGGCCGTTTCCTCTGAAGTCTGACACACTGAAATCTGAGCTGGTGTGTGTGTGTGTGTGTGTGCGCGCGTGTGTGAAAAGGAATGAGACTAGGGTTGTTACAGTAGGCTACATGCTAACAGAGCCAGCTCTTTGCATATCAGTGTGAGCCTTAAAAGCTCAAAAATATATATCGATTTTCATCACAACAGACAAAACACAGTTCTGTCACCTCGTGGAGCGTGTTACAGGTATACAAATGTCGATTCTGATTGTAACGGCAGCTGGTGCTGATTAAGCTCCACGTGTACGAAAAGAGCACGAGAAACTTGTAATTCTTTAACAAGCCTTACTGATAGATACTAGTCACTGTATGAAGTGGTAAATGCATGTAAGTGGCAACAGTTAAAACATGGAAATTGTTGAAAAAACTATTTACTTTGAATTTGTTCTGTGTGACACCTTTAGGTGAATAAAACGGGAAAATCTCAAGGTTTAAAAAAATTTAAGAATTTAATTTGTTTTGGCTTGTTTTTCTCATAAAATACTCCAACATTTTTCAATATTTGTAAGCAGAGTACACATTTTATTGTTATTGACCTGCTTTTTATGTTATTAGTTGCAATAATTCAATTTTACAAAATCTGACACACACTTAAGTTGCTGCAATCAGGTGAAAACAAGAGCTCTCCCTTGCTAAAGCGTAGAAAAAAAAAAAGAAAAAAAATATCAATACCATAATTTTGTGTTTACTATCATTTCCAAAGGGAAATAGAGGAGCAACAATTTAGCACAAGATAGGAGTGAGATGTATGTGGAAACTGATAAAACATGAATTCATTTTCATAGGAAAGCCTGTAGAAAAATAAGTAATATCTTGATGACACTAAATTATAAAATGCACCGTGAGATGGTCTCATCAAGAGATCTCTTGTTGCTGCAGTGTGTGTGTGTGTGTGTGTGCCAAGAGGTTGGACTAGTTTGTCAAAGAAGCAAAGAAGACATGTGTACGTGTGCATGTAAGCATCATCTGTGTTAATGGTTATTTCAAATGGCACCACAAAAGTTTCCAACGCTAGAAAAATACATGTTTTTTTCCCCCCCAACACCCATTGGCCAAACTCTGCACATTCAACACTCCTGTTACTGTAAACCAGCTTAGCTCAACTCTCAATGGTCCACGCAATCAAGAGGAAGTCTCAGATCTGCAGAAAACTACGTCAGCCTCGGCTCACCACCTTACGATACAAGGTCTTGCCCTGCAATTCAATTCACAAATCAAGACTGTTTATGTACACACACACACACACACACACACACACACACACACACAAGGGGAAAGCTATATATTCCTTTCTTGTTTCTGTCGCGCTCGGGAATAAAAGCCTAAATAAAAAAAAATCTCTTTGGGCTTTGTTAAAAATGTCTTTAGTAAAAGTGTAAAAGGTTGGACTTCCAGGGAAGTCCTTTCAGTGTCATAGCTAATATTCAGAGACACTTTCCACTCTTGTTAAGATGTGATCAAAAAAATCTGTCTCAGAAACCACTGACTCATAGATGCAAAAAGACACGTGAGCGCACATATGTCTATATGTGCATTTAGACTTACACACATTTGCACAGAGAGTGGACATGCGGTCTAGCTGAAGAGTTTGACAAAGCAGCCGTGGCAGTAGGGCTTGTCATTCTGCTCTTTGAAGGTGCCCTTGTTAAGCTGCTTGAGGCAGAAAGCGCACACAAAGTGCTCTGGGTGGAACTTCTTGCCCATGGCTGTGATGCAGCGACCCGTGATGGGTTTCTGGCAGCCGGAGCACATGGAGCCACGTCGCTCATGATAATGAGACTCACAGTATGGCTGGCCGTCGTGGTCAAAGAAGCTGCCGTTCACGAATGGTGTGAAGCACTCCTGGAAAAAAAATGAAAATGCATGACAACAGGTTGACACGTAGTCGATGATTAATTTCAAATCAGATAAGCTGCAGGTAGCAAGCAGTGACTCACCCTGCAGACAAAGCAGTTTGGGTGCCACAGTGAATTAAGAGCGGAGATGTAGTTCTCCAGGATGGCACGGGTACAACCACCACATTTAGGGGCAAACATGTCAAAGTAGTCCTTTCTGCAGAACGCCTTTCCATCCTTCTCATGGAAACCTAGAGGGCAGTAAAGGCACACCCTGATTCACACTACATGCTACTTAAAAAATACTCTCCTCTGACATGCTAAGGGATGTGGCTTTTACCTTCAGGTCCAAAAAAGGCTCCACACTGGGCGCAGAAGAAGTGTTCTGGATGCCAAGTCTTGTCCAAAGCTGTCACAACTTTCTGTGAAGTCAAGGAGAGGCAAATGGTCACTCGTTCATAATCTCCATGCAGTAAGGCCAATAAACGTAAGGAACAAGAGAATTCTCGCAGTGTTATCAAAGAAAGTGAATGCGTGGGCATGTTCATCTGTCCGGCACATCAGGGAGGCCAGGAGAGGGCAGGCCAAGTCAGCAGCCTGGAGCAGTGTAGGAGGTGTTGGAATGCTACGACTGATAGCACGTTTATCAATGCATGAGAGCGTCCCTCAGCTGTTTGAGCACACTAATATTTTTCATGTAATACAATACACTATAGCGTCCTAGTTCTGCAGCAGAGCCGTAACTCACTTTAAAGCTGTGTGACTTCATGTTTCAGAGCAGAAACTATTCTAAGCTTTGCCACCAGGAGGTGTCATGTGCCGCAAGCGGTTTTTCTCTCTTTTATTCTTTTCTTTTTAAGGCAAAATGATTTTGAGAAACGCCACCACATGTTTGCTGAACTGGGAGCACATGTAAAGATGCTAGATTAAACCCAATGCAGCATGATGCAACATTTTTCAAACTGTGCATCGCCAGAGTAAACTGAGCATATTCAACCTATTCACAGTAAACACTGTTGACTAAAAGCAGAATAGATCAAGTTCTGCATTCTCCCTTTGTTCTTTTCTCTTCCTCAGACATGCTTATCTGTGTGTTTCCCTCAAAGGACCTTTATTTGAGAAGAGGGAAAGCAAGTGATGTCAAGCTCTGCATGAGGATCATTTGGGAAGCCTTGGCGGTGACTCACATTGGCCTCCCTGCAGGCTTAATACCACTGGTTACTGTCTTCTTCTCTTCTAGTGCCTCTGGCACTGTGTGTGTTGGCATGAGTGTGTGTAAGAGCAGTGGTTGGATACACAAACGGACAAAAAGGACAACAGGACCGTGTAACCATGAAGATAAGCCTGAGTGGTGACAAGTGAAAGACGAGAGCAACCTGCAGTGGCGTGGACATGTGAATTTCTCTGTCTGCAACAGAGTTGGGCAAATGACTTGAAAATGGTAAATACTTAGATGTTTATGGTAATTCACTTCAGGTCATTACACAACTTCCCACCATCCAAAACATTTTCATGTACACAACGACAACACAAAAAAACAGCAAACGGTACATTCTTAACTGGGAACAATAACTGCAATCTGTGATCGTTTAATGTATCTCTAGCTAAAGCAGCACTGTTGGATATTTGTTTGCACACAAAAGTAAAGTGAAGTCACTTTGACTGCTTTGAGGACAGGGTGTGCCTGTCTGTCAGCGTCTGACTGAGAAAGAAAATCAATTTAGTTCATGGAGTGATTTTTCCAGGAAGCCCTTAATCCATTAGGTTATGAATAAATAAATGTCATTATATCCCTATTCGCTATATGTGTATGTTTGAGTTTAAGTGTGCATAAGCGAGTGAAAGCATTACTAACATCCAGTATGGGTCCATTACAGTAGTGGCATCGAGGTGAAAACAGGCTGTGGTAGTCTTTCTCACAGTATGGCTGCCCATCACGCTCAAAGAAGTTTCTGGAGCCTATCTCGTCCTGACAGTGGGTGCACACAAAGTGCTCCGGGTGCCACGTTCTGCCCATGGCAGTCACCACCTGGTGTGGGGAGACACAGTGCATTAAAATGTGATGAACTTGCTCAGGGGAAGGGAAAAAAACTGCAGTACAGCACGAATGAGGCAAATGAAAAGCAGTAAACTGTAGCAGATGCAGCTCTCTCAAACGTCTACATGCTTCTGAACACATGTGCTTACCACCGTTCTATTCTAAATTCTAAGGGAGAAATGTCGCTACAAATCCTGTAAAACTGCAGGTCAGATATATAAGAGAAACAACTGCTTTTAAAATGGCACGACAAGTTAAGTGAGTGATGTGCATTTGGAGTAAAAACTCAGTTTGGTTACTTCTAGTTAGCATCTTAACATTACTCGGACTATTTAATGAAACTGTCAACTAAAAGAAGTTGAATTATTGATAGACTGAGTGTCTATGATGTTAAACAATCAGCACAGCCTCGCCCATCATGCAACCCACCCCCTTAAAAAGGCACCAAGGCATGAATCTGAGCACATCGGGGCATTCTAATATGCAGGTTAGTGGGGACCGACTCTCTTTTGGAGCCTCAAGCCGTTTTTGGAGCTTTATATTTCTGTCCTGGAGGTTGGCACTTCATTACAATCTGGATGGTTCTGTATCATTACCTGTCCGGCAATCGGTTTCTTGCAGGCACCACAAACGCCTTTAGCCACAGTCTGGACACCGAGTCTGTTGAGGTCAGTCTGCAGGCTTCCCAGCATGTTGTCGAGCTTGTTGGCTGGTTTCAGCGGAGCTGTGGTAGAGGTCTTTCCCTGGTTCTGACAGAATCGGAGAACAGTTTCATTAACCTATTTAGATGTGCACGGAAGTTCCAAGTGTATAAAGTCCTTGATAAAATGTATCCAGTAAGCAATCTAAATGAAGAAATGACCGCTATCTTATCCACCGTCTTTACGTAACCTTTTTTAAGCCTACTGAAAGCAGCTGATCCTTTACCACAGGCTGAGTTGTTGAGAGACAGTAGTGAATCTGGATGGAAAATAGCTGTCTCCTCTTTCAAGACAGATAAAAAAAAAACAAAGACAAACATTTGAAACCTCAAAAATCTGTGACAACATATGTACTGATGATCCCAAATCCAATTTCATATTAAGATGACTCCCTGATATCAACATTGAGTGGGAATCTGTGTCTGGCTGCTGCCATCTAAGCAAACACAGACCTTCTCAGATGGAGTGGTTATTGGATCTTCACGACTCCAACATTCCTCTGAGAGGAAAAAATAGCATCTCTGCATATATTCACTCTTACACTCTCGACATACCGTCACACACAAGTAACCTCTTTACCTCTGACAAAACTAAATACCATCCTGACTCGGATGCATGTTTAGCGCTGCCTGTATCAGTCCACTACCCGAAGTCCTCACCAAATGACAGCTCTGTGGACTAAAAGAGGAGTCCTTTGACATCAAAACGCTATTATCTAAACTCATGGGACCTGTTGACTTAAGTCCTGTGAGACTTGCTATAAATGTGGTGGTAACTGCGCTGTCATGTGGCAGATTAGGTTTCAGTTGCACTGCGAGCCTACCATTCCTGTGCATGGCAGGACACTTAGTGTAACGAGAACTTACACTCTGCTTTCTCCTAACCTCTTAAATTCTTCTCTCCACTCCAAACACAAGGCTCTTGGCGCCATCAGATGTCATAATTAGACAAGGTGCTCAGTTTCTCCAGCCTGAGTGTCAGCACCCCTCATAAACTAGACTGACTGGATTACAGACAAAGCTTTAAAGAGGCTACCTGTTTCAATACAGAGGGCCTAAAACGGAGTCAGACAAACTCTACAGCACCCCCAAAATAACCAAATAGTCTGCAAACATGTCAACAAGAGCTCACAGTGTGAAGGAAAGTGAATGATAAAAAAATGGGAAGAGAGTATGAGGTGTGAGAGGAGAGGAGGATGAGGTGATCCATGCCTGCATTAGTGGGAAGATGGGGTCATACTCTGTCTGACAACCCACTGATACAAACACCTTGGGGGGCGGGGGAGGCGTGGCGGGTTTGGGTGGGGGGCTAGGTGATGGAGGGGGCTGGACAGGGGGAGGTGTGGGCTCCCTGGGTGGAGGAGGAGAAGGTTCCTTGGGAGGGGGTGGAGGAGGAGGAGCAGGTTCCTTGGGTGGAGGAGGTGGAGGAGGAGGGGGAGGAGGCTCCTTGGGGGGAGGAGGGGTGGGTTCTCGAGGAGGAGGGGGGGTTGGAGGTGGTGGAGGTAGAGGTAGAGGCGGAGGCGTCTGCTTGACTGGGGGTAGCTTTTTGGGTGCTGGGGGAGATTGCGGAGGGGGGAGGACTTTTCTCTGTGGGACAGGTGATTCGGGAGGGATGATGATCTGGCGGAAGGAGGGAAGATGGAAACGGCAAAGGAGAGCAAACAGACAAGACAAGGCACAAGAGCACAGTTAGAAAAGGAAGAAAAAGTTCAATAAAATTGGCACAAGAAGTCAAATAGTTTAAATTGACAGCGAAAAACAACATCAATTTGCTCGATATCTGATGAAACAGTAAGAATACTTCATTCTTAATCTCCAGAGCTATGCAGCCATGAGTGGTAAATTTATTGTCCAACTTGGCGCAACAGTCCTGCTATAGTCCTCTGGTGTCTACCTTATCCACAGATGGTTGAATCCCTTCCTCCCGTGTTCGCTGCGGGTTGGACATAACGATGACTCCCTCCGTCAGCCAGTCATCTGGCTGTTGTTTACGCCTGCGCTCCACTCGGCCAATCCCCAGTTTCCCCTGGAGCTCCTCAATGAGTCGATCTTGCGAGTTGCTTTTATTCACAATGATTGGTCCCATTTTACGCCTCAACAATCCTTCTCTGAACATTGGATGCACGTTGGACGTCTCTTTGGTGCGGCGGATAACTGACTTGAGCTGGAGAGTGGATGATAGGGAGGTGTGGGAAGCTGGGATCGTGCCATTTACCAGATATTCCCCATTTCAAGCAAGGCAAGCCCAGCACTGGATGTCTCATTCAAGAGGCAAAAACACTCAAAATGCTGGCTTCAGAATAACCCTGTCAAAATGCTATGCACTCGCATATTTAATCGCTTATTGGTCGAAGAAAAAGCACAGCCTTCTGTTAAAGTTCATTCTTCACAATCAAACCCGTTGCAAGGCATGCTTCACAAAATGCTCTCCCAAATGTCTGCACATGCCAAAGCAAGGCCAAAACAAAAGAACGAACTCACTCTTGTAGGATGTCTGATTTCATATGCTCATTGTAAGTGCATATAGCAGCAATGAAAATATCCCCCCTTCTCCTGTGGAGTCTTACTGTTTGCAGCAATCAGTGATTAAAAACAGGCTCCACCACGAACACAGCAGCGTCCAACAAAAGCAAGCTCGGACGTGCGTCGACATCTTGTCAGCAAAGCTTTCAACATCGGCCGCAAATGGTCTCTATGGGGAGACGTCTCCCTCAAGCCATTTTGTTCTTGCTATTCGACACCACATGCATCACACCACAGAGAATGAAGAATCTGTCTTCATCTCGACATGTCTGTACTATTTCACAGCTCCTTCGATTCTTGTACGAGTGCTCACCCAAAATAAGCTGGAAACAGTGTTGAGAAATACACAATGCTTTTAACAGTCGTATGACACAGCCAATCTGACATTACTGTCAGAGATCTTTGTATCCTTGGCCGCACGGTCAAATAATTGAAAAGCCTTAAATCCACTACAGCTTATTTTGGGAGAGTCAAGTTGCCTACTTGGCCAGAAGCAGATAGTCGCTCCACGGCAGAGGGTTGCTGTATGGGCAGGTCCAGCGTTGCATCTGGAGTCCCGGGGCAGGTGGAAGGGGTAAAACACTCGTCCATCCAGCTGGATTCAGTCATGGGCGTCAGGGTTCCCTCTCTGCTAAAATCGGGGTAGATTCCCTCTTCCTCATCCCAATATCTGTCTTCATCACCAGACGTAACAGAAGCAGGTGGCGGGTTCTCAGTCAGCCGAGTGGAGTCAGAAGCTAAGAGTTTGTCTAAAGCATCATCCAATAAATTCTCCCGGCACGGCCATGTTAAATCCAGTACATCACCTCCTTCAGTTTCTGGGGCACACAGGTTACTTGATGGTATTGCAGCAAGTGAAACTGGAGAAGCTCTGGGACTACTGGTGCCTGGTACTGTGAACTGTTTTCTGATTACTGACGCAGGACTCTTAGGAACCACAGGCTCACTCTTTGGAACTGTTAATGGACTGGACAGCCTTGGAAGTGTTACTGGGGAAGAACTCCTTGGGACCATTTCTGGACAAGAGCTCTTCGGCACGGCTGCAGAACTGGACACATTAGGAACAGTTAGTGGACTTGTAGTCTTTGGAACTGGACTTGAAAGTCTTGGAATTGCCCCTGAACTTGCACTTTTACGAACTGGGTCAGGACTCGCACTCTTTGGTGGGCTACAGATAGCAGGGACTGTAACAGGACTTGCACTTTTTGGAACTGGACTTGAAAGCCTCAGAACTGTTGCAGAACTTGCCGTTTTTGGCACTGCTTCTGTAGCAGTTGGCCCTGTCACCAGTCTATCACTCGACGTAACTGCTTCAGGACTCATGTGAACAGGACTGTGACTCTTATGGACCGGGCTTTCACATTTAACCTCAGGAGAACTGGAAATCTTAGCTCTAAGAATGGGACTGCTGATTTTGGACACTGTGACTGGACTTGAGCTTCTGGGGGTGGTACCAGGACTAGTTGACTCTTTAGTCACTAACATTTGGGTAGGATTGTTGTCTTCATCTCGACTGAGAGGTTTTAGAGCACTGGAGACACTGAAGCTCTCCACAAGAGAGATCTCAGAAGCGATAGTGCCACCATCATCCTTCTGTTGAATCTGGGAGTACTGAAGGCTCTTAGATGATGCAATTATTACAGCGGAACCACGTAAAGACGCAGGGGCTGAACTACCATCCTCATCTATGTGGAGTTCCAGTGGAAGAGGTGTACATGAGGGGGAAGTGTAACTCGAGGGTAGAGTAGTATCTTCTGAGGCAGAATGAGGAGTTACAGATGGGTCGGTTACTGTTTGGACAACTGGTGAACCAGCTGGCAGTAAAGGGTCTCCAGAATCCTGATTCACAGACAACTGAGAGCCAGACTGAGTCAGTTGCAGCGATGTGATGAAAGCAATACAAAGACAAGACGTACACAGTGGCAGAGAAAAGAGAAAAAGACCAAGAAAATAGAGAATAAATTTAAGATTAAGGGCACAAATAAAAAAAATAAAACAATTAACCTAGAGTGAATAACATAGTTTTCTCTTATTTGAACACAAAGTCTTGACTGTTACCCTCAGGTATACTGGGGCCAGACACCATTGCCTTAGATCTAAAATCTAGATCAAAAGATGCTGAATTTACATTTCTTCAGTCTCGACAAAACCCACTACTATAATCAAAGGTAAGATCACACAAAGTATGTTGCTATGAGGCAAATAACTGCCCCAGTCACTGTGGTCATACTGCAGCAAAATGGACATTTATAGGTGAAACCTACCGTATGTAAACTGTTGATAAACAAGAAAAGAGCAGAATATCAGACGACTGTTTCATGTATGAGACCTTACTTGTGCAAACAGTGAAACATTCGCAAAACCATAAATCTGGAAAAGATAAAATAACTACCTAAATCATTTGTAAAATGACTTAAAAAATTGTTCCTGTACCCAAATGATGCAAAAGTCACACAAAGGCAAATATAACTATTGGCCATGAAGTGAGAAAACCTCAGCCAAAGTCAGCCACTCACGTTGCTTTGGACTTTGAAGTCAGATAGCGAAGCCATGAGCTCATCCAGTTCGCGTGTGGCAGAGGAGGCAGACATTCTGGCCTGTTGTTGTGACATGGTTTCCTCTTGTGCATCGGTTTGTACATCTGACACCACCAAAGGTGTGGGACTGAAAAATGAAAATAAACACCCACCAAATTAAAATAACTGCATTTGTACAATGAGCTAAAAATAAAATACAAAGAAACCATCTACTACAAAAACTAATTCATGCCACCTTAACACATGTGAGCGTTACTTTAAGAACCGTTTTCTCTTACATGGGTGTTGGCACAGAGCTTTCCAGCTCATCCAGAAGGCTCACTACACTTGGTCGCACATCCTCTATTCCTCGAGCTGCTGCGGCACGATTGGGCTTCTCCAGGGTAGATGCAGCGGATTTCCCAGCAGAGGAGACTCCATTCTCTCTAATATGGTGGATGGTGCCGCTTGAAGGTAGTGGTGGAGCAAGTTCTTGAATGCAAATGCAAAACAAACAAACAAAAAAAGAAAAGAAATATTAATATGCTCCGTGGACCTTCAGAGCTGACTGTAAAGTCCAAAACAGAGCAGAGACAAAATACAGCGAAAGGAATGCCATTTCTGAGCAATACTACAGAAGCAGAAGCGCCACATTTAGACAGCAACATTTATGTCACTTCAGAAGAACAGAGAGAGCATTCGGTGAAATGTAATCTGGGCAAGTACCTTCTGTGGGGAAGGCAGGGGTGCTCTGCTGGACGGCGTTGAGCTCCAACAGCAGGCGGTCCAGCTCAGACAGGTTGCTGCCCAACGACGAGTTCATGGCAGCAGCTGATGATGACTCACTACTCTTCTGCTTATTAGGGAAACTGCATTGCGTTGAGAGAAGAACAATCATTTATCACCTACCATTTCTGACAGGAGCAATATTTGCATGGTGCTTCTAACTAAACCCTTTATCAAAAGAGAAAAACAATTCATGACTATGTGAATAATGTTCACTGAGATGGAACACTTTAGTCAGCTTATTTAATTTATTTTTAGGAGTTACCGACAGCTATAGTGCCATGAATAGCTATTTAAATGTTCAAAGACATATTTATGCTAACAAACCATCCTAACCTGTAGACGTGGTCCTCTTCACCAATGGGTTGGCTTGGACTGCTGCTTTCTTTAGACCAGGGACTTCTCTGAGCTGAGCTGACGGACTGACGAGCAGAAGTAAAGTCACTACACACAACTCTGCCACCAGGTGACTAACTTGTACTTTTGCCCATGACGAAATGACACTGTTTTATACAATCTGTTTTGAAAAAATCTGTGCACAAACTGCCAAGTCGATTGGACAGGAGATTCTAACTGCTCCTGTCAGTATGCGTGCAGTTACCTCTGTTTCATCTAGTCCATTAAGAGTTTGCCCGGGCGGGACGTGAGGTGGAGAGCTGATGTCTTGCTGGGTCTGACCCCGAACAGGGAAGGAGTAGGCGGTCTCGTCAGACAAGAAAAGTGGCCGCTTGGAAATGTGAGATGTTGTGGACTCAAGGTCCGCCAACAAAGCATCTATGAAAAAAGACAACACGTGTTGATAAGCATCCTTATAATCTGTAATCTAGTTGCATCACATCCATGTCGATTTAAACTTTTGTGGCGATATGGTTTCGACAAACAGAGTACACCAGGGTTTTGAAGGCAAGAAATGAAGTGTGTTATTGTTGCATTCATATTAGATCATACCATAACAACTCTGAAACTAGCTATTGTTGGATTTCGGTAGTAAGACATCACTGTGAAATAAGACATGTCACAATATCAATTTTACTAATCCATTAGATTTGCAGGATTTTTTACATCATTGTGATAAACCATGAGGCTGAAGCCATTGCAACACAAAACAAGAAGGGCTCAGTACCCCAACCGGGATCAGCGCCAAAGCTTGAAGGGTTGGGTCAACCTCCCCACTAAGGATCAAGAAAATCAAGACCTCCTTCTCAGATCAGAAGTTAATTACATCAGACTACATCCAGAATGTCCAACCTAAATGAAAAGTCAGACTTCACCGTGTACTTCCTGTGAATAGCGTGTGACTCAACGGTCAGTGTGTACTGTTTGCTTTCACTAAATAATTACAGCTCCTTTCCCAACCTGTCCAAAAACTCATGTGTGCAGACATTAGACGAGTTCGAGTTGTAAAAGTTGAATCATGCCGGCTGTCATAGCCACTCCTTTGGTTACTCATTAACCCTCGCCTGACTGCAGTCTGGACATGTTTTAAATCTAAAGCTGGCTGTCAAAGACTGCGACCATGCTCATATTTACCATCTACACGTCGACAGAGCGACCATCTCTCAACGAGGACGGTGGTGTGTTAGTATTTGGTATTTTCAGAAGAACACAGGCCAAGGAAACAACTACTAATTTAGCAGACCTAACAAGTAGGTAGAAGGACACATAACATTAAAGGGATTCAATGAAGAGCACAGGCTGTATTACTGAAAACTTATTTTAGCACACTCACCAGGAGTAGGGTTTAGTTTCTCTCGCAGAATCTCACAACTCCTAAAAAATAAGACCCTTAATGTAATAACAAACTCGATCTAGAAGGAATAAACTACCTACAAGCAACTACCGTTGCTGTCACCATACATAATGTCGGTATACCAACATATTATAGGTTCATAAAGACAACGGTGTTAAAAAAAGTTTAAAAAAAAAAAAAAAAAAAAAAAAAAAAAAAAAAAAATCAACTACATTGGCTGTGTTAGCAACCAATGATAAATAGCCAACATTTAGAAATGCGAAATAAAAAGTGGCAGTCTCAAAAACCTACTGACAAGCACTCAAACTGCGCGAGATATTCAATTAGAAATTCTGATATATATTTTCAAGATTGCTATGGTGAGTTCAGCAGCAAATACCCAACTGAAGCCCCGTCCTAAAATTAAACACTGGGGTCAAGAGAGAGGAACTCATAGCTTCAAAATAACTTGTGGATGAGACGTACCTTAGAAAAAGACAAAGCTGTGAGCCCAGGACGTGAAGAGGAGATAATAAGAAGCACGAAGAAGTAGCAGAGGAAGACAACAACCTAAACACACTGAATGCCAGACAGGAACTGCCTTTCTTAACTCTGCCATCAGCACAAGAGAACAAGAGATTGTGGGAGCAGAGGAGAGGGCCATGGCAGAGAGGGGAAGGAGGGGTTAAAAGAAATGGCATGGGGTTAGGTTCATCGTTCCCCTGCTCTGCCAGCTCTGACCTCGCCGCCCGAAAGCTCTAGTAAGAGATAGTACTTACGCAAATGACGAGCAACAAGAAACAATCTGAAGGTCTCCAACGTCAGTTGGCTGAGCACATTACAGCCGAAGAAGGAGTAGAAAACATGATGAAATGAGGAAAACTCAAGGCAGAGCTCTTATCAACACAGGCATTCCCGACTTAAGGGAGTGGTATCGCTGAGGTATATAAGGAGTATAATTAGCCCCTCCTTCACTCTGTTAGCACAGGCTCAGTCAAGGTTAGTCACAATGCACTCACTTTACTAAGTTTAATGCTACATGTTCGATCGTATTCAGATTTTAAATCAAATTGTGAGGATTTCGTCTCCTCTGCAGTCTTAAGTTATTAACCTCTGCCAAACCTAAAAAAAATGACCATTTGCATATACCATAGGTGCAGCAGTCACTTGGACCTGCGTTTCTCAGACAAACACAAGATGCAGCAAAAGCCAAACCAGATTCACATGGACCAATTTAACATTAGCATGGCCAACATGCCGGTTGACCGGGTGTCTCGTCTCTGGACACGGAGGCCTGGTTGCATTCCTCCAAGTTTCATTATGGATACAGCACAGCCGTCTGTTTACACTCTCTGGGAGTCCTCTCATACTAAGCAACACTGAAAAAAAAAGAAACACCCATAAAAGTGAAGGGACAGCACGATTGTAAATCTTCATAGAACATACCAAACATGGAGCACTAAAAAGTCCAAAGATGTTTCATTCCAACAGCCGAGCCAGTACATAGACAGGTGCACATTACACCCAACAACCCCAACTTCTTTAAAACTTGTAGAAGGGGAAGTTAAGAGAACTGCCGACTTCTTCAAGCAGGTCTTCCTGTGTTGAAATCTTTGAGGTTTACGCCTCTTCTTGAAAACGTTTCACACGATGCAGCTCATTTCTTTTGTAAAGATGACATCCAAAAGCACAGAAAGATACAAAGACATAGATGTACTTTGTTTCATTTCACCACAAACCACACAATTGACAAATTAAGATATAAGCAGGCACTTCTCTGGAAAGCCTCATAAATACATGGTGAAAATGTCAGGGTGGCTCAATACTGTCTGTATCTGATGTCATAGAAAAGTTTTACCGCAGCTGGTGGAGACCTCTGTCATCAGACGTTAGTCCAGATGGTTTACACAAGAGATGTTAATTAACTTAGCTCTGCAGCTGAACTGGATTTTACCCTGGTTATAGGGAATCTGCTGCTCTGAAATACAGTTACTGCTCAAACATGAGCCTTCGGGCTACACGAAACACACTGTCTGTTTGCCATTGGTTTGTTGACGGTAGCCTCTTTAATGTCCTGGATGTCCTGCATCAAAATGAAGCAAGTTAATTGAAATGAGCAGACCATTTCCCTCAATAGAACTGATGAAGTCCTTATTAAGATAATGGACTGTAGTTAAGATCAGGCTCGAGGTTGCTTTTGTTCACTGAAATCCAGCATGCTTGGCATGCTCTGACCCATCCTCAAACTACACAAATATACAGAGGTGTGTCCTCCTCCTCCTCCTCCTCCTCCTCCTCCTCCTCTGCAAAGCAAACATACCGTGACACACAAACTCCAGTGTAAGCACAGGCTCGTTTCCCAGTGACCAAAAAAGGAATTGCTGTAAAGCGTGGAAGATATGAAATGTGACTGCTCAATCCTAATATATGGTAGTAGAATCAGTGTTATTTTTTGGGATACAACTTGCAGTTGAGCACATTTTTGTATCTTGCTGGTAAGAACAAATCCAAATAGCTCCAATGAATCCCTTCCACATGGAGAATAAAATAAGTTATGTAAAGCTTTAATATACCTTTGAGAGAGGAGGGTGTGGATAACCCTGACTACCAGCAGCAACACGAGTTACATGTAAATCTAAGAAATTGCATGCATCAATTGAACAGTCCTCCCTCTTCATTTGCAACACAGAAAAGCGTCAATATTCAGCTCGTCTCCGTGCCCACAACCCAAAAATGTGACATGGAAGGACACAGCTGGGCGCGAACATCGAGGAATGGAGGTGGGAGTGTCCAGAGAGATAGATAGCGAGTGAAACTAGGAAGGGTGTGTATGCGAGGCGCACAAATCCTCAGAGGCTAAAATGTGGGTTGACGCAGATTAAGGAGACTCCCTTCCTCCCAGATGAATGGTGTGCATTTTAATTACAAGAAAACTGTTTCACATGTGGCTTATTATAGGAGACAGGGAGAGATAAAATGGGGGAGTTGCAAGACTGTGGTGGTAGAAGAAGGGATGAAAAGGACAGGAAAACTAGGAATGAAGAGAGGGGAGGGGAGTAGGAAGGGATTGGAAAGGAAACCATTTGAAGAGTTAAGTATGTTGACAGTGCAAGCTGGGACTGATGTTGGATCAGCAGCACCTAAATAACTACCTTTCACGGACAAACTCCACGTGAAATATGAATGGAATCCAATCAGACAAAGCAGTCTAAGAGCACTAACCGTACTTTTGACAGTGCTGATTAGTTTTGGACATCAACAGAAGCGAGTCTCCATTATCCCTGACAGGACATCCTGCCTGACCGACTCTGCTCACAGTGTGTGATCTGCTATCAGTGCTGACCACAGCACAGTGAGAATCAATGCTGTTTCCTACTCACCGCAATCCTGCTTTAATCCTGCTCTCTTAGTCCTGCTGGCAGTGTTTCATTTATGGAAATTTGTGCAATCACAGCCTTTAAAAGACTGCAGGGGGTGATGTTGAGTTGTGCGAGTGCTGGGCCAGAACGCTTGGCGCTTCTGGTGTTTCCTTCTCACGCTGGTGTTCAGAAATTGCCTCATCTGGGAGGTTCATAAATGCCAACACATTCACCGATATATGGACCGACAACAAAGGGGAACTAAGAGGATGAATATTAGCAGCAAGATGCCGTCTGTGCTGCAAGTTTACCCATGTTCCTTGACCTCTTTTCTCCATCTCCCCGCTCTCATTCCTTTCATTTCTTCCCTCTGATGTGTTTGATGTGTTGCAAGGTGCATGCTGGCTGATATGAATTCCTAACATGCCGCAGCTCGTCTTCCTTATATAAGAGAAAGAATGAGAAGGGTGCACAGACCCAAGAAAAAGAGTCTTATAAGACAGAAAAGGAGGGACTTTAGACAAGATAGGACAGATGAAAGAAAACAAAAATGTCAGCTATGAAACAAAGACATTTTGTTTATCAGCTGTTGTAAGGAAAATGGAGTTTTGGAATGTCGGATTTTAAACTATTGTCTCTACGGTTGTCATTCTGCTGAGCTAAAACTTTAAGTGAGAGCCCTTCATGTTCCGCTGTGAGAGAGACGACCTTTACATATGAAACTAACTGACAGGTCATTACAGAGAGCCCATATCCTCTTCTTTGCTTGCACCAGAAGGGGGGAAAAGGACCAAAAAAAAAAAGCTGGGTGCACCAGCACTTTACCATTACACCCCTCAGGGCTTGTGTTGGACAGCAGAAGGCCTTCGCCTGTGTTCATCTGAGCCGCTCCAGCGGACACACTGGTACAAAATTCAATCTCAATGGAAACACGTGCACACACAGATGCAACAGTAGTCAAGAACACAGCACGCAGGTGCCTTTCAGCATGGCTGCCGATGCATACCAGAGACGGACTGAGGCATCTGGCCACTATAAATACTCCCCCCCCCTGACCCTGACCTCTGGGGGAAGAGACTTACAGTATTAGATGGACGACCACACAAGTCAAAGCAACAGTCGGGCATTACAGACCACCGAACCAGCGTGCTCTACACATTACAATTGCTCCACCCTGTTACACACTTCTTCACTGTTTTGAGTTGAGCTCGATTTAGTTTCTGAGTTTCAAGTGACTCCTGTTTAAAACCCACTGGCACATCTTTGGTAAGAAAAATTTGTCCTATTCAAAAAAATTGCACCAACTATGCCTGATGTCTCTCACAAAATAAATGACCTGTTTGCAACTTCTCAGCCACAACAAGAAATGACAACAGAAAAAAAGAATAAAAAAGATATTTGTGAGCCTTACAACCCGAATCCTTACACACAGATCCCAAATGATGTAGCCTCTAGTTTCCCAAACAACCATCTCTCCAGATCTACATTTCTCTTGTACTGTAGCCATAGAGTTTATTTTGGTAACTTAAAAGTGAAAAATCAACACGAGAGAAGATGATGATGCGAGCAGCGGTTTTGCAACATGCAAAATCATTTGGAATAATATATTTTCAGGGAAGACCTGCTTGTTCTCCTGCTTACTGAGAATTATTGTCATTCTAATATATTTTCTTTAAAAAAAAAAAAAAAAAGAAAAAAAGTGAGGTCACACTAAACCAACAACATGACAGTCGAGTGACAGTTTCTCACCTCCTACGAGAAAGTAAATGAAACTGCCTTCCCAGAAATTAGTGCTTGAATACACAGCACGAGGTAGTAACGTTCACAAAATCCCACCAAACTGCACAAAGTCCTGCTGTATGTGCATTTCTCTTCAGTCCAGTCCCATGTTTGAGAGCTTTATATTCCTACAAATAATCACGATGTTCATTAAAATGGTTTCAGAGCTACAACACAAGTTAATCCCACATGAGAAGCAGTTCTGAGAAGTTAAGTTTTGAGTCATTCGATCAGCTCAGTCTGATGCGTTTAGGGAGGAAGTTTCAGAACGACGTGGTAGGTGCAGTCAGTCCTGAGGGGTGCAGAGGGGAGTTTGGTATCAGAGGAGCAGAGAGGTGGCCGGAAGGAGTGAGATGATGGAGTGGGCTGGCAGAGTAGAATGGCAACTGGTTACAGAGAGCTTTGTGACTGAAGGGAGGAACTCTGAAATGGATCCTTTGCAGCAAACGAAGCCAGAGAATCCTCCTTTTGTTCTTTTTCAGAAGGTATCACTCATTTTTTTTCCTTTGGTTTTTCAGCCTTTAATAAATCCAGCTCCTCTTTTATTCTCCTCACAACTGGATAATGTGTGATTTTGGATCTCAATTCTTGCGTTTTCCTAGCAACCTGCGATAGCGTTTTAAATGTGTGACGGCAGCTCCCTTCAGAACTGCTTGTCACACAAAAATGTCACCTTTTTTAAATATTCATTAGAATTATCACACTGAGGCACATGTGGTTATCAACATGCCCTTTCTCTGCTGATTTTGCTTGATGCTTTTCTAATGTTTTGTCCAACTATTTAGCTGTTCATCTTTTGCAATGCCTGGAGCAACTGTTAGCATTTCCATCATTGCAGCAAACTCATTTTGAATTGAGCAGAACATACAGTGCTTTTTCTTTCTAACTGAATCATTTAATCTGATGAAATGACAGAACAAGGCATCAACCTCGACGTATGCATGAAAGAACCTTGTGACAAGAGGACGAGAGTGTGTATCGCCAGAATAAAACCTGTCAGAAGATAAGAAACACACTCTCCGTTTGCTGTTTCCCACCCATCTCCCCATTTCCGCAGAGTCAAAGACTTCGAGAGGCAGGCACGCATAGTTTGTGGGTGCTAAAGCTTTCCTGTGGTTTATATGATGCCTCTATAGTTATTTTTGGCCCTTGCACACAAACAGCAGTGAAAGCACTACAAAAAGCAAACAAAAAAAAGCATCACTAGGACTGTGTGTGCATCAAAGACAATAGAAACATGGAAGAGATGTTTCTTTTCAGTGATTTGTTGAGCTGCACACATGCTGAAAGTTAAGTGTGTCCTGATATTTGTCTCAAAATAACATCAAAGGTCAAAATGTGCTCTCAATATCTCCAAGTTTGTTTCATAAGGGAACGAGGAGGCTAAATCCTGTTTGTATTGGACTTTTTTATTTTTTTAAATAATAGTGATGCATCTGACTTGGCAACTAATTAAAGGAGCTCTGCCACCACTCTGCTACTTTGGCACAGAGGTGGTTTGGAGATACAGTACATGAGATGTCTTACTGGTAGTGTTTGAACTGAAATCCATTGTCAGAGAGAGCACCAGAGAAAGCATGCAAGTAGATCCTAGATTAAAGCTTTCTTGGATGAATAACCATCTAAAACCCAAGAAAGACGCTTACGTTTTGTGCTCCTTTGCATGACATTCGGGTTCAATAACCCAGATGGCTAAATGGATAGATAGATGGTAAATTCCCCCTTCCTCTAATCAGTTCTGTCTGGTTCTGTCTTTTCTGGGATGAAGTAGGTCACAGCACCAAGAACAATCAGCTCTTTGTCCCCCTTCCAGGAGGACAGGGACAGAAGGAAGATGAAGAGGACTGTTAGTGAGCCCTGCAAAGCCAAACCATTCCACTGGAAAACAATCAGCATCATCCCAGTGCCAGAGACCACAACTGAGTGTGCGTGCGAACATGTGTGTTCTTATTAAGCCTTCATCCTAATAAACATGCCTGGTAATAATGCCAGCATCAATGCTGTCATGAGCGCCAGTTCAGATCCTCTTTAAAGAAGCCAGATGCTGATTGCAACTGAAGCTGTAACTAAAGCAATTTCAAACACACACACGCGTCTTCTCCAGCCGCCTATTTTCCCGGTTCATCAAAGGCTTTTTCTGTGACAGCTTTATATCACAAATAGGGCAGCACCCGCAGTGTGTTTGTTGATTATTTAAACCTGCTCCAAGGCCAGAGGAAACCTGCTGGGCCACAGCCCATTTCCAAATAAAAGAGTGATTTGTTATCTCAGCCTGCAGCAACAGCAACTGCACAACTTCTTGGAAAAATGACATTTCGGCACTAATTAGGGGAAAGCCTGAAAAATCATGCAGGTGCATTACAAAGGCCATCTGACCCAGTGAGAGCAGTAACCGATTCATTACGCTTCAGCAGAAGCCTCTTTCTGTCACAGTATATGGAAAAGTACACTGCGTTTCCTCTTCCTGTGAGTGACCAATCAAATGTTGCAATCACTGAGGCGTCATTACCTTCACTGCAAAACTCCTCCACCAGCTGGTTTCCAACTCGCGTCGGAGGATCAGCAGCGTCGCTTCAACTGAGCTGTCAGTCACTGACAGACTGGCAAGACTCTCCCAACCAACAGAGCAGGATGGAAGGAGGCTGGTAACAGCTTCAGGGATGTATATATACACATAAGAGATGCAAAGTGTGTTACAACCGCACCTCACTTTCTCCTCGTTTTGCTTCATTTCATTATCGACAACAAGCTCTGTCAAGCACCTTAGGTTGCCTGGAAGCAACCTGGAAGACGGCAAAAGCTCCAACAAAGAGGAATGGACTTCCACTAAGGAAGTGAACTAAAGAGGGGAAGATGAGTCATGTCCACAAGTTTGCATGACTAACACAGTGTCTGGTCAACGAGGACGTCCCTTATAGCAGCAGCAAAGGAATGCATGGATGCCACTGCAACACAGAGGCTACTGAGGGCATCCGCTGCCAAAAAACATGTGTCTATCTGGATGTGCGGCTGCAAAAGGAAAGAGGTCACTGAGTGCAGCTGGCAAAAAGTGGGACATGAATGGTACATACAGCAACTGCAACATAAAGGTATCTAAAACATCTTTAGGGCGGAGAGTTTTTGCTTGGTTCTGCCCTAAATAAGTTATCATCTTGAGGGCTCCTGCAGAAGCCACTCGAATATCGACCCTGCAGGCTGCTGCTACGCTGCGCTGGACCCAGGAGGGATGACACGACAGTTGGCCGAGTGTCGAGCTGTTGCTTAGTCAGCTACCCATTCAGAGCTGTCTGTCCACACCAGCAGTCTGTAATCAAGAGCGCGCGGAAGCTTTGCATTGTGCGTGTCGGTATTTGTGCACACGTGTGTGAATGCCATATGTTTAAAAGGCCCTGCAGCATTTTGATTTTACATTCAAACAGACGGACAAACCCAGGAGGAGATACCAGGGCGTCCTACAAGCCTTTGGCTACCACACTGAGTGTCTGTGTGTGATTCGTGTGTTTGTGTCAAGCAGTACAGACTTATCATACCGCACAGGCTTGGCCACTGCTGCAATAAGCAGAGTCACTGCAGAAGCTTTTTTTTTTTTTTTTTTTTTTTAATCTTCAGAAAAGGGGAAGTAAACGGTTGGGGATTTTTGATAATAGGAACTTTTAGCTCAGACTGACTTTGCATTCAACAAAGCAACCAAACTTAGAACTGCACTTTGAAATGGGTTATGGGGCCAAAGTTGAAAACCCATAATGGAAACGATACAGGAAGGTGACTTTTCATCCCATTTATAGACAACAATCTAAAGATTGGTGGAATCATAACTTCCTTCATTGTCTTTTGTTACTACCACAGACTGTAAATAAAAGATGGTCACAACCCCATCCCCCACCCACGCCCTGAAAAACATGAGCAGTGTTTCCAACCAAGACATTTTTTTGGCAGACCCCCCAGGGTTATTTACGACTACCCAATTATAATTGGTATAACAATCACATATTACTAATTTCTATCTATCCAAATGAAAAGTCTTTTGCTCGATCTTTCCACTCTTTTGGCCCCTCACATCTTAATGCACAAACACACCCACACACGTGATTTATGATCATATTATCTATGATCGTATGCAACGGGGGGGCTCCCTGGGTTACACTGTTGTGAATTGAGCGTTTCTATCATTTAGCAAATTTTCAGACCATTTTGGAGACTTTATTTAAAAAAAAAAAAGAAAAAAAAAAGCACCTTCCAAAAACCTTTTGAACGACCCTTACTTACGTTTATTTCTTCACACTGTAATAAAGTCCCTTGTACTGCCCCACCCTGCAGAAAGTACAGAGAAGAAGGACCTGATGATGTACTGTATAATGATTATAGCATGGTCGCCCTTCGAGGGAGCATATTTGACCAAGAATATGTTGCAAATTGAGCGCAGTCTGTTAAGTGAGAGGCAGAGAGAACAGGGAGCAAAACGACAGATGACGAGGATGCGTAAAACTAAAATCTTTATTTTTTCGTGTGCTCTATGCCTTAATCTACAAATGTGACCAAAAAGGTTTTGCTAAAATTGATCCCACCTCTATCCTGGACTGAGTCGCACATTTTATGCTTTTATTGAGGCGGAGGTAGTGAGTAACTAATGAGTAACTTCACTAACTTCTTTAACTCCGCCAAGCTTGGCCCCCACTTGTCGAATTCTCACGTCGCAGTCACACATTGGAGATCACAGACAAATGCCTCAGATCCAAAGCAAATCTGCGGATGCATTGACGTTCATCAGGCAATTTGTGCGAACGTTTGTGCTTAGGCGTGATCTGAGAGGCTTCCAAGGACATCAAAGTCCCAAACTAGATAGCTAGCATGGTGGATATTTTAAGGATTTGGTGGGGGTGGAGAGTGTTGAGTGAGCCATGAGAGAGGAGCCAACAGCCAATGACTGTGCAACATATGGAGTCAGGGGGACAGGAAGGGGCGAAAACCTGAAAAAGAAATAAATGAAAAAAATACAGCAAACATGACAGAGAGCATGGCAAAGAAACTATGGTCTGTTCAGGAAAACAGATTAATCTTGTTAAACATTGGCAAGGAGTGGACACCCGAGAATCTCTAATGTTTCAAGAATGCAAAATCATGAAAGCCACTAGAGAGACGAGCCGGGGAGAGAAACTGCCAGTTCTCTTCAACAAGCAAGTGAGCAAACCGATTAATTAACCAGGAGCGACTTGTATCGTGTTATGTGTAACATTAATGACAAGTTAGACACTTGTCTGCATGACAGGTTGATGGAGCTCAGACAGACAAGTCAGGGGTTACGTCTGGCAAAAAAAATCTTGTAGTGTGTGTGACCCGCTAATGCAGATCAGCCACGTAATGGAGTGGCCCGACAGCAGATTGTTAACTTGCTGTATGAGGCCTGGAAGATATCGGAAGTCCTGGACACAAGAGATACATGTTGTTAATGCAAACAATACAAGGATCCGATGACAGTGGAAAATCTGGCTTTGCAACTGCGTTCCCTCCCATATAAGCCTCTCTCACTAATGCCTTTTCAAGCCAGGACTGAAGCGCCTTCGTTGCGCATCGTGAGTGAAAGTACAGAGGTGGAACTGGGGGTCGAGGTTGATCTGCTGTGGATATGCCTTGGTGCCAGCAAGGAAGGTAGTAACAGAGACTAAACGGTCCAGGCATACCTGCGCTCACACACATCAAGCCAACATCGCTGAACTCGCCAACGATGCCGTCGTCTCTCAGCTTGATTCAGCTCTGCCTAAACCCAGCTCTGTGCTACGCACCGAAGACTGAGCACAGTTATTGCAACTTTTGACAATTTTCTTTGTGCTCACTGTTGCGCACGTATAAAGCACATCTGCCTGCTGGCAGTAGTAACAGCACATTGCACCATGCTTGATTATGAGCAGATTTGAACAGTTTAAATGTCAGCTGTAAGTAAACAATAACACAATAAGACAGAGAATAGCAAAACAGGACTGAGTAAAGGTCCATGCCGGCTTTCATTTGACATTTTCTATGACATTTTAAGTGTTCACTGAAAGGGACTTTAAGACACATCTATATGTGAAGCCTTTTTAGAAGCCAAAAAGGAAAATAAAGCAGCATACAAAAAGATAATTAGGGAGCTGGAGTGCAAGAGAATGAAATAAGCAAAGTTAAAATGTTTGAACTAAAGAGCTAAAATAATTGTAAAAATCCCACTGGCTGCATCATCTCTCTGCATAGCAATGAGGGCGCACTGTAACACTACCGCTCAGACCCGAGTGAGATGTGTCACACTCAAATAGAGAACATAGAGGAATGGCAAACGTTCACGTGACAGTCCCCTGCCGTTTCTCTGGGTCTGAACAATAAAACTAACTAAATTTAAACTCAGCCGAGTATCTAGGCTACATCGGACCTCATCTGGACCTGCCTGAGCCCATTACGTGAGGGACATTTCCAGCGCTGCAGCTGCTGCACTGACGTGGCACCGTAATCACTTCACTTCACAAGGTGCCACTGAAGTGGCAGTGAAAGAAATCAGTCCGAGAGAGGCACCGCAGCTGCTGTATTAGCACACATAAAAAGCAAATACCAAAAAGGCACAGCGCATCACAATCATGAAAATGGAAGTTAAAGTCGGGGGCTTTTTGACATTCATGTCTTGTCGGTGCAGGCCCAGAGCAGTGAAGTAAGCGGCAACGCTTGGCAGCTGATAGCTGAGGAGGGAGGTCATTGAAAGTTTGCGTCAGAACACGAAGCAGCCCTTAAAATGCAAAGAGCGCACAAATAAAAAGAGACACAAATACAGGAGTAGCTTGTTAAAGAGAGAAAAAGAGAGAGATAATTGGGAGTAATCTAGCTTTACAATCTGCTTTGATCCAAATCTTTCTTTCAGGCTTATCTCTCCTACAAATTCAGTCAGCTTAAAGATGTCAATACATTGCAGCCTGTAGTTTCCTGTGCGGTTCACCACAGGAATGGTGGGGGGTGGGAAGACAGAGGGTGGGGCAGTGCAGTGTTAAAGGAAGATATATTCTGGCTGAAGTCCAATCTCTGAATGTGGGGCCTGATCCACCCCAACACCCAGTGCTGAGGGAAGTGTGGCGATCTGACCGAGCCCAGAGTGCGGACATGGGAAACATGCTCTTAGAGTAAAAGCAAAGTCTGCGTCTGGATCGTGGCGTTTTAAGATGTTGGAAACTCCGAAAATTGAGAAAAAGGGGAAATACTATGACAAAAGGGGGGAAAAGACTTCTAGGTGCTGCTGACTCTTTAGATGAGGGACTCTCCGATGCTAAAAATACACACAGGTTACGGTGGCCTCTCTAGAGCAAAGAGTACCCGGATCCCCACACTGCCTCACATCTACTGCAATGGTGGCGCTTCTTCACATCTCGCACTGCATCCGATTTTTATGAACAGGTAAAGGAAAAATGTGGATTCCTCTCCAACACCATTGATTAAAAAATTAATTAAAACATTATGCATCATTGCTCAACATTTCTCTCAAATTTGCCACTTTTTTTTTTTTTAACATCCTTGCTATAACGATGGCAGAATTTACAGCCCTGCGACACCGTAATTATACAGGGTTGAGTAACACCTTTTTTTTTAAGCAGCTACTTTAAGGGAAGCCCTGCACCCATGTAAGCTGATAAGGTATCCAGAAATACTGGGGGGATATAAAGTTACCAATAATCCTGGTGCACTCTCCCTCCCACCAAGTTGTTGTTTTTTTTAACAGAGAGCTGTACTTTTGGCCCAAAATGGAAACAGCCAGGTGTTATTTTAAGAAAGCAAAAATGGTTTGTTCAAAAGCTGAAAACAGAGGCGGCATCCATAAGCTTCCCATCTGGAATGTGAATGTCGTGTCGGCACACGTATCTGTTGTTTAATAGCTGGTCCACATGCGGCTCACAGTGGTTGGCAGAAGGTTTATGGATGACTTTTGCAGCACATTTATCATCTGTGACTTCACCAATGCATTCTGGTGGATTTTTTTTTAGCATCCAATGAACTCGACCCCTTCGATGCATTTCACGGAAGTCCAGCTAAACTTAACCTAACAGTCGCGGGGGGCGGGGGGGTGGCACCCTGGTACTGCTGATAGAACTGTGCAAGCTGTTTGAAATAAAAGATTTCCAGTTTTTACCTACTTTTGACACTTTTACATCTGCAAATGTCAGTATGAATTAATCTACAGACTATTTAAGTTCCGGATATGGCAGAAGTTGGCATTATTACTACTACTTGCATTTAAAAACTAAAACTATAACAGGACGACTGACTAATAGCTAGACAGAGCCGTTATAGAGGTCTGGATTGTGACTTGAGTGTGTGCTGAGCTCCACACACCCTCCTATCTCCACAACCTCAGGCTTTAAATTTTCCATTGTCACACACACACAAAAAAAAAGTGACTGAGTTAACCTCATATTTGCAGGAAAAGCACAACAACTGTTCAGGACACATCTGCCACAGTATGTGTGTGTGAACACAGTACAAACAGCAGATGTAATGTATTCTGACAGAAAACGAGCAGAAGAGGTCCTGATCAAACAAACTGAGCTACATCCAAATGACTGTTTTCAGCAGAGATTTGTTATCCCACCTGCAGAGGGGCAGTTAAGTCACCAGGACACTCGACTGGTCGGTGCCCTATTAAATGTTAAGTCTGATTACAATTAGTGTGCATGATGGACTTCAGGAAGTACTACACTGGTGTATCCTGCTTGATAGAGAGAACCAAACTGACCCACAGTAATGGGCTGTAACACCGTCCAGCGGACTGTGTTCACACGACCGTTTTTAGCTTCCAAATACCAACTACCACAGACAACAATTAAACCAATTATCGTAAACCAGGTGTCAGTGTTTTGTTTTTTTTTCATATCCAATGCACGCGGGGCCTTTCTGTGTGTTTACCCTCGCGCTGCTGTCAGCTTAACCTGGATAACTTAACCCACCTGGAAATATAAATGCTGCCGACTCAAATGGACAAACAACAGTTGTCAACCTCCTGAGGAAAAAAAACCTTCATTTTCCCAGCGTTAGCATTGTGTGTTTGCGCTAACGGCACGCACTCTCGCACGCGCTGCTTTAATGTTGCGTTCACGGCGAGCGAACTTACCTAAATCATCCATGTTGGCCGGAAATGGTTCCAACGCTGAGAACCGGACCGGTCCTTCTCCCAATGGTCACAGTTGGACTGTGTGTGTCGGGGGGTGAGAAAGCTGTCGACTGGGCTCCTACTCGCTAAATCTCCTAAAGAAGATGTCTCTCGCTGGAAGCAGTTAAGTTTTAAAATCCCCCTGCTGTTCGTCGACACTCCAACAAATTCAGAAGCACACACACACATACCCAGCTGCACCCCCACATGAGTCCACATCCAGCCCCCCTGCCAGCCCTGCAGCCACAACACAGAGAGACCAGCGACATCTAGCGGCAGAGAGAGTAACACCGGGGACGTCAGACTCGTATGGATCTTTTCACTGACTTCAACAGTATAAATCACCGATGCAAAACAGAAAAAATAAACGATAATATTACCATATTTCGCAATATTATATTTAACAAATTCTGGGAAGTAAACCGGACTTTGATGAAATGTAAAGAAGTCCATGTGAAAAGTAAAAAAGTAAAGTAAAAAATGTAACTTGCTAGAGAAAAAAAATGATAAAATGGCTTTCTACGATCAAGAGGTAGTTGACGTGAAAAAGACTTTACATCGTGGAGTTACAACCCTGATAAAACTGAAGTTATAAGTGGAGCAGAAGAGTCCAGCTCAGTGAATAGAATAATTAAAAAAAAAAAAAAACTCCACTGGAGCACACAATGCACCAAGATGCATGACCTGCCACCAGTTTAGACAGACCTAGTGGAAAATTCAATATTTTGTCACTTTTAGGAGATGAAAAAATGTTTAAGAAGTACACGCTGTGATGTGACAAAAAGCGGAGCTCACAAAAGCAGAACTAGGAGATAAAAAAAAAAAAAAAATAGAAATTAAAAAAAGAGCAGGTCATAGTTTGAGTAATCTGTCTAAAGAGGAACCTTCAGACGATAAAAGAAATGTGTATTTGGAGAATATGGTCAGCTTTAGTTTTCTGGAGGTGCACGACGTCGGCGGCTTTGAAGGGATTTGTGAAGCTCAGCATCCAACACCGAAGGAGGTGCTACTCAAGCACAGAAAAGCAGACAATGTGGAGCCTGGAGAGAAGGCCAAAGAGGAAGCCCGGAGGAGAGCAGCATTATGTGTGTCATTTTCTGTCATTGACTGTGTACAGCACCAGTCTACCTCCAGCCTTTTTTTTTTTTTATATATATATAATATTGTAAGCAGTGGTAGTGACATGGACAGCAGATCACAGACCGTCTTTCTGAGCAGAGAGACAGAGGCCGTTAAACAGAACAGAAAAGATCCTCATCGGGCTGCAAAAATACATTATTATAAATGTTGATTTCTGGCTTGTTACTAAGCAGTCATTATCGACCAGCAGACGGCAGAATCTGATATAAGAGTAGACGAGCCACAGGAAGCTTTAAGTGCTCTGTTCAGGCCAGAATTTGTGGTATAAGAAGAAAAATAATGAAGGTCTTACTAAAGTACAAACTATTTTTTCTTCTTTTCTTCCTTTTAATTTCTAACAACTTTACGTGCCTCAGGGTCGGTTTCTTGGTTTGAGAAAGCTTTTCATTCGCCTCTGTGAACACGCTGAAAGGAGTAGGAAGGTAATTAGGGAAACCATCTCCAGAACAACAAAATAACGGAAACGTGACCACTGAACCTGTGTGGTCATCATGACGTTTGCCAAGTGAGTTGGACCCATTGGCAGATATAACAAACATGGTCTGGTGTGTACTGTTTGTATGAAGAAACCGGGCTATATTTTGTACTTGAATAAAATAACAGTACAGTTAAATGGATCAATTAAGATACTACAGTCACACCAAAGAATAAGAAGTAAATATGAACCTCACCCTTCTCCCGGGAGGGCAAAATAAAACAAGCCATCTTCGAAGACTCACTCAGCACAAACTGACAGATCTAACAGAAAACCATCATCCATTACTTTCCCATGGATGGAGTCGACAAAATGCCACTTAAGCTCTGTACTAAATCTCAATAGAAAGCTATGATTGCACCGTCAGCACACTACTCCCTCTGAGGGAAGACGGCTGTGAAACCCCAGTAATGTTCCTGCAGGGAATCGCATTGTGTGATGCTCAGCAGAGTGATCGTTGTTATCACAGCTTCTAATGAATTTTATGTGATTTTAATGAGATGTCAAAGCTTTTATCTCACTCCATAATCATTTGTAGCTTTTTAGAGTTACTTAGGACCTGAGGCCTCTCAGCTGATGTGGCCATTCAGTTTATTTCATCTTCCATTCTCTTCAGTGGCCACTAGAGGGTGCTCAGATACAACCTTTTACGACAGCTCAGAGGAAGAGTTACCTCTAAATGTGATTTGATTTCGAGAGTTCAGTTTCTAATTTGTGTGTTGGATTTTTATTCTTTAGGCTTTAATGTGACGATGTTGCTTTGTTTGATATGAGAACGTGTCGAGCAACATCTCAAGATTTGTTCCAGACTTGGAGAAGGCTTTGAGATCCAAGTTTGCCTTCTGATGCGTGTGGAAATGAGTAAAGATTGAATAGAATTGATACTATTTCATGATAAGAAATAGTCATCCTATATGTTCAAAGCTGAGAAATACCTGTGTCTTTAGTTCAATACAGACACATTTATAACAGTCTAATTCTTTTAGACTAAATTCCATTCAGCTTGGAAGGCAGATTATAAATCTTCAAACCTCTTAAGGATCAAACTTTATACAGTTAGAGGCGGTGAGGAGGACATGCTTTTATTAATGTAAAGATATGTGGTGCTTTACATAAATATGGCTTATTTTTAAAGATTTGCTCAGACTCCATTATCCTTCTCACTCAGTGACTCCATCTTTGCTGTAGTCCAAGTTGAGAAATCCCAGAGAGCTGGAAACACTGCTTTGTGTTTAAGAGGACAGTAGATCAGTTAAGACCGTCCATCAGTGGCCTTTTAGACGAGATAATGCAAGCGGCTGTCTCTGCCTCCTCCTTTATGGACTAGTACTCCAATATGGTCTAAAATCATATAAAAACCTAATTGAAAGAAACAGCCTCCAACACAGTGAATCTGATGGTAAACAACATTCTTCACTGTATAATTTGGAGCATGAGATGCAGTATTACATGAGGCCATCTTGTGTATCCAAGACTTTTCAGGTTTGTCCTGCTCAAATGTTGGAAAACAGCTATAAACAAAATGTTTTAAAAACATCTCAACGTAAACATTAGTTGAGCTGTTTTGGTGTTTTTCCTGCAGTTGAATCAGAGAAACTTTGTCTCAAAATTACTACTTTCACAGTTTTTGTGGATCATATGGAAACTGCCATTCTATACATCCAGCATGCATGGTTACAGAATGAATTTAACTCCAATATTTAGTTTCTTTTTAGATCCACTCCTTTTAGTTTATCAATTCCTCCAGTATCACCAGTAGCCTGTTGATAACCTGTCCACCTTTTCCGTTTCCATGCTTGTATCGTGTATGTAGCAGGCTCAATGGGTGTACCCCCCTCCCCGTCTAAATTCCCCTCTCTCACTGCACACAGTCTGTGTTAAATATATGAACCCAAATACCCAAGTTGATCCAAACATTCATCTGTCACCACGTCCCCATGTACCTCCACTGCTCTACAGAAGACAATTCTTGAGTGTGGGCTTTGTGAAGCCAGCTCTCCTCACTGCTGCGGACATTCCAGCTGAAACAACAAGGGGTTTTCACCGCCCTACATCACCCGCCAAGGTCTGGCAAGTGAGATAGGTGAGGGTGGTGAGGATTACTTGGCGGTATCCTTTTGGGAGCCTGCAGCCCAAACTCCACAGTATAGCATTACCTACCTCACATCAGCACAGGACTAAAATAACAACAGGGCTTTGTCTCAGTAAAGCCCCGTGTTTCAGTAGCCAAACAATAGTCTTGTCTTCTTCACACTCGTTCTTTTTTAGACTGCTGAGATTACATCAGTCTAAAAAAGCAGGCTGGTAGCTGTCTTTGAGAAGGTTTATTAGACTGACATGCATAAACCCAATACAAGGTTATGAAAACTGCTTCCGAGTGTACAAAGTGGGAGATTGAATAATTTAATTATTCTCAGAAGCATGATGAAATGTACTGAGGACAAAGTGGGAGTGGGAGCAAGACAGCAAAGTGTACCGTTGCTATTAATTGTCCATTTTTAGGGCCTCGAAAAGAACATTTTGTCAGGATCCTCCTTGGGTGTCACGGTAGAGAAACAATGAAGCCAACATACAATTTGAGTATATAGTCCATTTCTTCTTCATGGGCCCTGGGTCACCGGTCGGATGAATACCTGGGCATAAAGGCTTACTCCTGGTCCTTTTCCTCTCCGTGAGTAATGATATGAACCAGGTTCTTGTAATCCAGATTTCCTGCCACATCAGGGGGGAAGGCAAGAAACATCTGCTCCATCTACCCGACAAGAAAGACAGACATTACACACACGAACAACACAGCACTCAGTCTGCATAAAAGGGTGGGATGATTCACCGATTGTGTGTGCGTTTTAAACATTTTGCGTGAAAATGTGTCTGACGTGGAAACATGCGGCCGTCATGCTGACGCTCGTGCTCGTATTTCACCCACGTGCACAAAAGCAATCTGCTATTATGGTGATCATTTGTGTAAAAAGACCACAGTATACCTCTTCAGCAGAGAATCGGTCGGCCTGCGTTGTTAGCATCTGCGTCACACTGCAGAAGGAAAGAAAATGTTTTCACACCAGAAGGAAACGCGCAGACAATAAAGATCTGTACTTGGGTGAACAATTACAGCCTGAAATGTTGAGGGAAAGCTTTGCGACCCTGCTTACAATGATTTTGCATACTGCAAACTGACGTGGTGGAAAAGGTGTGCTTTGCCACTTACTAGTCCTTCTTCAGCGCACCTTTCCCTTCAGGATCAAAGACTTTAAACGCGTTGAGGATGGTCTCCTCTGGATCAGCACCTGCGTATATTAAAGAAACCATCACACCCCCTCGAACCACATCTATATTTATGCTTTCCTTGCCTCACTCAGGTGTATTTTTCTTTGGTTAACTTAGCATCAGATGCGTCCTCACCTTTCAGTTTCTCACCAAACATGGTGAGGAAGACTGTAAAGTTGACTGGGCCCGGAGCCTCTTTGAGCATGTCATCAATCTCTTCCTGTTTCACATTCAGACGTCCTGCGGCACCAAATAGTCAGCATGAACATGCAGCATGAGCAGAATGAATAGATCAAGTTGTCGTATAGCTAGAAAAATATGAGATGCTGCTGATCCACCATCTGCTTTGCTTTCTAGCTTATGATTAATTTACAAAGACAGTGGTCACCAAGATAACTGAATATGGATGTAAGGATACCAAGAGCAGCAAAAGTGTCCCTCAGATCATTCTTGTCAATGAAGCCATCTCTGTTCTGGTCCATGATTGTGAAGGCCTGAGATCAGAGCATACAAAAAGGTACATGAATGATTTTTTTAAAGTGATTTTTAGTTAATGCTGCAAGCAGAGAGCAGCCAAATGTTCTGAACTCCTCTGAAAGAATAACCACTGTTACAAGAATCAAGGGAAGAAAGGCAATTCATTAGATTACAGTGTGTGTGTGTGTGTGTGTGTGTGTGTGTGTGTGTGCCAGATCTATACACGAGCTGGATGAGCACTGTTAAGTATTTATAACACGCCAATCCCCCCTCAGTCTGGCATCCAGGGCATGCCTAGCAGTTCATCTCCAGCCTAATCACTGATGACAAAGTCTGAATGTGTGGGCACCAGCAACCCTCATTCCAGCATACCACAAGTCTCACTGTAGTGAAGCCAGCAGCAGGAAAATAGACAGGTGGACATACTGTTCCAATGAACAATGGAAATGGAAAGACAAAGAAGGAAAGTAGCTGGAGACCTCAACTTGTTGCCTTTAAGATCAATATAGAAACACTCGGGTCAGAATCCCCAAAATGGTGAACTAACTTTTTCATTCATACAGCATTTCGTCCATTCTTTTGTCATTCTGTGAGCCTGTGGGAGTGCATTGGATCGGCTTTCACCTCTTTGAATTCCTGTATCTGGGTCTGCTCAAACATGGAGAACACATTGGAGTTGGCTCCCTCTGCTGACCTCTTCTTAGCTTTCTTGGGGGCCTATTAGCATAGATTTAAAAAAAAAAAAAAAAAAAAAAAAAAAGCAGAGATGAGGCAGAATATGGACGCTTGTTAAAGTAAAGTTGTGTGCCAGAAAACCTGAATAAAATGGCTCAATGAGAGAAAATTTGTGGGGGGAAAAAATGGATACCCCAAATGCATTAAGCCTTTAGCTAAGTTTAATTAAGCTCCAGTCTTATACCTGTGAAATAAAAATCTGTTAACTGATTTTACATACAGCATTTATTAAAGCAAAGATGCCATATCCTTTCTCTCTTTTTTCATAAATGATATGCAAATTACAGCACAGAATTATTTCAGTGCCAGCTGTTCAAATTAAAAGCAGCATCCTTCAATACCAGAAAAAAAAAAAAAAAAAAAAACATCAGCACACACATCAACTTACCATGGTTGAGCGGGTGGGACGTCAAACCAACAACGATGCCAGTGAACAATGGGGAGATTGTGGGTGGCCTTTTGTAGCCCCAAGCCACGGATCCACTGGATGATATTTATAAACTATGTCCTCTTTAGGAAGTGACAGGTAAATGATGCTTCATACAGCACATTCGGTAACGCTTGCTCACAAAACCCCCCCCAAAAAAACAAACAAAAACAAGCACACACACACAGCCTGAACCATCTCATGTAGTTCTGACTGACATTGGACAAATAGAGTAGAATAAGTAGTCTAGACTATCAAGAGCCGACAGAAGGTTAAAGCGCTTCATCATCATCCGTCTGCAGAGTACGGTCTTCACTGCCAAAACTGCAAACCTTAGTTTTAGTGAATGAAAATGGCACAAGTTTAAAAACAAAAACGTTGGACTGGTTGTTCTTTGAAAAAAAAGATAAATGGTGTTCTCTTCACTGCCATGGGAAGAGAATAAAAGTTTTGCTCACGTCGGATGATATATTCTATGATCAGATTATTTAAATCCCCTCTTGGTTTCATAAACCTAGCTGAACTTTGTGTTAAAAAAACAAGACTTCAGAGATGGACACGTATAATTAAAGCTCTGAAAAAAACTGATTATTATAGCATTCAGCTCCTGGGGTCACAAACTCTCACCCACAATACTATAATCAACTCATAATTTGATATTCTGATCAGTGCGCCAATCATGTCTTCTTCTCATTTCAGAGAAAAAATAAGAAAAGATGAGAGTGCTTGAAAATCACCGCCTCATTAAGTGTAATTTAGTGACCTGTCAGGACTGAGTGAGAGCCAAACTTACTCATATTTCTCATCGGGTTCTTCACATCACTGGTGCCGGCTCATCTCTCTCACTCTCTTCCCCCAGAGCCATGTTACAGTAACACAGCCTGTACGCATGCCCTAATCTAACCTAAAAGGTAAATGCATTTGTTGATGTTTAAGTGTCTGTCTTTCTCTATTCCATTCATCTCTCCTCTACTGGAGCAATGCCGCGGGGCAGCCATTCCTGTCATGAAACAGATGGACAGGATGCTTTAAATGTATAAATGAAATAATGACAGGCAATGAAGTGCACAGGCAAGCAAAGGGAAGGCATCAAATGATGTCTGCAATCTTCCGCTGAGCACTACACTGCTGTTCGCATCGCAGAGTCTGTGAAAACAAAGCTCATGAATGTCAACAGCAGTAAGTGTGACATGCTGAAGTGCGACACGGGATACATCCTTACAATGTGCCACGTCTCTATGCGCCATTAACAAGTCATCCAGTGTCACTTGCAGCTCCCTGGTCAAGGAAAGCGACAGTGTGTGAAAATGAGCTAAACGGGCCGAGGTCAGGAGGTGAGGGCCACAGGTGTGCGATCTATATAAGGAGAGGCGCTGAAAGCCTCCTTGCTCTCTGGCCCCCTCGCTGTCAAACACACTGTTGACGATGAATTTACAGCAGCTGCCGTCGATGTCATCTCACAGCGTGGTGCGTACAAGGAGGTCAAAATTAGATGAGTTATTGTTAACCGACGAGGCGGGGCTATTGTTGAAAACTTTTCTTCCACGGCTCGACTTGGACTCGAGCGGCCGCTGCGGTCTCTGTAGCTGGAATGGCAGGCGATTCAGTCACCTATAAATAGACGAGCCTCTTCTAACACAGTGGACGTGGACAAATGGCCATTTCATTTGCAGTCTTGGAAGAGTCTGGAAGCCCAAGGGAGGAGGGAAAAAAAAAAAGCTCCAAACTGTGACCGCCCTCTCCCCCCTCTACCTTAAAAACAGTGTGGCGTTCTTTGTCTAATACTAAGGATAATCGGAAAAAAGCAAACCACAAGGCACACATTCCAAGTGAAAGACAATGCTTATAATATTTAATATTCTGTGACAAAATCTCTACAGAGAACGCTAATTAAACATTTGTTAGCAGACATCAATATCATATCCAGCGTTACAGCAATATGATCAGGATCATGTGAAAGCATAAGGAAATTAAGAATATAAAAATAAAATAAAATAAGATGTATAACCCTTTTGTACAGAGTCCTGTAGACACCAAATGAAAATGTGCGTTGCATTTGGTATCCTCTTCTTTTTTTTTTTTGATGTTGTTGAACATTTCAAAACCAATAAGTCCGCTCCATCGTCTCGGTTTTAATACATTCAGGATTTATTTATTTATTCATTTTTTTTTTTAAGATTGTTAAAGAGCCAGTCAAAGTTTAAGAAACACCTCCTCTCCGAGTGTCTTACTGTCGACTGACACACTGGGCAAGTTAAAGTGAGGCATCTCACCTGCTTACATTCAAAGAACCTGACTAGAAAACACAAACAAAGTCTTCAGTTTCCACGGGTCAGAGCATAATATGCAGAAATAAATGTCGTCCTGGTAAAAAATGACCCAAATAATTCAGATTTTGGCAGAATTTCAGATTAGTCTTCATGTCTTAACTTGCCAAGAGTGTCTTGGTGAAATAAAAAAAAAAAAAGAGGAGATTTAGTAACAATAGTCACATGAATTCAATGTGCAAATAGGTAATAGTTGAATGAAAGAAGATATTATTTCCACGTGCTTCGTTGGTAAATTGTGGGATAGAACTATAACCCAATGAGGCAGAAGCAGAAGACAACACTCCGTTTCATTTCAGATATACATGTCCATGCCATTTACGAATCAGGAGAAAAACAAAGATTATTTTCATCTTCACCTTTAACATTTTTGGGTTATATACAACATTAAGGGACACAGTACAAAAAGAAATGCTCAAGTACTATGTTGTAAGCTTCAATCATGATTTCTTTTCCTTTTTTTTTTTTAATCCCCCATCCCCTCTGATGGATGGAAAAGCAGAAACGAGTTTGATCCAGATACAATCACTCACTTGATAAAGGACGTCAGGACATATTAAAAGATTACTCATCAGACATTCAAGAGGACACTTTATCACTTTTTTCTTTAACAAAAATAGACACGGCTTGTCCAGCCTTGAAATTCCCTCTCAGTATATATATAAAATTATGTCTTGTCTATTTACAGTCAGATTGCGTTCTGAAGGATTAGAAAGGTCCTGCTCCATTGCTGCTGGGGATTATGGGTAGTGCACTTTTAGTGTCAACCTTTCGGGGGCAGACAATAATCTAGTGTGTGGTTCCACAGGGAAGTTTGGGAGGCGATGGGGGTTCAGGGAGGGCTCACTCATTTACCTTTTTTCACTAAATTTATTTGCTCTTCTGCTAGATCCTGTCAGCAGATGCCAGACAGGCGGCCGAGCCGAAGATGATTGTAATTAGCCGATGCTGATTGTGTGTTGACACGTCAGCGCGAGGGTGGAGTCAGAGGTACTGCTGGATGTCCAACAGGTGACCTGCTACACGTCTGCCCTGATCTGCAGCTACTGTGGACAGAGTCCAGCTTGGAAAAGGAGCCAAGTTGCATTAATTACATGCATTATTTTTAGTCAACCAATTTGCTACGGCTGTGCTTATTTCTTCTGATCACTACAGTCTGAAGTTAGGTGAAACTAGCAAAACCCACCGGGGTCAAGTCTAAACCTGACAACTCATATCCCAGATTTTTTCTTTGTAGAAGAAATTGTATCTAATCAGGAATCCCTACTCAGAGTAGAGAACACGTGCTGAAAAACATCATAAAAACCTTCTCAGGTAGTTAATATGGCATTCGGTTGTTCTTTATTGAAAAAATAACCTGATTCTATAGACGTCTCTTCCTTTTCGCTAGTTCACGCTCCATGTTCTGACAGCTACAGTTGTTTTCCTGTCTGGGTCTTTCAGTTTAGGCAAAAACAGATGTGTGGCAGTGTTTCATCATGAGTTGGTGACATCTCACTGTTTCTCTGCTTCGTCCTTTGTCTTTCCAAAGATGAATTTCTCTGTCCATGATGTATATGTGGCTCTGCTGCCTCTCAAACAGATGACTGGTCCCACACCTGAAGGATAAAGGTAAATTCAGGTACATAGACAAGTGCTGACTATTGTTTAGCTAATGATTTCAGATGTGTGCACACATTAATTTGACGAGAACAAAAATCTGTTAGTCTCAATCCATGCCTATATGCCAGCATAATAACCTCTACACTGACAGTTCTACTATGTTGATGTTTAACATGTGATAGGGAACAAGGGTTTAACATTCCACCATGTGCTACTTGGTGCTAAACCAAAGCACTGGACCATATGAAATGATGATGCAGGGTCCACAAAGTCAGGGTAAGGATTAATCTGCCTTTTAAGATTTATAGCAAATGAACAGAAATCTACCACACAGGTTTCATGGTAGAAATGAAATAGAATTCCCTTAAAAAAATGCTGGGATCAGTTAGGGATCACTGATACCTTTAAATGTGTTGACACACTGATGTAATAAGCAGAATCGGGCACAAATGACAAACCTTGTTCACAGGGGTTATGGGCGTGCGTCCAGAACCGGTATGAAGCCTCTGACGCTCTTCGAATCGTCCAGGAGACCTCTCCCTTCGAACATCCATCATGCGGCCCGGGGAGCGGTCCATGCGAGGGTCTACCATAGCCCTGCCCGGGGAACGCTCTAACCTGGGGTCAGCCATGGCCCTGCCAGGAGAACCCCCCATCCGGCTCTCAAGCATTCTGCCGGGAGACTTCTCTCTTTCCAGGGGGCGGCTGGGTGACTTGTCTCGCCGAAACTCCGTGCGAGCCTCTCTGTAGCGGTGAGGTGTGCCGGGATCTCCGTGGACAAGAGGATTGGCGGCAAGCCTTTTAGAGATGTGCTCATTGTAGGAGGGAGGCCCACGCTTGTTAGGGCTGTAGTGAGGAACCAAGGCATAAAGACATGCCCACGAGGTTGGTTAAAGGGAAATATGTTCTGTGTCTCAGGTTACAGGCTTTGCTCGGCACTGTAGGAGCCAGGTTGCGTAGAGGAAGAGGTGAGAATAATGAGCTCTCAATAAAAGTTCACAGTTAATCTAACAGGTTTAACAAAGTTGGCATTGTCAATTGTGATTAGAGGTAACAGGGGTGAGTCAGGGGCTGATATTCTGAGCAAAGCTTTGACGGACAGTCAAACTGTAAAAGACCAGTCTCAGGAAATAGAGGAAGTCTTTATTCAGCAATTTCCTCTCAACAATCATCAGGAGGCGATTCAAAGGCCATAAAATAAGACCAAAAAAAAAAAAACATTAAAAAGATACGTCTTAAGATCTATTACAGATAAAGAATGAACCCCTCTTCCTGCAAAAAAATAAAAAACAACAAATGAGCGTGTCACTTTCTTTTCTAACAAGTCGAAACATCAGAGTAATTTAGCCATCACCCCCTGTGGGTGCCAACCTGTGCCCTTCAGTGCCAGTTAAGCCCAGTGACCCCTCAACACCAGTGTACACAAACGAGGACAGTGTTCTTAGAAACCTCTCACAACACAGTCTTTAAGCTAGTAGAGCAGACCGTACCTCATCTAAAACATAAATGAATGATTCACTAAGTTGTTCAAGTGAATGAAGAAATATGAAGAAAAAAAACAAAAAAAAACATATTAATCTTCTACTTTTATCTCAAGATTTAATTTCTATCTTCAGATTCATTATTCATTGAACAGAATGAATTGTCATTTTTCCCTCTGGGTGTTATTCTGATTTATTCTCCTTCAACAGAAAAATGAAGGAATGAATATAATTTATTAATGCCTACAGAAAGTAGTCTCAAACTGATAAAAAAACGTCGAATAGAATTGAAGTCAGCAAGTCTCATAAACATCACAGACTTGGTTCCACAGTTGATGCCAGCTCTCACTACTTGCCAGCTTTTGATGCTTAGTGCCCGAGTCACATTTAAGACACAGAACAAACAAAATAAGGAAAGAGTTGAGGAGGTGCCTTGTGGATCAAATGCATCCCAAAACTAAGACCTAAGAGAATTAAAGATAACAGAAGCCGATTGTGAGCTGAGGCGGCTTTGTGTTTTTGTGTGTTCTTACCTGCGTCCGGAGCCATTACGCTGAAGATCTCCACCTTCTTGGCTCTGAACCAGGTTTCCTTTGCAGCATATGACCCGCAATTTGTTTTGGTAGGACGAAGCCAGATAGATGGCCCCCGAGGAGATGGCAGGGCCAAGGTAGCGAGGGTTTGGGATGTCCAAGTGTGCATACGAATGTGGCCTTGAAAGACAAAGGAATGAAAAAAAAAAATAATAATCTCGTTATAAAAAAGAAAAAAAACACAGCACCCTTCAGACGACGGCGTAGCTTTGGAAGCTTCGCACTCAAATGAGCAAATGGGAAAACAAATAAAAAGAGAACAATCTTACCCAAGAGCAGCGTGGCCCTGAATTTCAATAACATCCAGAGAGTTGAAGTAGGTCACAAAGAGGTAGGGCTCTCTATAAGCTGAAACACCAACATACCACTTACTTCATTCATGCATTTTCTCTTGTAGAAAAAGAAAAAAAAAAAAGAAAAAAAGATTTACACTAACCAAATGAGAGAGGCAGACGGCTCCATTTGATATCATCCGTTCTACTCCTGCGGCCATATGCATCCACAAACACACCAAACTCTGCAAGAAAAAGCAGTTATTGGTAAACATAACTGAAAGCACAATCTCAATAGAAATGAAAATAAACATTGATCATCAGCAAAAGCTTCTCCTCTCCAATGTGCTCAACTGGGTGAATGATGTGCTCTACATGTGTGCCCACTCAAATAAATGTCTAACCATGGAAACAGAGCAGGTATTCATCTTTCTGCGGGGCTGTGGTGACCTGGATGATGGAAATAGGAAAGCTGTGGGAGGATGCGGCGAAGACAGCCGAAGCTAGCGTAACGTCGTTTTTATCCAGGAACTCTGCAGAAAGAAATCATCAGTGACAGTCGGCTCATTCGGGGGGGAATGTTGAAACGAGGCAGCGACAGAATCGCACCTCTTTAGACTTTGATGGGACAACATTTGGCTGTCAAGAAACAATACTTTAAACTATAACAGCCTACCTTCCAGCACGTATTGTTTCATCTCGATCTCATAGAACTTGTTGGTGCCAATAATGATACTGTAGCCAGTGAAGTGAATACAGCTGCAAGGCTCAGAAGTCTCAATCTCCTGCAAATACGAACAAAGTCAGCTGAGCTATCTCTTCCAACTCACAACTAGCATCCACACCACCAAACAAACCCGCAAACACACCATCTACGAGCTATGAACCTTAAAGGCTCATTCACCTTTCTGATGCAGAACTTGTTGAGGCTTTCATTGTGTCGCAGGATTGTGATCTTGTTAGGCATGGCGGCACAGATGCAGATCCCATTATCAATCTGCAAAGAAAGAACTCGAATCAGGAGAGCCGTAAATATCTGCCATTAGACAGCTCGCTGCATTGTTGTTATTCAGAAGCTCAGCGTATTAACTGTGACTGAGTGCAGCTCCAGAAGGATTTTATTCTGTGCAGGAGACCATCTGACTCACCTTTCCAGAGGAGAAGAGGTGGCATCCTTTGACTGTCTCAAATATGAAAGGGTTGAGGTCAGGTTGAGCCGGGAGATGGGACTGTGACAAAGACTGTTTCACCTTCTTGATCTCCACCAGACACAGAGCCCTCTCCTCCCCTGAGTGACACATCAATCACACCATGCATGACATTTTCAAGCAAATGAGCAGTATATTTCAGAGCATTTCCACAAAACATGTTTATTCCTAAGTGGATGTGGTGTGGCAGGTTCTAAAAAATAAATAATAAAAAAAAAAAAAGAAGATAAACAGCTGCTACTGTGAATATTTATAACAGAGGATCCTTTCTGAGTTGCTAGATATAAAAAAAACTAAAATGATTAATGAATATTTCTTTAGAAATACTTATGGCAGCTTCCATTTACTGACCAGTGATCATCAGCAGCTTATCAAGCTCCTTCAGGATCTGGATCTGGAAGACGGAGGTCAGGCCAGGAATGTGGGTCAAAGAGTTCTTTATGACGTTCAGAGCATACAGACCCTCCTCGGAGCCAACCAAGACGATCTGGACCGAAAAAAAGAAGAGAAAAAAAAGATATAACATGTCATGTAACAGTGAGAGAAACTGTCAAACCACAAGGATGAAATGTTTTATATTCCCGTGTCTCAGTTTACGGTGCAAATCTTTTGTCCTTTGCCATGTACCTGGTCAGTGAGAGGCAGAGTACAGTTGATGTCCAAACGGTCATCACCCTCCAGTTTCAGCAGAGAATTGCCGAGAAGTTTCTATTGAAACAAAAAAAAAAAAAAAAAGGAAAAAAAACCAGAAAGGGGGACCGGTTAAAAAGATTTCCTGCAAATCATTTTGGCATTTAGTAAGACAAGCTAACAGAGCAAGGATGACAGCCAGACAGCCTTCACAAACACCAAATTAGTAAAGCACTCATATCATTTGGCTGTATTCACATACAGGCTGCTGATGTCTGGACCAAACAACTCATATCTTAGTTAGGTAAAGTATTATTTCTAACTTCTTAAAACAGTTACTGTAAGTGTTTACACAACTGAATTATCTGAAAATAACATTTTTTAAAAGAAGGAAGTCTCGGTAAATGTTGTTTATACCATGGCCACAGAGTTTGGTATACTGTCAGCTAACAAGGAATACATTGGAGTTAAATTCTTAAATGTGCATCTTAGTGAGTGAATCTGGAAGTCAAAATGAGCTGATAGGAAGAATTAGAAAGTGAAGCAGAGATTCTGAGTCTGATAGAAAGCTGCGGTGGAAAAGAAAACGTCTGTGGAGGATATCCCGCCAGAACTGCTCAGAAAATAAAAAGTTAAGGCGAGATATCCATCCCGAGTATGTGAAAGAGAGAAAGAGAGCATTACACAGTGTAATCTCCCCCTGAACATATACTTGGGGTGCTGTGCTAAATTAATTGCCATTTTCTGTCCTTGAAAACTTGTGAAACTTATAAGGATTTCAAAACGGTCAGCAGAGCCTTGAAAACTCCATATCTGCTGTTGACCAGTATGGCAAATGTAGTAGTACAGCACATTTTATAAAAAAAATAATAATAAAAAATAAAAAAAAGTAAAAAAAAAAATAGAAAACTGGAAAGCAAGACCTAAATCAACTTTATGTATAGATTAAATGCTTTTCTAGTTTGATCACATACAGGACTTTTTTTTTTAAGTTTGTGGCCACGGTATCAGCATGGTAATGCTGTGTAAATATGCTGATATATTATATAAATATGCTAATTATTTTTGGGTCACAGTGCTATTTTCCCAGTAAATGTAGCCTTAAGTCTTTAGAACACAAACCATTGGTGTCAGTTGATAAAGCTTTTTTTGTGAATACATTAATAAAAATCTTCAGCGCGCATGCAAAGTCTTGTGTGATGCCTGGAGGCCGCTGCAACATGTTAAAGCCATGTGGTTAAGGAGGAGATATTTGTCAATAACATATGGATGCAATGCTGATCTGGTCACGTGAAAAAGAAACCTCAGATGAACAACACATTATACTGTGTTTATCAATTATCAAACCAAAAACTAAGCCAAAAGGCAGAAGTAGTGTGGAAAAACTACATAATGTACATCCTTACTGTGTCCATAAGAATTGAGAAGGTACGTAGCAGCCAGATACAGCAAATCAAACTTTATTAATTGCTTTTCAGCAAGTGGGAGCACCTACTGTATATCAAAGCAGAAGTTTGGGCAGCTGGTCTGGATCAATCGGGTGATTGTTAACATTATGCAAAGAACAAAATACATCAGCTATAATCTGAGAGAAGCAATCGTTGCTGCCCGTCAATCTGGAAAGGGTCCTGAGTCTCTTTTGGAGTCCATCACTCTAAAGTGAGAACGAGACAGGCTTCAAACTGCCCTTGAGTGGACGTCCCACTAAGATGACCCCGAGGTTAGACTGCAAGGCACAGAGAAACTGCAAAAACCCCAAGAGCTTCTTCTCTTTGAAAAGAGCATGGCGGCACAGCTTAGAAAAGTTGCATGTGAACATACCACAAGACATCAGGAAAAAAGTCCTTTGGACAGACCAGACCAAGGTGCAGATGTTTGGTCATAAGACAGTATTTGTGCAGACATGCTGCATTTGGTTTTTGCCAAACGCCTCATAGCAACTGCCAAGCATGGTGGTAGAGAGGTGATGATTTGGGCTGGTTCTGCAGTCACAGAACCAGGGAATCTTATAGCAATTAGCTGATCCATGAACTCCTCTGTATACCAAAGTATTCTCGAGTCAGATGCGAGACATCTATTTTGGGGGGCCAAAATTCCTCCACAACTATGTCCTACAGAAAAGGATTACTTTCGAGTTATTGCCTCTAAAAGTGGTTCTACAAATGGTTCAATAAATAGCAGTGACATATGTCATGTGCTGTTATTCATGAAGCTGTATTTACGCAACTTTATCATGTCCGGATAAGTAAAACCTGACAATTAATAGTTAGCATACTTTCTTTTTCACATGACTGTATGCAGTGGGCTGCTTTCAGGCAATAAGCTCAACTTTTAGATTCATACTTTAGTAGGAAAAGGCAACACTTTTTTGGACAAGCTGACATGAGAGTTTAGGGATAATCTAATAACACTATTTGCAAAAATCATTCAGAGCAGCAGAGATAAATAATAATGTCCCGCAAAAGCTGCAAAACACAAACAAAAGAAAGTTCACATGTGAGCACAGCTGATGTCTGCAGTTAAGCTCAAACGCTTAAATGTGTATATCATGTTTCACTGAAGGGGGGGGGGGCAGTGCATTGCTTATGCAGAAGCATGCATGACAGCATAGGACACCAAGTCAAATGTGTGCAGCAGCCTATTTACACCCATGCACTATGCAAGTTTATGAGTAAATTGAGCCATTTTTCAAGGGACAGCTGTTCCCGCTGACCATGATCAGCAACTTTAGTGCAGTAACTGATCTGCACTAAAATGCATCAGTGTCATATGCGTAGCTGTGCACAGCAACTGCATGCTCAGTCGATCGGTTGACTGTGGCCCAAGCAGTCGTGCAGCTTATTACTGTACCTGAACCAGAGGGGATAGGTTCTTCTGTCTTTTAGAAACACCTGCCTACAACATGATCCACATAACCGAGTTGAATGGAGATAGACACACAAACACACACCCAGACGGTTTAATCACATAAGCAAAGACGAGGACAACAAAGAAATACAGGATGTGGATGTTGAGAACATGCAGAAACAGAGAGAGAAGAGGGAGGGGAAGAAAAAGAGGTGAAGGCACAGGCTGATGTTTAATGAATGTATTCAATACATCTTACCTAATTTTCACACCAAACAACACAACCACCATTGGGCTGAGGTACTACTTGTTACGGGCCTAATAATCAAGCTTGTGAAGTATAAAGGCAGCACTGGGCTGCTGTCACAACTCATACACAAAAGTAAGCTTAATGTCTGACCCCCATAAAACCCGAAACAATTATCAATATAAATATGTTAAATGCACAAATGATACTTACAGCATCGGAATCCACTTTGTCTTTAGAGCCACGGCTACCAGCCACGACAGACTCCAGCACTGCGACCCAGCGCTGTTTGTCGGGGAAACTGGGAGCCATGAAGTAGAGGGACTGGCCTGGCCAACATGTGGTGTGGGGGTGGGATTCCAGCTTTAAAATGTATGGGATGTCTGTGATAAAGCACAAAAAGACGAATCAGTTGGCAACTCTGCCTGCAGCCAGACATCACAGCTGAGCAGAACTCTTCCTTAAATACTGCGTTAGTTGGAATTACAAATATATGAAGGGTAGGTTACTATAGAGGATGATACAGTATATTTAAAGTTTTACAATACTGTATGTTGTACATCAAGATTAGCTGGTGCCGATTCGGTACCTGACTTGGCAGTGTTGATAAGCTCAGAGGCCCCGACAGCTCCATGAACGGTCACCTCTCCATCAGGCAAACAGAGCTCAAACTCTTCCTCAGCCTTTACACAATCTAGGGTAGAAAAAAAAAAGAGCTTGATTTTAATTATGATCTACATTATGACAAGCTGCCGTAGGGAATACCGAAGCAGTAATTATCAAGTTTAAAATGTCATAAAGAAAATTCAGTCATCGTGCTGACCTTCCCTGGGCTCTGTGTCATAGATGGACACTTTGGTTCCATCGAGAATCACATATTTCCTCTCCCAGCCTTGCTGCCCACGCTTGCCATTTCTATGTAAAGAAATTCGTTTTAAAAACCAGACAAGTATCGGTGCCGTGTGTAACATGTTACGCACGTTCAATGTGGCGGTAAAAGACTTTGTTACCTCGGCTGCTTCATCCATCCTTCCAAGCGAACGTGCCCGCTGGCCTCTTTGACTTGCAGTGAAGGTGAGTTAGCCTTTTCTCGGCACAGTGCCTCGGAAAAGTGAGTTGCGTACTCAGCTGGCAGGCCGCAGGTGGCTGACAGACACGGCGAGCATTTAGGGTGGCACAAGGTGTGGCACTCTGTAATGTGACAGCGAGAGGGCTAAAAACACTATCATCATTTCTTCTGCTGCGAAGACAATAACTGATCATTACTAAATGAATGCTCCCATTTTCGATTTTCATTTTTTACAAGACATGCTTTTGTTCTAGCACTACATTGTTGGTTTGGGAGTGCATCAAACTTGTACATTCTTGATCTAATCTAGGGCTTTGAACAGTGGGATCTATAATCCTAGTCAAAATCTGATTCCACCATGTGAGGGCTGTGGTACAAGAGCGTTTTCCAGCATTTGAGTTAGAGCTATCCAATAAAGTGACCTCTAAAATGCTTCCACATTCTGACTGCCCAGCTACAGTGGACTATACAGACCTAGACAAGTAGCAGCCTGCCTTCCGAAATGAACAGTGTCCAGGCAGACGGCGCATTTGGCAGCTCTCATGTTGAGGCCCACGGTGAAACGATGAGGGATGTTATGGTGCATCCTTTCTTTCACACGACGGCCAAACTCTGCAATGCAAATGCAAAAGGGTAGAATAAGTGTGCAGGGAAAGGAGTTCACAAGAGGAGGGAAATTTGGTAGCATAATATTCTATTACAGTTTTAATCACTGCAGCAGTCGGCAAAAAAAAAAAAAAAATCTTATATGCATCTTTCCAAGCAGTATGGGGCAATTTGAATAATGAATTGGTGAACTCGATTGCAGATATTAGGTATAAATGAGTGCTCCAGGACCTTAAAATAGCCAAATCAAATCAGATTTTACAAGCCAGTGAGCATGGAATGTATCAAAGTGTTTCTGGGTGAGAAGCTGCCTATGCTACCATATGCTATCTGAATTATGACTCCAGGAATGACACAGAGAAAAGAGACCATAGCATCACGTCAAACTTGGCCAGTAAGAACAAAGTCTTTGGTCAAGTTGCAGTTGGGAAATGGACGGTAAAACAGATGGATAGTGTCTGTGATAATGAGCATGTGTGCACACAGCATAGCATGCATGTATGTACAATGGATGAGCTCATGTGTTTGAATAGACACACTGCTGTGACTGCTAACTTACTTTCAAATGTGACCCTCCTCTTTTCTGTGAGGAGCAACAGGAAAGAGACAGAAAGGAGAGAGCAGTCTCATAATAGCTAGGTGCAAGCAAAATAACATGGACATTAAGGAACCTGAATCACAAAGCAAATTGTATCCGTCTTTTTTTGTGGTTTCTGATGGATCCTGTGATGTCAGGTGATTGGGCTGGTGTGTCGTGCTTTACATTTCCATATGAATGCAGCACTTTTGTGCTTGCATTTGATTTTTCCACAGAGCTTATCAAGTGATGAGTTGTTTACACTTCTGGGTGTGATACACTAGATAGGCTACGCAGTGATAATATAAGATGCAAAGATTCAGTGTCCACCGGAGTAAAAATAGATTTTAGCCCCCGTTTGTGTCACCCGCCTAATACACTGTTGCTTTACTTTGTGAAACAGGGCCAAGCAGGATTACCTAAGGATAACTAGTGAATCTTTGTGTGTTTCAAAGTCAGTCCATGTTTCTGGTTTAGTCATTCCCAGGCTGAACATGTTCTGAGCATAGTTATCCAACAATGTTTGTTTCATAATCCTGCTTTGTGAAACTGGCCATTGAGAGAATACACATACAACACACCACATAAACAAAACAAGTGACCAATGAGTCAGTTTTTAGCATAAGGTTGAACGCTCCTGTGAGGTAAACTGCACAATGTCAGAACAAGAAATCTGTGGTTTAAATTTGTGCCAATTATTTGGGGTCGGTCTATAGTTTACCTGTGCATTTGTTTACTAGTTCAGTATATTTCTATCAATTACCTTCAGGTGTAGAAGTCTCCTTGCAGCGAGTGGAAGGGTTGAGCAGGCTGCTTGGATTGGGTTGATGTTCAGGAGATTTGACAATGGCCGACATTAGGATCTGATGTCGAGCCTGTGCTGGCGTGGAGGAAGCCACATGTTCCTGCGCTTTGAAATGAGCCGCTACATCACCACAGGCAGATAAAAAGAGAAGAAAAAAAAAGTTAGAACAGCAGCTATTAGGCTGGAAAACATTTGGCTCCATTTCAAAACCAAAAACTAATGAAATTAGGTTGAAATAAGGCTCATGGGTGGTGGCAGAGTTAGGTAATGCAGCAAGAGCATTTGGTAAATGTGTTCAGTTAGAGGCTTCTTCAGCTCTGCTACAAAAAAAAAAAAAAAACAGTACAGAAGTAGAAGCGCACAATTAATTCCTTTATAACGACTAATAACTGATATCCATCCAATCATACATCCATTTTCTGCTTCATTTAACTCAGGGTCGCGGGGAGGCTTGAGCCCATCCCACCTGTCATTGGGCAAGAAGCAGGGTACACCCTGGATAGGTCTAACTGATATGTTGCAACATAATTGAAGTAATTAATAGTTTACTAATCCCAAAAAGGTAAAGTACAAGATCTCTGATTTAATCCAAACAACAATCTAAACATCTCTTTCCATAGACAGAGGTTTCACGTTTTCTGAGAATTTCTTTAAGAGGACCAATATCGAGAGTTGACAAAAATCTTAAATGCTAAATGGAGTGTTTCACAACTCAGCTTGCCAAAAGATGTTTATAAAACCCATCAGAGATCCTGCTATATTTGGTCCAGTAAAAGTGCTAGTTCTGTCACTAAATCCGGTTTCAATACTGCGATAAACAAAATCAATGTCATATTATCAATCCTTAGAATCTGATACAATATTATAACAGACTATAATATATTTATAACCTTGTAAAGAGTATTTAACTAATATTTCTTAAGAATATTTGTACATTGAATTTGGAATACAAAAAATATATGTATCAAAATACAAAACGATAAATAAAACACTCATTAGCCTTGTTTAACATGTTAACATCACATGCTTCACTGCAGCTCAATGTGTATGTGTGAGTGCAGGAATGAGCTGTATGTCTGTGTGACTTTTTTCAAGGGTGGGGTTCAGATGACATGAGAGAAGCAACACAGCCAGAAATGACCGAACAAAACTATAGCTGAGACATATTGTGCGGTTTCTTTGGCTTAGACGCTGCACTCAATTCTTACAGTGCTGCCGATTCAAGCTACTTATAACATGTATAATGTAAACAACAGCAAACACGCACAAACCGCAATGGACAAGTCTGAGGTCAGCAAAAAGATCAAGGCCAGGCCAGTAATCTTAAAGTTGCTGAAAGAGTTCTGACCCTACCTTCTTCTCTGAGGGATCGCAGCTCTATCCTCATCTTCTGCAGAGCTTCTTCCAGCTCTGCGCATCGTGAACGCTCCTTTTCCAAAGCCAGCTTCATGTCGCTGTACTGCATGGGAACAGTAGGCTGGGCCTGTGGAGCCAGTGCCCCATTAGTTGTGGTGCCTACATCTTCCCGCCTCCGCCCAAATATACCCTGTACAGAGGGGAAACGGTTCATAAACGTTTTCTTTTCGTTTAAAGACGTACGTTTGACTCCTTGAAGCTGGTTATAAATTTAATAGGGTTTGTACAGAGTCATTGTTAAATATTTTCCCAGACCTTCTTCTTTTTAGTGGGTTGGTCCATTTTGGCCTGAAGGAAGTCAATAAGTTTGGTCTGCTGGGAGATGGTGCCTTCCATCTTCACCTTCTCGTGGGAGTATACAGCCTGTAGGAAGGGAAATCAGATGCTCAGAGAAGGAAATGCCTTTGAACTTAACTTTAAAAAGAAGTACCCTTGGGAACACATAAATCAGGGTTTATCACCATAGTCTCGCAGAGAAAACTTGTTACTTGCCGCCAGTATCAGTCACACTATTCTAGCATACGAACAGAGAGTGTCCTCCTGTATTTAGTCTTACTACAAAGGTGTTGCACCGAGCACCTGTATATTCTCCAGCTGGTACTCCAGATCTGTCCTTTCAGTTTTGAGCATGTCAGTTTGGTCCAGGGCATCCTGAAGGCCTTGGGTCAAACGGAAAATGTGGCTCTTCTGCAAGTCCATCTGCTGCTGGAGCTTTCCTTGCTGTCGGAACCAGCAAACAAATATTTAAAAAAAGGGAGATCTGATGTCCAGGTGGCCACCTTTTAAATGTGTAGCACTGGTTGATTGCACTTTCTACCTCTTCCATCAGCCTCTGCTTCAGTTCTCTCTCCGTCTCCAGTTTCTGTTGTAAGCTGCGGGCGTTCATCTCCAGCATGGCATGCTTCTTCTCCAGATCATTGAGCTGTCAAAACACATGTGCAGAAGTCAGTTTGCGACACCGGCCAGCTACAAACACATTTCAAGTAAACAAAAGGTACAGACGAACAGGGAGCTAAACGTACTTAAGCAAACGCAGGCAAATAGACGAGTCATAACAAATTCAGCAAACACTTTCATGAATTTTAAAACACAAAATGACGCAAATTGTTGCAACACTTCCTAACAGATGACGGCAGTTCGAAATCTCAAGAAATGAAAAGTGCTGCAGCAGTTTTTACTGCGACGATACTACTTTCATTACTAATGTTTTGAAATCAGTGAAATCAGAGCTAAAAACGGTGAAAATGTTGGAAGAAATGTTTTCGATTTACATGTGACGATTCATTCCTTGGTCTTGTATTTTCAACACACGAAATCTGAGTTTTTAAAAATGTCTTTGCATTTCTACATTCACGCATTTTCTGAAGCTGAAGAGTGTTGAGCTCATCCAACCATCACATAAAACACATCAGGACAAAGTGAGACGCTAATTGTAAAGAACTGAAGAAAGGATGAAAGTTAAATCAAAGGTTATGGACTCACTGTGTCAGAAAGACTTTCAGCCTTCAGTCTTTGCTCCTTCAAAGCTTGCTGTAGGGCTACTATCTCAGCCTTATGTTCTTTGACTGCCAGTTCCACTGCCTGGCGAGACTCGCTGCTGCGCTGCTCTGCACGCAGCCTTTGAAAAGCACAATATCAAGTTTCATAATGATGTACCACAAGTGTTTATAAACTTCAAAATATAAATACTTGGGTGGTACCTGTTCTGCTTTTCATTGTCTAGCAGTCTCTGCAGGTCCCTGGTGCGTCTCTCGGCTTGGTTTTTTTCATCCTCCAGAGCTCCCCTCCATGCCTCCCACTGCCTTTCCTTCTCCAGCAGCTCGTCGTTTAGAGACTCCAGCTCCACCACCTGCTCCTCCAACATGCTACATGTTGTCTTCAGTGTCTCAATGTTCTGAGAGCATAAATGAAAGGACAGATTGAAGGGAACATCTTTCACAGCTTTTGGCTGTACCACGTGGCTGTTGTCCCTGCATTTTCACTGACGGCACACAGTCTAAGAGCTATGAGACTAAAATGTCACGCCATAAATTATGTGGCTTTGAATTCAGTGTTTAATTTAAATGTCACCGTTTTACGTGGGAAATTATACCGAACAACATCCGAGCAGTTAAACAAAATACACATATTTGCTCCTTATTGACTGACCTGAGGGAAGCAGCTGATGTACTTTAATCGCATGTATATTACCTGTTTCTGGTTGTTGAGGTGCATTTCACGGTCAGCCACCTCCCTCCTGAGACGGTCCACTTCCTGGCTGAGCTGCAGCTGATCCTCCCTCTCATCCGATGCTTCGTCGAGCTGTTTCGACAAGTAGAAGTTTTGGCGGTTCAACTCAGCGTTCTCCTGACTCAGCTGCGTAAGCTGCTCCTCCAGGTCAGTGATCACCTGAGGCAAAACAAACGGGCAGAGGTGTTAGCCAGCCTTGCACGTGGAAGCGGAAGGTGGCGAGTATGGGTTGTGGTGGCGGGAAATAACGGTTGTATTTGTTTAAGTCATAGTACATCTGTGCAGAGCTCATACGTGCACAGTGATGGTAGATTTAGTTCCTGTCTAACGAGCATCGATCGTATCTTTGTCTTGTAGGAGCTGAGAACCTGCAGTATCACTAAAGCAGTCATTTAAGGATTCTTAGATGTTTTAGCCCCAACTTGAGAGCTTTTGTTGAACATTTCTATATTAACAATATCAATCTTTACAGTAACAAATTGAATCAAATCTTAAAAGAAAGTCTATATTGTTATTAGCCTTATGAAACAGAAAATGCTTTTTGGCATCAGACACACCAGGTTAATAAATAGTTTGCTACCTGTAAAATCTCACCGGTCACATCAATATTATCCTTCTGTATGAAAAAAATCTCTAATAAACGCCATTCACCAAGTAACGCAGTACTGTGTTTTGTTGCCAAAAGCCTTGGTTCAGTGGATTGCGTGGTCACGTCAGAACTTTTACACAGGAATAACCACACTGGATAATCTCTTACGAAACCTTCAAACAATTATTACTCCGGTTGCTGCAAGCAAAGACAAAAGCCTGTGGAAGCACTTACTGAGCAACTGTCTCGCAAAGCATCAAACTTGCGCTGAATGTCGTCTCTGTGGTTCTGTGGGAAACAAAAAGAGCAAATGAATGGCAGGAATTTAACCAAATGCCTGAATACCACATATAATGATGCACCACGGTGCATTGCTACAGCTTTAGTTGAGATAGACGGCGTTCAAAATCTGCAGACATAAAACTAAAGACACCGACTGTATGTCCACCTTCTCTATGAATGATAATGATGATGCATGCATTTTGCACAAGCTCATCTTACCCTCAGTGCGGTGATCTCTTCCTCAGCTTCAGCAGTGGTCTCTTCGAGCTCAGTCTTGGCTTGCTGCAGCTGACTCTCCAGGGCGAGACGCGCAGCCTGCAGGCTGCTGATCTGGGACTCTCGCTCCTGCAGGGATAAGGTCAACTCCGATACCTGCCTCTTGATCTCTAGTTTCTCTTCTTCATGTTCTAGGCCCATCTACAGAAAAGACAAAGTTAGGCTCAATACAGTCTTTACAGCAGTGCAACAGTAATGCCACATAACTAGGCCTCCCATCCCATTTTAATTCATCTAAGTTAATGTGAGTCAAACGGATATAAGAAAATGGAGGAAAGTAGATTATTTAGAGGACATTGGAAGACATAAGTCCCAGCAGACCACAACTAAATAAAAAAAATGATAAGGGACATTTAAGCTTTTCTATAACAGTGATTGAGTAGTTGATCATAACTGAAGGAACTGTACAGATTTGTGTGTGTGTGAGGGGACAGCGCAAGTGTGTTTGTAAGTGAGGGCACAGAGAGGCCAGTGATTAGTGCCAACCTCATGTCTTAAGTGGGTAAGAGTGTGAAGAAGAAGAAGAGATATGACAACTGGATGTCCACCAGCAACGTCTACAGACAACATTCTCAGGAGGAAGTGGACGCTGTAGCTCTCAGTTATGTCAAAACTGTTTATTTTTATATAGTTATGGCTTTGGAGTGGAAACAAAATGAGATAAAAAAAGATATGGAATACATTTCACACTTTATTAAACATGTACTCTGTACCTAATTATATGTTGCTCTAAAAAGGTATCTGGGCATTTTTGCTGATCAACAGCCTTAATCCCTTATGTGGATGGTAATGATTTAAGGCTACAATCTGTACTGGTTAAAGTGAATTACTTAATCTTGAGCTCCTGTTGCCTTACCTCCCGCAGCCTGCTCTCCAGCTCAAGCAGACGGGTTCTCTTAGTTTGCTCCTGCTGACTCATCTTCTCAAGGTGCTCCTCTAGTTTGGCATTTTGGGCCTCCAGCTTGCCTGCCTGAGACTCCAAATAAAACTTTTGCTGCCTAAGTTCTGAGATCATCTCCTCTTGTGCTTTCCTGACAATAGAAATAAACAGATTGTTACTGGAGTCCCAAAGCACATATATATATATTTATACACATATATACATCTATATATATATAGATATAAAACAGCAAGATGACAAAAGAAAGACAGAGCAGCTATGACGCACAAAGATGTAGGTGCACATTAATGAAGCAGCTGGAGACAAAATGTGCATGGGAGCTCTCAAGAAAGCATAGTGTGGGCAGAGGGTTTAGTTAACTCACATATTCTTTTGGGTGTAGATGCTGCTGTTCGCGGCCAGCTTGTTAGCCTCCGACAGCTCAGAGATGCGCTGCTCCAGGTTCTTCATCTTAGAATCCATAGCATTAATGGTCTGTAGGAAGAAAGGGCAAAATAACATCAACTCAAAATATGCTCCTTGTTCATTTAAAATCCAATCCAAGGGAAAATATATATTTCCGCAGCACAATTTGCATGTGCAACAGAATGTTTTACTTTACCGAAATCCTATTGGCATCCATTAAGGTGTCGCCTGAAATGTCTACTGTCAAAGTCAGATGAGCCTTCTAAAAGCTTCTTAACTGCCTGAGTTCTACCAAGTCAACCAGATTAGAACCTAAGCCCTGGCTTTATTGACCAACATGGAGCATGCTGCAATTTATTCTCTCTCCTGTCATTTCACATTGAACTACCATGTGAAATGAAGTTGTGAAAAAGCAAATCAAATATCTTAAGCTTTGTGTCAACATTAGCAATCAAAAGCAAAGGCCTGGCTGGATATCACTTTTAAGCTGTTTGTCATGTTGTCTTACTGCTTTCTGTTCGCTGATGAGTTTACAGTTCTCCCTCGATTCCTCCACGTGCTGCGCCCTTTTCGCCTCGAGGCTCTCCTTGTCAGCCAGGTCTACCTTCATCTGGGCCTCCAGAACCTTGGTCAGTCAGAGCCAGTGAATATCAGTCATGTCAGTTTTAATTTGACGGATATGTGAAGGGTGCAGACAGTAATCTGACACATGATAAAGTAGTCCTTCGTGACATGATTGGAAATGTACAACCTGGTGTGGAAACTTTAATTAGTGTCAATTCTCATTGTAAAACAAAGGATAGCTGTACAAAGACACTGATTTAAAATGTCACAACTGATAATGAGTGACTACATGAAAAATAGGAAGCTGGCCCACCTTAATCTTATCTTCATAAAGCCTCTCCTTTTGGACAAGTTGAGTTTCCATCCTCTGAGCTGTTGACTGGGCATCCCTCAGGTTCTCCTCCAGTTCCTGCAGAAATTGCAAATATTATTGGATGCATTTGACCATGCACAGAAAATGACAGAACTCTTCTCACAACTCTACTCTGACAGCAAATACACAACAAACAAAAGAAATGAAGAAACTTGCATTAAAAAGCTGAAAATCCATGAGATGACTGTAGCAGTGCCTGCTCATGTTGACAAAAGTCAAATCACGCATTTATGTGTCAAAATCTATTATGCTCCTCTTTCCAAGAAGATGTGCACATATGTGTGCTCTCAGATAGTTGTGAGGGTGAACTGGGATCGGGTTGGATGAGTGGGAGGACTGGGCAGTGGGGTGAAGCTAGGGGGTGGAGTAGTGCAGAGTATTAGCAAGCCTTATCTGTAGCTCTCTCACCAGGATCTTTTCAGCCATCTGCTGAATCTGCTGGGATTTGGTCTGAATGTCATCTTTCAGCTTATTCTCCCGTCGCTCAACCATCTCCAGTCTCTTTACCTGGTTCTCCAGGGTCTTCCTGCCCTCCTGCTTACGCGACAAAAGAAATAACATAAGGCTAACTGCACGGAAAAGTGCAAGTGCGACTTGTGTTGGGGTGGCCCGTCCAGCACAAAGGGCGTTCAACGTACAAATGGGACAAAGTTGTTGTATAATGTTTGTTCAACTTCGTAGATTTAGTCTGGTACCTCTGTCTCTCTGAGGCGACGCTTCAGAGTATCACTAGAGTCAGTTTTGCCTCGCAGGCGCTCCAGATCTCTTTCCAGTCGTTCTTTGGCTTGCCGGACATTCTGCAGCAACTCAGTGGCTTCTGTGCTCGCTTTCACTGCCTGGGAGAAATCAGAAGGTCAAAGGCTGTTAATGGATTCTCAGAAAAACAACTTGATATGCTTGGGCTACTCCTAACAGTGGAGAACAGAAGAACAAAAAGCAACTCTAGTAAATAAACGTGCAGAAAACACAGCAGACCGTACAGCTGATAAGACTCTTGACACATACAGGATACCTACTTTCTATAAACAACACGAATAATTACAATGACATTATTGGAAGATTTCAAATTAAACAAGGAAAACTTTGAAAATGAAAATAACACGATGAGAGTCACAAATTTAACTACCTTAGACAGCTTGTCCTGGAGCTCTTGGATTTTCACCTGTTGCTCAGAGTTGGTCTGAAAAAAAAACAAAAAAACAAACACAGTGAGCTCTCTCATCAAACTTGATTGTAACTGTAGCTCAGCAGAGCTATCTGATGATGGAGAAACAGTCTGATCCCTCCTACCTTCTCCAGTTTGGAGAGAAGCTCCTCCACATCGGCTTTTCCCTGCTCTTTGGCCTAAAAAAAAACAAGAAAAAAAAAACATTTATGGAGTTTAATCTATTTTCTGCCCCTGAAATCACAGCCTTAAGTCAGTGAAAAGAGTCTTAAAATGATGGAGTTCTAATAAATAAAAACCTGTAGAATATATTCACTGAAAAACAAAACAAAAAAAAAAAGTGTGCTTTGGGGTGTCTTTGCTGCGATTTGACGAATACATCAGGCTCACGTCATCAATCATTATCTAACAACACATCTGTTGCTCCTCCTGAGGGACCCCCAAACGGCTTCAGATTAATGAAGGAAATGTGAATACTACACAAGTGGTGGGTCTGTGGGTATTCCCTGAGGGCTCCTTTTAGTCAGGTATGCCCAGATCACCTGTGACCACATCCGTTTAACTGAGATCTACACAACTATTAAAGCAAAAAACTCTTCAGACAAAATAGGCAGCTTAATATCCTGCGAATGCTTTTCTGACAGGAGCAGCCAATATGTAAAACAAATCAGTCGTCTCTGTGAGTTGACACTAGGAATTCAAGACAGATTGCACTTCTAGATTTTAGAGAGCTCAGCCTTTATGAGGTATTCCTTGTCGTAGTGCAGGATGATGAGCAGCTGTCACTTCCTTGAAATGTCATTTAGGCTTAAGGATCAGTTTATATGCTATTTTTTTGATTGTTTTAAATAGGCAGATGACAAATGAAACAAATTGCTTCACCAAGATTAGAAACGGTTGAGAAAAGCACAAACATTACTCAAGATAACAAGATAAAAGGGGAACCTGTTACTTTTTATACATTGCCATCACATTAACTTTTAATATAGCCGCGATTATACCTTCTGAATTCTCTGCTGGTATTCCACAGCTTTCCGTTTGAGCTCCTCACTCATCTGTCTGGAGTCTCTGAGCTCAGCTTCATAGAGGTCGCTGCGGCGCCTCGCAGCCGACAGGTCCTCCTCCAGCTGCCTGATGGTCACCTGCATCTCCTCCAGCTGCGCATGGTACTCCTGAGGCCATAAAGAGCACATCAATATTGAAAGAAGAAAAAACAAGAAACGCGGTAACAGCATATTTCATACATAAACACCTTGGAACTACTGGTAAAGGATGTTGGGTTAAAAAAGGGTTGAACATTTTAGCTGTGTAAACTCTGTTTTTCCTCTAAAAACATGATGTTTTTATCTCAAATAATGTAACTACCATAGAATATAGTTAGACTGTGCACATTTGCTTTTGAAGCAAACTGCATCACAACACTCCTGTGATCTGACTTTGAAACCTGTCTGAAGACATCGGGAGGGGGGGGGGGGTGTCTCTCTGCACAAACTGGAGACAAATCACTATCGTCTTCAGGTAAGGAAAACATTTGTAATCTTCAAAGTAAAAAGGCAAAGATGAGCTGAAACTAAAGTAAACGGTAAAGCTTTTCAAACCACGATTAAAGTTAAATGTTTATTTTGCCATAGTGTTAGGAACTGAGATAGTTCTGCAGACAGGAATTGCAGCCAGTGCTACACAGACAAAGACGTACTTCCCAGATCTGCTGACACCGTTTCATTGTGCAGTGATCTATAGAAACTGCAGTGCTCTTTGGCAATGACCATTTATCAGCAAACATGCCTAAATCAAAGATTACAACCCGAGCATTGCAATTTTAAAGTTGTAGCTGCCAGCTTTGCAATACAGGGCCCCGAAGTGAAAAAACAAGGCAGGCTTTAGACTGTCCGAATATTTGCACAACATGTTGTCCTCATGTTGGCATCTTTAAACAAGTCATTTCTCGAGCACCCAGGTTCTCATCCAATTACAACATCAAGGCAAAACAGTTAGTTCAGACCCATCTACAATGGCCAAGATCACATTCAAGTCCATATTTCCTAGTTCAAGTTTAATTAGTCATTTGAACCGCCAAAGTGTGTCAAACTATGGAAAATTACTGCGTGTCAGCCCCCAGAATGGAGGGTGGATGAATCTCTTAAATAATGATCTCTCCTTTTTGTACCTTGCAGGGATGCCATCTGTAGGGATGACCTTTATAAATGCAGCGGGCTCAGAGGGGAAGCCCTGTCCGTGTAATAGATACACACTGGGAGAGAATATGTTCTCACCGCTTCTATGGTTACTCCACTATCAGTGATCATAACTTTGAGACATAAGGGAGGAAAAGGAAATACCTCCAAATAAGACAGCAGCTTTATGGATTTTGAAGGCTTTTATTTTCTCTTTCAGCAAATATTTACTATATCTAAAATGTTTTTGTTATGAGCAAGCGGAGAGGAAAGATTTCTGGCAAAAAAAAAAAAAAATGGACATACTTGCTCCTTAATTTCTTGCAGTTTGTTGCTCTGTTCTCTTATGTCGTGCAGTAGCTGCATGGCCTTATCATCCTCTCTGGACACCTCGACACGCGCCTCCTCCAGGCTTCGCTTCAGGCTCTGAAAACACATATGCAAACAGACCCAAGGCCAATTTGACACTGACGTTTTAAACATTGAGAAGAGTGACACAAACGTACACTAATATCTGAAGTAACACTAACCTGTTTAACAGTTTTATTGCATTCAAACATTTCAGTATTCTAGTAGTATGACTCACACTGCACTCTGTAATGTAGGTGGCGAGGTCCTGCTCCAGGATGCTTCGCTGAGTCTCCGAGGCCTTCAGTTCTACATCCTTCTGGTGGAGCACTGACTCCAGGTCAGTCATTTTACGCTGGAACCTGGAGATTTCCTGCTCCATCTTAATACGTCAAACAAAACAAGTCTTAGCCGATGATTTCAAGTGGCGGATAACAATTCACAGAGGATTTTAGAAAATCAGTTGTTGGCAAATGTCTGTGTAAATATCTAAAACCAGCAGTGAAATCCCTGCATGGCAAGGCATTCTTGGCGGATTAAAGTGATACTGATTCAGATTATAACTTATCTCTCTGACCCATCGCCCAACCAAAAATTTCTCAAATCCCTAAAGCTGTAATGTTGAACAAACAGCAAGATTATCTTGGCTTATTACAGCATCGCAGTAAAGAACAGAAGCTTCCTTGATCTGTGTTAAGACAGCCTACCAGACTCAACACAACAAGCCTGGTAATAAAACGTGGACCGACTTTGCTCAAAATCCAAAATACATCAATTACATTTTTCAGTTTCCAATCAGCAAGAACTCAAAAATGTATCTCCAAGGGGCGGTCTGTGGCGTAGTGGGTACAGCAGGCGCCCCATGTAGAAGAAGCTATAGTCCTCGCTGCAGCTGGCCCCGTTTGAGTCCCGAATCGGACGGCCCTTTGCTGCGCGTTGTTCCCCCTCTCTCTGCCCCCTGCTTCCTGTCTCTCTACACCGTCCTATCTAATAAAGGCATAAAAAGCCCAAAAAAAAAAAAAAAAAAAAAGAATTTAAAAAAAAAAATTCATCTCCAAGAGTACGGTCTTGTTATCAAATTGCTTAAAAAAAAAATTTTTTTTTAAAATTTAAAAAAAAGAGTCGAGGGTTGCCAAAACTAAATGTAGACAGTCGATAAAACACATAAAGATTTACTCGAGTTTCTTTTTTTAATAGAAGTTCCCACGGACAAAGGTCTGCGATGAAATATAAAAACAGAAATGAAAATATATTTAGACTCTGCACCCTCACCTTATGACATTTGTCTTGAGTTTCTTGTAATTCTTTGCTTTTAAGGTGCAGCTTCTTTTCCATAGAGTTGGTCTTTGCAGGAGAGTTGAGGCCTGCAGACACCGACCTGGCCAACGACATAAAAGGAGGTTCTTCATTGTATTTAGGCAAAACACAAATTCTTTAGACTGTAATTACCTGTGTCAGTGTGGCAAATATGTGATATGAATGCTGGAAAGTGCATTGTAACAGCTAATTAGACATTTACTATTTTATAAGGTTTCTATGCTAATGTCAAAACCACATTTAAAAAATAAAAAAATAAATAAATAAATAAATAAAAATAAAAAAATAAAAATCAAGGAGATGAAGGAGTTATTTTCTTAAAAAAAAAAAAGAAAACAAACATATATAGTATAGTTGACCTAATAATCAAAGTGCATGCCAGGTAAAACACAGCCTCCATGTCTCGACTCTGGCTGGGAACCGTTGTAACATGGAACAACTCTTCACTTGTTTCTCGTTTGCCTCATTATCAGTGGCCAATTAGGGAAAATCTTTTATATTAACTTTTTGGGTGATAACATATTGTGATATTGAAATGTTACAATATCCTAAATCATTATATCTGACCAGACTCAAGATAACTGGCAGTGTAATATCACGACATGCGGACACATCAAATAACAGTAAATCTTTATATTACTACAGCCGTCAGAATTGGGAACACTTTTTGAAGAGATCAAAGCATCATAGTTTATTCAAAATTAGAGCGACAAACAGCCTTGCAGGCCTGGGAATATTTGTTGTATCCCTTACAAAATAATGCAACAGGAGGATTTGGGCTGTGCTGCCGTCTGGGGTTGTTGCTCACTGAGCTCTGCAGTGAGTCCAAAGCACACATTTTCCCTGTTTATGTAAGGTGTTGTCCTCTTTCATCGCCATTCTTTTGGGGTTATTTAGCGCACCACTTGGATTTTCAGCCTTTTTTTTTTTTTTTTTGTTGACCAGAGAGATGGTGACTCTGAATAGATGTTTTCTGAATAAAATGAATGGGGCCGTATGAATGAATTCCCAAATACCGCGAGGGAATCTTTAATAAAGTTGACTCAGACTGAGTCATGAAGTTAAAAATAATCACAAAAACAAGCACTGCTCTCTCTTTCCGCTTCTCTGCATGGAGAAACATCCCCCCGAAACACATCGAGACATGGTGCACGTACCTTATGATACATAAAGAAATGACCCCACACACATTTAGATTTTTCCAACAAAAACAGAAACTCTTCAGTCATTTCCCAATCAGTTCAGGCTTTCCTGTGGATTAAATAGGGAAGTGTTCCCTCTAGCTGTATTCCCATTTAAACATGTAATAAGACACCTAAATTCAGACAGTTTTCCAGGTGAACAGTTTGCTACACTGTATGTACAGGTAACGTTGCAATCCAACTCCTCCATCTGGGGTTTCCAGATGGAGTTGCTCGTTTTTTCCAACAGATAATTTTTATTTTATTTATCACCTAGAGATTCCGCCTTCTTGATATGATGGGAAAACATGTTAACGCGACAGGCCATGAATATTACTAAAGTGGAAATGCGAGTCCACTCTTTGTATAGTTGAGGAATCTGGTGGTTGTCGTGTCTTTGAAGTGTGGCCGAAAAATAAGAGCTCAGTGCAAACCGCATCAAACAAAGAGGTAGACACAAAGAAAGCGTGCCAGTTAAAAGCTTAGCAGAAAACGGCTATAATGCAACGGTGCACAGCAGCAACGCAAATATACATGATAAAGACAGTAAAGTTATTTCCCACAAAACGTTCTGGGATTCTTTTTTTTTCCTAACCAGCAGAAAATGACCGGTGACTCGTTTGTTTCATTTCAACCTCGTGCTAGAAACATTACAACAAAGAAAAATTAGAGAGACGGTATCCATTCATCCAAAATGTACGCAAAATGTAGACAAAATCAAGTAGAAAAACAACATTAACCCAGCAGTGTCAAATGGAATCCGAAGGGGAGTAAAACACGACCCCTGCGTTACAAAAGGCACGGGTACTTTTTTTTTTTTTTTTTTAGAAATAACTATTTGCACAAATATACATTCTTAACATCAATGAGATTTCCCTCCTCAAAAAATGACAATTGTATAAATTATATGCATAAGCATTCCAAAAGAATGAGTCCCTTCGTAGTGAGAGATTCATTTTTCCTTGTACTCAAGAGGAGGTTTTGGCCTGATAGCGGCTCTACGAGGGAGGTCAGGGGCTCTGTAAAAACAACAGAAAACAAAGCTTGTGAGTGCCCTCAGCAGATCCCTCTAAAATTTGGCCATTAGCTTCCAAGATGTCTCACCAAACAAAATCCTAAACAACGTAATAGCATCAGATAAGGTTTAAATGGTCACCTAAATCAGCAGAGCTCATCCTCTTGGTACTATGACTACCATTTCAGACCCACTATCACCCATCTGGCATCATTCAAGGCACTCAAGAACAGGACACTTTCAACAGGACAACTCTCCATCAGAGTGTTAGGTGATTGACCAGACAGACTGTCCAAGTGACATTCTTGTCACTCCCAATCATCAGTGGGCAAAAAACCCCAGATATCTCATTAGTTGTATGAACTATTTCACACTGATGTCCTGAATAAATTTTAAATTCCTCAAAACCGACACTTTCCAGCTAAAACTGATTAGTTTACATTCAAGAAAAATTGCAAAGAGGATTTTTCTGACACTAAACCCCAGATGGCGTCTTATAAATTTGAGTCAAGCTGCTAAAGGGATTTCGCTGTTGAGTTTTGCTAATGAGGAGTCAAACAAACAAGTTCAAAAAGAGTAAAAAAAAAAAAAAAAAAAAATCATTATAGTAGCTGGAACCCCCAAAACACATGATTAGCATTTCATTATTCCTGGCTCTGAGCACATTTCTCTTTGCTTTTCATCATTGTAATGAAGAATGTGAACATGCATATGCATGCACCCACACAAAATTGTGATACATTCAATGAGCACTGAGCTCCTCTTAGTCAAATGCAGCAAAGAAAATGACTGGCTTCAGTTGAAAACCATGAACAGATGACTGATGGTGTAACAGCAAGGGACAGAGACATTAGAAGAGGGAGAAAATAAGAGGAGGAGATGAGACGGGTAAAGATGGGGGTGGGGACCGAGGGAAAAAAAATAAATAAAGAAATCACGGTAGTAACCATAGAAATAGAGTCTCTCCCCCAATCTGAGCCCACATCCCGAGCCCACATCCCTTTTCCCTGTCTAATCTGAAAACGTTTTTTCTTCCCTTTCTGTTGCTGCTGCTGTCATGATCCGCAGTCTCCAGCACCGTTAACCTGCCAGAACGTTGGCATGGGGCTACAGAAAGGAAACCCATCCCCTTACTTTATTATCAAAGGTTAAGAAGCCAAACACCATTAGGGTAAATTACACTCCCAAAACCCATGCCATAAAAGTCAGGAGCCCATTATTTTTCCACAGTAAAAGAGAATCCACAACAACAGCAGTGAGGGTGGGATTGTGCCTATGTGTGGGGTTCCACTTCTCAGCAATCCTCACTGACACACTCAGCCGCATACCAATCAGTGTTGATGGCAAGATAATGTGGGCTAACATCCTCTGGTTCATTCATTGGATCTACCTATGTATCATATCAATTATGTATGACCTCAAGCACAAAAAAACACAAGACGGAGAAAGAGAATACCACAGAAAAGGGGGATCCCTCCTCTCCCTCATTCCTTGTCTGACACAGTAAATGGCAAAACACCAACAGGGAAAATAACCAACTGACCAGGCCACCATGCTATGTCACCTGAAACGAGGCTACCTGGAAATTGTTGCAGTTGTAATGAGGAAACTAATGGCAGAACAGCAGCCAGTGCTAGCATGGGGTCTTTAACCAACAAAGGTGTTACAGAGGTGTATGCAAGAGGTCCCTGTGCTGATGAAAAACAGCGGATCGGACTTTGTTTAAAAAAAAAAAAAAAAAAAAAAGAAAGGCCAGCAATATTAGTAAACAGGTAGCACTTACTCAGTTTTGGCCAATAGTGTCAATGCTCTGCTGAAGAACCAGCCTAGAAAGGGCAGATCCTGGCCCTGGAAGCCCACTGGCAGAGCTCCTCGCTGGGTTGCTGAGGCTGGCCAGGGGGCAGCCTGCTCCGGCTCCTCAAAATTAGAGGTGTCATCTTCAGCGTGCAATGCAGGAACGAAAGGTGGGAGAACTGCAGGGGTAACGGATGAGAGGAGGGAATAAGAGAGGACAAGGGAAAAAAGGAAGCAGCGACAAACAGGGTAATGAAAGAAAAAAAAGATGTAAAAAAAACAAAAACACAACAAGGAGAAAAGGAAGAGAAAGGAAGGGAGGAAGAGCAGAGCGGTGGGAGCCTAGAGTGCGGTAAGTCGCGCGTTGATGCACATGCTGCCTCTATCCCTCCCTCCTCCTCCGCTCTCCCTCTCACATACACATGCTAACTCACTCTCCCTCACTGCAGCAGAGCAAGCTAATCAGCTGGAGCCACAGCTGAAGCAGAAAGCTCCATCAGTTTTGATCAGTCAATAATCAAGAGCTGTATATTCAATGCAGACATTTACACATGTAACACTCTTGATACTGCATTTAAGAGCCAGTAATCAAACACAAAATTGAAAAAGTGTATTAAGAAAAAAGAAAAAAACACATAAAAAGCTCCTGAAATCTAAACACTGCATCATCACTTAAAGAGTGTGTGGTTTAAAAGATAAAAATAACAATTTAATAAAAAATAAAAAATATTCAGTGTTGATAGGAATACTGTAATCAGAAAACAGCTTTGAGGAAAAGATGTTTGGCAAACACCCCAGAATAGGAGGGTTTAGTCATCTGAAGAAATTATCATCTGAAGCTAAAGCAGTTCTGCAGAGCAAAGTAAACACTCATCATCCCTGCAGCTACACTTGTGAATTACAAATACAATGGAGGGATATGCTTGGTAAATGTGACCATGCGCCACTGAAAATCTAATTGGAGTGTTATGGGTGTGTTTTCCAACAATTGGTCAGCTGCCAATGTCAAACGCAGCGGCAACAATGACGCCTGAACACACGTGTTTTTTTCGCCACAGAGAGCTTGTCTCGTGTTATTCGTGCTGCATCTGTAAAGGAGATGAGTTGCAGATCTTTACTCTGTGTGCCTCACTTCTCATCTATGCCTCTCCTCCCTAGGAAAGAGCTGGCCTGCTGCCAAGGGCACACAGAATCTCATTATCTTACTACTAAAAACAGCACTGGTTTCACGATTGTTGGTTGTTGTCTACATAGACCCACACTAAAGATGCACTTATATACACGTTAGAATACAACATTAACATTAAGCCGTTTTTCATTTGTCCAGTGGCACGATTACAGCCGCCCTGTGACGTTTGAAGCCAAATTGAGCATTTTTTTTTTTTTTTTTTATGAAAGACCAGAGAGGAGAGTGTCAGAAGAAGGGAATCCCCTCACCTTGCCTTAAGTTGTTCCAGTCTACACTGGAGAAGAAAGAGTGACAGCGGAGTCCCTGGAAACCCAGTCGCTCTTCTGCTCCGCACAGCAAGCTCTGCACCAAGTCAACAAACTGCTTGCTGGCACGTGGCTCCGCTGGAAATTTTAAGTAATGCTGTGGGCAAAAATGTGATGAGAAAAGACCCGACTCAGTCTAAATATTGAATTGATTCTACTGGGAGTATACAGGTAATTTCCTGGATCTTCAAGAATTCCAAGTAACAGATTATTTACAAGTCGGACACAACCGCTGACCAGTGATGCACTGTCATCTGGTCTGGTACCATGTACCTTGAAGTTGAGAATGTTGTGAACCGTCTTGGTAGGAGTGCCATCAGAAAAAGGTGACTTGGCGTAAATCATCTCATAGGCAATGACCCCAAGGGACCACCAGTCACACTCGACCCCATAGGTGCTGTGAGAGCCTCCGTTCATGGCTGTCAGGACCTCAGGGGAGAGAAAATCCTGCGTCCCAACAGGCACTGTGGCAGTGGCGACCTGGAAAACCCATGAAGAAAAGACCTAAAAAAAATTATTTCATTGCCAAGAACACTGAAGTTAATTCATTGGCCAAACTCTGTAATCCACTTACCGTTTTGTTAGCAGTCAGCCTGGCAGCGGATCCGAAGTCGGCCAGCTTAATGTGACCAGTCCGATCGATCAGAACGTTTTCCGGTTTGACATCTCTGCAAGAAGGTAGTTTACAAGAAATTTGATACGGCTTTTGTTGCCCATGGACTATAATATGTCAGCCGCTCTGAAGATAATGGAATACATTTGGAATCGTCAGCGCTGTTTTCATACAACATACTATCACATCCTGAGGTTAGAACGGAAGCAAATTGAATGAAAACTTAAATGTAGAGAAAGCAGCTGTGAATCTCCTTAATCGTGCTCTTCTGCAAAACCCTGACAGACACTGAGAAGTCCTATGAAGTAGCCGATGTCTTACCTGTGGACGTAACCCAGCTGGTGGACAGCGTGAATGGCCTCTACAAGCTCAGCCAAATAAAACTGTGTCATGGACGCATCGAACTGATCCTCGTATCGGTTCAGCAGAGACATCAGGTCACCGCCTGGCAAGTACTCCATTGCCTGAAATATACACAATATGTACACATTTAGATGTCGGCAGAACAAAACTATGAGCAGCATAATGAATGAATTTGAAAGACTGTGTGTTTGAGCATCAAACGCTGTTGAAACATTAATAAATGATGATAAACATGCTTATACTTGTAAGATCGTGTGTGATGCGTTTGAGCTCGTATCAAAGCTCTGCTCAATTTAAACTTATTGGGTAGTTCTTCTCATTATAGATTCAGTTATGTAACAACCAGACACTACTGCTGATACATCTATGATATTGAAGTCAAAGCACAGCTAAAAATACATCAAGAATAACAGAAGCAGAATCCCCATGCAGCTTGTACATCTGTGATCTCTGGTCAAGTCAACATGGCAAAACAAAAATCTCCTTTAAGAAATCTTTTTGTTTTAAAGGCTTTAGAAATAAAAATAAAAACACCAACTTATTTGTTGTACACATAAAGAAAGGCACGATTTGAGCCATGCGTTTGCATCCAAACAGCCATAACAGGCGAGATCTTCTGGTGCATGAATGGTCTGCAAGTCTGAATGAACGGGAGCATTCTCTAGTGTTACCTAGCAACAGGAAGACTGGGTGCCTCTCTGACACACGGATAAAGATGGATGCTTTGTATTTTCCTCCATGCTCAGTTAGCGAGCAGGGTGAGAAAGAAAGGGGGGGTAGAAAGGAGGAACAACAAGAACTGAGACAGACAAGCAGGGGGCATGAAGGAAGATATATATAGGTTTAGAAAGAAAAACAAAGGCCAGTATATAGTATAAAGCTTTGATGCGCAAGAAATGCTTTTTGTCCTCTCCCACCTTGGCCAGCACAAGTCTTCAGAGAAAATATAGATTTTGTGAGGTTAAGCCATCACAATGACTACTCTGCAAGTTGTCTGTGAGGGATTAAATGACATGGAAATAAAAAGGGGGTAAAACACTGTGGCGAATACGTTTCCTCTCTTGTAGGTATTGTTAGTTCAAAAACAAAATATAAAAAAAATACATTATATACATATAATATATATATTTTTTTATATCGAGAGGGCATTATATGTGAAATTAAAAAGCAAGAATATTACAGAAACAGTAAATGCAGCTCTTGCCTTTTTCCATCACTTTTCCACAACTGCACTGCCTGAAATGTAAGATTTTAGCTAGGTCTGAAGATTGCCCACAGCACTTAAGAGGTCCAGTCCAGAGAGTAATATAAAGTGTGCTATTAGCCTGAGAATAATCGTTCTTAGTCGTAGATGTGCTTGTGGTAAGCCTAAAGTCTTTTCTGGAACATATATGTTGTATCAATCATTGCCATCTTCTGATTCCATCCTCCAACAACATATGGACTCACATATGACCCATTTTTCTGCCCACTTTTTAAGCCAACTTGGTTTTGACCAAGGAGGTTGGTTCCAAGCGTAGACATCTGATATCCGTTTGAAAACTGCTCCTTCAATAGTCTTGGATAAGGATAGAAGTAGAAATATCAAGCGTTGCTGAGGGTCGAGCAAAAGCCTGAACTATTCTCAAAGCCATTGAACACATGTTAAAATCCTGGAATGTTGGAGTTTGACCTCAAGGATTTCGGTGGGAGTCCGATCGAGCACACACGTAGTGTAGCAGCTGCATTCCAGGAGTTTTAGCATCTTACTTCCAGCGAGAGGAATACCACCTTTTCTGTAGAGATTTGTGGCAATAAAAAAAAAAAAAAAAAAAAAAAAAAACATTGAGTAATGTTTTGAAGGTGGAAAAAAATTTCCACATAATCTGTGGAGATGTTGTAATTGCAAAAAAAGCAGTTTGATAGCAGCACTCGTGCTGGATGTGAAGGCGAATAGGAGCGATTAATATCCCTCAGATCAGCTGGGTTGCTAAGAGTTTCTCCATTGGCTCTCAGCAGCTGTGTGATCGTTACACAGATTTCAGATGTATCAGTTTGCCATGGGTGGAGCAGGTTGGAGCAAGCGGGCTTGGCGGATAGACACCACAGGCTACTCAAACTCAGCTCCTTTTCAGGGCCTCCTGACAGGTTTCCTGCTGCATCTTCACTCTCCAGCTGCTCTGTGCTCTCTTAGTGAAGATGCAGTCTAGTATTTCTTATGTTTTAAGATTTATTTCGAGCCTTTTAATTATTGATTAGAATTCATAAATTATGATGAATGGCTCACTTTCACCAGTGTCACCAGAAAATTCTCATAAATCCCTTCAGCTGAAAACCTGTGCTGGGTCCACAGTATATCAGGGACCAGAGGTCAGCGGCGCTCCAACTGAAGTGAAGTGAATGTTCAAGCCGTCATAACAACACAACATTCAAATGAGACGTATGAGGAGGCAAAAGTTGAGGGAATTTCCATTTGTTGGGAATTAAAAGCCCAAGTTCCTCTCCTCCCACAACACACAGGAAGTATGGGAGTATGCTGGGGGAGATAATGGGGAGCACAGACAGGGTAGCGGCGTTTTCCGTTTTGACGCAGGTCTCAGCGAGAACCAGTAGCTCCACATATAAATGATCAATGTGGGAATCTATAAAGTACATACTGGAATAGACAGAAATACTGTGGACGCACACGGCTCAAAAACTGTTGACTACTTACACAGTTTTCAGCACTCAATTTGCCTTTTCTGTGGCCTTGCTAAGTTGGCTCATACAGGTAATTTGGCTAAACCTTAACGCAGGGAGGGCTGAATATGAATCCACAGGACATTGTTCTACTATTAGAGCAGAAAAACAATCAGAAAACCCAAACCAAAATCTGAAAGGCCTATTCTTTATGCACAAGTGGTAGCAGCATGTACATCAGACCGGCAAGTGCATCCTTCTGGGTTTGCAATTCACTCTGAATGACCCAATTTTTCCTCTTGTCCAATGGTAATATGATGAAAATTAGAAAATTATTCAGATTCATAGAAATGTATCCTGCAGTAACTTGAGTACATCCTTAAAGTTAGGGTAGGAGATCCTGGATTTTGAGTCCAGTGAAGCTGCATTTTGAAAATACACAGGTAAAAAGTCCCAACCCTTTTCTTCACTTTCCCCCCGAAGGCACGCCTCTAGAGTACACGAAGGTGCACGAGCACGAAGGTGCACGAGCACGAAGGTGCACGAGCACGAAGGTGCACGAGCACGAAGGTGCACGAGCGCTGTTCTCACAGCAAGCATCCATCGTTGCCGTATTTAGTATTTAGTATATGATAACTATACGTTTAATAATGCTAGGTGCTAGCCAAGCTGGCTCTAGTTTAGCTTCCTGCCAAGCTTCTGGACGTTCACGGAGCAGGGTACGCGCACAGGGGGAAGGAGGGGGAGGGAGGAGCAGATTGCAGTTTGATAGACGGCATCAGAATCCAATCATTGTGAACGGACCGTTCACAATGATTGGATACTGTTTTTCCTAGATTGTACGTTCTAGAGGCCACTAAAACTTTTCATATTAATGTCAAAACTTTTAATTAATTGGTTGCAATGGGGGTGTGAAGAGTATTTCAAGCAATATGTAAAAAAATGTTCCAGAAAAAGATATCCTACCCCGCCTTTAAGATAGAAAAAAATAAAAAATGCTGCAGTCTCACCAGGAAGACATGATCTTTATCCTGGAAAGCATACAGAAGCTGAGGGATCCAGGGACTACCGTTCAGGGCCAAGATCCTCCGCTCCTCCTCATGAAAAATCACCTAAGAAGAAATGAAAAGGCACGCAGTCAGCATATATACATGCAACATAGGCGACACACACACACACAAAAAAAAAAAAGAGTAAAATGTAACAACTTCAGTCATTTTGTGCCGTTTTTTTTTGTGTGTGTAATCTGATCTTTTCGTGTCTTATTCAGTGAAACAGGAAGTGACCTTCATAATAATTAGTGATAGGCAGATTAAGCGGTCAGTCAAATAAAACTAGCCTATTATTTTCCATTTGGTGATTATTGGATAGTTTATACAGCTTTGTAATGTAATTTCTTTCTGACGATCCCTCTCCAGCCTCGGTTCAGGTTATTTGTTTGTGAAGTGGGATGACATTTGAATTAAGCAAAGTAGCTGCAGATGGCACGCACAAAACATTTCTTGTTCATTAAAATTGCACTTGAGATCTCTTCCAGTCACAGCTGTTGTACTATTCTGACTGAGATCTACTCTTTGAGTCATATGCCAGAGAGCTCAGCTGTCAAACAACAAACCAAAAATTTGATTCTCATGTATTCAGCCGCACGGCGCTCTCTAGTGGACAGTTTTAAGATTACGCCTTTGGAAAAACTAACTGGGTTAACGCACAGTTAACAATCCCTACATGAACACCGGAGAAACACAGACAATACAACAACCTTGTTAAACTATCTTAGTCCTGCATATATTATAAGAACTTGGACTACATACGCAGGTGTCATTCTGACCAGATGCAAATCTGGTGCCGACACAAAAACAGCCTAAAGATTCTACTGTTTATAATGTCTATCAAGAAGTTGGCTGAATACTAACATAATGAAATACTAAAAGACAATCTGGGGCTTCACTATAGGAGGCGTTTCAGTTTGCTTTAGCAGGAAAAGCACATGAGTGTTACTAATAACATTAACAATGGCTCCACGTCCCAGTAAGAAATGAAAGCGACATGACAGTTATCCATCATACTGTAACTCCCAAAACTAAAACAAGTATAATCTTTTCAAGGACTATTGTCACACCGAGCTTAACAGAAATAAATATACAAAAATGAAGCAGATAAAGAAAAAAATAAAGCTTCATTGTGAGATAATGAAAAAAACAATATGATGAATGTAATGAGAAGAAAAAAAAAACTCTTAAAACCAGATAAACTAAATAAGGTCTAACCAGACAAACTAAGTGAGACACAATTAAACAAAAGCCAGATTAACTAAATGGGTTTTAAGTAGATCCTCACCATCATTAAATCTCCTACTTTCGACTGTGCTTTCCCTGCTGTGACATATGTACCCTAAAAATAGGCTTAAATACACGGTAAAGTTACAAAATCAATGAAGAAAACTAAACATACTCTACTACTATAAACATGCCATCAACATTCTTTTCAACATTTGTTTTTCAGTTACGTTATTCTAGCTGAATAGAATATAGGAATCTTACATTGTCTTGAGTGCGCAGAACTGCCTTCTTCATCACTTTAAGTGCACAAACGTCTCCGGTAGCCTTTTCTCTGACCACTTGGACTTCAGCAAAGCGACCCCGACCCACCACTGCACGAAGCTCGAAGTCATGAGGCCCTGGCTGCAGGGCCCGCAGCTCCGAGACCACATCTGAAACTATTTCACACACACAACCGGGTTTTCAAATGTAAATATCTAAATTAATATCATAGCACTCACACAGCAACATGCTAGATTTGAGTTATGTGCACATGCTGACTTTTATAGGCATTCAATAAAGTTAACCTGGCTGGTACTGAAAAGAAAACGGCGTAAGAGAAATTATATTCTCGTGTTCCCTGGTTGATCATTTTCTGAGAAGAAGTATAATAATTTATTTTCATTTAAAACTGTACACATTGTGAACTGGCCGTCAAAGACAACAAAGCAATTACTATTAAAAAAAAAATCTCTCAAAAGCTGAACAAAACACATTAGCTGAGACAGTCAGACCATTCAAATGGATTGGCCTCAAAAGCAACAAAGAACTCTTCCACATGTGTAAAACATATGCTTACATTTGTTGACAAACTTTGCCACATGATGAACCTTCATAAGTTCTGGAGAGGTGCACTCTTGGTAAAGTAGCAGCAGAGCCTCCAAAAACTCCTCCCGTCCTACAGTGCGTCCTCCATGCTGCCCACACAAGCTCACCCTTCCCTGGGGACAACACACAAAAGGAGGAACGGGAAGTCAGCTTCTGACTGAAGGTTTATGGCGGTTATGGTTGAGACGAAGCATATATTCATGTCACAGCACAAGAGCGTGTAAAGAGTGAGTAACTTCACCTGAAACACCTGGTTGAGTCGCAAACTGCGGCTGGTGATAGGCTCCGCATCACCGAGCGTTTTCAGGCTTCCTTGGCTGACGTATTTGAATTTAAACATGGCTTTCTTAACACATTTAACCTAAGCGGAAAAAACACGCAGTGAGTTGAAGTTTAAATGCAGCGTAATGACGGATCACACACAGAGCCACTCATCAAATGTCAACAATGCGTCCCTTTTAGCGTGTCCTAAGATAACGGTGGCTACCGTTTGTAACGTTGCTAACGCGACACGCGTTCGTGTCTTTCATTCACAACGTCAAAAACAAAACGGTGCGGTGTGACAATACTCACCAGACTGCCATGCAGGAATAAATAATACTGTTTTTACGTTGGCACACAGACGTGCCAAAGACCGCACTGCACCGCTGTTTCCGGGTCAACTTTCAAATTTTGCGCGTTTCCCGCCCACCTCACGAGCTTGTTGAATGAAGGAGGCGTTTGATTGGATGTTACGAATTTTTATTTGGGCGGGTCAAAATGTGCGTTTTAACCAATGACTGTTAAGAAAAGCAGGAAACGCTTCCTCTTGGAAAAGCAAACTTACTTTCTGAGACATTCCTCAGAGGGTTTCTTAAGGGTGTTTATTGTTATTTTATCGTTTTGATAAGCACAACGCAACATTTTTGGAATACATTCATGTCATGTTGTTTAACAACATTATCATTTAATAACTTTATTGTTTAGACAAAACTAAATACACACTGTAGGTCCAATTTATGTCCCATCCATTGATTGCATGATATCATATCAAACGGCTTTTATCAGATAAACCAATTATTTTGCTGCTCTTTCCAGTCTTTTTCTCATGTATGAAAACAAGGAGCTAATTTACAGACCACTATGATACATTAACCAATCTTCTTAGTCGTGATTTATGAATATTAAATACACTTAAATAACTTCCACAAAGCCAAAATCAGGGCCAAAACCTTTATTTCCAACAGTGATACATGTTTCATGATTTTCAGTTCCAGTTTTCCAAAACTGCATGGTCAGATAGCTTAAACTTTTAAGGAATATTGAAGAGAGACTGGGGACAGGCCAGGTGCCCTCAGCTTTCCCCAGTTGCTGTGGGAGGTTTTAGAGGTGTGCTGTTAAGGTTTGGGCTGAGTTTGGGATTTAGGAATGGGGTTAGGATTAGGGTTAGGAGTAGTTTTGGGATTGGGAGGTGTAGGAGCAGGTGCTGGGGCAGGGGCAGGGACAGGAGCCGGGGCTGGGCCTGGGCCTGGGACAGGGCCTGGGGCTGGGCCTGGGGCAGGGGCTGGGGCCGGGGCAGGTGCAGGGGCAATAAAGCACCCTCTCTTATGCCACTGCATGTCCCGCACACGTCGGACGGACTGGATCTGAGGTGCAGCGGCTCCCCAATCATTCCAGTGTTTGAAGTCTCCATGCTCAAACACATACTGACGCCCTCTGTAACCTGGATACATGTATCCCACCCACCTTCAGAGGAAAAAGAGCAAGTAGTATATCACATTTCTGTCACAGTGAACAAAGGTGTTTCTAAAGTATTTAACACCTGTTAACAAGCATAGGTCTTTTTGCTCCTGGCTCTAGTTTTTATAAACTGGAGTCCATGCTAACAACTACTAATACATTTGTGACTGAGAAGGCTACATCTTACGTTCCACTGATAGCCTTAGCACTGGCCACACGGTCCTGGAAACCATATGCCCACAGACTGGGGACATCATCGTCAACAATCTCCATCTTTTTGCCTTCAAAGCCTGTATTCTCAAACAGGTGCAGCTTGTGGTCCGCGCTTTCCTGAAGAAAGAAAGGGCATGTGTCTCTACATTCATCTGTAATATACAAGTGTGTCTATTACACCAACGATTGAATAGATATAAAAAAGAGTAATGAAAAATAGTTTACTATAAAATGCAACAAGTCTACAGCCTGAGCCACCATGTGTACTAACCACTTTCAGAGGCCTGAAGGAACTCATATTGTAGCTACTCTGGCTGTTGGTCCAGGTGCTCCAACGAGGATATTCTCCTTTCTCAAGCACAAACTGCTCACCTGCAAAACCTGGGCGCTCAAACCCCACCCATCTGACAAAAACAAGAAGTGCATGACTTAAAAATGCATGCATATATTCTAAGCAAAACTAAGATTGAGGGTAACTGAGAGCCACTTACGGTCCCAACTCCACAATGACTGATCCGACTCTTTCCGTGTCCTCCAAGACATCTTTACATTCGCCAGACAACTCCACCTTTTTTCCACGAAAGTTCTCAAATTCAAATATGGCCAGCTGCAAGACAGGGACAAGTGGAGAGTTGGATGATGAGGTCCAAATCCTGCAGTGATTCTGAAATATTTTCAGTTCAACTCGAACATTTTAAGTGTTGGTATCACTGGCAAAATAAACAGAGAACAATCTTGTTGATTGCGGTACCTTATATGTAGGTCCTGCCCCTCCTTGTCCTTTGTCTGCAGGCAGTTGGTCTGGGGTTCCCTGCTGTTCTGTCATTTTTATTTATTTTTTTTGCTAAAAAGCAGTTACAATGTTTCATGTCAAACTTACATGAACTTGTAAGTTCTACAACTTTTGTCAAGTTTGAACACAATGTAACTAGCAGATTATACCTTGAATACATGGAGACACATAGGCCTGTAACAGCTTTTTTTAATAAGAGTTTGATTATAATTTCACAAAGCTATCAGGAATTCATTTGCACACTTTTTTCACACTCAAATACTGTGTGAGAGCTGCTTTTGTAGAAATAATAATAAAAAACCAAAAACGTGTTAGCGTACACATATAATTAGAACCAAGTATTCCGGATGCAGACGGAAGAGGAAGAGGCAGAGATTGAAAATGAAAAACCTGTCACAGGATTATCGAAATTTTTCAATTTACCTGGATGGCTTGTGCTTCACTACACCCCGAACAAGCCAAGCTCTCCGCCTTTCCTGTCTTTTCTTTCCGTTTCGGCCTGTCTCAGTGTGAGAGTCTGTGGTTGTGGAGGCCTGGCGAGCGGTTGGTGGATGCCAGAGGGGGTATTTATGGTTTATTTCTGGCCACAGCAGCAAAAAGCCTGTTGATGCAGCAAGTCTGTCGCACACATTGTGTCCATCACACTGCTTCTCAATAGACTTGCCCCCTGTCCCTGGCACACTGGCAAGCGCAGCCTGGCTCTGCCCATGCTGCCATCCTGACCATGATCCTATAGTGGCAACAAGCACTGACCGCCAGCCAAGAGATTGAACAGAGATCAGTCTCACTCAGCACTATTGGCCCCACCCAGCTATCTTGCTCTCCTCTCTTCTACCTCTTTCTTTAACTTTCCAAAATATCTCAGGCAAATTTATGATATCTTATGCGCTATTAAAAAAAAATATATAGAAAGTTTCATGTTTGGATTCCTCAGCCTTCTTCCTGTGTGTACAAAACAAGGCTCCACATTATTATTTCGTGCTCCAAATTGACCGACTGTAATATTTGGTGTTTGTTCTCCATCAAATAAAGCACACGCAACTGGATTTCATAGAAAAAAGTTTTAATAAAATTCCCTCAATTTCCATCAAGCACACAGTGTGATTGTCACAAATGATTACATAATTCACAACATTCATTTTCCAGCATTAAAAAAGGCACATGATCAAATCTCAAGCGTAGTAATGCTTTTTTTCTAGGTTTGAGAAGGTTTTAGAAGACACGCTTCTTGAATCCGTTACTGCCCCTTAAAAAAACCTAACGTTTAAAAAGATATTGGGTATGTTATTAAACAAGAGTACTTGTAAAAGTCTAGTAATGTTGTAACAAAAAGAAAACAGAAAAACTCCCTGAACTCTGTTACTGCACGTCATTCTTAAAATTCTCTATTGCTCAGACGTACCGTGTGGATGGCAATTTGCTATAATAACTGTTTAAAGTGCTTCAGGCTTTAGCTGACTGGATCTGTGATTGGACAAAAAAATGGAAAAGACAAGCTGTACAATATGAACTCAACACACAAGCTTTACCACTTATATTCTGTATGTCTGTACATATGTGTGCTTCCACATGGCTGTCTATAATTGTGTGGATAGTGAGGCTATGTCTGTGTTGTGAGAGTTTAGGCTGGTCTGCACAACTTTTGAGGATACTTCGAAGGTTAGGAAAAGGCTAGAAGTAGATTTATGTTTGTGTTAGGTTTGGCTATCAAGTTGTGGTGGATTAGAGGCCAGTAAATACATTATTACTATACTATTACTATAGAAAGGCAAGCATTGCTTATGAAGGTTGATACCCTGCAGAGGGCCTAGTGTCATCAGGCCCTGTCATCATATAGAAAGTAGACAGTAAGACAGTCCATGACTTTGCTCTAATTACTCGAGTATCAATCCTCCACTGAGCCTCCACGCAAAATTTAATAAGTCAATTACGTGGCACATCACAGTCTTGGCAAATGTCCTTGCCACCATATTTCATTTACAAGACGTAAAAGTTCAAGATTGCCTCTGTGTCCAGCAAAAGCCTGAATTGAACTCAAGCATGTCAGAGTAAAGCTCCATGGTAAGGCACTCATAGTGAACAATGAGCCAACACATCAAAACGTGTCTGTCAGCAGCAGCTGAGACGGACTGAATCCTGCTGATCAGCGATGACATAGTTTCTCCTAAAGGGGAAAAAAGATGCAGTGAGTTCAAATGGAAACGTTTTGGATATGCTCATTCAGGTACAACCCTGCATGCATGCAGTTTTTGCAGGTAGGCTACTTAAATCCCTCTTTCCTAAAGACATACGCTACAGCCCAAAAGTTTGGAAACAGGATCAAATTGGTATACTTTGCAACCAAATAAACATGATTATCATACAGACAGTCACTTATCAGAATACATTTTTTTTACTATAATTATCATGTATTTGGGTTTTGCTTGCTTAGACTTTCCTCTCTTCGGTGTAACCTCCTCTGGCTTTAACAACAGTATATACAAGGCGTTTTTTCCACAAGGCTTTTTTTTTTTGCAGATACACAACTTCGGACTAGCCTTTCTCAAACATCTTTTCACAGTTGTCGGAGATATGGGTTCTGACCTTGACATGTTGATTTCCTTCCTCATATGTGGTGCTTTTTTTTTTTTTTGCTGAGCTCTTCTACTGGTGACAAATGATGTGTTTATCCTCTGCTTCTCTAGCAACCCTCTTCCTTCCAGACCTTTTTTCTACCACCATAACTTCCAGTTTCTTCTAGTCTCTTCAAGGTGTAGTGAACTCTTTTGTTGGCGTTTTGCAATTTCTCTTTCAATGCATCCTTCTTTCCTCAGTGTACAAATCTGTACTCTTCTTTCTTTAATCAGCTGTTTCTTTCTAGCCATTTTGGTGGTAGTTTGTTAGAGATGTGAGCAAAATTATGATTTCTAGAGCTTTTTGTTTGCAAACCCTCAAAAGCCAAAGAGCAAAAGTGAATAATGCAAACTGTGATTTCTTTTTCACTTTTTTTTTTTTTTTTTTTTTTACACTTCTGTGTTGCATTATGACTTAAAGATATTTGCTGGTTTTAATAAAGTGTCCTTTTCCATAATACTGCATAGTATAAACCAAACGCCTGGCTTTCATGCTCATCTCTCTGCCTGATCCAGAAATACATGATCTACATATAATAATGTACATATGAATTGAACATGAACATTTACATATGAAAATGAGAAACCAATTCACTTGATCATACAGCCAAACATCTGGAACTTTGCTACAGAGAAACTGAATTTCTCACCTGTGTCTGGCTAAGATTCCCCTTCATGCTGACTCATACGCTTCTTAGACTTCAGCTCTTGTAACCACGCAGGCGAGGAGACGGCCCTGAGGGACACACAGAATCAATAGTTTGGTAATTCTCTGACACACGCCTTTTATGTGACTATATGATAATCCTTTAATGTGTATTATTATTATTCTCTGAACATACCCTTCGTCCTTGCCGCCTAAGGGTGGCAGGACCCGTGCAGCCCCTGCGAGAAGAGAGGCCGGACGAGGTGATCGTGAGAGCTTTGAGGGAGATGGCCGCACTTCCTTGTTGTGATTGTTTGTCTCTTCTCTGCCCTTGTCCTCTGCTGTGTCCTCTCCCGCTCCTGGTCCTCCCCCACCTGTTCGCCTTTTTATCTGAGCCTGAAAAAGCAAATCAGTAGACTTCACTTCATGCAAGTGATAGCTTTATTGCAGTAGATAAGAATGCATAAACATCTCATTCAAGTTGTCCTTGAGAACATACAAGTAGTCCTGCAGGGTTGAGACCAGGAAAAACAGGGACTCTCTGGGAAGAGGAAGGAGGAGAACAGACAGCCTTTGCTTTGGGCTGCTCCTCCTCAGAATCTGACTCCCTTTGTTTGGAAGATATTTCTTTTTCATCTAGAAACAGAGTTGAAAGATCAGTCGCGAACACGCAGAGAATCACACATCTCTTAGAATTACTAAGTACCAGATGTACATTACGATTGGGTGATATAATAGATCCAGCATTAACCTGTGGAGTCGTGGATCCTCCAGTTCAGGTTATCCTTCTGATCCAACTTTGCACGCAGCGAGCGTGACGGACGCGATCGACTTCGCCTCTTACCCAGATCTGCCTTGGATCTCTGTGCGCTGGTGTCAAGGAGAGGAGTGGGAATCTGAGCAGAGAAACACATGAGGAATCTAGCAGGCAATGAATAGAATACCGCTGTTCATTAAAATGCCATAATCCTGCAATGTGGTCGCAGATGACATAGACATAAACTAATGTCTTTAATTAGAAGGTAGGGTTTAGAAACAAATAGTCCTCAACCTCAGGAAGTGGAGGAAAATCTGGCTCTCTGTTAGAATAACTGGCATCAAGATCCTCAGAGGGGATGTCAGGGACTTGGTCAGGGACTTGGTCAGGGACTTGGTCAGGGACTTGGTCAGGGACGGGCGTTGGACTGAAAAGAACAAAAGATTTTTAGTCATGTTCTAACAATTGCATCAAGCAGCACTATTGTGTCTTTCACTTTTTTAACCACAAGGGGGCATAAGAAACTCAACCTTTGCAACCCTTGTAAATACTCAACATCAAACTTTGTGTCCAGCTGCACTTGGTTTTGCTTTTGCAAAACAAAGCAAAAAGTGTAAAAAAAAAAGGAAGAAAGTGAAAGAAAGAAAAAAAAAAAAGTCAGTTGTACAGAACCCCCCCCCCCCCAGAGGGAAGCAAAACCTTCAATATAGCTCACAAAGAATTAAACTTAATCTCTCTGTCCTGCTTTTCTCTGTCAAATTAGATAATAATGATAATGACAGACTTTATTAATCCCCAATGGGGAGTTGGATGCTGGAAACGAGGCTACTTAAAGATACAATAGTAAGCTGCGCTGGATTTGTTTTATAATGAAAGCGTTCTCCTACCTGTCAGGTTGAGTCATTTGCTCACAGACCCCATCCTGTTTGGCTGGTTCACCATCTGTCAAAGCGTCAGTGTCTTTGTCCTCATCGTTTACGCAGTAACTGTTAACATCTGCCTGTGAGATGGACACAAAAGTTATTCAGAAAACATAAAGAGCAAAACGATGCTTTTAATATTGTGAGACATACAGAATCTTGCTGAATTATTTTTGTATTTCTGTATTTTTTTTTCACTTTGGGTGGATATCTACCTCTTAATATCTAACTCTATACTGTCCAGGAAATGATCCTTTTTGGTCTGTAATTCAGCGTGTTAGAACTTCACACTGTGGTGCAGAGAAAATAGTCTGCTGTGCACTGAGCCAAGATCCCAAACTACAGAGGGAGAGAAGACTAAGGACCAGCCAAGCATGTGTATTTTAATGAGCTGGTCACAGAGACTGGGCTGTCCTCGATAAACACCACGAGCATGTGCACGCACGCACATGCACTGGGATACACACATATGTGCCTACGCAAAGACACGCCAAACACACTCATGATGTCACGCCCACAAGCTGGAATGCCCGGGTTTACACACACACGCACGCACACAAAGATTCACACAAACATTCCTCTAAGCTCACCTCACATTTAGTCAACGCACACGTCCCACTTAGGTGCTGCCTGATATTGTTACCTGCATCCAAGACAACACTCGAGTAAACACTGGTGCCATCACGCCATCTTCTTCATGAGCCTATTTATTACTCAGGACTCACGGAGCGGCTTCATTTGCACAATGCCTGTTATCTGGCTGCATCGCAGCATGAATGGATAGGCCTCTGGTAATTTTCCTATGATCACAAAGCCTGCTCCAGCAGAGACACAATTTACAGTGGGACAGCTCCCCCTGCCATGAATTTAATCTGCATCTGTCTGATCTTTCTACGACTGCAGCTAAAGAAGTTAGCAATGCTAACTTGCATTATTTCTTTCAACACATCCTATGATCATTTTAAAACACACACACAAAAAAAAAATACCAAGTTTAGAAAGGAAAAAAGCAAAAATCAGGTGCTATTCAATGATAGGGCAAGTAACAGGGACACGACTGTTTGGCTTGTTATGGTATCGGTTGGCAGACCAAAAAAGGATCTCAAGTACTCTAATTTTAAACCCAAAAAGTTTTGACTCAGAGAGTTCTTATCAGGTTCCCAAGGATTTCTTTTTCAGTTTATTTTCATCCAAGCTTCCATCTCAGTATGACCTCATCACACACCTACGTGTCAAAATATTACTAAAGATTTTCACTTTCAATAAGCAAAAATTCCTCTCTAGACTGCAGTAGAACAGGTTTTCAACACTTAGCAGGTGTTAACATCTCGCAATCAGGGTGCAACATCGGCAAAGTTTTGGAGATTGTGACATCGAGACACATGTGCCCAAATGCTCACTGTCCTTTCATCTCAAACAGCTCGTCAGGCAAATATGTGCACCTTAATGGTAAAAATAGGGTTGAGGAGAGATTTCCAGTAAGTCACTTTAGTTATGTGTAATACCCAAGTACCTTTATAAATAGCTTTACCTGCAGGGATCGGCGTCTATGTGCATCACATGCAATAGAAAATGTTTTATACCTCTTAAATGCTGCCTCTCTGGTGTTAGAACTTTGTCAAGATTGACGAACATTTGAGATATATCTTGCTAGCAGTAAGCCCCGGGATCAATCAGTACTTATTTGATTGATTTTGTTTTTTTGTGCTCCTACAGAAAGAAGAAATGCAGGCCTTGATGAAAACTTTCGCACAGGAAGAAATAGAGCAGGGATTTGATAAGTCAGCCTGCGTTAAATCTTTGTCAAAGTCGTCGGTGATTTGCATTGTCACATGCAATTTTTCGAAACTAAGTGCTGAGGCAACTTTATGTGTAATTTACTGTTCGTGAGAAGCACGCTGAACATTAAACTTTCGCCTCAATCGATGTCAGGAGGAAAACACCTCTTAGAGATTCATGCACTCTCTACCCCTACTGAGATTCCTAAGAAATTTAAGTGGGACAAGAACAAGTGTAGACATAACCACCACATAAGCCATATAACTACATCTGTGTGTGACAGCGGGTGGTTGTTTGGTACAAGTCAAGGCACAGTCGACTTCGACGTGAAAGGTTTTACCTCCATCCCATTTTTGTCCCGGTCAGTGGAATGTGAAGAGTGTTTGTGTGCGGTTAAGTGGAGAGGATAACATCCCTGAGATGCCGCAGGCACAACTGAGACTGCACACATCTCCTCAACATCACCTCTAATACCTACAATGTTATGGATCGTCAAACTAAGGGTGAAAATAACCGACGTGTTCTTTTCTCCCTTTGAGCTTTTACCTTCACATAAAGAGTCTTTCACACCCAGGATGAAGCTTCAAAACAAGCTTTAAAAGGGAAAGTTTAGGTAAACTTTGTTTTGAGCTAAATGTATTCAGAAAGCTTCTGTGAGGTAAAGATTATAAGCTAATATGATAGTGACTGTCATATATTGCTCATGCTCATATAATGGCAAAATAAGGATAAAAAAGAGAGGAGCACAAACAGCAAAAAGCAGGAAGTCAACCATAAAGTGGAGGCTTGAACAAAGATGTCACTTACAGATGTCATGAGCATAAACAACCAGTAATATATACCTCGTTTTAGTGTGTCATGCTTTGTTTTTGTTGTCCGCTTTATGTCCGATAAACACCACCGAGAGAGAAGGAAGGGCACGAATGCCCACTGATAAAACACTACACTCACACAACTGTCAGATAAGCCCGTCCTTCCTGAAACAAACCGCCAGCAGCGTTTCCTATTTAGATTTGCATGTTTATCCTTTACCCTGCAGATGTGGAAGTATTACTAACTTACATGGATACATGAAGCCATGCAGGAAAATTTATATTCACGTGTAAACCCGGGCCTTACAAGCCGCTTCAGTGTATCATTATCATGTCAAATGCGAATGAAAAAAGAAGACTGCCAAACCTTTAAAGCCTACAAATGAAATGGCTATTCCTTAGATTCATTACGCCGAACATTCATTTCATCATCTACTGAGTAATTACATCAGCTCTTACAGAACAGGTTTCGGTGGCTCTTTTCTGGAGACCCTTCCGACTTCTGACGGAGAAGCGACGCAGGGATCTCCTGCTATGTCTGGCGAAGCTACGAAGTGGTGATATGGCTCTCTGAAATCTTCCTTCTGAATCCCCACCTTCTCCTCCTTCTTCTTCTTCTTCTTCTTTCTCATCCTCTTCCTCGTCCTGCCTCTCACCCGACTGGCCCCACACCAGCTCCAGAGCCCCTTGCAGGGACCGTCGCACGCCGCCCACCCAGCCTGCTACCTGCAACTGGGCAGCTGAGAGTTTTCCTCCCAAGTACTGCATGGTTGCAAAGCTCACACAGCCGGTCGTCCTGACGCTAGGGTCACCATGGAAACAGGGTCACCAGAGAAACTGAGGTACAGCTTTGTTAGGGGTGAGGGGATTTTGTGGGTAAGTGAGAATACTGGGTCCGTGATCCGGCCCTCAGTTGTCAGTTAAAGCAAGCAGAGGTGATGGAAGGATTCTGACGTCTGACAAAAAAAATATATCCAAAGATCATCCATCATTCATTTGAATGGGATCCTTCCTTTTCTCTACATGTTTCCATGCTTCAGGTCGCACAAACGTCCTGGAACGGTAAAATTTGTTGTCAGTGAGAAATTAAGCAGCCTGAGCAGCCGTGTGTTTGAACTCTCATCGTATCATTACCATCCCAAAGAAGTGATCTCACGACCACATTGTCATCCATGTAAAAGGCAACGGCAGAAACCTGGAGCAAAACTCCTGCAGCTTTGGAAGGAGGCGAATGGAAATGGTTTTCAGTTCAAATTTGATGAATTACCTCAGTTCATGTCTTTCTCTGGCTAAAGCATGACGTTCCACAGTCAAGCTTGTTTGCTTCTGTGGCGATGTTCCAAAAAGCAGCGTGGGAAAAATCTGCCACTCCAAGCATCCAAACCCAAGCACAGAGCGTTAAGATCCTCCGTTTATCTCCTGTAGGTCTGAGTGATTTCAAAGAAACGTCAAAACAAAGCAGAGGTCTGTGCTCGAATGTGGAAAATCCCCGGGGGAAGGTGCGGCAGGCTGGGCCAAGGTGCTTTCTGTACCTCCCTCCGGTGCTCTCTTCCTGTAGGTAAATGAGGCAAGGCATAAACCAGGTCTTTGTGAGCGGAGCAGAAAACAGGAGGACTTTAGGAAAGCCGAGAGAACTCTGGAGCAACAGGGGCGACTAGATGTAAGAATGGACAGCAGACATGTGAACTTTCTTACCCGTGGATAAGCCCATCCTCTTTTGTGGAAATGTGTGCCAGGGTGTGTGTGTGTGTGTGTGTAATGGGGTGGGGGAGCAGTACTGGGGTGGAAAGACTGAGGAGAGAGACGGGGAGAGCAGATAAGGGCACCATGTATGGTCACTCTGACATGCTACCCCGCTGGACAGATCCTTTAAGGACAAGCTGACCACACACCACCTCCGTACGATTAGATCCGTCCATGCATCTGTCTTTTGGTAGGTAGCCTGAGTAATGGCACACCGTTGGCTGCACACCTTGTGTTTGCTCAGTAAACATGCACCTCGTTGAGCTCTGTCAAACTGACAAGCTCTACTCTGCCACTTTGACACAAAGTTTTTTTTCTTTTTCTTTTTTTGCGGCAAAAAAAGGAGACCTTTTGTTTTTTCAACTCCACTGTTTAGTCTCAATACTACCCTCTGATATGAGCATACGGTGCGCTGCATGAGATAAGCTTGAGGGTTTGTCGGTGGTGCAGAAAGAGGAAGTTCAATTTCGAAGAGCGGCAGCACCACTCAGTGGTGAAAAAAAGATGTACCAGCACAGATGTGACGACCAAAGCAACAAAACAAAGGCCTTTACAGCACCCAAATGAATATGTACAATGTACCATAACATGAGGCTGCAAGTTAGATGTTCAACAGTTTCTTTACTACAGCATGGATACAGACAAATAATGAGACAAACGCACACAGTTCAGAGATCCGGGGTTTGGTGTTTCATTAAAGCTGCAAAAATGTTGCATGTGCAAACAAGTGCAGACCCAACATATCTTGGCAGAGCCTCGTCACTGTAAGCTCCTCAGTTAAACTGATGATCTCACCTTGCTCACAACTCTCAGCAACAAATGTTGGAATTTGCTGCCTTGTCGATCGCCCCACTAAAGAGTATGTGAATTCATTTGCAATGATCAGATTTTATCTGTTGCAAGATGCAACATCTGTTTACTCTGTTGCGTGTTGTGTATTTTAAGCTTTCACCTATCGCCCATTGTAAGCTCACCAAGCAAATTCTCCTTCAACATTAAGTGACCATCTCAACCTCAACCTGAGCGGCCGTGACAACTTCTGTCTCGCTGCACAGAAATTAAGTTTATTTGTTGATCCACCCAGATGTCAGTACAGACACTGTTTGTTAGCTGCAGCTGCTCTACAACTTCAGTGAGCCTCTCACTGAATCATAAAAGAGAATTTCTTTCATTCTACTGCATGACTTCTGCCTTTAATAATGGGTCGTCAACATCTGCACTTACAACCACTCTCTAGCTCCAGGCTAAAGGACTGATCTCCAAAAACGACAGAGTGTTTTGTAACATTGAATGAGCTAAAAAAAAAAATTGTCGACAGATGTACAGAATGAATGTATTTTTCCCTTGTTAAAAACAGGAAAACTTCCTTGTTTACTCTTGTAAAGCCGACAAAGTTGAGCATTTGTTGGATTTTTAGTGTGAAGACACAAATGATTGAACATATGTAGCTTTTACAGTTCATCTTTTATGATCCTCAGGTGGTATTATCATGAAATCAGCTGACACTCACAATGCGTTAATTGCACATCCAGGATGTTCTGTTTTGATTGAGATTTAAAATGACGTGTTTGACTTGATTATGTTCGATCTGGGTTAAAAAATGGGTACAGTGCAATACTGCACCCACTGTCTCCCAACTACTTAATGTTACTTCAAATATAAACATGTAATTTAGCAATTGACCAGGCATTAGTACAATGTGCAAAAAGTACGGGGAAATTTAAAAGTAAAGGTGTTTAATCGTTTAAAAGTCTCATGGTTCTACAGGATTCTAATCACGGCTTATGCCTTAATGACAGAGACACACTCAGTCCCAAATATGGATGGAAGAATTTGCCCAAAACCCCTTTAAAAATCCCAGACTTACAAAATTTCATATCTGGAAGCTTATGACTAAAAATCCAACTGCTGCAAATGGTGCAGTGCATTCTCGAGATGCACTGCGTTTATTGGTGTCTTTAATAGCTCAGTGGATGGTTTCAGCTGACTCCGCGTCAGACTGTCAACCACAATGATAGCAAATGGGTGCTTACTACGTTGTAATAAATCAAAACATACTATTTAAGGCGGAACTCTCCCAGGGGTGCGAACTGCTGAGTGCGCTCTGCTTGACGCGATAAAAAACATGACCAGTTAGGAGGCAACAACGCAGTGAGTACAGACTGTACATCAGGAGCCGAGAAACAGAAAGGAGTTAGACATAATAATGGGAGGGGAAAAAAATCATCCCTCTTTAGCAGGTTTATATCTACTCTTTTTCTTTAGGAAATAATCTGAGGACAGACACAGATGTAACCTGGCTTCTCGACCCAGATTGGGTAGCCCTGGTTTTCCAGTTACTTTAAAAATCTGAGCAAGTAGAAGATGACCTTGCTAGTCCCAGAAAATGGGAAGTAGAAAAATGTCCTATTTCCTTAATATTTCAATCAAATTTATTTTTCTCTATCTCCAAACTTCAGAGTTCCAACATTATAAGAAATGAAAGGATGCTGTCGGCACTTGAGCAGTGACACTCTGGGGGCTCTGGGGGAAAAAAAATCCCAAATGCTATTTAAATGTAAAAATGATCTGTAGTCAGCAGAGAGTTTTTCAGTTCTCATTTCTCCCGCACACAGCTTTCAGTGCTGTAAGCTTCTTGGTTCGCCCTCAAATGCACTGCTCTTTTGAGCTCTGTTCACAGATTTTTGATGATGTTTGGGCCAAGGAACTTTGAGGGCTTGAGCCTGTGCTGCTTCACGTGGTTCAGTGTAAAATTTGAGTTGTGTGTGTGTGTGCGAAAGACCATTATTATGAAAGCCATCCTCTCCTTATCTTCAGCTTTTGAGCATGCTTTATTTAGCAGTTTGGAACTCATTCTTCCCGCTAACTCTGAAATGGAAGTCTGGCGCTGTTTGACATCTTCCCGTTTATGCCTTTTGGAGATCAGATCTACTGAGTTAAGTATTTAGGCTACACTATGAGAAATACAGGGTTGCTGCCTTGTCATCTTAACAGGTTGTAATTTGAGAGTACGAGCTAAAGAGTCACAGCTAACCCTAAGTTCACTTACGTTTTTCTTTATCAAACATAAACTATTGTTTAAGCAAGAGTAGAGTGTTATCACTCCACTCATGCACAAACACAACTCTTCACATGGGACATTCCGCTCACATTTGGTTCCTGGAAACGAACCAAAACCATAACCATAACTATCGATCACGAACCAGGCCATATCATAACCAGAACACATCCAAACCTTAACACTAAATGATGATTCTGCCTGTGCACTTTGCACCATAAGGACGGTGGCTTCTCATGGTGTGACTTTTTGTAAACAGGTTATTGTCTTCGCATGAGTAACGTGGATACAAACACTAACAGTCACAAGTTGCTCAGGTCAACCAGGCTGAAACAAGTATAACAAGATATTTTTTCCTGCGCTACAGGAATGGCAATGTGTTGGTGCAGGTGAGGTATGCATAGCTCCCAGGCTGACGTGATTCAGTGGTGAAACAGCCGCATCTGCACATTCACTCCTATCTCTGTGCTTAACCTCACCCTTTCTTTGTAAGTGAACAATAACCCGTTTCGTGTAAGCGCGCTGAAATTGATCTGGGTCTGGGAAGTCTTTGAACACAGAGACATTTTTTTTGTGTGTCTGCTTTAATTTTTGGTGTTTTTTTTGCTTTCCGTTTGAGGAAACTGTCCAAACTGATCAATTACTGCTTATTTAATGTGTTAGAAAGTTGCTTCATACTCATGTGTGGGCTACACCATTGCTCTTTCTCCTTCAGTGAAGCTAGAAAGAGGTCTGGATTGTGCATTTGGAAGCTTTCACTAAGTATGAAGCCGCACCATGCACCCAATGGATGTCTCGATGCAAGCAAAACAGGCCAACAGATCCATGAGAGGGAGAGCAGGGGTGGACAAACAGTCTGGAGCACTCATCCATCAAAGATAACAGTGTGGGACCGCCAAAGAATTCTTTTGATGGGAGAAAAAAACCTCTTAATGACATCCTACCAAGTGAAGAACAGCCTCCATAAGGAGGACATATCATTATCCAGGTTTAACACAAGGACAAGACTTAATGAGAACAAATGCAAGGCGCAAACAAACCACAAAACGACTCAAAAGCCTCAAGAATAGACAGGAATGAGTAGGAAAAAACAAAGCATCTTTAAAAGCCTGAGTGACTCCGGAAACAACAGAAGAATTACAACAAGCCATAATGCAAAACACACCACATCCTCCGGGAGATGGCGTGATCGCACGAACATGCTTGGTTTCTAACAGCAGAAGACAGAAAGATTTGAAGTGTTCAGGGACATGATCCCTTCTCAGATTCAGCAAAATGCAGAAAAGCTGACTGGAGCGCACTTCAGAGTGCAGATGGAAAACTGACCCGAAACATTTTGTGAAAAACATCGAAGAGTTTTAGAAGGTTGAGGGGGAGACTGAGTCAGTCTCCTGATCTCAACCTGTTCAAGCTGCATTTCCCATCGCCGAAGGCAAAACTAAAGGCAGAAAGACACAAACAAACACAGCGTAAAGACAGCTGTAGAGAGGAGCTGGATAAGCATCAAAGGAAGAAAGCCATTCTTTCAGACTTCAGGTCGTCGTTATCCGCAAAAGACTCAACAAAGTAAATGAACATTTCATTTTGTTGCTGCTAATTTATCCAATTACATTTGAGCCTCTGAAAGAGAGGGTTTTACATATCAAAGTACTCCATAATTACTAAATCCTCCCTCTAAATTGGATGCAAATCCCTCAAAATTAAAGCTGACAGCCTGCACTTAAACACCATGATCATTTAAGTGTAAGATGCACATGGTTTGATAAACAGGTGAAATGTCAAAAATGTCAAAAATTCTGGACCTTACTGAGCACATTTACCTGAAATCCAATCAGACAAGACTGACATTAAAGTTTACCTCATTCATGTCCTCGTCTTCACCTTCATCTTGCTTTGGCTCCCCTTCTTCCTCATTTTCTCTCTCCTCCTGCTCTTCTTCCTCCTCTGCCTCCACCTCCACAGCGATAAGGTGATATCCCCCTGGCCCCTCTATTTCCTCCTCCTCTTCCTCCTTCTCCTCCTCTTCTACCTCTACTTCACTCTCCTCCGCCTCATCTTTCTTTGGACTCTCCTGGGCCGGCGTGGACATCTGCTCCTTTTCCACCCGCTCTTGATTTTCCTGAGACTCCTGAGGGTCAACATCCAGGGACACCAGCAAGTCCTCAGTATCAACTGGGTCGACTGTCCTGCTATAACTGATCGGAGTAGTTTCTACTTTAGCCGGTGAGCCCCGTCGCTTTGGTTTGACGGAGAAGTCGTCATAATCCACCTCGATCAGAGAATTTCTGACAGAAAAGTCATCGTAAGCAACATCGATCAGACTCTCTGCGGGTTCGTAGATATTTGACGTGGGAGAGCACACTGTCTCTGACTTTTGAGGCAAATCTTCAAAGTCAAAACTGATAAGATTTTGCTCTCCTTTATCTGACACACTCTCCTCTTCCCTCTTGATCGAATCAGCTTCTTTTCTTTCTCTCTCATCCTCTATTCTTAGCATTTCTTTGAGTTCACCTTCTCGCTGTCTTTCGAGCTCCTCCTGCATTTTTCTCTCCAGCACCTCTCTTTCTTTCTCCATCTGTCTCTTTCTTTCCTCTTCCCTTCTTTCCCCCTCTCTTTGTTGTTCTATTTGTTTCATCCTCTCCATCTCTTCCTCTTTTTCCTGCTGCAGTTTCCTCTCAAGCTCAATTCTTTTTCTCTCCTCCTCTGCCTCCTGTCTTGCCCTCAACATCTCCTCCTCTTCCAATCTCCTATGTCTCTCTCTTTCCTCAGCCTCCTTTCTTAATCTTTCTTTCTCCCGCTCTTCTTGTCTGAGTCTCTCCTCCATCTGCCTTGCCTCCTCTCTTTTCTCCTCCTCCTCCTGTTTCTGCCTCAGCAGCTCCAACTCCTCTTCCCTCTCTACCTCCTTTCTTTTGAACCCAACCCACTCCTCCTCTCTTTGTTTCTCTTTACTCATTTCCTCCTGTCCCAGTTTTTCCTCCAGACTATGCTTCTCGTGCTCTTGGATCAATTTCTCCTCTTCTTCTCTCTGCCTCTGTCTTTCTGTTTCCTCCCTCAATGCTTCCTCTTTTCTCTCTTCCTCTCTTAGTCTCTCCTTTTCCCTCTCCTCCCGTTCTCGTCTAAGTCTCTCTTCTTCCAGCTTTTCTCTCTCTCTGTCCTCTTCTCTCTGTCTCTGCTGCAACAACTCCATCTCTCTTTTCTTTTCAAGTTCTTCTTTTCTCAGCCTTTCCATTTCCCTTTTCTCTTCTTCTAACCGTTTTCTCTCCAGCTCCTGCATTCTCTTTTTCTCCATTTCCGCCTCCTGTTTTTGTCTAAGTCTCTCTTCTTCCAGCTTTTCTCTCTCTCTGTCCTCTTCTCTCTGTCTCTGCTGCAACAACTCCATCTCTCTTTTCTTTTCAAGTTCTTCTTTTCTGAGCCTTTCCATTTCCCTTTTCTCTACTTCTAACCGTTTTCTCTCCAGCTCCTGCATTCTCTTTTTCTCCATTTCCTCCTCCTGTTTTTGTCTAAGTCTCTCTTCTTCCAGCTTTTCTCTCTCTCTGTCCTCTTCTCTCTGTCTCTGCTGCAACAACTCCATCTCTCTTTTCTTTTCAAGTTCTTCTTTTCTTAGCCTTTCCATTTCCCTTTTCTCTTCTTCTAACCGTTTTCTCTCCAGCTCCTGCATTCTCTCTCTCTCCATTTCCTCCTCCCTCAGTCTATCCTCTTCCCTCTGTCTTGCCTCTTCTTTCTCCCTCTCTTCTTCATCTCGTTTCTGCTGTTCTTCTAACTTTCGCCTTGCCTGCTCCCTCTCCTCTTCCTTCTGTAATTGATCAAATTCCAGATGTTTCAGTCTTTCTTCTTCTTGTCTTTGCATCTTATCATCCTTCCTCTGCAGAATTCCAACTCTTCTGTGGGCAGGCACTGAATCAAGGACACCCTTCTGAGTTTCAACCTTAGGAACCTCTTCCTCTTCTTCTTCCTCTTCTTCTTCTTCTTCTTCTTCTTCTTCTTCTTCTGTGCTGGACTCAGACTCTGAGCCCAGGATCAGTGGAGGGCCACCATCATCTGTCACCACAGTACCAAAGCGAACAGAGCGCCGTTTGACATTGTCCCGTCTTGATTTGAAACCAGAAACTGATTCTTCCTCATCAGCAGCATTGTTGGATGGAGACAGGCTGCGACTGCATGGCTGGACATCCCCTTCTGTTGCTTTGTTCTGCTCTCCGGATGTCTCTGATGTACTCTCTGATGATTTACTTTCATTAAGAGCATCTTTTGTCGTTCCCACATGCTTCTCCGTAGGCTGTTGAGCAGGTGATATCGTCGGAAGCGGATCCACAGCCTGAAGAGATGCTTCCTCTGCTATAGGAACCTCTGCAGTTCGAGGTTTGGGTATTTTCTCTGCTGCGGGAACAGCTGTGGGCTCAGAACTGAGAAGGAGACAGCAATCAAGGTCATTCATTGTGGAAAAGAAAAAAGATTTTAATGGTGATGCTTGCTTTCGAAAACATACACAGACTCTGGGCAGCTTTTAGACATGTTTCTGCAAACCAAAGCAAATTAAGTTGCCCACGGTTAACTTCAAAGTTGGTAACATGATAGGAAATTCACAAAGAGGAGTGATACCTTGTCAATACATCTTGCTTTACACTTAATGGAAAGAAGCAGCCTGTACTTTGTTGGACAGCCAGCACCTCAAACACTCATTAAATACCAGTCAAGATTGAACCAGAATTTTTCCCTGTTTACTTCCTGCTAATCTGAAAACCTTACAAGGACCCAGGAATTTACCAGCCGTCCAATAATTATCCTACAAATATCCCTAAATGTGCAGCATAGAGATCAAAAAGTGATATCATTCAATGCGGCTGTCATCGTGGGAGTGATATATCAAAGATGGTCCACTTTTCCCTTAAAACCTACATTTTTCAACCAATAGAAAAAACAAAAAAAACATATTTTACTTATACCTCAAGTGTATACTCATTCAGACAGATTTGACCTGATTTATGCAAAGTCAACAGTTCTTCTCTGAGACACTACATCTTCAGTACATACAGTTCCACTGAAAGCACTTGGCAGTGTAAAGTGTCGCCAAAACTGTCACGACACTTTCTAAAATAACTGTTGCTGTTAAACTATCTTACACTTCATTTTCAGTGCTGTGAGGAACACAGATTAAACTTTCTGAGTTTGTACTGAGACTAGCAACCCCCCCCCCAAAAAAATGAAGAAAACATGAAAATGTCTAGCGATTGATAATAGATTAAATTCATTTGCATAAAGAGATTACATTTATAAGAAAAATGGCTTGTAACAGCTGATCACTGGGTGTGTGTCTTTGACATTAACTTCATGCTTAATTACACCTGCAGTAGAATGTTCTTTTCCTTTTATTCAAGTCTAGTCTTGTCCCCAAAAACAGCAGCATAGATTAAAGGGAGTCTCACTCACCCTTTGGAGCGGGTTCTGGTTGCAACGGGAGGCTTCGTCTTGTCCTTTGGACCATCAGAACCTGTTTCTGCTGCCCAGTTTCTGATCCGCTCCTTTACTCCTCCGGTACCATTCATCATTTCCGGTTCCTCTCTCTTTGACAACACCTCCGGCTTCGACGGCGATTCAAACAGAAGACTGATTCTGCGTTTTATGCTGTTCCTGACACTATATTCCTCCTTTGGTTCATCAGTATCACTCTCTCTGTTTGAGGGTTCTGATACTGCGGGGCTCTGGTCTGGAATGGAAGGCGCCGGTTTATCTGAATCGTCTTTGATGTTGGTTGTAGAGATGGCTTTAGGAGGTTTAGGGGGCAGAGACAGACCACCTGACTCAAACTTGGAGGTGAGCTCCATGGACAGACGCTTCCTGGTGCTGCCCCGTGGAAATTTTGAGTCAGTTTTGGAGGAAGTGTCTCTGCTTGATTCTTCAACCTTTTGGGCGGGAGAAACCTGACTCTCATCCTTCTGCTTTCTCTCATCTTCCTGCTCTGAGTTAGTTACAGCCTCTGTTGACGGTTTGTGGTTTGTTTGGATGACATCGTCTTTCTGGACCGGCTCCGACTGGGGTGTCTCCTTGGGGGGACTTGTTTGAGGAGCTGGATCTGATATTCCGGCAGCAGAATCAAGTGAGACCACCTTGTGTGGAAGTACTTCACTTGCTTTGGTTTCCCTTGGCTGGGTTATGGCGGGCGCACTCACAGAGCTCGGTTTGGGCGCTGAAATGGAATCTGGTTTCTGAGCAGGGGTGGTCAAAGTCGGCTTCAGGCCACCCGTGGCCTCGGATTTTCCAGTCTGGTCTGGTTTGGCATTAGATGTAGCATGAATCGTCTTTGGAGCGTGGATGGAGCGAATTGTGGTGTTCTTCTGCAGAGAGAAAGGCTTGGGAGCGAGGCGAGGTTTGGGAGCCAGAGATGGCTTTGGTGTAGAGATGCCTCCGCTCTGGGAAGCCTGAACGGAGCTCTCCATAATTGAGTCCCTGAGAGGAAGGAAGACGGAAGAACAGTTAGGTTACAACCGGCTACATATTCACTCAGAAAAATGTCATTACTCTCAGCCAAGACAGAGTCAGCTGGTTATGTCGATACCACGAAGTCAGGATAAGTCTGGTTGGTCTAGATTTTTGAAAGTATCTGCGTAATGAGCAGTGAAACTAATGAATCACACTAAACAAGCACAAGTAACTATGAAAAGTCCTACAAAGTCTCTTTTTGATCTTCTTGCTCACGTTTCACTCAACAGTTTTAGCTTTTAATGACTAAAGAATGGATGAAAACCACAAAATGAATGAACTACTCTTAATGGCAAGCCTCTCTCAGAATGAAGAGCAAGCAGCCTCTGAGCGCTCCTCACGAGTGAGGATGCTCAAGTCAATCAGAATCCTACGTAGAGCAGTAAACTATGACGTGTGATGTTAGCTACGAACGAGCAAAGACCACACTTTGTCATCTAAAAGAGATTTTCTATTTAATTACAGGTTATTAGCCTTCTGTTGTGCATCTTTACTAACTTCAGCTGCACCTGACAAGTAAACAGCTATTATATTTACACCGAACAGGCCGCACTGCACAAATCTGAACAGCAGATAATTATGTATTCTGCATATCATGACAGAAAGGCAGCTCATGGCCTCAAATATAACACAAGTTTTCACTGTTCTCTGTTGAGAGGGAAAGTGTGGTTCTATTCGGTAAAAAGTCTGAAGGAGAAGATTTACAGACGTAACACGATTATAACAAATGGATTAGACAAAGGAAGCAAGCTGCCCTCTGGTTTTGCCTTTTTCTACGCGGAACGTTTTAGACAAGAATCAACTTGGGCAGGTAGAACAATGTCAGAAGCCTGAGCAAGCCCGATGAGTCATCGCATGTATCCATCATACAACAAACAGAAATGGCACATTCACACCACATCCCCAAATGAACTGAGAGTCCTACGAGACGTCGAAAGTGGCCCCAGATTTTCACTCGAGCTGTTTAAATATGGAGGTCATTTAAGACACCGTGCGAAAAGAGATAACAGTAACATTTCAAAATCTGGGACAGTAAATACCACATGCATTGTGTGATCGGACGTGTAAGATCAAACGGGTAGCTACAGTATGATACCGTGCAACACTCACACTATCAGCAAACTGTTCACTCTCATGTTGTCAACATGCTGGCATAAGATGTTTGGATCCTAAACAACAGTCAGCATGTGCACTTGTGCATTTTTTTTTTTTTTTTTTTTTTTTTGCAAGTGACATGTGTGGTGTTGCTACACTGGTTGAGCGCACAACACCCCTGGGTGTGCATGATATTGTGTAATGGGATCAGCCTGGACGAAAGCTGTATGCAGCAGTCAGAGAGGCTCAAAATGCGTCCTGTTTGTTTGGTTTTTCTCTCTCTCTTTCCAGCTGAATTCCTAAGAAAAACAAAGGAAAAACTGCATTGCATAGATTGCTTAAATGAATTTATCCGGAATGAGCTGAAATCATTCCGCAGCAGCTCTCTTCTGGCAGGCTTTTTAAGTTTCTTTATCTTTGTTTACCCCTAGATCCTTGTTACTCTGCCAAGGCTACGCTAATCCGGCTGCTTTTGGGTTTTTCTGTTTACTTTGGGTTCATTTTTGAGTGATGCCGTGAGACCCAACTTAGTATGTGGACCAGCTTGTTCTCACAGAGCAGAGGCAAACACACACACACACACACACACACACACAAAAATCCCCGCTACAGTTTACATCAGACGTGTAAATTAACGTTGTATGTTTCATGAAGGGATGTTAATAAGTTACTAATGAGCAGGCCGACGACGAACTCAGAGTCGTTGAACCAGCGCTGAAACGTGAGAGAAATCAATGTAACATCATGTTTAACCCGAGCGAGTCTCCTGAGCTCAAATCATTTGTTGGGAAACAGTTTTACATCGTTAGGTTATTTTTGAGAAGAGGAGCATAAATGTTAACAACAGCTCGTAAAGATGCGCACCTGCTCCTCTCCAATACGACACAAAGATTTAGATACAGGTGAAAAGGTCTTCGAAGTTTCTCTCTCTCTTTCTTTTTTCTTTTTTTTTTTTTTACCTCTCGTCTTCACGCAGTCATACAGGTGGATGGAGGAAGGAAGCGGGAAGAAGTGACAAAAGAAAGCTGCTCCTCGGCTTTCCGTGACTGTCTCTCCCGCTGAGCTGTTGTCAGGCTGTGTTCTTTTATTTATCTATTTTTTTTTTTTCTGCCCCCTTTTTCAAGTCATTCAAAGTAACAAGACGTCAGCCCTCAGCTACACCCAGCGTACACTCCCTCTGCCCGCCTCACGCTGCTGCCTCGGAGTCGGCGCAAAGTCTCACAGAGAAAACACCGCGAGACCGGAAGTGGGGATTTCTTACTTCAAAACAAGAGGTGCAGCCACCGCATCCTCCTCAGCAGGGGAGAAAAGTAGCTTCTGTTTAAAGCCACAATTGGTTGCACAAGTCTGTTGCAGGCTGGGTTTTATTTTAGGGAATTATGAGGCAGATATCTGTGATTGGAGTTTGGTCGGCGAGGGGTCGAGGAAGAGAGAGTCTAAAAAGCAAAAACTTTATATCTTTATCTAAAACACTAGAGAGTGCTCTTCATTGTGACTTTGAACTGATCTGCAATAGAGAAAGCTGTCACCAAGCACATTGTACAAGCATATAGAATATGATCCAAGGACACATGTTACAGTAAAGTTGGTATGATATGCGAATGTTTATATTTACTATTTTTATTTTATTTTTTTAATATTTATTTTATTCTATTCTATTTTCTTGTTTTTCCTACTTTAATTGTTTTGATATATTTACTGTATGCTGCTGCAACAAAACAATTTCCCAAATTGGGATTAATAAAGTATTTATCTATCTATCATCTATCTATTTTGCCTGTTACAGACTGCAAGGAAGTATTCAAGTTGGAATTTCACTGCATTATCTTTTGAATTGAGGGTTAATCATAGCACTGCTTTGTGTTTTAACCGAAAGTTTCTTGGTTGTCAATAGTCTTTTTAGTGTTGCGCTTTTGTTAAAACATTAACTCTCAGCACGGAAGAGCTCTGGGGGTCCAAGGTCTGGAACAGCAAAGCAAACAGTAGCCTAAAGCGAGGCCGATCACTACTCGTTAATGCCAGGAAATGAATGGACAGAGTGCACCACCAAAACCTGAATGAACGCAGAGCAAACATGTTTCTTTTTAAAGTTTGAACCGGAATTTGTTTTTGTTTTTTGGTGTTTTTCCAGCTTCACTGTAGTTTGATCGTCAATGGACTGGATAAACGGGTTCTGACTGGTGTGAGGCAACTCTACTCATCCGGAGTGAAAAGGAGTCGGATCCCTGCAGCTCTCGCTGGTTTTATGGATGGTGTCGAGGCTACCTGGGGCTTCTTAACAGCAGGAGCTGCCCGTCAGCTCTCACACAGTAAACATGTATTTGCATAACACCCGGGCCTGAGCTTTTACAACGTAAATTTGCCTTGCCTTCATGCGTATTTCACCAGGAAACAGCACGCCAGTGAACTTTCAGCAAATCTGTGAAGACTAAAGCTCCTCTCTTCGATATTCAGCTTCGTGTGTGTGTGTGTGTGTGTGTGTGTGTGTGTGTGTGTATGTGTGTGTGTGTTATTATTGTAGGGTTGGTCTGGTCACTGGTGTATTGGTGGTTTCAAGTCATCACAAGTGGCTTCTTAGTCAAACAACATGGCGAAGCGATTTATCTGTCACTGAAACACAAAATCACTTCAAAGAAATACTCTCCAACCACGGCAATCAGTTTGTGTAAGGTATTACAATTAAAACAGCATTATGTTGGTGTGGACTTTTCACTTTTTTTACGCTATATCACTCCACTAAACATGTTACTGTAGTGGAGTATTGATAAGCCTCAAGTAAGTAATTGTTAATTGATAATTAGTAGGGTTTTTTACACACCATGAAAGGGGAATAAAATATTTATTTATTGAAATTAGTAGCACAGTCCTAGCTCTTAAACAGCCTCTCCGTTTTCTGTCGCCCCCTGGTGGACATTTTGAGGAAGCACTTGAAATCCTCCTCTGGCTCACCGGTTGTCATGGCAACTGTACAGCATGTGCTTACAAAACCAAGAGCTTGACCGTTCACCGACACTTCTCCCAACATTCGACATCTGCGACGCCATCTTTCTCCTCTTCTTCCAGCATTTATCCGAGGAGAACACAGCCGGTGCTCGTTAACGCGTAACCAAACCGAGAGTCAACGATGAGCGGAGCCAAAGCACGCAGCGAAGCGCCTGTTGCCGAAAATGTCACCGCGGCGCCCTCTCGGGACCGCAAGCCCGGCGGGGGGGTCCTGAAGAGGCTTAAGTCCCGAAGGAGTCAGGTGAACAGCAAGCCCGTCACGGAGGAAGACCTGCGGACACAGAGCGGACACATCATGCCGGAGGATGTGCTGGGACTCCGAGTAGCCACGAGAGGTTTGAGTCTCCTTGTTGGCTGTTAAACGTGCTGCTGCTTAACTGACTATCCCCTTGATTAATGAACCCAAACGTGAATGAGTGCAATAAATCCACATGTGAAATACGATCAAATAACAATTAAACACGACTAAGACGCCTATCATTTGAAAATGGGGATAAAAGGTGTCTTACATGTTCTGAGGACATGGCCATGATTGGCAACACAAACAGCTGTTGGACGTCAGTAGACGGTCTTTGTTGTTTCTATGATCAAACAGCTCAATAGACAGTGGGTGTGTGAGGCGCTTTGTGGTTTCACTTTGGGTGTGCAGATATAATATGAAGATTTCATACTTGTCAAAGATGCCACTAATAAATCACACATAAGCCCCGACTGGTCAGGAAGGCCACTGTGGTTTCCTGTAAAAGGGAAAAAAAACCCAGCACGAGTCTTTATGTGTGTCATGGCCCACATAATAGCTGTCACAGCGGCAACCACATGAAATGTGAAAGAAAATTCAGCTGTAGAGACTAAATTGAATAACACATGCTACAGTAGGCCCACAGGTTCCCTTGTCTTATTTTATGATGACGTACCCAGAAGTATATTAAACTTCTACGTGTATGTCTATAAGGAAAATTACCATTTGAGTTTCGGCAAGTTATTTTCATACAGCACCCTGTGTGTGTGTGTTTATCTGACATCTAACGGACTACAGTGGCGGGAGAATAATGTATTTTGCTCTTGTCTTCTGTCAATTTTTACAGGGTACCTCTGTAAACCCGAGGAAAATATTTTTAACATCGATTTTGTACGCTTCAAAATCAGAGACCTGGAGACCGACTCCGTCCTATTTGAGATTGCCAAACCACCTCATACAGGTACAGCACGCCCGCCCCCTCCTTGCGCTGTTTAATTTGTGTGCGTTAAACGAATTGGACGCGTCTGTTTCCTATGCCAGCTGCTCGTTGGCTGCCTTAAAATGAATGACTCCGAGCAGGTTTCTGGATTGGGAGCCATCCGTAGAAATGGCCTTCAGCACGAATCGTGTAAAATGTCTTGATCTAATCCTACTTTTGTCAGATGATGATGAGGAGAACAGGGAGGGTGATGCCAGTGCGGGCCGATTTGTGCGCTACCAGTTCACACCAGCCTTCCTGCGACTGAGAACCGTGGGAGCCACGTGAGTGACTCACGCGTCATCCACACACACCTATGGAAAATGCACTGACCTGTTCCATTGGCAAGCGTTGAAAACAATTGAAGCATTGTCTTGTATTAGCTACACACCCCACCGATTGTTTTTTTTCTGCGTGCACCGACTGTAATGACATTATAATTACAGAGAGGACATATTGTTGTAACACCTCAACCCAACATTTTCTTTCTGTGTCTAATCAGAGTGGAATTCACGGTTGGTAACCGGCCTCTGAACAACTTCCGCATGATCGAGAGACACTACTTTCGAGATCAGCTGTTGAAGAGCTTTGACTTTGACTTTGGCTTCTGTATCCCAAACAGCCGTAATACCTGTGAACATATTTACGAGTTCCCCCAGCTGTCTGAGAGCCTGGGTGAGTCATGTTTTAGAAACCAACAAAGGAACCTAAAAAAAAAAAAAAAGGGTTTAAACTGTTCCACATCAAATCAAATCAAATCAAATGTATTTATATAGCACATTTCATGTACAAAACAATTCAAAGTGCTTCACATAAAATAAAAGCATTGCAGCAGGGAGTGGAAGAAGCATTAAAAATACATAAAAGAATATAAAGAGAAACAAATAAAATAATCTAAATTAATTTAAAAACAAACAACAGTCCAGATAAATTAAAATATATCATGCAGATTTCATGCATATGGACACATGAGAAAAGAAATGTTTTTAACCTGGATTTAAAAATGTCACTGGCAGTTTGTTCCACTTGTTTGCAGCATAACAGCTAAATGCTGCTTCTTCATGGTGAAGTCTCAGCATGTAAATGATTCTATGAGAAGAAAGCTCACAACTTTCCCGCCCTCTGCTAATATTTGGCGAACTTGTCACATGGAAAAGTGACAGCTGCTTCATACAACAAACTGGTCCTCTCTAATGTTTAATGAGGCTGTAATGCAGAAGACTGCACAAGCATCAGTGAGAGCATATAAAGCGAGGCACAGGCAGCACTGTAACAACAGGAAGCACAGAGGAGATACAAGTTGTGATGCTGTTATTAATCATTTAATGGTTTGTTGTGGGTTGAGCAGTTCACGTTCAAATTGAGGAGGGGCAGCAGTGGTCTGCAAAAGACGGACCAAACAGAGATCAGAGAAATACAGACTTATTTACAGATTATTTCACAGCACCTACGTTCTAAAGCACAAAGAGACACTTCCACACTCCAGTGCAACTCCACACTGCCCTGCGAGAAATGTGGAAGCATCTCTGTGTGCGTGTGTGTAAGACGCGCACACGTGAGAGCTGACAGGACAGAGGAGACTACAGTGTGAACTGAATGCTACACTTTTATAGTCCACACACCGCCATGCTCTGTCGTTGGCTGGTGGCGACTCACCTCCTGCCCCTGAGGTTGCAACCAGTCCTGGGCAGCTCAAAATAGATAAATACAAGACTACAGGGCAGAGAACTGCACCATCACACTTTGCCAACGGCTTCAAAGAAATAATAGTAATAGATGACCCAGAAATATATATTTTTTTGACTTTTTCTGCTAAGTCTGTCTTTAATGCAGAGGTGTTTAGTGACCTCTACTGCAGAGATTTGACATAAGATGAAGGGACAGACCGGTTGAAAGAAAATACTGCAATAATTAAAAGAAAATACTAAAGTCCCCTCCCAGGCAGGGACACTTTGGGAGGTGAAGTACAGTGCCTTGCATTTTTCATGTTTTGTTCCCTCACAACCTGGAATTGAGATGGATTGTTTGAGAGTTCGCACCATTTCATTTACGGAACATGCCTACAACTTTGAAGATGTATTTTTTTTATTATTGCGAAGCAAACAACAAATAGGACAAAACAACAGAAAACTTCAGCGTGCATAACTGTTCACCCCCCCTAAAGTCAGTACTTTGTAGAGACACCTTTTGCAGCAATTACAGCTGCAAATCGCTTCGGATAAGTCTCCATGAGCTTGCCACATCTTGCCACTGGGGTTTTTGCCCATTCCTCAAGGCAAAACTGCTCCAGCTCCTTCGTGATGGACGGTTTTCGCTTGTGATCTTCAAGTCTAACCACAGATTCTCAATTGGACTGAGGTCTGGACTCGGCCATTCCAACACATTTAAATGTTTCCCCTTAAACCACTCGACTGTTGCTTTGGCAGTATGCTTCGGGTCATTGTCCTGCTGGAAGGTGAACCTCCTTCCCAGTCTCAAATCACAGGCAGACTGACACAGGTTTTGCTCAAGAATATCCCTGTATTTAGCACCATCCATCTGTCCCTCAACTCGGACCAGTTTCCCAGTCCCTGCTGCTCAAAAGCATCCCACAGCATGATGCTGCCACCACCATGTTTCACTGTGGGGATATTGTTCTCGGGGTGGTGGGATGTGTTGGGTTTGCGCCAGACGTAGCGTTTCCCTTGGTGGCTGAAAAGTTAAATTTTAGTCTCATCTGACCGGAGCACTTTCCTCCATACATTTTGGGAGTTGCCCACATGCCTTTTGGCAAACTCAAAGCGTGCCTTCTTATTTTTAACACTAAGTTGTGCCCTTTTTTTGGCCACTCTTCCATAAAGCCCAGTTCTATGGAGAGTATGGCTTATTTTACTCCAGTCACTGCTGGGGAACTCTGCAGCTCCCTCAGGGTTACCTTTGGTCTCTGTGCTGCCTCTCTGATTAATGCCATCCTTGATGCCCGGTCTGTGAGTTTTGGTGGGCGGCCCTGTCTTGGCAGGTTTGTCGTGGTACCATATTCTTTCCATTCGAAGATGATGGATTTGATGGTGCTCCGGGGGATCATCGAAGATTTGTGTATTTTTTTATAACCCAAACCCTGACTTGTACTTCTCGTCTTCATGGTGTGATGCCTCTTGCTTAGTGGTGTTGCAGCCTCTGGGGCCTTTCAGAAAACGTGTGTTACACTTAGATTGCACACAGGTGGACTTCATTTCACTAATTATGGGACTTTTGAAGGTAATTGGCTGCACCAGAACTTTTTAGGGGCTTCATAGCAAAGGGGGTGGATACATATGCACATGCTAATTTTCATTTAAAAAAAATATATATTTATATTTTTCTCATTTCATTTCACCAACTTATACTATTTTGTTCAGATCCATCACATAAAATAAGATTTGAAAACATTTAAATGACAGGTTGGAATGTAACAAAATAGGTAAAAAGCCAAGGGGGATGAATACCTTAGCAAGGCACTGTAATTAATGCAGAACTTGATTTAGACTTTGGTTCCTCCTTTTTCTTTTCTTTCTTGTAAAACATCAAGGTAACGCACTAACTTTTTCACAATACTGCCTATCTCTGTGGAGTAAACGATGTGTTTATATGTTGTCGCACCTCGTGGCATTAAAAGCACAAGTCATATTGTTAGAACTGCTAACACCTCTTAAATAGTAGGCTTAGATGTTGAGCTTGTTATGATCCTAAACCCTCATGGCATATACTTTGGAAGCGTTACTGGTAGCTGCAATCATTCTCACTCTCCACTCTGGCCATATCTGTTCAAGCACAGCAAGATGACACATCATAGGAAACTAAATCTACAGCCTTATGTCAACCGAAAGCTAATTTAAGGCGCCTGTGTTTGAATGAGCCAAATCAAGTTGCTACCTAAATCCTGACAGTCTGTATAAGTTTGATGCCAATTTTTTTTTTCTCCATCCAAGGGAGATTAACACAAAATACCCAACTTCTGTACACAAAAACACAAAAAGAGTTGATTGTGGAACAAAAAGAGGCTCAAAATTTGGCTTATATGGGCTAACTTATACAAATCTTTCATATGGGGTCATACAAAAATCCCACATAATGACTGTATGAATGCACTGAGCATTCTTTGTTTGAAAACATGTCTAAAAGACTTAAATCGTCCACAGACATCAGTTTAAACACCAAACACAAAGTGATATAATTACTGAATAATTACTGTATGTGTTCAGCCGCCCCTTTAGGATGTCCTGGAAGCACCTTTTTGGCAGCATTCAGCCTGTACAGTTCCATATTTATTCTGTATGAAACTTTAATCTGACTCGTTTATCCACATTTCATCCACTGGTAAAAAATGAGTTGAGGAGATTGTCTTAAAAACATCTTGTATGGTCTTTCTTTTAACTCCCGACTGAACAGAGTAATTGTGTGTTTTTGACATGTTTATGTTTAAAATGCATTTTCAATTACTGAAAAAACTGGGGGGACCAACCAGTTTTTCAGGAAAATTTGAAGTGATGCCCCCGAGATCTTGTTTACAGTTGTTTGTGTTTCGATATATTAATTAAGCCATAAAGACTAAACGTTTAATAATTTAGCTGGAGATATTCGTGGCATAATGAGGGTTCTGATTAGATGCACCATCATGTCTAGATTTAGAGTTAATTTGAACATGTTACATTAAAGTTTTAATGAAGCTATTTTGGTAATTTAACAATAGTCTGTATCAAAACCACCGGTTGGGCTGTCATGTCGTATTCTGAGATGAATTGTTGATGATTGTTGGCACTGGAGGTATCTATAGGAATCAAAGCCCTTCCCACTGAACAACAGCTACACAATCATTTGGTACTGAGTTAGTTATTGATGTGACTGCAAAGTTCTGCTTGCATGCGTGTTTACAATCCTTTGCTGGGTCCTTTACATGCACACACTGTCTTTTTTTTTTTTTTTTGCAGTGCGTCAGATGGTGGAGTGTCCTCATGAAACCCGGTCAGACAGTTTCTATTTCGTCGACAACAGACTGGTGATGCACAACAAGGCAGACTATGCTTATAACGGAGGACAGTGATGCCTGCTGCTCGTCGTGCAAATGCACTCTCACATTTTTGCACGCACACATCTATTCACATTTATTCATACACACGGACACACATGCATGCACAATGGCGAAGCGTACAACTCCAACACTGGAACACACATGGCTGAGCTGCCTTTTGTAAAGTTGCAGTAGAATTGGCAGACATTGTGATCAGTTTCGGGGGTTGTATTTTGTATTGCTGGGGGTCGACATCAGTCTTTGCTTCTACATACAGACAAGAAGCAGATTTAGGCCCAAAATTGGGTTGATTAATCTATTTTTGATTGTCGACAGATCTCTTTGATACCAAAAGAGGGCTCATAACTAGTGACTATGTAACATGTGTTTCCAACAGGCCAAACGGCTCTTTAGATTAATGCTTCGTCTCCTTTTAAGTATCCTAGCAGCACCCATTCAGCACACCCACACACACTCACATATATACATTTGAAGAGACACACGCTCAATCCCCAAGTGACACACGCAGTTTTTGCACAGTGTTTGTCAGAAGCAGCTGCTCTCAGAGCGGACACGTCCACAATCCACTCCAGACAACATCGACGCTAAAACACTCCTGTCAAACACACACGGTCCCTCCTGCACTCTGCTCCCTGCCTCCCTCTCATTTATACACAAAGATACACACCAACAGTTGGAGTGGAGGAGCCTGACCGAAGGTTTTGTTCATTTTTATCTATGTATATTTTGTTGCTTTTACATTTATGTCTGTTTGATTGCAACATGAAACTCGATCAGATAAAGGTTGATTATTATGCGATTCAAATTGTAACAATTCAAGGCAGTTTCCTTATTTTGAAGAAACATAAAAAATTACTATTTACCAACTTGGTGGTACTTTTCATTTATTTAGTTATCAGGCATCTCTCAAAACATCACAAGTTGGCCTATTTCTGGAAATTTAATGGAATGTTTTTTTCTTACTGGATGGCGTACCTCCTCTTTGTACTTTGCAAACTTTGGTGTTTGGGGTTAAAGATGTAAGATATTTACATATATATATATTGTTTGTAAAAAGTTAACTATGACAATAAATGCACATTTTCAGATACAAAATATGTGATGTTTGTTTCATTTCGAAGGAGGACACAAGTTAAAAGGGGTCGGGAAAGAAAGTCCCATAAGTGGACACTAGGAGGCGCTGTTCTACAACAAAGTTACAGCTTTGTTTTGTCAATGCATGTTGATTGAGAAAAACAACACAAATTCTTTTATTTCTTCTCCTTCTTCCTCCTAGTGTTACTAATATTATCATTACTGTTTGTTATCGTTTCATTATTATTGCTTTCATGACAGATATTCAGATGAGTCATAATCTGGTCTCAGTTTGGCATTACATTTTTTTATTTATTCAGGATTGTTGAAGTCTTGATTGATTTTTGGCCTCTTCGTGGGCTTTAACAAATCTCAGTGTTTATTCTTCCTCATGCTGTTTCGTCCTTTACTTCTCAATATCTCTCTCTCCAGCTCCCATGCCCCCAAACCTCTACATTTTTTCTCTCTCCTTCTCGTGTTCTCCACACCTATGCAGCTCTCACTGTCTCTCTTTTCTTTCCTCTTCTCTCACCTGGTAACCAGACCTCTGGAGAGGAGTGTTGAGTTTCCACTTTCCCAGAGAAGAGGACAATCTGAGCCACACAAAGACCCACAATGGACCCCCTCTGCTCACTCCTCCCTTCACTCCGTCACTGCACAGCTGCACACACATGCAGAAACAGACATTGAGAGTACATACACCCTTTGTTTTTATTTGCTTTTTCCTCCTCATTTGATTTCTTTTGCAGTTCTTTGTATGACGCTTTCCCCTCATCCTTTCTTTGGCTAAATCCTCTTCATTTGATTTCTGAATATCTTCTATCTCCCTGTACCCTGTTGTTCTGTGCCATTTTTCACCCTTTTCTGTTCCTTGACTACACTTTGCAATGTTGCATCAGATTGTCGCTGTGAGATAAAAGACAACTGCTGATGGCCCACTGAGATGTCCCTTAATCTTTAGATGTTTTTGACAATCTTTGTTGTTGCAGCTGTGGCCATGAGGCTACGCAAACAAGAAGTGGTCAAAGTTTTCAATTTTACAGCAGAAGTAACTGAATTTTGGAGCCCCACTGACACACTGTCATCGTTTAAAGTGCCATACAGTGTAAGAAACCTTGTTTTAGCTAAAGCATTCATCTATTCAAAGCTCTAATTTTTGAGAAAAATATGCCTTTTTAGCTCCAAAATGCTCCATTATATTCATCATTTCGTTGCCAGTGTTGTCTGCCGTTTTCAGTCTGTGGAAGAGCAGTGAGACTTATCCAAAACTGTGAAGCTGTGGCCACAGGCCATGAATGCAATACACTGTAGAGCAAAAGGAAAATGGAGTCAAGGGATAGTTGTTGTTGAGAACATTTTGATCCACATAAAACTGAAATGTCCCTAACAAGGAGTCATTTGTATACTAATATAGATTTTTTTTTACATGATAAATGGTATAATTCAAAATTTTACAAACATGTAAAGAATACAACAGAAGGAATGGCGTTTTTGTGTGATATAACTTAAATATCTGAATGCCTCCCAATAAATGCTTTACTTCTAAATCAAGTCAAAAGAGCATTTTTTTTTCAGTGATCAAAAACAAAACCAAAACTTTACAATGTCTAAACTGAATATACACCTTCGGTTGTCGAAACTCACTGCAACAGAAGTGAATACGCACAGCATGGAAGACTTGTGATCACTGAAACAAAACAGAGTATCTGTGATTCGGACTTTCTCAACTGGAGCCCTGTTCTGTGTCTAATTGTATAGGTGCATCGAGCTTCCTCAAAGAAAAGAATGACCCAAGGAAGTGACGAATCGAATCGTGAGACCTCACAAAGATAGACAGGAATATGGAAAAAATCAAAGACTAAGTAAAAACCTATGAAAACATTTGAGTTACAGCTGTAATGAGGAGGTATTGAACAAACCCTGGCAACGCTAAATGGACATCTTGACAGGAAGCCAGACGCTGTGCTACTTTCACATTCTACTTTAGTTCTAACAGTCAAGCTCTTTGCACTTGGCACAAAGGTTGAACAGTGGAAGTGTGAGTTTCTGTGACATGCAGAACATTACATAACATCAACCGCTGAATGGCATGAAAGGGAAAAAAAAACATGCATAGTCTTTGACTTAAACTGAAAGATTAGTTGAAGAACAGAAATAGTTGCCAAACTAATATTGGGAACTTTTGGCCATAAACTTATATCTGCCAGGGTCCCCCACAGTGAATACATAGTCCATGGTTTATGGATATACAAAAAAATGACAAGACGACTCCACGTCTGCAGAAGAGGAAGATTCCAGCAAGGTAATGATTAAAAGCATTGCACATGGGTTCCTAAAATATGAAATTAGAAAGTTGAGTCCACATATGTGGACTAGTTTACTTCTAGAGGAGATATACTGTATAAAGATTTATATTTCTGCTGAACTATTTGATCATATAGCTATTCAGCCAAGTTATCCCTGTTATTCATCATAATAACCCTTTAAACAACCTGCAGACACAAAAAGCGTCCGTTTTTTTTGTTTTTTTTTTACCAAACTCACAGTTTTTCTCTCACAAAGGTAAAAGATTTCTCTGGATTAGAAAACAAACGAGGATATGCAGACCCAATGTGTCAGTTCCTCATTACAGCAAAAAAACTGGGTGCAATTTAACTCTGAGCTCATGAATCAATAACCACAGCCTTCCATCAGGCTATCCGGCCTGCACACTGCAGCTCGCACGTAAAACAGCTGTACCGTACTAAACTGTGTGTGGATGTAACAGCAATCTTAATATTTCCAGTTTTGACTCCATACGATTAGAGAAAGCACAAGTACAGATGTAGCCATGGCAATAAATACACACGCTTTCCAGGGATGATTTGTGCTTTCTCAGGCCTTCGTGGAATACGTTTCAGCAGTCAGTTCTGGATCAACAAACATGCACCGGAAACAACAGGACAGGTGGGATAAATCCAGCTCATGTACCCCACCCACTATACACAAACACACACATCTTAGTACCTGGCTTCCCCATATATTCTGCTCAGTGAATCGCACCACACAGAGATTAGGAGTGAGAGGCACTGCTTTATTGAGACTCCCCTAAAACACACACTCTCTCTATTATATTCTCTCTCTCTCTCTCTCACACACACACACACACACACACACACACACACACACGCACACACGCACACACACACACACATGCATTTCAACACTCAGGCAGGGGAACAGGGGGGGACAGTAGTCTTCTATAAATAGAAGCAAGGAATGGCGTTGATAGGTCCCGTGAAAAGAAATGGAGGGGGGAGTGGAAAAAGGATTAAAAGAGATACAGGGACACTGCGACTGCTCTTCTATGTGTGTGTCTGTGAGGTGCTTTGGAGAAAGGTTGCATGGATTTCTCGCCATCATCACCACCACCCTCACCGCCTTTAACCGATGAGAAAAAAAACAAAAAAAAAGCCCCCACAATCCTTGCTCCCCACTCGCACACATCGCACACGTCATCTTCGTGATTCTTTCACTTTTCCTTTCCAGCTTTCATTTCTCTTCCTGCCCTCCTCCCGTCTGGCTCCCAGGCCCGAGTGTGAGATCCATCATGTGTCAAACCTACATCACCTGCAAAGAGCCAATGAGTCACCGCACCGTCTTCTCTTTTAGGTCAGCACGAAGATGGTCTCGGATATGGTCGTGACTCCATCTGTATGTGTCAGTATGTCATTCCCTGCAAATGCTCTGTGACTTCATCTTACACCTGGAAGAGGTCAGGGCTGACGTGTAGGATGACACATCTATTGTAAATACGAGTAAACATCAGACGTCTTTGATAATCACAACTACATTTTGAAACATTCGTGGTGTAAACCAAAGGAGGGGGAAACAGTTTATTGTTGTACCATTTCTGTTGGAAATGAATAAATAAATGCTTTGTAGATGTGACAAGACATAGTAGATAATTAGTTATCTCCAAGTTAATGATGCACTCAGAGCAGCAGTGATGGATAGACAGTCCTTTAACAAACTCTGATTCCCATACCAATTTCCATGGTGGCAAGTGCAGTATTGACAATCTGTCTTTAAGTGTTAGGCCTCTGCTGATTTGTACCCAGAAGCCTTTGTGTGGATGTGTGTATGTATGTGTGTGATGTTCCTGCGTCCGTCCGCCTCCCGTCTGTCTGTGTGGTATTACAGCACAGATTTCCGCTGCTGCTTACCCCATGCGGCCGTCAGACAGAAATAGTCCCGTGTCATTAAGGTAGGTAGGCTGTGGTGTGTTTGCACTCGCAGGAAGCCCAGAGTCATTTTTGGAAGCCTCCAAGAGCCTCCCAGCACCATCAGTCCACTTTGTTTTGTGTGCATATGATTAATAAAAGGTTAACTCAACCCTCAGTCAACTGTTGCATGTAAATCTCCCCTTCAATCTCTTCCTTCCTCTGCCTTTCTCTCCTCCCTTTGTCTCTCTGCTTTTGCCACACCTTCCCCCCTGAGGGATGCAGGGATTGTGATTGGTGAATGGAGGAGGAGCTCCTGGCACATTCACAGGTGTGCTTGTTTCCTCCCATCTCCACTCTCATGTAATGATTTCTTCAGCTCGCCACCTGCCAGGTGAAAAAAACACCCACAGCAAACAGAGTGCTTTAAAATGGCCTCCTGGCTTCCGCTTTGAGGGAGTATTCGCTTGTTCAAACATTCCATTTTCATCCTTTTTCATTATCCACCGACTGCGTTCAACTCTTCAACTCTTCTACTTGTTGCTTGTTTACATTTAGCATCTCATTCAAATGATGGCTTGTGGCTCTAAAAGCTCCCGCTGCAGCTGAGGCACACAGCTGACAGACACAAAGCTAAGAGCTTTTTAGATTATCAGAGGACGGCTTTTGAACTCTTTTCTAAGGAGTCCCCTTCTCAGCTCTTTTTCAAACTGCCTCGAGGGTGGTGGAGAGCAAGTCCCAGGCCCTGACAGGTCAGAGGGCACTGGCAGACAAAGGCCTCCCGCTTTGGGTCAGCTAGGGTCAAGGAAACAAAAGCAGTGAAGACCTGGATTAGACAAACAACTGCAGTGTTTTGAGGTGGCAACAAGACAGAGGCATGGAGATGGGATAGAGCAGAGGAGGGCAATGAGTGCACTGAAAATCTCTCTCACACACTGACACGTCCACCCATACACACGCACAGTTGTGTAAATTTTGCTTCCACGTTTACTTTGCCAGATTTTTAAATCAGCCAAAACTGTTGCCTAAGCCCATAAAACAAGTCAAAGTTTCACAAGCTGGGAAAATCTGTTTCTTGTTGTTCTCCTGTACGTCTTGCTTTCAAATAATAATCACTTCGAAAAATGCACTCACTTGGGTATCAGTGAGACCAATTATTTTGCTTTAATTTCTGTCTTTCCACGGCTCTCTAACTTGTTCATTCCCCTCCCCCATACGGCTGTCTTTCCCTGCCTTTTTTTTTTTTTTTTTTAATTCAGTGCCATTGATCATGCATGCAGAAATTCAGCACGCCCAGCCTCGCTCCCAGCCGGGATAGGTTAGCTAGTGCGAGGCTCTGTCCTACATACTGTTCTCTCGCTATGGTCCACCAGGCCACGGTCACACCCTCCCCCTGACCTGCCTCTCCTCACTGACACACACAAACACCCTGCGGCCCTTCTCAGAGCCGGTACATGCACAGATCATCATGTGGTGCTGGGAATGTTCTCCTCGCAACTGAAAACTGAAAACTTCAGTCAGGTGGGAACAGAATGAGATTTTCATGTTTCATCTCTTCAAACATACAACGCACACGCAGAACAAAGGTTGCTTGACATGAATTCTGAGACAAAAATGATCAATTTCAGCTGGATGTATTTCATCTTGGCCAGAAAAGTTCCCCCAAAACTTCCATAGACAGCATAACAGTGCAAAATTTTGGTTTCCCTTTGTCAGGGTCACATTATAATGAATTAAGCAAGTGCATGCTCTTCTCTTGGTTCATATTTGTCACAGTGGCTGAAGTACGTGATGAAACTCCTCAGCTGACTAGGCTTGCCCAGCCAAGAGTATGGCTGACTTAGAGGTAATGCTGCTAATCTGGCACTTAGCTGGTTAGGACAGCCTGTCACATGGGGTGAGGGAGAAGGTTATTAGGTGAGATCAGGTTTAGGTGGGAACTAAACTGTGATGGGGTGACTGGATGAGGAACTGGGAACGGGATGTATAGTTGTGCTCGCAGCTGTTCTGGATGTGATGGCTCAAGATAGAACAGGTGATCTGAGGGCCGCAAGAGAGTTGTGGGAACAGGAAAGAATGACCGGTGGAAGGAGAGAAACTCAAAAGGGCTGGTTGCATGCTGCTTTGAAGCAAAAGTGATTGTAAGGGAAAAGAAAATGGGTGATTCTGACTTTTGACATTATCACATCAAAAATATGATCAATTACACGTGGTCATGTACATCAAAAAGGGAACGGATCAACTTTATTCAAATATGATCACATAAAACAACGACACAGCTTACATCTTATAGGATCACATCTTTGTAAGATCAAATAACATATAGCTCCTGGGCAGAAAACAGGACCTCAGTGAAATACGCAAACTGAAAATTTGAGTCATTTCACAGCAAACACACTCCCCATTGCACCTGAGCATGGAAGGATGATGAAAACTTGAAAGCCCCAAGGTGAAAGCAAAAAACACAGAAACCATGCATCCAACATTTAACAACTTGTGGTTGAACACTTTGACAATTTTACATCTTTTTATAATTGTTTTATGCCTCCATTTTGTGCCTTTTTGATGTGCGTCAAAAAGGTTTTGTCTCACTTTATTAGTTTTGCCCCTGGCTTGTGTCAGATTTCAGATACTGTGCGCATGATTTCAACTGTTGACATCAATGAAGTTTTGCATTACTAAAGGTTAATAGAAATGGAAAAATTCTATAAAATTTAATCAGTATCAGAAAAAGTTGGATTCTTGGTGGATCCTTGCTTTTCAAACATAAGGTTGGGTGCTTAAGAAGAACTGGAATCGTCACTTCCTCTGCTGTAGACCAGATTTCCCTCACATGACTGATCACTCTCTCCATTTCTCTCTCCTATATGACCCAGCCGACACTGATTCTGTCTTCATTTTCCATAGTTTTGAAATGGGTAGTGACATCTACATCTTTCACTCTGTAGTCTACTGCTATATGTAACATAATATGTAACATAATATGTAAACGCACAACTCAGTTTCTTCACTCTAAACCAGTTGATGGAAACCTGCCTTGTTGGGTTTTTCACATTTTTGAAAAAATTTGTTTTAAATTTGCTTTACGATTATGTGGAAACCCGACGGTAATCCCTTCCTTTTATTGCATCCCATGTCTGTTTGTGGTCATTTTCAATGTCTTAAAGGTTGTTTTGTGTCTTGTTTTGGTTATTTTACATCTCTTTAGGGGGGGTTTTGTTGATAGAAAACTAAAGATGGTGATTGAGCCTTCCTACTTACCCGTCATGATTACTGTTTTATGTTGACATAGATCCTACATGGATCTAAACATATCCACAATATGGACGAAACGAGTGGAAAACAAAATAAAGGCAAGCAGAAATGGATATGAAACAGGAAATTTCAGCATGCACTCTCACCAACTGTGAATTCTCAAGAAATTTGCTTGCTGTGTGAATTCATTTGGATGATATGTGGAAACAAGGGAGCTGGCTGGGTGAAGTCAGGTCTGAGTGACCCATCAAGAAAACACCATTGTGTGTGTGTGTGTGTGTGTGTGTGTGTGTGCCACATTTTAGTAATTGTGCAACTCTTTATTGCATTTTTGTCTCGTTGTTCTCATTTTCGAATTGTCACTTTCTTGTAAAAGCGCGTAAAAAAGTGAGTATACACTGAGGTTTTATGTGTCAGACATAATAAAAAAACAAAACTCATCCAGTCTTCACCAGGTCTTAAAATTAAATCTAAACTCAGAAGAGAAATTTCTCTGCACAACATTGCAAAATTTGGCCTTGGGGGGGCTGGGGGTGGTGGGGGGGACACTGCTCCACTCCTGGGAAAATTAGCAGCTGTCTTGAATTTTTTTCTACTTGTTAGCTTTGATACATCTGAAGGATACACTCCATATTGTTTGAAAATAGCTTAAAAATCCCTCCCAGATTGATGGGCAGTAGCAGTTTCTTCTCTAAGATATTTGCCTGTCATTTTGTTACCGCACACCAGACCAGAAAACTGCTCAGGCTCTGCTTTTATAGAAGTGATCACACTTAATAAATCAGGTGACTCTGATAAACAGAGCCTGGCTACTACTTATGCACTTGATTCCTATGGAAACAGTAAGGGTTTACTGAGCTTTTCACACATTGCTTCTGCATCGCAGCTTAGTTTTTGTTAAATAAGTCATAACACAATATAATATATTATATATTGTTGGGGGGCTGCACGGTGGTGTGGTGGTTAGCACCGTCAACTCCCGGCTGGGGCCTTTCTTTGTGGAGTTTGCATGTTCTCCCCGTGTATGCGTGGGTTCTCTCCAGGTACTCTGGCTTCCTCCCACTGTCCAAAAACATGCATGTTAGGTTAATTGGTGTCTCTAAAATTGTCCTTAGGAGTGAGTGTGTGTGTGGTTGTTTGTCTCGTTTGTCTCTGTGTGGCCCTGTGATGGACTGGCGGCCTGTCCAGGGTGTACCCCACCTCTCGCCCGATGACCGCTGGGATAGTAGGCTCCAGCCCCCCCGCGACCCGACCGACGGATTCAGCAGGTATAGAAAATGGATGGATGGATATATTGTTGGTCATGTCATATTTTATCTCTCTCATTTTAAGATTCAGGACCAGATTATTTTCAAAATTTTTGATGTGTAAAACTTCACATGGACTCTTATCTTGTTTGGGCTATGAGTCTTTGCCCAGTAGGTCCACTTAATAATGCTCATGCACCTGAGGCCTTAGCTGGCACCACAGATAAACACTGTTTTCCTGTATGCCCCCCTGCAGCCCAAATTTAATACTCTACTATATTACTTTAATACATTTAGATGATGTGTACTAACGCATGACATTGCATTAGTAAATGATGAAAAACATGTCTTGCACTTATATTTATGGTCTAATTAGTCCTGTGGGATTTCCTTTTTACGTCCAGCAGAACACTTTCTGGTTTTCAGCTCTGCTCCCATTCTGGTGATGATGCCACAGCAGACAGAGAGAAAAGGCAACTGGGGATCTCACAGCACTCGATATGCTTTAATGGGCCATGCTGTTGCGATCAACCAATGACAAGAACGGCGGGGAAACACTACAGAGAGAGCGCCACTGGCTGCATGAATAAAGGCAGGCAATGTGCAGGGGGGAGCGGAGCGGGCGGGAGGGGAGGGGAGGTCCGTGGCTGGGTTAGGCTACGGGAAAACGAGGTAGAGGCGGAGTCTGTCTCTGAGCGTATACGCATTCGTGTGTTTCCTCGCTCACCCCTCCTCTTTTCATCCTCCCCACCCCCACCTCTGCTGCCCCCCCCTCTTACCCATCCGCCCTCCCTCCCTCCCATCGTGCTGCCCGCCCCTGAGTCTGGAGCAGCAGCAGCAGTGGAAGCCTCACTGCCTCTCCTCGCCTCACAGTGCGGGAATATAGCAGCGGAGAGCAGAATGGATACGGAAGGGAGCCAGAGCAGCCTGTCCTCCGGCACGGACAACTCCCCCCACGACCCCTGGTAACAGCCTCAGCCGGTCCGCCTGCCTTTCGCTCGCCTCTCGGCCCGGTTTGAGTTCACCTTGGACTTTAGTTGAGTTCAGTGCGGGAGCGAAGCCGCGCCGAGACAAAAGACAAGCACGCTGTGTGTGTGTGTGTGTGTGTGTGTGTGTCTGTATGTGTGGGATGGATCCACTCAGCGGAGGAGACACAGACGCACCGCTGCTTTCCGTCTGTCCCCCCCCACCCCCCGCCCTCCCCCCTCTCTTGTTTGTTTATTTACCGCGGTTTTCCTCCAGAAGGCCACATTGCAACTTCTCCTCCATCATCTGGAAAATCCTCTCCTTTTTTTTCCTCCTCTAGGGGATTATAACGGCCCGGCTGGCCGATGGGTGACTTCGCAACATGGCCGATGCTTTTCTTCTTACTTTATTGATGCTATATTACAACATAATCCCTCCAGGTTTTCGCCTTGAATGTGCCTGTGTTGTACTTGAAAGACGCGATTTATTCTGTGTGATTTACGGCTTGTGTTTCTCTCATCCAGCAAAATGTTCATCGGGGGTCTGAGTTGGCAGACAACACAAGGTGAGCTGTCCCGCACGCTACTTTATTAAGTCTGGATGAAAGACTCCTGTTTTCTCATCTGTATATTTCTCTTTCTATTAGCTTCCATATGCATGCGAGGCTTCCTGAAGTTAAGCAGAAACACTGTAAATAGTTAAATCAAAGCCTCCTATTCACTAAGGATCAGCCTTTAGGATTTAGACTTGCCGAGACGCAGGAGATTAACGCTGGGAATCGTGCACATACAACGACTTGCCTGCCTTTCCCTGTGCACTCATTACACTGTTAATAACCGAGGAGGATACTTGTAGTAAAAGTAATCGATTATTCAGATTCCAAGCGAAAGTTCAGCTCTTGCTGAAGCTCTCGCTTCTGTTGTTGTTTTCCTTATTGTTGCGCTCCGCTGAATCCATTCATTTATTTTAAGAGCGCAGGCTGGTGCTTGAATACAGTTTATTCTTGTTGCGATGGCCCGTGTTATTATCCCCACTGCTGCTACTAGGTTAAAATAGCAATCTTGTTCGTGGTCCACCGGACCTAATCGGCTACTGTGTTGAATGGCCAGATAGCAAATGTGCAATCTCGAAAGACAGGAGGGACACAAACACAACGTGGTCCACCCCGACCCCATTGTGTCTCTTCGGCCACTGCGAGCGCCACTGGCCTCATAGGGCCTACAGGGGCGACTCTAACATCCCTGCGTTGATTTAACGACATTTCGTCGCTGTTTTTTTTTGCAGAGGGCTTGAGGGAGTACTTCTGTAAATTTGGCGAGGTGAAGGAGTGCATGGTGATGCGGGATCCCGTTACCAAGCGGTCGAGGTAAGAAGGAGGCGTGTGCGCCCCGCCGTCCTATCACTGGATGCCTCATGCTCGTCCATGCTTTTCAATGAAGGGTGTCTGAAGTGCTGCGAGTTTGCGTTTTGATTTTGGGTGCTTGTCTTCTTCATCTGCAGGGGGTTCGGCTTCGTAACGTACGCAGAACAAGCCGGAGTGGAAAAGGTTTTGGCCCAGAACAGACACGAATTGGACTCAAAAACGGTGAGTTTGGGGTGATTCTGGAGAACTGCATGACACCATTTGGGTAACTTTTTTTCCTTAGGTCTGTGTAGCTTGTTTTTTTTTTTTTTTTTTTTTTTTCTTCCTCTCCGTGCATTTTGCCTCCCACCGTATGGCTTGTAAAGTTTAGGAGTGCGTTTTGGGGCAGCCACCCTCCTCCTCCTTCTCCTCCTCCTGTCTGCTCATTTCCCCCTCCAAATCCCGGTTCAGGGCGCCAACATGAAAGCGTTCTTTCTTGGTCTTCATTGCCATGGTTACCTGGGGACCTGAATGGGGTAGGAGCCCCTGCAAAACCCTCACAGGTTTTATGCAGGGCAGAGCTCACAAGTTTTTTCCTCTTCTTTTTGTCACAGAAAATAACAGCCCTCGTTTTTTGTTCTTTTTATCTTTGTTTTTAGTGGCAGCTCTCAGAGTTTGAGGGAGGGAAACAGTTGTAGCAGAGGATCCCGAACTTATGCAGGGGTTAGTGTGTGAGGTCAAAGTGAGTTTTTAGATTGAAATATTCATGCCACTCTGAGGTTTGTAGAGAATGTGTTTGTGCTCCTGCTGATTGGGGGTTTCTCTGAAATTTCCCCATCTACACTACTGACACATGAACATTCAAATGTGTGTAAATGGAAAAAAAATCACTTGCCTGGTAGAGGTCATACTCGTATCAAGGGTAATGCCATGAAAACGCGAGTGAATCCCAATGGTTTGTTTGGTAAGAGTCAGAGCTGCTCGCTTGTATTTGAATATGTATGAGGTGTGAATGTTGCTGTCTTGGTTATGTAGATTGGTTGTAGGAACGGAGACTGGGTGTGTCTTCGTCAGCTTGTGGTCCTTTCCTAACCACACGCACGCACACAGAAACACACACTCAAGAGGATCATTTGAGAGTGAAAATCGGTGGCACAGAAAGGCAGCAGAGCCCTGGGGGGTAGAAAGGTAGAGTTGGTTAGTTGTTGGAGCAAGTCTGTTGCCGGGGGTGACGCCAGCCTCTGGAGACGGTGCTGTAACTGCACAACCCAATGGGATTTATGTCTCCATAACAACTTCTCTGCTATTTTGCATGAACTTAAGGCACTGGGCTCAGTCGGGCGGCAGAGCTCTGACACACACAAATAATGTCAAGTCACGTCAGACTTTCCCACTTTGTGTGTGCGAGATATTTTGTCGGTAGTGTGAAGCAGCAATTTTCAAATAGCTGGGATATGTGAATGGATTTCTCTGTACAAGATTGTTAGATTGATCACAACATGGCCGTGTTTGTTTCAAGCTGGTTCCAAGCAACTGCAAAGTGTTACTCAGTGACTCATATTACCTCTTAAAACTAGGTACTGTTGAAGTCTTCGAGAGCCAGACCCTGTGTGTGTATGTGTGGTGTTAACACTGGTTTGGACGCTCGTGGGAGCTCAGCTTGGCAGGCCGTTGGTGGGGTTAGGCGTTGCCCTATTATAAACCAAAATACAGTGTAAGGCTAAACAATAATAATGTTAATGGTTCACATGCTGCGGCTCTGGTTGCTCAGGTTGTTGTGGCAGCCGTCTGGTGGGGAAGCACACCATGGCATCATTTATCCAACCAGCTGCTTTTCACTGGGGCATGGTTGCCATTTTATCTTTCCATTTTGGAAATAAAGTGCCAAATTATTTTATTCGTTTATTTATTTATTTTTGTCAACACAAAATGAAACATTGCAAAAAGGATGAAAATCAGGGGGGGGGGGGATCCCTTTATTATTTAGTATATTTATGTCTGCATAATAACATTGGGTCTATAATTCGTGTGTCTGAAACACACCTGGACTGTCCCTCCACACTAATGTTTTATCAGACTGGAGAAAGACATTCCTCCCTGGAATGAGGAAGAATATTCGATGCTCTGATGTTTAGCCCTGTCATGCAGAGCCATGATATTTCAGCGCACACGGACTGAGAAGTAAACTACGTGAACTGGTGCAAGGTCCGGCTGGTTAAACGCGGTATTAAACATTTACAGTCCTGTTACATCCTGGGTTTTTTTCTTCTTTTTTTAAGTCACAGGCTAAATATCAGCAGTACAGTAGAAATGCTCTCCCATACCTGTGCTAAAAATCAGAATACAACAATGCGAGGTTGCCTATTGTTTTCAGAGAGGGGTCTGTTGAGGTTGTTGTTTTGGTTGGAGGTTAGATTTCCTGTCGGAGCAGAGTATGTCCTCGGGGCTGTGGTGTGCAGTTGTGTTTCTCTGGACAGAGAAGAAGGGCACAACTGGTATTTGTTTTCTCTGAGAAATGCTTCACTAGAATCAGTTAAAGGAAAAAGAGAAAATGGGAGCAGATATTGTCAGCCACTTCTCCTGTCGCTGACCTAAAACAGGGTTTGTGGCGTATTCATAAGTGATTGATTATTGTGCATTTTTCCATCCTTCCTTTTATGTTATGTATCTAGCGATTATGGGTCAGTAATGTATGATAATGGAGAATTGGTGTTTATTTAAAGGGCATTGTCCCAGCATATCTTCTTCATACACTATATGTACTTAATAAAAGTGAAATACCCTGTCACAGTTACACTTTAACAGCATATGTGAACCAGTAGTACCACAGTCTCCACTTTCCTCTGATCCAACACCTGGCCACCAGAGATGTGAGCAGTGAGTCTTCGTGGAAGATTAGCTGGTAATGCTGACATAGACAGAACTGCCGGTGGGGGGTGGAGAAGGTGAAGAATAGGTGAGAGAGAGAGAGAGAGAGAGAGAGGGGCGGGGGGTTCCTGTGCTGTAATTAGTATGGATCTGAAAAGCATCTAATCGGATTGAAGGAAACAAACTGGATTGGGCTTCCGAGGTCCACGCAGGCTCCCAGATCCGTGGATAAAGCTTGGATCTGCTCTGAAGGTGGATCCAGGACACTGTCGGTGTGCTACATGTGCACCACCCCCCCACTTCACCGCCACACATCTCGCCCTGGTTAGTTGTTTGTGGAGTGGTGCGGGGTCAGGGATAGGGTTGGGTCGGAGGTCCTCATTAGCGTGCTTCGTTAACTAACTACTGTGCCACTGTTCAGCTGGGCAGATTGACTCTGCTGGCCTGAGCCCAAACCAAGTCTCCTTCCCTCACTCTGTGGATAGTAGATATGCCAACTCTTTTTGTCTCCTCTTCTGTTTATGGCTTTTTGTTTAGCTGATATTGATTATGCTGCCATAATGGGGTAGCCTGTGGCGCTTTTTTTTTTATTATTATCAGTGTGGGTGTTTGCCATTTCGCTGTGAGAATGTCTTGGCACGTTGGTCAGCGTCAATATGCCTTTATGTGAGCGCGTTTCAAAGAGGCGCATCAGCATTTATGTGAACGAGTCTGTGCTCTTGCCCCTGTAATTACATGTATATGTCACTGTGTATACATGTGTTGGTGTTTACCTTTGCGCTACATCATTTGGGTGCTACACGTTGTGTGCATACATGAATGTGAGTCTGTGGGGGTAGCTCAGGAGCCCCAGTTCCTCTACGGGCCCATCTGTTTTGTACCCTTTGTCCTGTTAATTAATGAAATCAGAGGGGCTGCCTGCTGGGATGGCCCCACTGCACCGCCACACTGGACAGCCCCACTTTCTCATGGGCTGACTCCGTTTTGCAAACGAATGCCTTCTTTCTTCCCTGTGCTTTCACTCTTCCTTTAGCTCCACTCTCTGTTGTCTCTGTGTTGTCTACCTGCCCATCTATTGATTTGACATTCTTTTTGTTTCTCATTATTTTTGTTTTCCAGTTTGTAACACTGGTGGATGCTCTGCGCCACGTGAGGTGACTATTGGTTGTAGATTAGTGTAGTCCTCAAAAGCTAAACCACTAAAATCATATTGTAGGCTCTGCTGTCATTTTGCTGCTTAGATTGAGCGGAGGTTGGATGTCATGAAGCAGGATGTTAGTCAGACCATTTCACGAACACTCGGTTGTAACTCTTCTCTGTCAGGCTCGGAAGAGCAACTTTTTCCCTTCCTAACATTTTTCATGTGTAGATACATTTTCACCAGTCTGATTGGGACTGCTACATGGCCAAGCCTATCCTCAAATGTCAAGCCTCTGAAGAGCTATGTCTGAGTGTTGCAAACGGTGACCTGGCTAAGTCATTTTACTTTTTGCTTTGTGGCCTATCTGTCTTCCTTGAGGCTAATCTGCCACTCTGATAGATGCTTTAGTTGTCGTTTATTATTGCCTCCTTTTTGAGAACAGCCAGATGTAGAAATGGCATTTTAGATATATTGTTTTCTCACTGAAGTGGACTGATTCTTTTTTTTTTTTTTTTTTTTTTTGTTAACAGCATGGCATGACATGTAGCTATAGTAGCACTACTACAGACATTGAATTAGGTCTAACCTAGTCTAGTCATTTTACGGTGTTATTTGAAAGCTAAGAAATATTTGTACTTTGTCAAAAAGTGACTTACAGTGACAATATGCCACAAATGCATATTAAACTGGTGTGTTTAGTGTCTCTGATTGCGTTGTGTTGTATTGAAAAGTTTTTTGGTGCCATGTGGGATTTAATTAACTCATTAATTTAAGAAATAAAGAAAAAAAAAATTTATATATATTTATTTATATATATATGTGTGTGTGTACATCTACTGACTTCCCACTCATGAAATTTTGTTTGTGACATTATAGTGCACGTGAGCATTTTTTGTCTTTAGTGTTTACTGTGGCAGTCATTATGTGGCTGCAGTCTTATGACCGCTGTCACTGTCAGCTCGTAGTCCATCTGTGTCCCTGCCTCATAATCACCTCAGGCGGCTCTGGTCCTCTTGTCATGTTAAAGGCAGGTGGTCTGACCTGGAGATCAGAGGCTGGTACCTCTCAGGGCAGAGGTCGGATGAAACTATGAACATGCTGCCAACTTCGCACAGTATTAAATGCATATTTATTAATGCATTTTGTTAATTTTCACTCTCTCTGATGTCCTCTGCTTGTCATTTTATTTTTTCTAGCATGAACTGGGTGTAGTTTAGTAGGGCGGCTGCATTTTTACTTTTGCTGTCTCGAAACATTGAGAATCGTCCTCGTTTCTTGCATCCCGTTAAAGGACAAAAAGTAGTGTCATATAGTTGGTGCATAGTCGCTTCCATCTATATTTGGTACATTTCTCCCATTGTGCACCGATCCTATTAGAAAAGCTGTGTCGTCTTTGTTTGTGAGCACGCTTGGTTATTGCACTGCTGTTGCCACTAGCCGTTGGTGGCTCCGTGTGTCCTTGTCACCTTTTTCTTTGTGTTTAAACCAGCTGGAGGTGACATGACTCTTCCCCATCTTTGCGTCTCACTTCAAGGTGCAAAGTCCTTCTGCAATCCCTTCCAAGGGCGCTGCAGCTGCATCTTAGTTACAGAGTGCTGTGCTCTCGCAGCAGTGGTAAATCTGAGGCACTTAAAGGCCCTCATAGGATATATTTGCCAGCGCATTTGTCATCAGAAGCATGCAATTATCGCAGAAAAGAGATGAAAGGATTTTTTTTTAATATTGAATGAATGCCCTCCTTAGTATCATGTGTATTGTCCACATTCTAGGTAATTATTTTTGGCTATTTCATAGGCTCTTTTTAGTTGCCAATATCAATTCAATACCTCTAATAGTGGTTGAGTGAGACACAAGGGGCTTTGCTTCATACATCCAATTACTACAACAAAGATGGAACTCTAAGACCCTAATACACTACAAGGTCCTGTGACCTAAAATAATCTCTTTCGTCGGCTTGAGAGTGAATAACACGAGATTCCACACAAATTTAAAATGCCAGGCCAGGCATTGCATATTTAGCATTATTAAAGGCCAGCTCATTCAGAGCTCATTTACTTCTAATTTTATCTGTAACCTTGACCACTGCTGAGACATTCCAGTGGGAAGAAAGATGGATACAGTCAAATCTAGCTTATCCAAAATGGAGGTTGTTGGGATTTGTGAGATTGAAGAAGAAAAAAAAATCCATTCATCCGAAATGTACTCAGAATATGAAATGCTCATTTTATGATACCAGACTGTCCTCCGCTGTCTTGTTTGTGGCTGAGATGTCTCAAGACACAATTCAAAGAAAGTATGTATTGATGTTTCACTGTATGTGCAGTTTGTTTTTGCCTGTTTGTTTTGCTGGTGTGTTTGGATTTGTGGTAGCTTGCATAAACAAGGGTCTACTATACATATTTGCGGATTAGCATATGTTCTATTTCAGGACCATAGTAGTCCTTCACATGGGTTCAGACTTAGAGGCTCTGTGTTGTAGCTAATTCTAGGTAGTTAACACTGTGATAATTCATTGATTGACATTGACTTTACACATGCAGGAGATGAGCCACTGAACAGCATACACGGAAGAAGAAGAGATTTAGTTTCCATGCTAAAAGAATTTAAGAATATAACTATTTAAATTGGAACCTTGAAATTATGACATGTTTAGTTTTAAATCATTCATGTTTATGCGGTCAGGAAGCTTACTTTTAAAGTATACAGTTGCATTAATGCTCTTTGTTTATAAGCCTGCAGGGAGTTTTAAAATTGAGTTGTATCACTGTGGGAAGCCAATCTCTAAAGAAGGGAATTAACCCTAAACATAAATGATGTGTCCATGAAAAATCTGAATAGAAACTCCAGAGGGAATAGGCTATTGCTTGGATACTTCATGTTTAAATTGATATAAGAGCCTGTTGAATTTTACGTCTGCTTTTACCACCTTTTAAAACTCATTACAAATAATCTCTCACCTGCAGATCGACCCGAAGGTGGCATTTCCCCGCCGGGCTCAGCCTAAGGTTAGTACACTCTGATGGGGTTAACAGCAAGGAGTATTGATGACGTCATATGTCACCCCTAATCCTCCAGCCCTGATTGGCTGGGATTAGAGTCAGGCACGTGACCAGATTGGAGCTTCAGTCAACTTGCTTAGCCTGACACTATGACCCTGTGCTCTGCACCCTAACCTCGGTGCTGCCCCCTGAAAACCCAAAGACACTTGTGTCCTGGCTTACAAATGAATGAATGCTAACACACATTATTTACCCGTATACACGTTTACATGTGGACCTAACTCCTAGCTGTATGAGCTTTAAAGCTTTTTTCAGAAATCTTTTTGATTCGATAAACATCAACCAAGACAAAGTCTCTATCTTAAGCATCTACCCCCTACCCAATGTCATTAGTGATGAAAGATACCTTCTTCTTGTGTTGCTAGCTGGTGACCAGGACAAAGAAGATCTTTGTCGGAGGACTGTCAGTCAATACTACCATCGAAGATGTGAAGCAATACTTCGACCAGTTTGGAAAGGTAAACTATTCCCAAACCTGCTGCTGTCTAATGCCGTGCTTCCTAACCTTTTCATCGTCTGAGACAGCGTGTCTGTAACAGGTACCACTATCTGAATTTAACTTTCTTTCTTTTAAACGTACCGAACTGTCGGTTTTTAGTTGCTTGTTATCACTCATTTTTAAAAGCAACTGCTTTTAAGACAACTGCTTCTACTGTTTATCCAATTATTCAATTGGTAGCTGACAATTTCACTGACTTTTTTGTAGCTCATTCAATAAATTAGCTTTTAGCTATTTTAGCTAAGTAGGTTATTTTTACCCCACCAATTTGTTTTTTCTTTTTAGCCATAATTTTGAGATAAATTGCCTCACATTGATTTTATTTGAATGGTTTTCCATGCTTTACTCATAACATTTTGTTCATTGCTTTTACTGCCTGTTGGCTGACTACTTTTAATACACTTCCTGGCAACTTGTGGTTTCAAAGTTATTATAGCCAACTCAATGATGATGTTTAAAAAAACAAAACAAAACAAAAATGTCAATTTCTGTTTCATCAAATTACTTAAGGCTACAGTCTCTTTCTTGTACCCTCTGGCAGCTACAAAAGTTCAGCCTAGGGGAACAAGTACCTCTCTTCTGTCCTTTTGACAGCTATTCTATAAAACATCCATTTGATGGAGAAAAGCCTGTTTCACTTCTCCTGTTACTCCTCTACCTTTTTATTCAAGTGGAGAAGCAACAGACACACAAAAAAAGACCTCGCTACAGAGAAGTGAAAAACACTGAAAGGTATTTTGAGGACTAAAATAATGAAAGAACTAAAAGAAATGACAGAAAACTACATGGTCACTGGTGGTTCTGCTCTGTCTGCCATAGTCTTACTTAGTTTGTTAGTTTATCCCCTTCGTTGGCTGTTTTGCTCTTTTTCAATCACATTTCTGTGTTTCTGGCCCCTGCGTTTGTCCTTTTTAGCTGCTTTGAATGAAAATTTGTTGGAAGGCACAAACACATGCTGTGGAGACAGATGAGTAGCCGGGGGAGAGGGAGGAAAGGAAAAAAAAGGCAGGAGGGGAAGAGAGGAGAGAGATGGTAGGGGACTGAAAGGGAAGAAGTAACCCCCCACAGAGCGCGAGGGAGGGGATCTTAGAAGAGGTTGAAGGGCAGAGAAGGGGGCGGGGGGGCGGTGTTAAGATAGTGAGGAGCAAAAGTGACTATCAAAGGGGAAAAACACCAATTTGATGGGCCACAAATATATCAAAGTATTCATAAAACATGCCAGTTTGGGTAACTTTTTAGCTAACTACTCTTAGGGGGGTTGGGAGTGTGTTTGAGCAGTGTTCAGACCCTTCTTATTAACTAATCAAATGCAACAGCTGCTCCTGTAACAGTACCCCCCGCCTACCTCTTCTCCACCTTTCCCCGAATCAGTACTTCAGACGCCCTGCCATTCCACACACACATCCCCTGCTCCAGCCCCTCTTTGCTTGTTGCCGTGGTGACCTGCCTTTGCCCATTGTCCCGCTGTAATCCAGTGTATTTTTGTTTCTTTGGAAAAAAAATGTGTGAGAAGTGTGCATTTGCATGAATGGAAGGACGTGTGCGCGCGCGCGCGCTCCTGAAAGTGTGACAGTGTCATCGTCATGGCTGCAGAGGGAGGCGAGCTTGCATACATTTGTGCAGACACAGACAGACAGTAGGGCTCACAGGCTGTGATCCAGTTGTCACAAACATTAAGTGCGTGGTTGTGCTGCTGTCGGTGAGCAGGACAGTCTGAAAATGAGCACTGCTTCAGGATGTTGGCCTAATGGGTTGGAAGAAATTAACAGCATGAAGCTCCTTCTGCCTCATGTCTGGCTGTGTTTTCTCTCTGTTGGCCTCTGACTCATGCTTGGGGTATTACCGCATTTAAGGTGCTGGTTCAAATTCACATGATGCCGTTTCATTTTAAGCTGTGGATCCTGGTAAATGCAGATTAAATGTGTGACCATCACACTCATTCAGGTGGATGTTGTGACATGCGTCTTGTTTCCTGAGTGTGCTCTCTAAAATGGCAGTTTGCGGCTCTGTGCCGAATCAGTTCTCCCTGGTGATTACAGACACTCATATCTAAGACAACACTCCCTCCGCAGGATGAGGGAATATTTGGACTGTTTGGACACGTGAGACCAAAGCTCTATCATGGATAGCGGCAATCCCACAGTGCATTCCTGCTGAGCAGGAGGTATTTCTTGTTTATTATCGAAGCTGGGTTACAAGGTGCAGGTTTAGATGAAGCAGGACTCAGTGTCCTGTTTATTTTCATACTGTGGCACCGCCTTGCAAGGAAAACACAGAATGCACTTTGCATTTTATGCAACTCTTTGATTCATGCCGGAGTTTATTTTTTTGGAATATACGTCTCAAAGCATACCTGTGCAGACTTCATTAGACAAGACTCGAATGGCTGCTCAGTCGACAGACGTCAGGTGTTTTTGACCAAACCAAGGAGTCAGAGGCCTCTGTTTATGTACGGCTTTCCAACGGAACAAGTCTGAGCTTCTATTGCTAAATGTCCCCAGGCTGGGGAGACAGCAGCAACCATCTTTGTATGAGAAATTATATTGCATCTTTAGGTGGATTGTCATTATCCTGGTTGCAAACTCGGACGAGTTCCCTTCTTTTTGGCCAAGGCCGAAAATGAAATGAAAAGTGTTTTAAAGCGATAATTGAGCATGCAGTTAGATCATTAAATAATGAGTTTTTCAGGCCTATTTGGCCTCGAAGCCAGTTACGTTACATCCAAAGTTTAATGTCTCCTTGTCCTGCCTCTCCGCACTGCATACCTGAAAGTAACTTACAAGAATAAACTTTGATTTAAATCCCCTCTCCTTTTTTTTTTCTCTTCTTTTTTCTTTTTACTCATGTAGATAAAATGAGAGGATATGTTAGAGCAGCAAGCAATGGAAGGAGTGAATAAGATGAAAAATGCAGCATGGACAGGGCAGACGGGAAAAGTTGGGACTCCACTCACCCATGTGAGCTGGCGATTAGAAGGCTTGACTGAACACTTTGTCTGCTGGCCTGTTTAGAGAGAGATGGCCGGAGAGCTAGAGCGAGAATGAAAGAGGGAGATGTGAGGAGACAGCGGGGAAAAAATGTGAATGCCACCTTTCATAATCTCGCGAAAAAAGTGTAATGGTCTTGTCAGCAAACACTTGTTCCTCAGACAATGCCTTTACGCCTCACTAAACACGGGATATTTTTAAGGCTGCGCTCAGCTGCTCGAGATCTCAGTTGAACCTATGCTTCGGTACATCTGAGAATGTCAGAACTTGAGAATATGACCTTAACTTTTCTTCACTCCCTGCATGCAGTGCAGAGTAGTTAGTGACTGAGCCACTGCTAAGCCAATCTCAGACTCCCACAGCTATCCAATCAGATTGTTTTACAGCACCCTGGGCAGGGGACATCGTGTGAGCGTCTTCTTATTGGTTTTGGCAAAAGCAAGGGACCACAGCATAAGCTCACACACGTGACACAATGGTTCTCATGTCCGCTCACCATCATATTCTTGTGGAAGACAATTAGAAAAGCCACATTAGCATTTCTGTTCTGTATTGTCTTTTTCATTTTTTTTTTTATCTTGCTTCAAAAATGTACCATCAGAGCGGCACAGCTCAAAATCTCCTTGGGCTGACACGGTTAGCCATCTCCACTAGAATAGATGTTGCTAATGCTAGCTGGAGGGCTAGCTGTGTGTGTAACTCTACTCTAATGATAACATGTTGGCTTGCAGCTGTCTACCTAGTGTCCTCTTCCCTGGCTCTCTGCTGTGTCATTGAGTTTGGACGACCGGAAGGGCGGAAGACATGAGGGGAGAGGAGAGGAGGGGGAGGATAAAAACTGAATGAAGGACACAGAGAGGACCGGGGGTGGGGTGGGCTGTATGTGACTGTGTCCAAGCTATATGTTGACATGGATGAGAGTCAGGAAGGTTGTAGAGGCAACCTTGATCCCGTCCCCGTTCATCGACAAGAAGGCGTGAGTGCGGCGTTTTTTCATGTGAGATAAGTGTCAAAATCCTAACGGCTGGACCATCCAGAGGCCTCTGCCACTCATGTTACGCTGGTTTGAGTTTCATTGCTCGTTGCCACATGAAAATAGCCATGCAGTCATAATCCACACGGGTGCCCGTGCGATGCGGGGAGGCTGTGTTGCAGATTTAAAAGTTTGATTTCCACCACAGTGCTCGCAGGCCTTGGCTTCCCCGTGTGCCTCCGTCAGAGCTCGAGCAGAAGCTGCTAACTTTCCTGCCAGTGAAGGACAAGTGAGGGAGGGTGGGAGGAGGTGGGGGAGGAGGTGGAATATGAATAGGGCAGTGGAGTGAGTGCAAAAAGGAAAGAGGAGGGAGAAGGAGAATAAAAGAAGAGCGCGCTGACAAAGACTCCGGCTCACTTTGTTTTCTATTTTATAATTCAAAATCTTCCCTAAAATATTTTCTATCCTTCATCAAAACTTTATCCTCCACAGATTTTCTGAAATCATCCTATCATTTGTCAGTTTCTCCTTCTCTCCCTTGCTGTCACTCTCGTTTTTTTTTTTACTCCTTTCTCTCCATCCTATTCACTGAAATGAGGTGGGGGGGGGGTTGGCAAGTTCTTCTAATTGAAATTCTTTACACAGTCTCCATGGGAATAGTAAACTTTACAGAGAGGGAAAGAAAGACAGCGAGGGCGCACGAATGAAAGGAAAAAAGAGGTGAGAGCAAGCAGGACAGAGTTTGGGAGAGCTCAGAAGAGTTTTCTCCTCTTGAACATTCACTTCTTTTTCACATTAACAGATTGCATTTCAGTTTTTTTCCACACAGCACGCCCCCCCATCTCCCCTGATTTCCCCATCCTTCTCTTCCTTTATCACCCTTTCAGTCTTCTCCTTTGTCACCTGTCATCCCCTCCCTCTCTCCCCTCCACCCTCTCCATCTGTTTTCCCTTCTTACTCCAATGCTAAAGAGGGACAATGGCACCCCATGCTGGGTAATGATGTGTGAGTGTTAATATGTTGAAGCTCATGGATTCTTTGCTTTGTTCTCATAGGTCGATGATGCCATGCTCATGTTCGACAAAACAACCAACAGACACAGAGGTAGGTATTCATAGTCATATGCGCACTTACACACTCGCACATACTGTCAATATGGGCTGACATCAAGAGCGAGTCCTCAGAAATGAAAGGGGGAGCAGCATGATAGAGTCATTACGCCAACCTCTGGAAACAAGGCTGTGTTTTTCTCCAATCACGTTCTTTTGTCTTTCGTCTGCTCTCTCCTCCCCCTGTTCTATTTATCTCTGTCCTCTCCGATGGTTGGGAGGGCAGGGCCCGCTAAGGGTCCCCGCGCAGGGTCAGGATGGTTACAGGCGATCAAATAACTTAACGAGACAAGCGAGGAAATGGGAAGACGAGTTAGAGAAATTGGTGATGACGATCTGGGCTCAGCGTTGGGAGGGCCACGCCCCGTCCCCTGCTGCTCCACTCTGCTAACACCTGATTGACAAGCATGACACGGGAAGGGTCGCTTCATCTCCCAGCTCATTGTGTTGTGGTGATCAAGGGAGAGGAGGACGCTGAAGCCGTGGCTTTTTTTTTCCTGTTGAGAAAGAACAGCCGCTAAAGTATCTGTATTTCTTTGTTTTGGTCTCTTTCAGGATTTGGCTTTGTCACTTTTGAGAACGAAGACGTGGTGGAGAAGGTGTGCGAGATCCACTTCCATGAGATCAACAACAAAATGGTACGCCTGTGGGCAGCAACAGAGTTTGCCAACATGCTCAGGCCACTGCTCATTTGTGATATTAGGATTTGTTGGAGGTGCATCTGGAGTTAAGTAGGAGATCACAAATCATGTTGTGTTGCCCTGGATTTATTTTTGCACCTGTCTTACTGATTTAAACCAATTCAGCACATAAACGTACAGAGGCCAGTTTCTTCCTGCACTGAATGCCGCTCCTCTTTTGTAAGTTGCTTTGGATAAAAGCGTCTGCTAAATGTAACTGCAGGTGGAGTGTAAGAAAGCTCAGCCCAAGGAGGTGATGACGCCAACAGGCTCAGCCAGAGGCCGCTCCAGAGTGATGCCTTATGGGATGGACGCCTTCATGCTGGGCATCGGCATGTTAGGTGAGATCCAAAATCAAATACACAATACACAAGAAATATAATGGAACGCAGCGTGGATACTGAAAGTGTCTCCATTGTTCTTGATGTTGGTAGAGCTTGTAGTTTAAATGCTGTAACTTGACCGGAAATGGTGCTAAAGTAAATACTGTGATGAAACATTGAAAAGAGATTTATTGAGACATATTGAGAAAGATGCAATGATGTAAATTCAAAGTGTGTCTGTGTAGCTGTAGCATATTTAAATTACAAGAAGTTCTGGACACTTTCTTGTGAACTGAAGCAGTACCTATATTGGAACATTTAACTTGGGATAAACTAGTCTCTTGCTTGGCTGATGTTTAATCTATTATGTAATTTAAACACAGAAGTCAAAGACTGAGCAGGGCCCTTATTGGAGGAAAATAATGTTTGAAGGGATTTTCATTGAGAAAACGAACTGAGCCCACCTCGGTGTGTGGTCGTTTTGCTCCCTCTGCTGGACATTTCAGAGAGCACTTTGATGAGTGATGCATTAACTCAGAGAAGGCTGTAGATGTCAGACTCTTGCACTGTAAGGTCTGGCTAATCTCTAACTCCTCTTCGATCATTTGACCCCGAGCTGTACTTTAGAATTTAAAGTCGAAATGACCTAGCAATACTTGATGATGCTTGCCTTTATTTTCTGATCAAACTATCGATGTTCACGTAAAACACCGTTTGGGTACTTCGGTGCTGATGAGAGACAAGTTGAATAACCTTTGCAGCTTTTCAGTTTAAGCTTAGTTCAACCCATCATCAGATCAATGTACCCTAAAACAGATATTGCGTCTTTAATCAGCCCACTTAACTCAACTGATTGTTTTATTTCCTTTACGCAGGTTACCCAGGTTTTCAAACTACTACCTACACCAGCCGCAGTTACTCTGGTATTGCTCCTGGATACACTTACCAGTTCCCAGGTAAGTCCATATAATTGTCAAACACAAGTGACTCTCTGTAGGTCTGCAGACAAGGGTAGAGGAGTAATAAAAGGATACAGCTGTAGGACATTAAAGCTGTGTGAACTTCGGTCATTCACATTCACATTCACATTCACATTCACATTCACATTCACATTCACATTACTTGCCAGCTGCCTGTCTGATAAAATGTAATTTTAAATGTTTCTGTCTATTCCATTCAGTGCTTCCCCCATTTCCTGAACATCTCCTTCTGTCTTTCACACTTATTGTTGATGTTTTATTTCTTTTATTTGCCTCTTTCCTCTCAAATTGTTGTTTATTTTATCTACTTATGTAACCCGCTTTCATGTGGTCGTATTGCCCCTCCTTTTCCTTTGCTCCTACCGTCCTACCCAGTTGTTTTTCCTTTTTTCTTTTTATTCTCCTTTGTGTGATGCTTGTGATTTCGTGTCGGCGTTGCCTTTGTGTGCGTACGTAGCTTTGTGGTCTGGCTGGTGACTGTATTTACAAAGCGCTCTCTCTTGACCTTCTCTGTTTCTAGAGTTCCACTTAGAGAGGACCCCGCTCCTGACATCATCCCATCCCGCTGAGCTGGCAGGTCAGTAGCTCCTCACTCCTCCAACGGCCAAGAGAGGAAATTTAGCAGCAACAAGTCAAACGGAACTGAGTGCATTTGATGTCACCGCTGCTAAATACAGTTCAACTAGATCAGAGAAACCAGAAACCTTCATGGTGCTGCATGCTTGTCTGGTCCCCTATTTTAGATTTGAAGTAAGATTGTGATTTAGTTTAATCCCCATCAGCCGGATGGCTTAGGTTAGAAGGAACACTAGAAAGGTCACAAAATCCATCTACTAGCACCTCTAATGCTCTCCAGTTAACATGTTAGAACTCGTCAAGTCTGTTCACTAAACCATTTACCTTGAGTACAAACGTTTGCAACTTCCTGTATTTATTCCTGTCAGCGTGAAGAGGCAGTTCAAGAGAACTGTTTGACCATGTGGCCTTACGCACGATCCCTTAAACTCAAAAGAAGTCTTTGAATTTGCAGTAACACAGAGTCTTTCTAAATGTTTTTGCTCCTTTCACAAACCCACTCTGAGCAACTATTACTGAGGGAATGACTCGAGTCAAAAGAGTGCGTAAAATAGAAGAAATTCTGAGAGTAAATCAAAGCGGATATTAAATTATATTCTGCCTCAAAAATCTAAAATTATTAAAAAAGTACTGACTGCTGCTCTTTTTAAATCTGAGTGACCCATTCTCCTTTCCTGTCACTTTGAAATGATTACATGTTAATTCTATCTATTCACTTGTTTAGTTCCCTCCTGACACAGTAAGCTCGGAAAAGCCTACGGCCTTTTGTACGTATGGCCTTGATCTAAAAGCAGCTCTGGCAGCTTTGCTGTTAAAACTGTATGGTTATCCTTACGCCCTCATTTCAACACACAATACTTGTCGTTTTTGTTCATCCACATAGTTTTTTCCTTCAGTGAACCTAAAGCCAGACACGTTTGGATGCCTTATCACTGGTGCATTTTCCCTTTTCCATCAGCTGGATTTAAGTGACATGACAGCTGTGTGAGCAGATGTAGATTCAGCCACACTGAGCTGCAGATGATTGCTGATGATCTAATGTGCGAGTGATCCACAATGAGTTGTTTGTGCGATAATTTGGTTTGTTGTGTAATTCTCAGCCATTCCCCTGACTGCGTATGGACCAATGGCAGCTGCAGCAGCCGCAGTAGTTCGAGGTACGTGTTTGTTTTGCATATTTGTACTCTTGCTTTAGATGGAGTGTTTGTACAATGGCCTGCTTGGACAAATAAAAGCATATTTTTAGCCCTCTGGTGTTAAAGCCCGATGCGTCTCTCCTGCCTTTCAGGCTCCACCCCTTCACGCACAGCTGGCTTCTTGGGCACTAGCAGCCCTGGACCAATGGCTGACCTGTATGCTGCAGCCAATCAGGACTCAGGAGTCAGCAGCTACATCAGTGCCGCTAGCCCCGCCCCCAGCTCAGGGTTCGGCCATGGTCTAGGGGTAGGTCACGCAGCCCCTCACCCACCCTCCAATACATTAAGATACATGCGAGACTGCACTTATGTTTTCAGTGAGCTCGTAAAGAGAGTGTTCATTTTCCTTTGTGTGTCCTCAGGGTCCCCTGATTGCTACTGCTTTCACTAACGGCTACCACTGAGAAGATTCAGGTCACTGAGGATTGGAGGGTTTCTCCTCTGCTGTTGAGCTAATCAGAATGCTGACTGCCCATTGATGGCACAACCTGATTGGCTGGCCACAGGCTCTACCAGGCTCTCCTGGCTCCACGTGGCTCCACCCACCGACTGAATATCTTTTTAAAACCAGAACTCTTGTTTTGCTGTACTCATCTCACTTCACCATAACGCCCCCATTTCTCCTCTTTTGTCCTCATGTAGTGTAGCAACTAGACCTCCCCACCCCCCACCCCCATTTATCCGCTTTTTTTCTTTTGAAGCTGAGAGAAGAAAACTGCAAAAAAAAAAAAAAAAAAATCTCTGAGAAACCTGTCGTCATCTTTGAGTAAGACAGAGAAATAATATGATTTTTTTTATTATTATTATTATTATTATTATTATTATTATTATTATTACTGTTTCATTTCAATGTGATATGTCATTTTATCATGAAATACTTCAAAGCTGTTACTGATGTGAACAGATAGAGAAAAAAGACGTGCGAGATGGATCTTTGTCCGATAAGCGTTTTTAAAAAAGGAAGAACAAACCCAACAAAGTCCTTTTTTACACTTAAGTGTCACGGAAACAAGGAAAAAAAACAAAAACAAACCTGAAATGTATATTTTGGTAGTCTTTAAAACAAAACCTTTGTAATATTGTTATTAATATTGACATAATAATGATAATCTGTAAGGTATTTTATTCTGTAATTGGTTTTAAAGCAATGTTTTTATGTCTTCCTGTAAGATAGTGTACATAGACGTGGGGTGGGGTGGTGGGGTTACTGAACCAGCTGGCATGTCATTGGGTGGTATAAAGAGGGTTAACAGCAACTTGACTGGACGTCATTTGCTTGTGTCTGCGATCATCTCACTACTTTTATCAGTACGCATATGGTATATATATATATGCGTACGCTGTGTGCCAGACTTCTGTGGCGCCACTTCAGTGCGGCGCCTTCGTCTATAGCTGTCGACAAGTACGTCTCCAGCAGTTTGTCTGGCACATTTGTTCAGTTTATAAGCAGTTTCTGTTCCCAAAGCTGTCCCTTTGTTCGCTTCACGTCTCGAGAAAAGCAACATTTTGAGTCTCACATCTTCACGTATAACTATTTCAGATTGACACGATGGGACTTATGGAAGAATCACAACCGTAAGCAGGAGAAATCAGGGGTTCTTTGGGATTTGGGGGGGGTTGACTTAACTTCCTCTTTTTGAAAATACTATATATATATATATATTTTTGCGCAGTTCACTTCTTGATGTTTTTGTTTATTGTTTTTCTTTTTGGAAAAAAAAAAAGTTTCTTTTATGCGGTGTTGTCCACCGTGGAAAACAAAATGAAGGACATTCTCAGAGAAAGCAGTTGTAGAAAAATCACGATCATCTTCTGTCCTCTTATCACTATTGAAGGTGCATGTGGTTGCGTCTGAGCGTGTGTGAGTGAGTGTGCGCATACGTCAAAGTGTAATATGGAACTACTTCTGGCAACGAAGGAACATTTTGATTGCCTTTTTTTCTTTGGTACTGAAAAAAAAAGAAAAAGATCACTCTGTTCCATTTTGGTTCATCTGCACCTCTCGCCTGACTCTCCCATTTCATATTTAGTTGTAATAAATTTGTGCTCCTCTGGAACCAACATATTGTTGTTTATATATAGTTGCTGCTCTATGTGGTGGTGAACAGACTGGGCTTGGGCAGGGAACCAGAAATGGAACAGGGTACTGCTCCCAGTCAGTTCTGATACAGGACCTCAGTACAAAACGACACTGGCTGGCAGGAAAAGTGGGAAAGCTTGAACAAATGGAACCTTTACAAAGACAAGTAGCTTGTTTGTTCAGCCTCCTTGCTGCAGCTTGTTTGATGTTCATCACAGCTGAGAACTTCCTGATCCAGCCAGTAGTTCCTCCGTCGGACAGGCTGGGACACGATTTAAAAAAAAAAATAAAAAAAACAAACAAAAAAAACAAACAAAACAAACAACTACTGCTGGACACCAACACTGTAACTTTTTAACTTACGATAAAGCAATAAGTTATTTTTTACCTTACAAATGAAAATAGTACTATTATTGGTAAAAGCAGACAACAAGTGGAAAATTCTGCGGCATTAAGACTTATTTTCAGAAAAAAAAAAGAAACTATATTTTTCTGTTTTGTTCCCCCTTGTATATTGTTTTTAATGTCTTTTGTTACGTTACTGTTAGAAAAAGGGCCAATGTTCTGTGTGGAGCTGTGCGTGAGCTCAGTTAAAGTCAAAGATTTGGACTGTCCCCTGCCAAGATTTCCTTTTTTTTTTTTTTTTATTCTTTATTTTTCTGACAATTTCAATTTAAAGATCCTAATAAATTATTCAAAAGTGTTTTGTGATTATTGTCTCTTTTTCTGTCTTTCTTGCATTAATTTCTTGAATTGACAGCCAATACATTAAAACTACTTGCAGTTAAAGTGAGTAATACTTAAAACTGCACCCCAAAATCCACATGGATGTTAATGCCAGAGTCTGAGGTGTTCATCTGGCCTGCAAACTCATCATATACCAATCTGATGGCAACGTGATGCTCTCTGTGAGAAGAAAGCCCAATCCATGAACACCTAAAGGATATTCGCTAATGTCCCGGCACCAGACATTCCAGGACACCCTTGGAAGTTTTGTTAACTCCTCACACACAGTGGGGTTACATGGCACTGAAAGGATCAGATTATTGACTAAATTACAATAAGACTGAGTTATTAAGTTCATGTAGACACCTTAATCGGACAAGAAATTGGATTGGATCGGATTAAGACCCCGGGATAACTCGGTTGAAAGTCAAATTAAACGTGCATATAGACGGTGAAGCACGTGGTGAATTAGACTTTGCGGTCTGCGCATGCTCAAGATTTATTCCCGGGGTCGGAAGAGACGATATTACTGTTGTTGTCGCCGTCGGAAAGAAACAAACAACGCGATGGAGAATGCGCCGTTGGGCATCGCGTTTGTGCAACAAGCAGCTCATCACAAACAAAATATAGAGGGACGTACCTTCATCTTGCTCTTCGTTCGCCATTTTCTCGAATGCCTGAGTTTGGTGTTGAAGGGGTCGACCGGACGTGGCTCTAATAGCAATAGTTGAAATGGGTAGAGAGCCACCTATCGTATCGGAGTATGACATGCTTTGTGCCTCTGATTCGATTCATTCACTGCCATATATCCAAGGATAATTACCCTTGCTCAAATAAGGAGCAACTCAGGTTTATTGCAATTTAGCCAATAATCCGATCCTTTCAGTGCCATGTAACCCCACTGAGTGACTGGTCATAGATCTTTAGGCAGCATGACGTGAACCTCGTCCATATCAGCAATGTTATGGCTGAATCGGTTTACGCAGCCAGAATGATGTGGCAAGAATTGACCTGCACAGGCATATAAACCAGGTGCTCCTTTAACTTTGCCATCCTGTCCCAGTCACTTTCATCTAAATCGTTTAAAGCCCCTGAAAATTTTGGAGACTTTCAGTGGAAGTAAAAAAAAAAAAATCCCAGCAGAGTGGAATGACACAGGGCTCTCACATTGAAAGATTTTGCACAAAACGAGGCCACCGTTTGCAGTGGACAGAGCGGCAGCACGCCGCAGGCAGTGGTGTTTATGTGAAATGTTATTTAGAATAAATCATGTGCCGGGAGGGGATGTTTTCATGTGTCACTCCATCTCCGTTGTCTTTCCTTTCAACGAGATAAACAAAAAGCCCCAAAAGAGGGGTGCATATAATGCACCTGGTATATATTGCATGTGGTGTGCTGTGTTCACGAGATACACACACTACACTGCACTGGCTGTTGGTGGTGTGAGGTTCCAGGCCAGCAGTGGTAAACAGGGTCTGATCCCTCATACTTGTACTGGATGGAGGCCAGCAGGGTTAGTGATCCTCTCCTATCCCTCTCCTTCTCTGATTCTGCGTACAAACTTACAATTATCCAGCACAGAAGGAGGACAAGACAACCAACCAAGTTGGATTTATCTTTTTCCCACATTTGACTATTTTTGAATAGTACTTGTAGCTTACTTGTAGCTTCTCAGAATTTTAATTAGGGTGTTTTACTGGTTTCCATCCGTCGGTAGTGTTTAATTGCCGTCAGGTTCAATGGCACTCACAGTGCTAAATCCACAAGTGAAAAACTCCTTGAGTGGGAGTGCATTTTTTGACCAGGGTTCTATAGAGGGGCAGGGACCTCCGCCTCCACTCCGCAGCTACCTTTGTTTGGCCATGTTCTCCTGCTTTTGTCCCGCCTACCCTGTCAACATTGTGGCCCTGGTCTACTCCATCATGGTAAGGATGAACTATGGAGCTTAGCTAAGTTTTACCGTTTACTGTATGAATTTAACATTCAGGAAAAAAGTGTCAGAGAAAAGAATGAGTTCTGACTCAGGGTGCTTTAAATGTTACAGGGACGCCGTGTGCTGATTTGTTGTGAGTGAATGTGTCGCACACTAATATGCAACCCAGTTACACACACACACAGTATCACACAGTATCATTTCATTTTCCAAAAATGAAATGATACTGTTACAGCCAAACTACCAACCAGAATGGAGAAAGCAGTCAGCAGGTCTGTCAGTGTCAAATGTTTAGGCCTGAAACGTCCTCATAAAGTTTTATGTTTTACTGGGGTTTCTTTGTTCCAGTCCAGAAGCAGTTATTATCATGGTGACTATGATGGCTCAAGACGACTGGGCAGGAATGCCCTCTACGTCGCTGTTGCTTCCATCATCATTGGCCTTCTCATCATCGCCATCAGCTGCATTGTTCATTTTACCACAGTAAGAGCTCGGGTTGTGCTGTATCACAGCATATTTGATGTCCACCACGATGTAGTTTTTAAAAAATGTCAATAATTACATTGTACATTGACATCCACCTGAGACCTGCTTAAGACCGCCAGTGTAATTGGCATGAAATGTTTTACGATACATATACGCATCATGTCTCTAAGAGATAAAACAGAAAGCAGAGCACTCACCACTGGATGCCATTTGATTGCTTGATTTGTTTAATGTACTTTGCTCTGTGTTCCAGATGGATTATTAGCACTGCGGGAACGGAGAAGAAGGGAAATGAGATGTTAGGCACTTGAACAAAAACCTTTGGATGATATCGTCTGTTGGCCCTGAACTGAATCGAGTCATGTTTACTTCAGTCTGCACGTCACTTTCTCTTGTTTCCTGTATTTATATGGACATTCAGGGACTATGAACTCTGATGAGTTCAAACATTTTAGTTTTTGATGTCATAGTTGTTTGGAATTAAACGGCAGCTCTCTGGAGACATATGGGGAATACATGGATTTGACCATTTTCTGCTTGGCTATGACTGTGGGAGTCGTGCACGTTTGACTGTTCATTTTTCTAGCAAAATGTAGAATGATAAAAATAAGTTCAGTTGGGAGCACTAACGCTGACGTTCTGAATAAATAACTAAGCGAAAGACGATTTGATTTCCAAAAGGCATGAAGTTAAATTCTTTCATATCTGAGCCGAGATTACTTTGTTTCCATCTCTCACAATTTTGAAATGATGACAACAACGGCAACAAAAAAGGCAAAAATGTGTACATGCTGTATAGTTAGTTCCTAGTAACAGCTCCTTGGGTAGCTTGTAAATGCCTTTTGTAGCCAGCTAAGACGTGCAAACCTTCGGAACAATTAGTTATGAATTTTGAACTGTTAGGATTACGATCTTGTTGTAGAAGCCATCCTCTTCAATCTTTTTTTTTTTTTTTTTTACAATTAGAGTGATGTTTGTTTCCAGAGTCAGCTGATATCTAACTGAATTCATTCTTCCCTAATCTCTGTGCCAAAAGCCCAAAAGTGTGATGATTCACCCCTTTGCTTATGACCAGGAGAAGTTCTTTTTTTTCGTTGTGGCCTACATTTCTATTCTAACTTAATCAGTCCACATGAGTTGTTTGCAAAATGCTTGTCAAGATTTAAATTTGGAAACTTGTGACACTGAATTTGTAATGAAGACACAAAAAAATGCTTTCCTCTGATGAAGGTGATATCTGAGAGTGCAGCTGCAGTCAAAAAGAGCACTAACACTCCAGAGTGTGGTAAATGTACCTGACGACATTTCTGAAGTTAGTTTTTTTTCTTTATCAAGCTTATAAGCAGTGCTCACAGAGAGTTTTCTTCTTTTCCACAACTTCAACTTTTCCAGAAGCATTTCAGTGGACTGCCATTTCTTAATCACATCATGAGAAAACCTGGAAACTACCTGGAAACACTTTTCCATCATCTCAGAGCCTTCTTCTTCTGTTTTGGCTTCAATTATGTCTATTTTAGGAGTTCTGCGCAGGTGCTCAGATGACTCCATAGCTCTTAACGGTTGAGACAAAGTTTGAGGAGTCTCAGTTCCAACAATGAGTTTGAACGAACTATCGTTCTAACCAGCTGACCTAAGTTTTGAGGAATTAGGAAAAGGCATCTGAAAGCTCGAATCTCTTGGAGTGCCTGATGTTTGCATGGGACTATTTTCCTTTTTCTTCACTTTCCTTAATATTTTTCAAAACAAAAATATTCCCCTGATCTTGCATCAGGTGTTGGGAGCAGCTCATCTTCTGCTCACCTCACCATTTATAGTAACCAGTGATGTCCAGACTTCTGCATACCTCTGTAATTTCCTGTTCTACACCAACCTTACATTAAAAAATACATGACAGTTTGAACTAATGATCTTGTTTTCAAGTCAGAAAATATATCATAGTTTTAGCAAATGCACTGAATTTCTGCATCATTTTCTCTGTGGCTCTGAAAGTGAAACAACCGACTATAAAATTCATACAAAACAAAATAACATTTGCATGTGAAACGTGACGCTCTTAAGCAGGTGAAGCAAATACATGCTCATTGTAAGACTGTCATGGTAAAATGTAAATCATAAGCCAATGGAAGTTAAAGTAATTAGAGACTGACTGATTCGACTCTACCCTGATATCCATCTCAGCTGTGATTGCACTTATAAATACACACATGTAAAACTATTTAAAGAATTATGTTGAATTAAGGCTATTTGGAAAAAAGACTTCAGTTGAAGTCTGGTGTTACAAATTTGGGCCTGAGGTTTGACAGATGCTGGCATTTAGATAGCAAGAGTCTAATGAGAGATGCCACTGATGTATGTCTGTTATGGTAAAGATTTCCACTATTGTGGAACACATTTGTTTCCTGTGACTCCCTTAACTAACCTTGTGGTTTAAGAATTGAATAAAAACTTTTATTTTAAAGAGGTTTTGAGCCCTGTTTAGTTGATCCACCGTGTTACAGACAGAGCTATTCCTACACTTCCTACATGTGCTGTGCTGTTTCCAACCAAAAGATTATATTACATGATAAGTCTACACCTGTTGTCTCCCGCAACCCAGCTCTTTTGAATCATTTAAACTGTTTAAAATGAGGATTTAATGCACTTGACACCCTTACACCTTTGACTTCACCTGGACACTTCCTTGAGCCTTGGAATACAAACTGCCTCGCTGGGACACTTTTTTCTGTAGTTTGATATGTCATAGTATATCGCCAACTAAATATAGCAGATTTCCCATCCAAGCTGCAGACTGCCCCCTCTGTCACATGGCCAAAACAAAACTGACACTGTTGCAGGGTGACTGAAGCATGCGAAAAGTGGCCTCAAAGGTAGGAGGAAATAAAGCGATGATTCAGACGGGTTCAAGCAGGAGAGTCATGATCCTGTGCGCTCATTTCAGTCTCATTTCGTGACTCATCAGTTTTCTTATTGTTGCTATTGACAATTGAGCACTTTCCCACTGTTTTTACACATTTCACAGCTCTTGGTGAACTGAAAATGTGCCCCGTGCACCCCGATGACATACAAATACCACCTACATGCAACCCACAAATCAAAACTCATGTTTGACTTTGGGTATGTACCTTTTCTGTCAAACCTATCTTCTCTGTGCAGGTGCAATTCAAAGCAGTCCCTCATGATGAATTATGATGATGATGATGATGATGCCATGTTCCAGCCGTCATTAAAATGCACTTGGACAAATCAGTTTTGGCAGTAATCTCGCGCTATTATCTCACATTAGTTGAAAGAGAACTGCAACGTGACTGTAGCACCACCTCTTTGATGTCACACTAAAGCAAAACTCGAGAGGACGAGATGAAAAACGAGTGCTGGGATTGGGCGACTTGAAAGCATTTAGCAAGATTATCAAGGGATCAAGGCTGACTTTCTGGCAGGAAACTGATTACTGAACTATATGAAGAAGAAGATTTCGCACAGATAAAATTAACCGAAACAGTGTGCGTTCAGCTTTTCGTGCTACATCAAAAGAAGATGTCGACCTTTGTGAGAGAATTATCATATCATATTCCAGTTTGCATTCCCAACAGTTCACCTGTGGCAGCGCTGCAGTGATGCAAACAGCTGTATTGCCAATATCTTTGGAGAGCAGTCCACGAAGTGCTCATAAATAGGCCTCTCAAACATGCTGCGTCCATTAGCACCAGATCACCTGTCTCCATGCACACATATCCCATGACACATTCCTCCTGTTAAGCAGTTTGAGCCAGTCGGAATAAATGACAGATGATAACTGTGGGAATCATGCAGGGCAAGAAAAGAAGCACAAACACAACAAGGTACTTTGTAACCAAAAAACTACAAAACCTTTTCTAAATACAGGAAAAATATGTACCTTTTGCATTAATTTATTCTTTGAATACATATTGTTTTCTGACTTTTTTGCTTGTATAATTGAACAAACTGAAGACAGGGGTGACATACCGCCTTAACCGAAATGTGTCAAACGGCTGCGCATTTACACACTCAGATGATTCAGAGCAACATTAGCATCCACTTATCATGTGTCTGGCCGTTGGCTACAATAAACACGTCTTCTTTCTTAGCTTTGTTATCATTTTTTAGAAAAAATCTACTGCGATAAATGTCTATTTGTTAACTTACGAGAAGCGTTACTATATGGACCAGGTAGCTGCTAAGATTGTCACCTAGTTGATAACACACTGGGGAAGACAGTCATTTTGGAGCCTGCTGCTGAAAGTGGTTCACTCTCACCCTCTGTGAGAGTGAACCAAAGCAGTTGAGTTAATGGCTTAAAAATCACACCAATGAGCAGACAAATCCAAAAATTCTCTGCAGACCCGAGCAAAGCTGCAGAGTTGAGGGATGACCTGTGTCTAGCTGACTAGCTGAATTATAACCCCTTACATCAGCATTAACCTACGCCACAAATGTATAGATGGAGCTACAAAGTGAGTGTCAGGATGGGTGGTAGAGTATGGGGGTATTAGTGTTAGCTTTGGGGTTATAATATTGTGTAAAGTCATCTAAGAAACTGTCAGTCTGTAGCAGTTTGCTGTTGAGATTTACAGAGTTCAGAAAGGTCTTAAAAAGGAGAATTTTCTTATCTCGACCAATATCTCGGTCCTTCTGAAGTGCTGTGCTGAGCGGTTGTTACAGACACTAAGTTTGGCTGGTGGTTGATTGATGGATTGCAGTGTTTTTAATGCGTACCATTACTTGAAATTTTCAGTTTCATCATCACCTTCAGTAATCGGTAATGACTGATTTCGACATATTTTCTATTCAACTTGTTAATTGGGTATTTGTTTTATGTAATACATAGTAACCATCAAGAGTCTGGAAATACTTGTTCATGTGCACATTTTCCTGGATTTTTTAACATTATACAACACTATTGAAGCTATGAGAAAAAAACACAATGGTAAAATATGATCTGAAGACCCTCGCAACCAATTTAATGAGGTAATTGCATAGATTACTTTTCCAACAGTCTTAAAGGAGCTCCCACATTTGTTGAGCACGTTTTGGCTGCCACTTTCACTTCGTGGTCAAACTCATCAGGTTGGGTGATTGTAGACACAAAGTCATCTGATGCAGCTCACTTAAATGTCCCTCTTGATTAATATGTGATTTCTGAGGCTGCTAACTCCAATCAACTCAGTCTTGTTGCAGCGGGAAAAAGCCGTTTTCCGCGCACCAACAGGACGTTGACACAGTGTAAATGGTGTTGAACACATTAAGCAGACAAGACGTTAAATGAATGAATGTTTGACAGGTGTTTATTCCAATCCTGTATGACTGGATGTCTTCTCTATTGTTCTTCAATGCTGAAAACAATCAAAATACAAGAAAACTTGAGAGCATGGGAAGGTGTATCCAAACATTTGACTGGTATTGTATCTAAAACCACCATGTTAAAAATAGAATCATATTAAAAGTCCTCGTGCCTGACCAGCAGAAATGTGTCTTCAGTATCAGACAGGGATGACCTTTAAAAACACACGTGTGCTAGGAAACTGGGTCATACCTTTTGCCTGAGCACGTTAGAAAAATATGGATGATCTTGAGCGGTGGGATCTGAAAGTCTGAAAGAGAACTTGTAATTAAAAAAAAAAAAATGATAAAGGAACATTTAATATCACCACACAATCACAAGTCATGACAGTCAGCGTAATGAAGCAGCATTCAGATGACGCTCAGGTGGGTGTGACCCCCGAGACCTTGCTCAAGTAAATCAACAAGCAGGCGTTCAACTGTTATAGACAGGATGTGCTTTCTATGTGGGGGTGTGATAGCAGGAAACGTGGCATCACAACTCAGTGAAAGTGTCATATAGCTAAAGGTTATTATTGGTATAGTGTCTTTTATAGGATGAACTCTGGTTACGCTGAACGTTTCTAAGAGTGGAGTGCAGTTGGATCGAAAAATCTTGGGGTAAATTGGATTGGTTGCACCAAAAACATCACAAGGCATATGGCATCATCTTAAGACGCATCAAGTTGTGTTCACAAAGACATAGACAAGTAACGTTATCATATGGAATTTGTTGAGTACATTTTTATTAAAAACAAGTCCTGTCAAAAAACAGCTGTCTGGTAACCTGTCTATTTCTCAGGAGGTGAAACACCTGGAAAGGGCTAAAAAAAAAAAAAAAAAAAAAAAGGCCAACTATGGTTTAGATCTAAACCATCTAAGGATGGTTGCAAAAACTTTCTGTTTCATTTGTTCAATTTTAAGATTCAGGGCACTTATAGATGGGTGTGTATAAAGATAAGAACAAAGGAGAAAACTGTTCTCGATTTGCTTTGTTGGTGTATTGTTGTCATCTTTTGCAGGTGTGTGTGGTTTTCTCATCAACTTCATTCATATTCTTGTGCGTGTGCAGAAATGACGAGGAGCCATTTTTCTGAACAAACGACTAAACAGAACAGTGCATGAAGTGTAGGATGCTAAGGGATTATTTTATTCCATCAAAATTTTCAAAGTCTCTGAAATAGTGTCCGTTTAACTCAGAAGACCATTGTTTGATCACGCAAATTTATGCAAAGCAGAGTGCAAGTTTTTTTTTCTAGCTCGATATGACAACGATCCAAGAAGCCTCTTTTGAAGTCAGGAATGTTCATTGGTGTTGAAGCCAGGTGGCTGCGGAGGAAAGTCCATGACAGACTCTCCATGGTATTCTTTGGTCATCAAGGAGTTCTTGCGAAGCTTTGATGTGTGTTTGAGCTCATTATCCAGCTGAAGTATTAATCCTTCTCTACAAAGCGACTTCTCCTTGGTCGTAGTGGAGTCTATTCAGTCCCTCAACAATATGCCTCCAAGCACATGAGTTGTTTGCTGAGAAGAGTTGTTTCCAGCAGCAACTGGAGGAAATCATACCGATGTCATTGGATTCACTGTTCATGGCAAGACCAAACAGGTCTACACACAGTGTAGCTTTTATTAACAGTCAGTTCAAAGTTATTTAAATTGGTCTGCACTGCCAATTCTGAAGTCCTGTAATCCTATTTTAGGCCTGTAGAGGGTCCTCAAACTAAATGTTCTGCTGTCCCTTCTACTGAGCAGGAATGAAATAATCTGTCTGAAAATATAACCAGCATAATGAATAATGACAATGTCAGTCTTTCATCCACAATAAAGACAACACTTAGGGTTTTTTCTATTTCGCAAGCACCTGAAACGCCTGTCACCCTTTTATTTTCTTTAAATATACTTGACCTATCTGACATAATCAGACACGTTTCTGTCTTGACTGTGTTAAAGGAGCTCAGGACTGTGTAACATACTGCAGTAATGAGGCCTTATGCCCTGCGTGTCCCCGATTCATCATCTAAGACACAACACAATATGACAAAAACCTGTCAGAAGAAAAAAAAAACACTATTGGTATTAACAGAGCTCTATCTCACACAGCAAGGTACATCATTAGTTAGATCAAAGAAGACACGGTGCAGCAAAAGAAAATAAAAGACATCTGTAGGATTTAGGAAGACTTTCCAATTTTGGAACCTGGATAAACGTGTGCTGTGCTGAGAGTGCCATTGGTAACTAACACCATTGTCCCCAAAGTAGCACATTGTGATTCCCATCTGTTTCCACTCCTATGTCGAACAGCTGAAATCCTTTTTTAAAGACATTCTTTGCAGTGAGATGCAACGCGCAAGTCATTGTTTTGTCTGACAGGCGGCTTCGCTTGTTTTCCAAAGCAACCTGCGCACATGTCTGCAGCAGGAGACCTGTGCAATTACATCCAAAGCGCTCTCCTCTCCCCTATGCTTGATATCATTTCTGACATCCACTTGCAGAGCCCCTCCTCTCTCTGCTGATGACTGGCAGCGTGCGGTGCTGCCTTGTCGCGTGTGTAGTGCATCAGAGCAGATGGAAAAGCGAAGGAAGATGCAGACATGAGAGAGGACGAAGAGTGTGGCAGGCAGCTAAAGAGATGAGTGTTATGTGAACCGAAACGGAGAATGGGAGATGGCTGAATTATACACTGGGATATTTATTCAAAAGACAAAACTGATGTCAGAGTCTGTCAGGTAAGTGAAACTCGTATGTTGATATCACTTTGCTGTGTCAGGTAACAGCACAGTAGGATTGAACAAATTCAAAAGTCTTAGCATCTCACTGACATCTCAAAGTTAACATTCTTGTTAGAATTGTATTGACGCACAGTCGGCTTCTTAAAATGGGACAATACTCAGGCGGCTTAGAGATGATGAACAGCAGAAATCTCCAAAGCTCATTTCAGCATCCTTCGTAATCACCTAAGTATGAGAAAAAAATTGATTTTCCTCATTACCTGAGGGTTAAAGTCTGCACCAAGGCCAGATAAAACGCACAGTGACTCTATCAGATCCACACTTTATCACACTCTGTGGGAAGCCTGGTCTTCTGTTATTGTACAGGAATCTGATCAGTGGCGTTTCAGAGTTTTTGTGCGAGGGCGCCGTCACTTACATGCATATGTCAGAGTGTGTTTCCTTTCTGCCCCTCATCAGTTCAGTGGCACACTGTGTTTTAGACAGTGTGTATAACAGCAAGGGAAACAGACAAACAGATCAATAGGAAGAAGGGCTTGATTAAACCCAGTTGGGGTATTATCTTTGTTACCTGCAGGGTGTGTGGAAGTAGTGACTGCTCTCACGCTATATGCCATGTTTTCAGAGAATGCAGAACAAAGATCTGAGTAACTGTTGCGCTGAACAACAAGATCAACAACAGTCTTAAATATAATGTATTACATCTAGCACGGTGCCACAAAATGTTAAGTTGTTACCAAGGCATAAAAAAAGAAAAAAGAAACAGATCAGGAACTAACTGTTATTTTACAATCAATTAATGAGTTATCTTTTTGTTTTCTATTAAATGGCATCTATCAAAACAACAAAAAAAGGGGAAATGAATCAGGAATGACACTGACTGACTACATGTCAATAAGCACCTCCCTAATAGTTCCTAACTGAGGATACAGTTTATAGTTTATCACGATCAGTTACGGATGGGAACCCCAAGAACAGACCTGGAGATCTCATAGCAGGGAATCATTACAGTATTTGTGAATTGGTTATACTTAGACAGTTAGTGAACAGCACAAAACTAGAAAACAGCTCAACCATCGATAGTTACCTCAACATTCGTTATGAATGTTCTGCACCCCAAAAGAAAGATGTGTGTTACTGATTTGTCATTAGTCCTTCGTTCTGTGAAGTTTCAAAGTTGCTTTAGTGTGTCCTCTGGATCCTCAGAACACCCACAATCCTTTGCACACGTCTGAGAGGCCACAAACAGAAATAAGAACTGATGTAGGTGCAAAATGCATTTCAATGTAACTAAGTTGTAACCCGAAGATGTGACTTCAAAGACCCGTTCAACTGAGGAAGTATCCTTGACCTTGAGAAATATTCCTCCCTGTGAAAATGACAGATTATTTAGCAGTAGACCAACAGTGGACGTGCTGCAGGTGATTGTGTTGATGACTATGTTTTCAAAAGTCACTCGTATAGCAAAAAATGGAAAGAAAAATAGTCATTCCCGTGTGTAGTTCGCATGTTCTCCTCTCTATGTGTGGGATCTCTCTGGGTACTCTGGCTTCCTCCCACACTCCAAAAATATGCACGCTTGGTTGATTGGTTATTCGTAATTGGCCCTTGGAGTGAGTGTGAGCCTACATGGTTGTTTGTCTCTGTGTTGGCCCTGCGAGAGACTGGCAACATGTCCAGGGTGTACCCTGCCTGTTGCCCGGTGCCAGCTGGGAGATGCAGCCACCCCTGCAATCATGGATTGGATAAAGCAAATCTAAATGATGGACGGATGAACGTATGCCTGAAAGAATTGCATGCTACTAGGGTTGGCCTCCTATTGTGACCGGTTTGGTATAATTCATTACAGCACAACCTGAGCACCTGTGGTGGATTGATGCTTAATCTGAATTAGTTTATGGAGCTTGGATCAAACACAACTTAGTTTGGAATCGTCACGTGGGAACTTATAAGCCTTGACCTTAAGATAAAATGAACACATAATTACATCATAACCTCCATACCTCACAAACCTCCTCCACCCCTACTCCCCCACTCGACATCTCCGCTCCTCTGATGCAAACCTCCTCACTCCCATCACCAAGACCAAGTACCGCACCCTTGGGGACAGAGCGTTCTCCATCGCTGCCCCTACCCTTTGGAACTCCCTGCCCCCCGCCATCCGGAACTCCGATACACTCCCCTCATTCAAAAGCCAGCTCAAAACCCACCTGTTCAAAATCACCTACAACACCTGATAAAATGTCCCCCCCCCCCCATGTGCCTAAAGTCTGTAACAGTGTTTTTCTCTTGTTTATGTCTTTTTTTTTTTTTTTTGTCTATGCTTTCTGTTTGTTCCTTATGTAAAGCGTCCTTGAGCATTTGGAAAAGCGCTATATAAAACCTATGTATTATTATTATTATTATTATAAAACTATAAAATTGTCAATAATACATAACTGCATGACACACAGGTTGTTCATACGTGTTCAATCGTTCCCTTTGTTCCTCTTTTACAGGCACTGGCACACATACCAGGGAGCGCTGCAAGGCCCATCTGTATGGTGGAGTGGTGGTATCTCTCTTTAAAGAAGCATCGAGATAAACAGAGCCGATATTTGTCTCTGCAGGGAGACATACAGGAAGACTTCCCTGCTGTTGCCTCAGATGATTATAAAACACAACGTGCCCCGAGTAGCTGCTTTTGTTTTTTTTATTATTATTATTATTATCTCACCATATCTCAGTATAAACAAATATTTAGACATATAGTGGTGTACAAGACTTTTGATAAAAGTTAGTTAAGTTATTCTGTGGCTAAGAAAAATTGTGGTCCCCTGAACTGAAGCTTCTATAAACAAGTCTAAAGAGAAGATACCATTGATGCTCAGTGACAAACTTTCCCTAATGAACTAACAACATTGTTGACTGACACTGGAACCTGCAGTATAGTCTTCATTATGGAATCTGTACGCAGAACAGGACTGTCCACAGCCGCCTTGGTGGCCATCGCTTGCAATACATTTGTCTTCATCCTCCTTGTCTTGCTCTGTCTAATTGTCTACCGAGCGTGCAGGGTCCCTTCTAGCCCAGAGAGGCTGCCAGTGTTGGCTCCGAGCGAAGCACAAACCCAGCAGATGAGTGAGCAAAAGTACCTGTTGACCTCTTGACTGCAGAACGATGAGTCAAACGTAGCGACAAGTGACGGATTCGGCGTGCACCTCCACAGGAGCACAAGGAAAGACTGCAAGGAATAACAACACCTGTGCTTGGCAAGTTCTGTTTTTTTTTTTTTAAAGACAGCGTTCGATCTAATGTCGCCTCACAATGAAAGCTGCGATGAACCATGGTGGAGTGAGGAAACCGTTTTCAAGCAGCCAACCCTTGTCAAATCTGAACCTTGGTTTGACAGCGTGTGCTGGGGAATGCTGATGTGAACGCACACAAAAATGGATGCAGGTTACACAGACACGGTGAGAAAAAACAGGCCTGTTCTTGAAGATTTCTAAATAAGTCCCCTTATTTCATATGGTGACCTGACTAAAAGAGAAAGCCACTCCAATGGTAACTACAGGGACTTGAGCTTATGTGGAATGTGTGTGCCATTGTCACTCATAACATACGAGTGAACAGTGAGGCGTAACGCCTTGCTGAAGGAGTTACATAAGGAGATGAGAGGCTTATTTGAAGTTTTGTCCTCTTCAGTATAACCCTCACACTGACATGCTTACAAGCTGCTTATGGCTGTCTGTGATGCGCCATTCACTCTGGACACTGAAAAAAGGATGTTCACATACAGATTGATTAATCCTATAGGACCCTAAGGATTAACACTCAAGACACAGGAAAATATCAAAACCCAAACATTTATTTAAAGAATTGCTGGTGCTGCTGCTTCTGACTTCTGAAGGCTGGTTATAGAATTTTAAGATTGTATGTAAAGATGCACTTTAAATCTGGAAACCATGAAGACATTCAGCTGATATCAGAGATTCAGCCAATTAGGAGTAAGAAAGAAAGGATTTTTAAAAGAATATATAATCCCATGTAGTAATATTATCCTCTCTGTATTAAAATAGCTCTTTGTGATTGTGATCAATGTGGCTACAATAATCCAGAAAACTTAAACTATTGACGATAAAAATAATAAAAGATAAACAAATCTTTAGCCAGCAGTAGGCTTCCTACTACTGCAATAACGATCTGAATGTGTTGCTGCCACGTGATCACAATCATTTGTCCCAAATTGCCTGCAAAAACGAGAAGACTGAGCCGACCCGTCCCACCGAAGTTGTGGAAATGCTCATGCAATGAATCACACATGAGGAAGAAGCTGCTGTGTGTGATCACAGCAGGGCACGAAAGGCAGAGAAGGTCCCTGTGGCAGAGGAGAAATTACGAGTCTGGCTCACATTCGAGGTTTGGGTGGCACTTTACTGAAGGATGTGAAAAATGAAGAATAAGAAAAAATAAAGATGCGTCATGTGGATGAGATATTAAAAGGCTTCTAGTTCGTCTATGGAATATTGCCCATGAAATTGTGTGCCAGGCAAGATTAGTTGTCTGGATGTGGTCCACAAGTGATCAATCCATTGCGCTGATTTGTCTCCATGGTAACTTGCAGCAACTTTCCGCCTCACTTTTTAACCTAATCAACTTGTACGGTACATATGGAGGGAGCTTAAAAGATACCTGCAGGGAACATCAGCCAAGTCATTTGAATTCTAAGGTATTATGTGTAATGTGTAGCAAGCACTGCAGAAACAATAAGTGGATGATTGTTTCAGTATGAATAATTCATTCAAAATTAAAGTTACCCCCAGAGAAAGCATTTAATAAACATATAGAAAGAGATTTCTTGTCTTGTTATTAATGGTCAACACTGAACAAAAAAGTTGGACTTTTATGAATGAGAAGAAAGGACTGTACCATGTTGCTATGTTGAACAAAGAAGCCACAATGGTCATGTTAAGCTGTGCTTTGCTCTGGTTCCCTCAGAAAACTGAGAAGCTTCTCCATCTTGGCTACTTCCATCTCTGGACCCTTCGGCATCTCTTTACCCTTCTTGATCTACAAACACACACACAGAAAACTGTGAGGCTAATAAAAGGAAACACAAACCCCGCCGGCAGATAAAAGGACAACACAACACAGTCAGACAGAAATTGGAATGGATGTTAAGTCATTAATAGAAGATTGTTTATATTAATCTATTGTATACTAGTGTGTTTCGCCCATGTTATGAAATGTGCTCCAAAGGCCACTGTCTAAAGGGCACCGCAGCAAAAGGAAAAACGATGGTGTAAGCACATCAAGGCATCAATTGTTTAGACCTCTTCAGATTTATGGCTCAATATTCCTTTTCTATTGCTCCAGGTGTTCATTCCACTTCTTTGGTAGACGGCTTAACAGGCCTATCATTATCAAAGCTCCTTTATCACAATTACAGGCGTTTCTCACATTGAGCTGGAGTTTGATTTAAGAATACCAAAAAAAAATAAAAATCAATAGAGCCTCGAATGATTAGAGTCATTTTGATCAGGAAACACCGCAGCATGTAACAGCTATTTAACACAATTGTTGAAAAGTATATAATCCTGTAATTACCCTCTGGATATTCTGCAAAAAAACATTCTTTATCTTCACAGAACAATGATGTAATTCACATAAACCCGTTTTGTGCGTTTGCAGAAGCAGGTAATAAGGATCATTAGCACAGCATTAGTTCATTTCCCCTGCAAACAAAAAACTGGAGATTATCATGGAAGTTGCGGTGGTGATAAAGGTAGAGCACAGTTCGAGAGTTTATGCTTTGAAAGAATATGCCGGATCGTCCTGTCTTCAGTAGTAGACTCAACATAATTTGTTTGAGAAATAGCGGAAGGGAAAGTGTTTCATGTTTTTTTTTTTTTTTAAAAACATCCCACAGCTTCACAGATTAGCAGCATCTGAATACATTCAAGTGTCCCAATCAATCATGTTGGCGACAATACGTGCACAACCCAGAATATGTGACATAAGCTTCTGAATGAAATGTGAATATTTCACTGTTATTAATTACAATCATGCTTCTCCTGCATCGTAGAATGTCTGCAGAAAATGTTGAAAAAAGTTGATCTGATTCAGGTATTGATACATAAAATAGCTTGATACATATTGATACATAAAAGTGTCATATGGTTATCAACATTAGTGGTAAAGCATACTAATATGTATACTCTATATTCAGATGAAAGTTAAACTAAGAAATATTCAAGGAATGATTCACCTTTAGCACAAAAGGTGAATCGCTATGTCTTTGGAGAACATGATTTTATGTCAGTGAAGCTATTTGGAAGAGCGGAAGAAGTAGACCTTAGTGTTCCCTAAACCAATTGGCATCATATCATGATCCCACATAATGGTTTTGTATGAACAACAGGCCCAAAAGCTTCCTCCACTTTAGGTAGAAACTCTACCAGCACTCAAACTGAAAGTTAACAATCAATCACAGTCATAAAAATACAAAGTCTCAAAACGTCAACGTGCCACTTGCATCAAATACACATGGTTGAGGAGAACCGTTGTGCTGTGTCATTTGATGATGTAATTTAGAATTTGACCACATACACCCCCCCATAAAACTGTCAGATATGTTCAGGCTCAAACAATCATGACATCTCATAACAGCACGTGACCAGTCACTGAGGTGATAGTACGGCACTGAAAGTTAGAGCTCATTTTAGAATGTCACATAAAGGAAAATGACATTTTAGGAGCACAGCAGGATAAGACGGGTAAAGTCGTGCCGGCTTAAAGTTTAACTGACTGAAAAACCACCTTGAAAGCTTTAAATTCCCTTCAAACATGTAAAAACAAAACATGTGACTCGTTGAATGTCTTTTTATAATGACCCACAACGCTTGTTGTTGTTGTTGTTTTAGCAGCGTAACATGCTGACTTTGTAAAATTAAAAGTATTTTTCAGTGGGTTTCGACGCCGATGCTTATTTCCCACAGTGGGTTTAAGGTAAGATAAGGTCATTGTATTTGGTCATTATAATACATAACAAAATATAAACATCAATTGATTTCTTTGATTATGTAATGGCAAAAAGGGTCTAGGCTGAAGTAAAAAGAAACTTATTGTGCCTAGCCCTATTACACACTTTATATGATTCCAAGAAAACAAGACTAGCAAACACAACTGCAGCCGATATTTTACAACTTTACAGAAAACATCTGAACATGACAGAAGATTTAAAGCTAAACAATGTCCATCAATCATACTATAGTTTTATCATTTTCAATTAATAATGATTTATACCTTTTTTTTTTTAAATTTCTACTGTTTTAGAACTTTTTAAGTTCTCATTTAGCTTATTCCACACACTAACACCTTGAATAGAAATACAAAACCTTTTCTTATTCGTTCTAGTTTTAATCTTTTTGAATATACCTGTTCCTCTAAGTGCACTAAGCACTGTCAGTGGTGCTGAACTGTGCAGTTGTTTCACAGTTATACTCATAAAGGCTACAATCTGAGGTGGATTCATCCTACATGGCTACTGAAGTAGAGCTGCGTGTCCCTTAATGTGTTCCTGCATTGTACCCATGCTTGGTTATGCGTGTAGCTGAAAGGAAACAGTGGAACGCATTTGTGGCAATACGCTGCGCAATGAAGCGTGTTGTGACCATGAATGCATTTCACACCACTCATTAGAATTTCTCCTACTTTACATGCACCGATGTGAATGACACAAAGGAAAAATGGAAGGGCTGCAGAGCGAACTCTTAATGGGCCCTGATTAAAGTGTTGTGACTCAGTGTGCCATTCGGTTTCCTCCTGTGTTCAGAAGGACTGCTGTGATTACGCCTCAGCTCAACGAAGTCTTCAGGCTGCAGACAGCTGCAGGCGGATTAAAGTGCCATTTTGTTTCGCTTGAAAGTCACATCTTTCTTTGATACACCATTAATTCAAGTTTTTTTTCCTCATATTCTTTCCCTAATTGCTTCTTGGGATTTTTTTTGTTTAGAAATAGAGGTGATACTAATAGAGATACTAACGGTGCGGTTGGGGGTCAGGGGCTTGTTATTTGGTGAAATGAACATGAGTTCAGGCCTCTGCAATAACTGAGATAAATTCATCTGTATTCACTGATGCGGATCAGTTGGCAGTCATGGATGATGCTGATGTGCTGTCACCAATCCAGATGATTTAAACTGTACGATAAAGTTCGATGTAAGGTACGTTTTAAAAGTGTAATGACAAGACTTGCAGAATGCACTCAAACTTATACCATTAAAGAGTGCCAGTAAAGCCTTATCATAAAAACAAAGCAGCAAGTGAACACACTTGGGAGTTGTAAGGCAGCTCCAATGAAATGGCAAGTTATCTTAAAACAATACTATGTAACATTTCTACCTTAAAATAACAGTTTGAAAAAAATTGTGCGGCTAGAATGAGTTTTCATATTACGATTGGCCTGTCTCCTATGCCCTTTGGGGGTCTGAGTTGGAATAACTGCGCTATGTAACTTTGCTGGACCGGCCCGGGAGCTGAGCGGAAGTACTTCGACTTGCTTTCTGGCACACCTATCGCAAAAACAAATAGACCCCTCTCACGCTCCCAGGTATAAGGCTAAGCTAGCGCAACATTGTCAGTACGATCATCATGGCAGAGGCACCGAAGAAACAGAAGAAGACGTTGACTGATGAAGCAAGGAAGAGAAAGAGATTTACGACAGTGTCTTAACCGTACATTACCTCCAAGCCTGTAGGGGGAGCTCCATAATGGGCTTTTTGAGAAGTTACATAGTATTGCTTTAAAACTAGTATATCAACTTAGCTGAACTGGTGGAAAGAATTCTTACCTTGGGCTTCTTGCGAAGATTAGGAGAGAGTTTGAGGCTGGTGACGTACCCTCGATCATCACCCACTATGATGATAGGGTAGATGGGATTGAACATGATGTGAGTCAGCTTGGTCTTCTTTTTGGCTACCACTGGCTGCTGGCAGATAGCCTCATATTTGTTAATGTTGAGGTCAAAGACGTGAACCTGTGAAAGAGAGATGTCATTATCCCAATGTCTTTGTTTAACAATCTTTTAGTCATGTTGGACCCTCTAAATTAATCGACATTTAGGGCGACACCACTATCACATCAGTAAGTGAGGGTGTAAATAAAAAAAGATTTAAAAAAAAACAGACCTCTGAGGATATAGTCTTAAGATTTTATCACTGAGGTAGCAAGTAAGGTGTCAAACTGGCCCTCTTATCTTGTATGTGTCCTCTTTTATGTGAAAAAGAGGACGGTGGCACAGATGACAGACTTTCTTCTTCGAGCCTGAGTGCATTTACAGTCTGTTGACAACAAATTAGCTCAAATTCAAAGCACAGCCCACTTCTTTTGTCAGAAAAATGACTGTGCCTGGAGTGCAAAGGTTCACTCCGTCTAAGACTATTACCGCCTCACAAAGCATTACAGGCATCATTTGTAGCAAATTATTAAACTCCACCAGGATCCGACTTTCTGTGACCTCCTCTCACTACAGCCTTCAACAACAGTGTTTTTGCCTCTTGTACACAAGGACTAACTTAAGTCATGACTACTGTAATTGCAACAAACAATGACTACCTCTGTAAATCATGCGAGAACTTGGAGCACAGACAGTTTACTTAGTTAAATATACACCTTTCATGTTAGCATGAACATACAGCAGCACATTGCAGCATTGTGCCCTTTTCATCTTAAAATGAATAATTTGACCAACATTCAATTCATCACTTTCGAGGATGTTCTATACTAGAGGGATTCCATTTTTGTACTTTCAAACCTGGGTCTAGGTTTTTGGATCTAGATCATTAAAATGGATGAAGCTCTTTGGGATTGGTCCGATATTGACAGCAAATTGCAAAACAGCTGCAATGTATTCAGTTCTTGGAGACAAAGTTAAAGTGCTTATTTTTGCCTCTCTCAGGGTCAGGTTGGTGTGTAACTGAAGGTAAACGCATAGATGAATTACACAAAATGGCCATTTTTCTTACTTTATCAACTTCATCTGATAAATTCAAGATATATTCTGCCACTCTTGCTGGTTTGTTTACAGTCTGAGGATAATTTTATAGAAACTCATAATCTACATTCAAAGGTGTGTTTATGTCTCTGTAAATATGCCGATGATGGGAGATCATTTCCACCTGACTGTTGGCTCTGTTTACTTGAGCTTGGGTGGACAGATGACATCTACCACTGCCATCAGTGCCACTGGCCTTAGTTAGACCTAAAAATGTAGTAATCTCAAATATTCAAAACAGTATATAATGGTGCAGACTTGTTGGTCAGGAGGTGAAGGGACACAACAATAACCTCTGGAAAGCCTCCCAAGGAAAGGGACCCCGCCAGAAATGGACCTCAAGAATCTGGGATCAGGCCATTTTAAAGGCTTATGCCAGGATGAATGAACAAGATATCACATTCCCAGCATTTACAAAAAGTATTCCCATGAGCCAAAGGTGAAATGTGGCTAAACTTTAAATTGCTGACTAGCATTTTTTTGGGGCATCCACTGAGGGCACTGAGATCTTGGCACTCTATGCCGCAGTGCCCTAGAAGTCACCTCTCTGTCTGTGTGCAACATTTTCACAATATCCCAGATTCAACACGTCTGGGATGGGACCTCACACTTCCAGTGGTAGGTCAAATTCCTCTTACACTTTTACCAAGTCCAAACAAAAACTCTGTTCACAGCCCATGCAGAGTCAAACTCATTGACAACCAGCATCTGGTAATAGATGTGAAAATACCACAAGGATGCACCCAGTTTTGTCGTTCAACAATCTCAGAAGATACGAGTACAAAAAAAAAAAAAAAAAAAAAAAAAATCAACATGAAGCCATTCAATAATTAATGAACCAGAAAATCGTGGTTTCCTATTCATCGCACTCTTGGCACAAGAACACAAATACTTGGACTGTGAAATAACACTACTTTGCTAAATGTGGGCCATAAAACACTTTCCAATTACAGTTGAGGATATAAAACTATTACTGAGTTTCCTGAAAGGCAGATTAAGCCGAGTGTCCCACAAAAACAATAGCTGGGGTTCCTCGTCAGGTGCACACAGGTTACTTTAACCCCTACCTTGGGGCTGTGTGAGAAGTAAGGAAGCAGGTAATGGACCATCTGGTCACATGGTGCAGTGGCCATTTCACATGTTCATAAAACACCTGTTTTCTAACACATCCATCTGCATAATGTTTCCTTCCTGAGGGGTGTATACCACCTTCTTTTTCCACTGTGCAATAGTTGTGGGTGGTTACTTAAAGCTGCCGTCGGCAACTTTTTTTTAGTCATATTAGCTTGAACTGTCATGGGATTCTGGAAGTAGAATATTAAATTGGCTGTTTAGGAAAAATCCCGAATTCTGTAGCTCCCTCTAAAGCCTGTAATCGTGCTCGCAAAAATCGAGCGCTCCCGGCTGTTTTTAACCAATCACGTTAGGTTTATTATTTATCTATTATCTGAGCAGAACAGTCACCAACCATGCTGAGCGTGAGTCTGCCCCCAGCTTGTGTGCGCGCACACTGGTGTGAACTCACGTGCACAACCTGGTCCACAGAGGGGGAGGGACCTGAAAGTTGTATCAGTTCGAATTTTCCGACTTTAGACTCGGAATTTTGAAAACCTGCCGACGGCAGCTTTAAGGCTGCCTTTTGTGCCCCTAACATAGGGCAAGTCTGGACATGGCCTCAAAAAAGAAGGCACCTCTCTTACGAGTTTGTCTCTCCAAAGAGGACATCTGGGTCTTATTTGTGCACAGCTACTGCGTGTCTACTTGTCATTATTGGGATTCTGTGCAGTTGTAACAAAATATCCTTTTAGCCATGGGTCATTCTTTCCAAAGTCAGATCTAGGGCTTTTCAACTAAGGGCCTTTTTTTTTTTGAGGGAGGACTTGCCACAGGGAATGTTTTGGTAGTGTTTCGGGCTGACAAGCCATCCTCAAGAGCTACCCCATCTACCTGCCCTGCCCATCCTCCGAGTCAAGTGGTCTTGCTTGACGGATCTGCTTATGAGTTGAATTCCAAAGCAGCCGTGGTTGTTTGCCTTCCCCCTGGGCCTTTCTGCCAGAGTTCTCTATTCCCTCTGCCCTCCTGCTGCAGGACCTCCCGCTGGAGTAACTGACACATTGTTTTGGCAGGCCTCCAACTGATTTTATAACAACACATGAATCCCTGGCTACAAATAACCTTGAAAGAAAGCCAGCAGCATTACTTCAATGCAACAAAACATTTAGATGTTAGATTTATGTTTATGCATTTGGTAGGCATAAATTTAGGTTTTTACCCTATGTATATACATTATGTGCATAATTAATTTGACCAATTAATCATCATTTTTATGCATATTTGCTCAACTCTAAGGTGTACAAACTTGACTGCTTATTGGATTTAAGTGTATCAGATCAGGCGATGTGTATTTGAGTAGTGAGGGTGGGTGGGGCCTAACGAAATCAACACCTCATATCAAGGTGTGCATAATTGTGAGGCAACTTCTCAGGCAAAAAAAGAGATTTAACTGACTCTGACAAGTAAAAAATGGTAAAAAAAAGTCTTTGAGAGGAATGTAGAACATTTGAAATTGCTCAGTCATTGGGGTGTGAAAGAAAAAAAAGACACAAATGAACTGCCAAAGAAGAGTCAAACGTGAAGCTATATGCTCCTCAAATATACGACTTGCCTGATAATTGTTCGCACCGTGCCTACACTGCGTTATGTGTGCTTACACCTATACTGTGGAGCTGCTTACCAACAAGGCAAAGAAGACTATGGACTCTCAGGGTGTATGCTGTGGAAAACACAATATATGCTGAGATGATTCATGCAGGCGGATATTTTTATATAATATTGAATGTCAGTCTGGTAGTATGCAATCTTTATTTATCATGCAAAATGTTTGCCACACTTCTAACAATCTGGCAATAATGTGTCTTTAGCACAAAGAATATATTAGAAACTAATAGATTACTATCTGTGGAAGGTCACGACAGATTTGAACAGAGAAGAGACGGTCAAAGTTGGGAACTCCTCTGTTGTTGCTTTTTTTCGTAGCATTTAGTATTCATAGGAGCTAATAAAACAGACGACACGCCCAAGCTGCTGAGATACTATGCCTGTGGACTATGAACTTAGATGACAGAAATAAGTATGGAACAGACACACCAGATACAGAGTGTGTGTGGTTTGCTTTACAGTCGAGTTGAGCTGAACGTTCAGTGCTTTTGTTTTGCGTTGGACTGACTGGGTCAGCTATGATGGGGATGAATCTACTCGTGTTGTGTGTGCTCCTGTCTGCCACCGCCTGCTCAGCCGGAGAAGGTAAAATCTTTTTTTTTTTTTTTTGTTAGAATCGTTTTCTTAATATTTAAAATGTGTGTTCCCTTCATTTTGGGCGAAACTATCTTAAAATCACAACATTCTCTTTGTGCCACCCAGTAGCTACACTTTCATGGTGAACAACTGTATATCAAGATTTAGATTTATTCAGTACAATATAAATGATTTCACTGTTTAGTCATCAGCTTTCCTAATCAACACTTTTCAACATCGTTCATGCCAGCAGCAGCAGCACGAGCTCAGTCAGTGACTCTTCAACCCTGGTTGGTGGGACTTATAGCTGTAGTTGGCTTCCTCCTGATTGTCTTCGTTGCCGCGATCGTTAAAAGACTGCTTAAGAAAAAAAGGTTTGTTATTCGCACGTGGTCTCACACACGCACATGCCTGCCCTAACAAATGGCAGTCTAAGGTGACAGTTTGTTCCTTAAGGACAACAGACAATTCTGCAAAACTGTTCAGAAAGATATTTCACTCAGACTTGTGCCAGTTTTTCTCTAAAAGTCTGAAGGAGAGGAGAGTGCTCAGAGAGCGCATTTTTCGTCAAAGCCAAAGTTTTTGTTAAAACTTTGCTGTTTAAACAAAAGTGATTTTGAAGTGTATTAAAATAACAATAGGCTCTTTGCTTGCCTATGCTCCACTACTAGCAATATGGTTTCTTCTGTGCTTTCTGTTACACATAGCAGCTAATACTCAGCCTAACGATAACCTACCTGACTTTGGTCAAGTTAAACATTGAGCAAAACAAAGCAATGCCCGAAACGCTTATTGCCTGCCGCAAAGATTATCCATCGATTGACAATGCTTTTGTCCAACTTGGCTCATTATCAGGTCAAAGGTCTGAACAATAAAGAACACACCAGCATTTGCACCTCCCACTGGGCTGACATGCTCAGGGTCTTTAAATCATGAAACATTCTCCTTTGCCAAATATGTAAACAAAAACATACAAAGTTGACGTGTATTTAGAATCTTTGAATTGATAAATAATCTAATGGAGCGTGCAGGCATCCCTTCATTTTGCAGAAAGTTTTTATTGCCCTGCACTTTAATCTGTGTTGTGCATAACTGCCCCCTCTTTTCACAAGTTGATTATCGACCCATGACGCAGCAAAATTCTGCTTTCCCCTTAAACACACAGTTTGTTGTACTTCCAATTCTACACTTCCATGAGTTAGAAACTCAAAATTTAATTTAAAATGAATTTAACTTCCTTCTCACACACAATCTGGGTATACTTAAACTGACTGATTGGCTATAACACTGGCAGTAAATGTCTTATACACTGCACATTCTATTAAACTTTGATACAAACTATTGATTTCCATAGAGCTGAACAAGCTGACTTTGTTTGCTCAGCTGAATTTAAACACAATCACAGTCATCAGATAACATTGATATTTTCTTGGACTAATAAATCAATTGTTAAATATCTGTTAAAATGAAATGTTTGGATCTCAGAGATGATATTTGTCTTAATCAAACCATCATTTAAGAGCTTGCTATTTATTGATCTAAGCAGTAATGAAAAACTATTGTAACTGTTGCCGTCAGTGACTACAACATGAGACGATAACACCATTAAATAAATACATAGAAGTGAAATATCATGAAAAAATATCTGACTGATTAAAGAAAGCCCAGTATTTATTCATGGACAAATTTGCCATTTAAGATTGAGATGGTGTCACCCGGTCGTGCTTCATAACCTACTTTAACTCCATGACAACTGTAGATAAAACTGTCCAAGGTCCCAAAACACACAAACTAACTAACCTGTCTGATCATTGTTGTCTCGTGTAGCAGGGAAGCTGAAGACGGATGGAGTTATGACAAGCCTGAAATGATGAATGAAGCTGACTCTAAACAGACCAGTCTGTAGAAGATCACATGAAAGCACCACCAACTCAAAGTCACCAGAGTGTCTGTGACAAATCCATCACTGTTCTTTTCAATTAAGAATATGGCTGCTTTAATAGTCTCATGAGACTAATGTCTGGTATCGTCTGTAAACCATGAAGCAATATTATTTCACTTGTGCTTTTATTTCTCTTCTGATCCTTTGCTTTTAGAGACAGAAATGTTCTCGTTAAAATACCGTCAGTTTGACGAAAATGTGTCTTAATCAAATTTCAACGTTGGTTCTACCCATGAACCAGGATTTCAATCCATTTTTCAAACTTTGTGGATTCAAGTACTTGACCTCCGCCAAAATGCTTCTAAAAAGTTTAACGACTTTGGGGAAATGTATCCAACCTTTAACTAAGCATGGGCCGGTATGAGATTCTGACGGTATGATAACCTAAAATATCACGGTATTATGATTACAGCTCTAAAATGTGTATTTTGAATGTCTGTATTTAAAAACAAGTAAAATAAAAACAACCTTTCCATTATTTATGAAATAGTGTGCTTCAGTGGACATACTTGGGAATTATCTGAATACTTTCAGGATAAAATAATAATAGTAATAATAATAATAATAGATCGGTTTTATATAGCGCTTTCATAATACTCAAAGCCACTTCCAGTGAATGAAACAACAGCAAATTGCCCAAAGTTCTGCCAATCTCCGTCAAAGAGTTCTGGGAGTTGACATGGTCACTATGTTGTTTCAGTGCAGCAAGGGAGTAACTTTGATTTTGACATTGGTGGGGACACAAAAGTGCTCCACGACAGTTTTTTTTTTTTGCATTACCAATCATAAGTTAATGGCATGCAGATGCTATATGTTAACGAGCCATCCTAATGTTTAGGGAGTTGGTCTTTAAATCACAGGATTGCAGGCTCAAATCCCACGATTAGGCTACCTCTGTTTACACAACCATCCATGACTGGAGTGACCTTGAGCAAAACAACTAACCCAACATTGCTCCAGAGACTGTAACCAATAATGTGTTCTTATAAGTCGCTTTGGATAAAAAAAGTCAGCTAAGTGTTATGTAATGTAACTCATATAATGAAAGTCAAGGAGGCAACTTCAGAGAGTTCTCAATAGTGGTGGGCCGTTATCGGCGTTAACGTGCTGTGATAATTTGAGAGTCTTATCGGGCGATATAAAAAATATCGCTGTTAATCTATTCTCAAAGTTGGGTTGGGAACTGGCAGTTTATGGAGGTCGCTAATCTGTGGGGGATAGTTGACAAAATCTGCTCTGTTGGAACAGACAGCGCTCCTAATATGGTGGCCGCAGGGAGGATACTGCCCTTCGAGCATCTGCCGTGTGTTGCACATGTTGTACAGAGAACGATTGTAATGTCACTGCGAGAAGGGGGTTTGATGCTGCACTTGCCAAGTGTCATCAAATGGTGGGACATTTCAAACACAGTCCGGCCAACGCAGACGAGCTGAAAGTCCAGCAAACCTCCCTTGGGCAAGTTCAGGAGCCGCTCGTGCAAGATGTTCCAACACGGTGGAATTCCACCCTCGAGATGATCAAGCGCGTGAGGCGCAACAGAGACGCACTGCACACAACGCTATCTCAACAGCAGCACCATCTGGCCCTCCCAACAAGTGCTGAATATGAGAAGTTGGCGAAGCTAGAGAAACTGCTGGAGCCATGCATGTGAATAAGCTGGTCTGTACGGAAGAGTATTAGGACCAGGTACAAGAAAAAATATTTTATATTTTGCCTGTCGAGAATAAAGTCCAAATGTCGAGAATAAAGTCGAAATGTCGAGAATAAAGTCGAAATGTCGAAAATAAAGTAATTAGATGATGGACCAGAGGAGTTGACTTTTTTCTCGAAAATTCGACTTTATTCTCGACATGTCGACTTTAATCTCGACAGGCAAAATATTATTATTTTTTCTTATGCCTGGCCCTAATACTCTTCCGTAGGTCTGCCTAAGTGACTGGTGGAAGAAGGAAAAGTAGCGCTTGAACTGATTAACAAAAAGCTACTGATGTAAACCTTGTACCGTACTAATTTTCATGTTTAACTGAATAAACCGTTTAACACAAGTAAATTTTATTGAGCATGTTTTTTTTTCTTCACCAAATATCAAAGTAGAACAGTTTTCTCAAGCAATCAGTGATGGGTTTTGGAAACAGGAAATGAGCCCCTGGTTTAATGCACCCCCTGTATTAAGAAACCCTATCTCAAAGACTGATTTTTTTAGTCATTACTTGGGTAGCACGCATATTCTGAATGAGCCATTTTAATCTAGATTAATTTCAAGATTTCAGTGAGATTAATCTAGATTAAAAAAATTAATCTATGCCCACCACTAGTTCTCAACTTTATTCTATTATAAAGGATGTTTGGGGCTGTAGCGGTGAAACAGTGCATAATACAGTACATTCTGTAATTTTCATGATTTGTCTACTCGTTTTAATTGAATTAATGGAGGATGGATATTTAGGCTATTGCAATGACCGTATCTGCTAATGTTGTGATGACGTTCGTGAATGAATCGATTCCCCTTTGTCTGTCTGTTGTGTCCGCCCGCTCCGTCCTAAAAGTCCCTGCAACTGTGCAGCAGCCTAGCTCTAACGATGCGCCCTGTCACGTTGCTAAAACCTGCCTAGTGCCTAAAGAGCAGAAGAAGCCTAAATGCTTTTACGAAGGGTTTCCATTCATGAAAGGGATTTTCCTTAGTTAAAACTTGACAGAGACCCTGCACTTACATTCCTGACTGTGAAGAATGAACGAATGTCTCGTTTCTTGGGAAGGGGTCTGTCATCCATTACCAATGTCAAGAGAGAGAGAGACGACGGGGGGTGGGGGGTGGGGGGTGGAGTGACAACTGGGATAGCCAACCAAGTGTAGCGAGAAACGGGTAGCTAATCAGACAAGGATATCGACATGAAAGAGGGGGGGGTTTCGAGCTGTCACATACATTTAACCCTTTATGTGCCATAATAATGGAGGACAACGGTTGTATTGGTCGTGATTACACAGTAGCGGGCTGAATTTTGGGTAGGGACGTGACCCTAGCGTCCCTACCCAAAATTACGCCCTTGCAGTGCAGTATCGTACAGGTGCCTGTACCGCACTTCTTCGCTGAGTCTGGATTCGAATTGGTCCATCCTGTTTGTCGTTTTCCGCGCGTGCCAAGATACAAATTTTGACTGGTGCACGACTACGCGGCAACCAAAAAAATAGACGGGGGAAAAAGGCTCGCCCCCTTCAGCATTCACCTTCCATGCATTCATCTCCAGTAGACTCGATTACTGTAACGCTCTTTTAACTGGACTTCCCAAAAAGAGCATAAAACATCTGCAGCTCATCCAGAACGCTGCTGCTGGAGTTTTAACCCGGACTAAGAGAACTGAACACATCACACCAGTTTTAAAATCTTTACACTGGCTTCCAGTCAGTCACAGAATAGATTTTAAAAGCCTGCTGATGGTTTACAAATCCCAGAACGGTTTAGGCCCAAAATACATCTGTCATATGTTCAGTGAATATAAACCCAGCAGAGCTCTTAGATCCAAGGACTCAGGTCAGCTGGTCCAGTCCAGAATAAACATGGAGAAGCAGCATTTAGCTGTTATGCTGCAAACAAGTGGAACAAACTGCCAGTGGAGATTAAACTTTCACCAAATGTAGACATTTTTAAATCAAGGTTAAAGACATTTCTGTTCTCATGTGTCTATGCATGAAATATCTTTTAACTTATCTAGACTTTTGCTTGTTTTTAAATTCATTTAAATTATTTTATTTGTTTCTCTTTATATTCTTTTATGTATTTTTAATGCTTCGTACACTCCCTGCTGCAATGATTTTATTTTATGTAAAGCACTTTGAATTGTTTGTACATGAAATGTGCTATACAAATAAATTTGATTTGATTTTGATTTGATTTCAGCCATCATACAGCCTGAAGAGCTGCCTGCTTGTCACTCACAGCAAGCGGAGGTGGTCGGGGGGAGGGGCACTACCATGGATGTATTATATTAACTGGATAATGGACTGCAAAATGGCCGCCGTTGATTTCAATGGAGTTGCTCACCTGGCGCATACGCCGAAAACGTTTCTGACTTCCGGGTTTACTTCCGCGTTATGCGGCCCATAGAGCATGCGCAGTAGAGTCCCCCCCCCCATGATGCTTTGGGGCCTCCCATCATGCCCCGGGGCGATGAGGACGTGCACGTACGTACACATCACAGTTGCGCGTACACAGCTATGACGTCACGCTGGGAAAAGAGACTTTTCTGGGGCTTTTCTGGCTGTTAGAAAACTTTTTGATGGATAAAAAGTCCATGACTTACAAATATAGAATACAAAGATTAGTAAATAACGGCGGTTTCAGCTGGAGGCGTCCTGTGAACAGTTTTACAGGCATCTCTTTTACTATTGCGGTCTATGGGAAAAATGCTTTTTGGGCCACAGGGATTTTTTGTTGCAATACCACGAGTGGCTAACTGGGGAAAAAAAAAAAAAAAAAAAAAAAAAAAAAACGACGTGCCGGCTGAAGCTGGAGTTACGGTAGGCGTCCACTATTCCGGCACGTCAAGCCGTATCCAACGCATTCAATTCATTTTCAATGAAATCCGGCCGATCGTTGTCGCCGTGCTCGCAAAGCATGCTGGGATTCCGGCACGGCGAGCGGCGGACCTGCGGCACGTCAAAAAGTTGGGCTCGGCCGGACTTTATGCAAATTTGCCACGGCAGACGGAGTGCGTTATCCAATGACAGTAGATCATGTGTTCTCCTGTGTCGCAGCAGCACAGCAGCTCTCCTCGCTCGCAGATCCGGATCCATGGTACAATATGAAATAATGTTCCATTGCTGACGATTTATAGCCTACACATTAATTTCCCTCCAAAACTCAAATTTTTAGAGGGAGAAACTTCGGTTGGTTAAAATCACAAGTTATTTACTTTCCCCCGGAGCCATACACGCCCCACACACCCACTGTAGTAGCAACACGGCGACAACTAGGCATCCAATCTGGCGAGTTACGTTGACGTGCCGGAATAGTGGACGCCTAGCCTTACAGTTGATGCGTCTGTCACGGCGGTGGCGGACCGTGACGTCAAAATGACGTTTCAGGCCTGGTGCTTGCCTTGAAAAGACGGCGCATCGCGTTGTCGTGCACCAGCCGATTTTTGTAACTTGGCTGCGCCGAGAACGACAAACCGGATGGACCAGGCTCAGTCAGGAGGTGCGTTTGTACAGGCAGCTGTACGAAACTGCAGTGAAACAGCACAGGGAGCACGTAAACTCCCAAAACTGGTGCACAGAGATTGGCAGAACTTTGGGGAAAGAGGGAGAGTTCTGTAAGAATGTGTGGAAGAAGCTAAGGGACAGATACGTGAAGGCAAAGAAGAGGGCAGAGACTCAAAAAGTGGTGATGCCGGGGGCTTCAGACCTTCACCTCTTTTAACTGAATTAAAAAATTTAAATTATCCGAATACTGCAGCAGTATAATTAATGACAGTATTCCTCCTCTTCATTGTTTTCTTCTCCACTTTCGTGGTTGTACAGTAGTGGTAACCTTAACGTAGCAGCGCCACCTCTGTGACGGAGAAAATTGCAACGACTGGCGCATCGATTTGCGCCACTATATTTTGCGGGCACGAAATCGTGACATCATCAACACCGCTCGCGCTAGCAGACGCGGCAACCATGCTAGAGCCTTGAGAGGCGGCGCCGTATCCATTTATAATACATCCATGGGCACTACGCTGCAGCTGCATGCGGCGTGAGGGACCTCCACTTTCTGTCTGACGAGATGTCACATAAAAACAAAATCACATTAAAAAAAAAACGCTCATACCGCAGGGACGGTATCACAGAATTTTTTTTGGTTTTGAAACCTTGACTGTTTAATATCGTGGTATACCTTGAAACCGGTAACCGGCCAATGCCTAGAATTGACAGAATAACGCCTTCTTGTGAAGAGTCATAAAATACACAGAGCCTCAGGTTAAAATAGATAAGGTCCTACCTCCATCCTGCACTTCAGTTTTTTTGTCAGCAAGGTAATATAAAGCATTGAAATATTCTATGCACTGCCTGTCTTATCTTACAACTTATTTTGATGGTAACCCTTATCACGGTAGTTCCATAGATTCCAAAAAACGTTCTCCTATTTCCTCTTCAAATGAAAGTTGTCCATCCATCCCTTTTCTGAACTGGCTTCTTCCAATTAAGGGTCACAGCAAATTAAAGTTGTGCCTACTGTGATCTGTATAAATTATTTAGAGCCAAACAGATGGGAACACTTGGCCCAGGTTTTTTATTTCTTTTTCCTTTGAGGTACATGTGCAATTACAAGACAATTTATTTCCATGACTTCAAAATTATTGAAGGTGAAGCCAGTTTTTATTGCTTTGGGTTGAATGTTAAGTATGAGAAAAATTTAATTTAATACGTGGAAGTCCCCGTGCAAAATCTTAAAATGAGACGCACCAGAGAAGGTAAACATAGATTTGAAGACTAATAAGATGTGAATAGTTTCGGACTTCTCTTTATTTCATCCAGACACTTTAATTCCTTCGCAGTCAGCTCAGATGGCGCGACAGGGGACACAGAGAATTACTTTGCACAACACAACTGTATGTCATTCTCACACCTCAGCCTGCCAGGCAGTTTATTATCCTTATGATCACATGTGCACAAGCACGCAGAAACCCACACGCTAACACAAACACCAACACCATTGTGCCTTTGACATTTTGCAGTGTGGCAAAAGTAGCAGAGAACCAGGTTGTCACCAACAATACACGTCAAAGAGCACACAACTCGTTGTGAGTCACTTGAGTTCTGTCAGACAATTGTCACAGAAAATGACAAATGTACTGCAACAAAACTTCAATAGTGGGGGAGATTATGCCAATTAACATCATGCAATGAATGCGAGAAGGCTGTTGGCATTCTGTTGTTCTTTAAAATATGACTGAGATCGAACGTCAAGGAGAGTTCAGCCTTTATATTATCTTTTTGGATGCGTCAGCATGCTGGGATGAAAAAACCCTACAGTTTTATAATCTTGTCCTTTTTTCTTTTACAGGAAGGATATTGTGCTTGTTAGATGCTAACGGGCTGACCTCTGAACATTAATAGCTACCGAAATCTGCTTTTGATTCGGTTTCAGAGAATAAATCACAATACACACGAGACTTCACATGCTTTCTATACACTGGACACCATTAAAATGTTTGAAGGTAGAAGATATCATTATATACAGCATATATATGCTAGTTGCCATTTTTGCACTATAAAAAAGTTTGGTAGTTTTTTGTGAAATCTAATAAGGCCTCACTTGCATGTCCTATTAAGACTGAACCTCTGCTGTTAAATGTGAGCTACGGGTATACTGTGGTGCATCTTGTACTTGTGTTGACAAAACCCCGGCACTGGAGAGGACGTCACACACACACACACACACACACACACACACACACACACACTATCACATAAGTTGTCTCTCAAATTGCTCAGCTCTCATATCCTCACTGTCACTCTCATCCAGCGTCATTTGGCACACTGGACAGGAAACATGTCAGACACAAAACTCTGGACTTTTATAGTGTGGCGCCGGCTGTGAAGACAAACAGATGGGGGCAGCTTGCGGCCATACCAAGAAAACATGTGGAGATATGCAAAACAGCCTCCAATAAAATGACTTTTTGGCTGAAATCACTGCCAAAGGAGGAAGCCTAAACAGTATTTGAACAAACTTGATTGCCTGAGGATACTCACCATTAATCTGAGGCTTACACAGCATTGAGCCAGCTCAGTCTATAACTATATTAGGATTATAGTAATGAGGGGGGCAGGTGGTAGATGGCGCAGATGCTTGTTATTTCACACATTTGGGTAAATAAGTGTGAAGGTCGTGTTATCTTAGGCACACAGTGGATGTGTGGTGGCTGTGGTCACAGCCTTCAGCTAAGCTTTCCTATAGGTCTGAGACTGAATGTAGAGTCAACACGTATTTTGTCAGATAACGCTGTGGTTATATAATGAAGATTTTATTAGAGCAGGGCGGCAGTCTGGAAATGCTTTAAGCGACCACGATTTTTTCTATCGTAATATCTGACGCATTTATTCGTCTGGCAAAAGAAGGAAAAAAAAAAAATTGTGAATGGGCGCAGCTTCATTAGGAAGCCGGCGACATTAATATACACTCACGCTTCACTGTTTTGCCATGGAGCGCAGTCATGTAAACATGCTGTATGTTTACAACCAGCCGGTCTGTTCGTCTCACGCTGTGATATTTACAGTCTCACACAGGCCGCTCGAATAACGAGCAACTGGTTGGATTTGGGTTCAAAATGTTCATGTTTGATCAACTATCAAAACAAAGCAAAAATAATTGATGATGAAAAAGCAACACAACACGACCACAAAGAAAACTGTCAGCGAACAGGTGTGTAAGTTTATAAAAACTGGCTGCTTAAAAAAAAGAAAAGGAGAATAATGATAATCGACACAAAAATCCCTATATATTGGTAAGGGTGCTGGTCCAGGACTCCAACATCACATCTGACGCTGTCGGCGCTGACAAATAAGATTTACAACAAATTCAATAAAGCACGGTAACAAGAAAGAATAGACACATCCGCTGTGTAATATTAAAGCTGCTGTTGAGTTAAAGTGCTGAGGGATTCAGTTATGAGCATGGTGGAATTAGTAGAATAACGATTCTACATTTAATTTTATAATTAAAGTTGAATAGCATAATTGCAATCTTTCAGCCCTGCAGAATAGCAAACTGGCTTTTCATTCAAGTTTATATCAAGTGAAAAACAACATCCTTACAACATCTGTAATGTGTTGGGGGTTGTGCAGAGAGACGTATTATGATTAAGTACAGGAGAAATCTGTTTCATTTAAATGGATTAAAAAAACTGACTGATTTTAGTTATTTACGAATCAAAGCGAGTTTATACTGAAGAATGACAGCAGCCCCTCGTTTGCACGGTTGGTCATGTTTAGTGTTATGAAATTGTGGACAGGTCCAGCTATTTTAAACGACCAAATATTCATGTTGGTGATCTTATTTCAGCCCATTTCACTTGTACATCCAGGGCAGATTATATAAATGTATGAATGAAATAATTGGCCCTTCTTTTTCAGACAGGTAAGTTTGGCTATGTGACCGACCATAACACTGAGCTGTAATTTGCAAAAATGAAGCTATTTTGCCTCCCACATTCATATGAATAATATTCATATAGAAAAGACAAAATAACACATTTATAATAGAATAAAGTTTTTCTGAGAATAACAAACTATCATGAATCATTTCTATAAGTATGCGGCACAGAACATGTTGGATGCAGATGGTGCAAAATGCAATGGTGCGGACACTCGATAGAGCTAACCCTTTCTTTCGTGCACTGTTGCTTGAAAAGTTGATTTCTAAGGGCCAAAAAATTCCAAATGACTTAACAGCAAAACTGTTCTTGAAGTCATGCCATCATTTGTAAAAGTACGAAAGAACCGAGAAGGACTCTTACTGTTCCAACTGTTGTCACAGCAGCAAACACAGTGGAGGAGTATGGAGACCAGGCAACATCTCCAACAGCTGCATTCAGGTCAAAGGTGAACATTGGAGTCCTGCAAAAAGACACAGACCTGTTAGGAAATTAAATGCAGAAGTTGTCCTTATGCTAATTACCTGACTGCAACACATCTGATAAATGATTTATCATACTTTCTTTTTAAAGAAAGACCCTCGCATCCTGCGGACAAAAACTGTTTAATCTTATTTTTTTGGTCTTTTTTTCTGTTTCGCTGTAAAACCATATTTCCTTTTTTTTTTTTTTTTTTTTTACAATATACACAGTCACTTGTGAAATATGTAAAATCTGTAATAGGGTTACATACATGGCTCTAACAGATATATCTTTGTCATTTATACGTGATGTATTGATTTGGAATGATTTAATTCTTATTATTATCCTTTTTCTTCTGTGTAACAGCTGTCCGAACGCACTGGACGTGTCATTCACAGAAATCCCTGTATACTGTGTTTGTGTTCACTTCTCTGAGGACACTGAACACAACGGCTGTGGGCACAGTACACAAATCCCATCTATTACGTTATAAAGCATACTGAAATGTTAGCCAAAATGCTGCTATCAATGTGACTGAAGCAGGTCTGAAGCGTGTTAATGACTGGATAATGCAGAGATCAATAAAACTATTGTTCAGATTACTGAATGTAAATTGATATTCAGCAGACAGAATTATGGACCTAATGATTCCCTGTTTTCTGTCCGTGTAGAAGTGTTTCTAATGCAGAGTGGAACGGGGATCTGATAGTGTTCACTAGAAACACGTGTTGAGATGAAATCTAATTTTAGATGCAAACGGACACACTTGGAACTCTTCACTGATGAGTGGATCGGCCAACATGTCGATGCCTATTGTGAACAGAGCTTTAGAAACCACCCAAATTTCCTTTTCTTTCCTGAACCGAGTACATTCCTCAACTCTCATAACAAGGACAAGAAGTGAATGTCGTGATCTGTAGTTTTTGGGCTGTCTTTGGAGTGTTCTGGGGTTTTCAGTTCTATTTTGGTTTTAGTTTATAAGTTCTTTCTTGTGTATTTAGGTTTTGCTTCCTGTGTTCTGCTCCAGTTTATTTTTTCAGTTTTTTAACCATGGCTCTAGTCTTTTTCTGAGTTTGGTTTTCCCTGTTGTTTCCCGTGATTGTCCTCAGCTACCTTTATCTTTGTCTTGACCACAATGTAACCACCTGTTCTTATGACTCACCTGCATCCACTCATTCATTCACCCCAGCCAGTGTATACGCTTTGTGTTCTACCCGTATTAGGTTCTCTGTTGAGTTGTTTTTAATTAAGCCCTTTCATTTCTTTATATGCCCACCTCTACAGTTTTGTCTTCTCTCGCATTCTCTTCTCAAGCTCACCAGAAATCTCATCAGAAATAGACCAGAATGATAAACAGCGGCATTTAACACTCTTGCCATTATATAGATTTGAATGTGTGTTTCAATGTTCATATGTCACATCATAAACAACTTGGCTTCGGTTAAGTGTAAACCTGTTTAAAATCCTTTATAAAAGGTCAATGAGTCTGACTCACTGTTTAAAGAGATTCTTTTAAACAGCGTGACAGAGCACTCAGCTATTGTGATTCATCAATGATGAAGTTCGTCTATGAGATTCAGGTTTTTCAAACTGTTCAACAGGATTCACAGTATCAGCCTTCACAAAAAAACCAACCTGTACTGCTTTATTTTGCTCCTGGCAGTCAAACACTTCACTTTGAATGTATTTCATTGTATTGCAGTGTCGAAGTCATTCCTGCTGCACATCTGCTCAATGTGTTCAGCTTTAGACAGTGTCCAACCCCCCCCCCCCCCCCCGTTTAATCATTTACACTTTACAACTGGCACACAGTACTTTATCATTCAGTAGCAATAAATTAAGATTTTAGACGCTCCAGCATAATTGTATTTTTCCTGAAAAAAAAACTAAGAAAAAAGTTCAGCATCTTAAGGATGTTACAGATCACACTTGAAATCTGCGTCTCTTATAATGAGCGAATGATTACTATCATTATTCAGTCAAGCTGTCCGTGCTGACAAGATGTGGGAGGCACTGTGGGTGAGTCAAATGAGCCAGGAAAATGATGCTGGACCCATGACGAGTATAAGGTAATAAAGACTAATGCAGCACAATATCATGGACAGATTACAGGAATGCTGATTGCCCCTGTACCTAATTCTCTGAGGGTACATAAATATTTGCAGACAAAGCATTACCAGTGTTGCTAATATCATAATGACTCAGCATTAAGAGGCTAATGTTGCTATTCTGTAGCCAACAGCAACATTTTCTCTCCAGATAGATGAAGTGACTTGTGAATGTGTCTTAAAGTTTCCTTCAGCTAAAAGATGGAACAACAACAGCTTTAATAAGACAGAAGTAAAATATTCGACGATACAAAATAAGATTTAAAAAAAAAAAAAAAACAACATTCTTTTATATACATATTACAACCCTAATTCCCCAAAAAGTTGCTGGATGCTGTGTAAAATGTAAACAAAATACTTAAATCTCATAAACCAATGTCTTGTTCACAATAAAACAAGGAAAACGTGTCAAATGATGAAAGAAAGACATTTCACGGCAGCAACACGTCTCTGAAAAGTTGGGAGGGTGCAACAAAAGTCTGAAAAAGTAGCTGGAGGAACATGCTGCAACTAATTAGGTTAATAGGCTTACAAAAGAACCTTAGAGAGGCAGAGTCTCAAACAATATTTTAAATTCTTTTGTCAAATCATGGAAGCCACATTCTCTGGACCAAAAGGAGAGAAACCATCCGGTTTGTAATCAGGAAGTAACTCAAAAGCTTGCATCTCTGATGGTATGGGGGAGCATTAGTACCTATGGAAGTGGCACATCTGGAAATGCACCATCAATGCTGGAAGACATATACATGTTTTAGAGCAACATATGCTCCCAGTCAGGTGATGTCTTTTTCAGGAAAGGCTTTGCGTCACAGAGTCTGGGTGCTGGACTGGCCTGCCTGCAGTCCATACCTTTCACCACGTAAAATGCATTCGCACATCGTGAAACACAAACTACAACATGAGTGTTGAGCTGCTAGAATCGTATATATCAAACAAGAATGGGACAACATTTCTCTCCCAAACTTCCAGCAACTGGTCTCGTCGGTTCCCAGACGCGTACAGGCAGTTGTTAAAAGAAGAGGGGGTGCTATGTGGTGGTAAGCATCCCCCTGTTCTAACTTTTCTGAGACGTATTGCTGCCATCAAATTCACAATGACACTAAATTATCCACGAAGCAATAAACTGTCTCACTCTCAATATTTGATATGTTTTCTGTGTTCTGTTGTGAATAAAATGTGGATTTATAAGATCTGCACATCTTTGCATCCTCTTTACATTTTACACAGCCTCTCAGCCTTTTTAAAATTGGGGTTGTATATGACAGCAATAATACAGGTCATAAAGATGTGAAACTTCTTTTCACCCAACTCTGAATTTAAAAGGAAGGCTATAGCACTGAGTGAGTTTTTTTTTCTTAGTTTTTAAATCAGATGGGGATCCTTAGCACAGCAACAAGTACATGGTCCCTCAACAACTATGACACGGCCAGATTTTGTCAACAGCAAACTCATTTAACCCTCTGAGGTCTATGATCACGTCAGCCCCAGAGGGTTAAGCAGGGAAGGGTCACAGCAGTACATAATCAGAAATGTTTGCCACAGACGCGTTTACACTTCTCGATACTGAAGTATCATACTACATGATATTGAAATTATGACAAATCTATGGCGTATTGTGAGACAACATGCGTGCCTAGAGTGAAAACTGTACCGTGTATAGCAGATGCAATTCACTCGATTTCTTTCCCTAAACAAGTTTACTGGACTCTTACCTGATGGTATGGTCCCAGATCTTGACAGTCCAGTCTGAGCTGCAAGAGATGAAAACCTTTGGATGGAAGGGGTTCCACTTTACTGCATCTACTGCCATGCTGTGGGCATCATAGGTCTCCAGGAACTGGCTTGAATAGGTCTTGGAGCACTCGGGAATAAAAGCAAAATCTACATTTTAACTAAGAAGTTCATATTTTTAAGATAAGACAAAAATGTGACATAAAAAACAAACACCATGCAAGACGAGGCTGACATAAACCCGGCAAAGTCAACAATGAACTGACAAAGGTCCCCTCAGTGCAACAGAAGAAAAAAAACTATACAAATGTTTTCACAGGCAGAGAATTTGACTTCCTGATAAGAGAGTGTGTGTGAAAAACAAGAAACAAAAAGACATTACTTGAGCTAAATTGGCTTGTGGAGGAACTAAGAGTTGACATTTTATTGTAATTGCTTTATTTGTCTGGGAACAACTTTCCACTGATAGCTGAAGAAAAATTCTTATGGTTAAACTTCTTGTTTGAATGAAGCCAGAAAAAAGCAATGCATGTGACAGTTTTAATCCAGTTTGTTTACTGCTTACAGAAAAGAGTTTAGATTGCAGGGATAAATCAATGAGAGACTCTGGGGTGAAACAAGCTTCACAGGTTCTGGGGACAGCTGTTGCATTTCAAAACACTGACAGTTTGATTCTTCACCTGAAGCTAGGTGTAAGATTGTTTATTCGTCCTTTCTAAAGGTGTCTCTGCCACTGAACCTTGAGGTGACAGATGGAGCATATTGTATCGCACATGCTGGGTGCATGTCTGTCTGCAAGTCGGCTTGGACCGCCAGGTGTGTAAGGCACTTTTACACCACTGAAGCCAATGTGTCGGTCAGTACTTCACAGTTAGAACGACATAGTATCCGACACTTTCCATTTGAATTCCTTGGTTTTAGGTATCAATATAAAAATGATCAAGTCCTTAACAGGCCCTAAAATCAGGTCAATACAACCTCATATGAACAACAACAAATGACATATTACACCATGTGATTATATAGGGAACACAAACAAAGTCAAACTGAAGTTCTCTGACAGACGCTAAACCACAGACCAGTCGCTAAACCCCAGAGCTCATTAGAAATAAATGTAAAGCGACAGAAAAAGGAAAGACAGCGCGCTCTAATTACAGCATCTTCAGACCACTATATCTAAATATAGCATACAGTGTATGCATCTATTGCTGTATCAAGGTTTAAAAAGTTGTATACTGTATTTCAATAGTTGCCACATGCAAATAAATCTTAAATACTGTTTATGTGCAAAGGTATATCATATTAAACGGGGTTACTTGATCTTTTCTCAATATTTTTTTCACAAATTTAAGTAATAGGTGACTCCTTTCAATGATAGAGCTCCAGCTTAACTTGTTTTTGTCATAACGGTAGAGCTCAGAATGCAGCACTACAGACAAAATTACCACGCAGCAGTTGGCTTTACTGATTGTGTTTGGATCTTAATTATAAGTTATAATGAGTTCCAAAACTGTCTCCGAAACAACCTGGGCATGTGTGAGGACTCATGGATACCTGACATTTAAAGAAGCCAGGAATTAATGTGAGGACCGTGGCCTCACTCTCCTTATGACCAAGTAAGAGAGAGTTCATCAATCAAAATGAAAACAATAAATGTATGGTAACCTCAAACGACAAACTTATCGGTGCCTTTTGATATCAAAAGCATGATGAGAAAAAGAATATGGAAGGAAGGGGCCAGCTCAAAACTGTTGGCTGTCTGAAAAGGACAGTGAGTATGTCTGCTTAAGGGCGTGAATTAAACTCTTAATGTCAAGCCAAAGGGGGCCATGTGGACACACGCAGCTGCATACAGTATGTGGACGATCGCACACATATAACAGCACTATTAATGGAATATTTCTGGCTTATGTGTCCTCTATAGTGCAACTGTGGCAACAAAAATCTGTCGGAGAAGTAAAAAAAAAAAAAGGAGCTTCCATTTTACAGAACAGATGTGCGAGAGCTAAGTTACAAATGGTTTCTAATGTCACTTTAGAAATGCCCATTATAATATCGTGAAATTACAGAACTTCTAGTATCTTTCTTTCTTTCTTTCTTTGTCTAAACAAATGGCTTAAGGAACACATAGTAGATGAGAAGATTTTACTCCCGTTATCAGGACAGGCATGCCCGGCGAGTTTTGTCTAAAATGAGGATTACTAGTCTGATAATAATGATGTGCCCACAAAACTATCAATATTAATATTAATGGCATATTCTGCACCTATAAAACATATATAGTATAAAATCAGGGCACACTGTGAGAGCAGGTTTGGCTCTATTCTATGTCCGAACCTTTATTTGTTATGTTACATTATATTAGAAGCATATGCTACAGCTGACCCTGCACATTTTTTATGTTTTTGTGTGTGTGTGTGTGTGTGTGTGTGTATAAGGAAAGAAAGGAACACACTGAGAAAAATGCAGGAGGGGGAGAAATGTTTAAAGTTAATCAATACAATAATCTGAATTTTATAACATTCACACATGTGAAATGTTTGTGCCATTTTATATTGTGGGTTTATGTCACACACATACTGTATTGTAAAATGACTGGTGATTAACACAACAAAGCGTGTCATAAATCAGTCGAGATAGTTCTGTTATTGAGTTATTGTGACTCGTGTTACTCTGAGTGCCTAAGTGAGCCATGTCAACAGCATGCTTGATGCCATTTTAGAGGTGTCATTCAGCCAAAACCAGCATAGTGAAATCCTTGATACATACCATGTGTATTTTCCCCTCCTCAGTGCCAACTAAGAAGAGATAGTCAATCTGTTTATGGAAGTCGAACGATGTACCACAAGCTGTACAGAGGAGGAGTCGGGACACACACTGTTATAGGCACCGGTCTGACATACATATCTGACATCAATATCAGATTACTGTCAAATAGTGTAGTACTTGGACAAGCTAGTTAGTAAGCCTTACCAATGCTTGGCAGCTGTGCACTCTCAGGTCCCTCAGAGACAGAACTGTCCATTGACAGTCTGATAATGTCTGTAAAGACCAGCTCATTCTGTAACCATGCAAATAACACAGTGATGTAGCTACAGGTAAGTACAAATGCTCGTGAAAACAACAACAAAAACCCTACAAATTTGATCAAACACACAGACTCATTTATCTATAAATCCACATATAAATAATAAATCAACAAATGTAATTAGCAACACATAGATGTGCACGTTACAGAAATGGTATATGTAATTAAAAAAAAATTCCCTTTGCTTACCTTGACAAGTGTCCAGGATACAACTCGGCCATCAGATGACACGGAATAAAAATTGTGGTTGTTGTCCATATCGTCACTCTGCCAGCGCACCTGAAATGAATAAGAAAACCCACTGAAATCAACACTTTTAGTTAAATATCCAAATTAATATTTGTCAAAATATATATGTGTGCAATTTCCTTTATTCTGTAGCATCTAAAATGCTGTATTAGGATAAGAGTACTCAATAAATTGGCATCACATTAATAAAGATGAGTTATGCTTTCTCGCTTCTGACCAAGTTGTTTGGTAAACCGTTTAAACAGAGAAAAAACTAATGCAAATGCATAAATGGACACAAGGTAATCAAAGGTGAAGTGGCTGACATTCGACAGAACAACACACGCACGCACACACACATAGACATTGAACTCCCTGTCTGCCTCTGCCATGCCCCATGCCCCCCCCCCGCCCCACACCCACCTGCCAGACAGGATCTGTGTGCTTGCCAGTCTTTGCAGTACTCTTGTAAACAGGTTCTTGTCCTTCCTCCCTCAGATTGTAGACAGCCACACAGCCATCATAGAAGCCTACTGCCACCAAGAAGGGGTGCTGCTCATGTATGTCAAGGCACAGGATGCCAGAAGTTGTGGGGTAGAGGTACTCTGGGAAAGCAGAGTTCTTCAACGAGTAGAAGACAAGCATACCGCGTCCCTGCTTACGGAAGTCATCTATTCAGGGGAGGAACACAAGAGACAGGATTAGGGGATGCAAAAATAGAAAATACATAAAATTGACCATGCTTAATATCCTTTGTACTTACATGAACCCATTCCCACAGCAAACATGTCCTGATATTTGCTATTCCTGTTAAGAACAGATTACTCATTCAGTCATTCTCCACTTTTTGTGACAGCAGAGATGATATACAATCACGAAAACACTAAACCCATTCAGAGGATTTTTTTTGCAGTTTGGATAAATCAACCTACCAGCAGAGGGCAGTGACAGAAAGTCTTTTGGCTTTGTCATATTGAAACTTCCACAAAGGCAGAAGGGTGCCCTCCTGGTCCCTGAACTCATCAGAGGCATCTTCAAAGTATTTAAAATCTGAAGGGACATAAGAGGACAGCATTTAACATGTTTCATAGTCAAAATAGACTGGGACTTAAAAGAACACCTTACCTTGTGCGATGTCGTCCAATGTATTTTGATTGACCATTCTTTCAAAGATCTTGGACGTCTTGCTAACTTTATTGACGTCATCACTCTGTAACCGAAGTTAAACAATGAAAATTGGGAAGAAACTCTACAAAAACATCTAGCATCTTTTGAATTTGATATTTACTGCAATTTATTACAATGGTATGACATTGTCACCAGTCCAGGAGTAGGTAGTTTTGTTAGATTAGAAAACACATTTGGACTAGGCAGTGGTTAAAATAGTATTTTTGACCACTATATGTCAATGTGATGATATTTAAATATTAAATGCATGTTGCGTTTATGCAGGAGAGTTGGTAAACTGTAAACAACAGTGTACCTGGGTTTCCATCAGCATCAGCTTCTTCTTGCTTATGTCATTGTCTTTCTTCAGCTGTGCGGCTTTCTGCTTCTCTTTGTTCTTTTCTTGCCTCTGCAGCTCTTCCAGATAAGTGTCGTAGATCTTCCACTGCAAGGAGAAAGGTTATTGAAGTCATCCCACGCAAGCACAAACATTCGCTGATGCACAGCAATGAGAAAACAAGCACGGCCAAGAACATATCTGTCAAACATATCCAGGGACTCCCGTACCTGATTAGCCGTGGCAGAGAAGTTGCTGCGCGGTGGAGGTTCAGTCTGGCAGCTTCTTTCCTTAAGGAAAAGGAAAATTACCTCATTTCTATTTTGACTACACATCAAGAGTGTGTTTCTCATGCACTTCAATTCTAAATATCTCAACCATTGTGCAGAACACTGAGCAAACTGCTCCTTCCTACCCTCAGCGGATTATTAAGAGTCTGGGAGGCCCTCTCACTGAAGTTGAACTGATTTGTGACTTTCTTGTCAGTTTTGGAGGCAGCGCTTTCTGGTCTTTCCTCTCCCCCAGCGTCCTCTACCTCCCCTCCATCCTCTACAGGTGTAGCCTGTGGAATGTCAGCAAAGGAATGTTGTTCATGTTCAACTTTTTTGCCTTTCGTAGAAAGAAATAGCTCGGCCTCTTTCACATATTGCTTAAATGGAACACAATATATGGCTCAACACAAGAGAAGGGTCTCATTTCAGTGAAAGTAAAATGTTTTACCGGGGTTTCTGTGTGATCCTCTGCAGGCACTGCTCCAGTTTCAATTGCTGCTTTTACTGTGCACATTAGAAATATCTAATCATAACCTGATGGTTCAGAAAGCAAAACTTTTTCCAATGCAGACTGTCTTTTTCTTTAATTTCACAGTACAACTTGAAAGTGACATCTTGTGGCTCCAAGTACGCATTACAACAGAGAGGAAAACATAAGATCACCTGCTACACACACACACAAAAAAACAAGTTAGTGTGAAAGAGAATAAATTCTCAGTCTTGTATATCTGTCAAAGTAACACAGTGCTCTGTTCACACAGACTAAAGTGTAGCATGCCTCAATAACTACCTTTAGGGAGAGCCTCCTTGGCCCTCAGTCTTCGAGCTTCATCTGAGTCTTGATGCAGGAGGCTACCCTCCAACACAAAGTGAACAGCCATCTGATCCACAGCACTGGTTGCCTTGTAGGATCGTTCCTGAGACAAGCGTGAAACAAAAATGTGAAGGTAAGCTTACCCACACAAGGTAATGTGCAGGTAAGCCAAAAGAAAAGCACTTCAAACATAAGACACACAACACTGGCTCATGACAGGTTTCTCGTGTGTTTATGAATATAATAAGAGTAAAGTAAGAACGTCGGCTTGCTTTAAATTACATTCTGCTGCACCTCAATTTAATATAATATATATATATGATACAAGCAAAACTTACATCTGTTCTCTTTTTAACTCTTTCAAATCTTTAATTAACAGCCGGTTTCATTCAGATGCTCCCTCTACCTCAGCCAATAAAGACTTAGTTTTTCCAGGCTTAGTTTTGTTGTGGCTCACCACTTTATGCCAAACTCCATCAGAGAATCATCCATCAGTTCAACAGAAGTATTTTTTAAAATTTCTAAAGAACAAGGGTCTTTCAACATCTACAGCGCATGAGACTGGCATGAGAAGCCATCGTGCTAGCGTCATCAGTATAGTCACACGGGCTCTGGAGAACTATTGTCACTCAGTACAACTGGGCGCTGCATTCAGACGTGTAACTGTCTTTTCAAGGAGGTAGCCATACATTGACTCTATACAAGAAACACTGTCAAGTTCTCTGGGTGCAGGCTTAACTCAGATGAACAGAAAGACATTTCAGCTTGTCTTTGGGAAAGGTTTTACTTTCCAAAAATGACCAAGACCTTCCATACTGTAATACATGAAAGGTGCAAAATCAAGCAAGATAGTATGCGGTTTCAATTGTGTTCATGGCTGAATGGTTCAATACTTGTATATGTGTGAAGGTACCGTCAGAGAAACAAGTGATATTACCAAGGAGAAGATATTTCCTGAAAGGTCCATGGTTAGTTCAGAAGAACAAAGCCAGAGCTCATTCCGCACCACTTACAACAGTGTGACTTTATAGTCAAAAAACGTGCGTGTGTTTGACTGGCCTGTCCACATCTGTATGGTAATGTATGATACACCATGAAGATGAGAATCACACAATGATGTCCACAGACAGATGAGCAGAATAAAGTTTGTATCAAAAGTGTAATTAATTAATTAATTAGTTTCCTTTGTCCTTAACGGTTCAAACTCTTCAACAAATGACACATTTAAGATTTTTTTGCATTTTAGAAAACTTTATTTATTTACTGGGAATGGTATTTGTAAATTTAATGGTGTTACTTTATACAACTAGCAGTAACTTTCTCACCTTGAAGTTGTAGCGGACAATATTTTGGGGAGCATGTGGGTTGTTTGCAGTCAGGATCCTTGTGATTTCCTCTTTCAGCTCCTAGTCATATGAACACAAATTGGCTGTAAGGGCAATGAATGAAACGATAACTTATGAAATAATGAAACTTAATCACAATAAAGTCAGGGATGATTTCCTCAAGACCATGTATTAGTCTTAAACAAGAGAAATAACTGTTTGTCTGGACAGAACAGGCCTATAAAGCCCAGGGACTCAAGGTCTCAAGGGACCCATGATTTTATCCCAGACATATTACATAATCCAGAAAGAGACACAAAATGATATGCAAATGAAATGGGAAATTACCACAATCGGACAAATAAGACACCAAAGAGATGCAAAACAACCAAACTGAAATGTAAATGAATACAGCTGATGCAAAATGGTCCCAAAGAGATACAAAATGACAATAGAGATATAAAATCAAACAAAAAGAACATGATAAGGCATACAAAGTTACAAATAAAGGCCAGAGACCTAAAACGGTCAAAACTGGGTTGGAAAACAATCACACAGGAAGAGGAATGTCAAAATAGCACACAATGACCAAAACAAAAAATAAAATGACCGTAAATAGGGGCAAAATGACATCATTGTCATTCAAAAGTATGTAAAACACCTACATCATTCACAGGTGGAATGACAAACCAAAAATGGCATAGTCATTTTTTGTAGCTGTGTTCTGTGCCTCAGTCCTGAGTGGAACTAATGTGTTGCCAAAAGGGCCTTTTCTAGCATATTCCAATCCTTGACTTACAGTCTCAGAGAGCTCTAGTTGATCTGTAGGCTTGAGGACTTTCCCATGAGTCCACTCCTCCAGACCTTCGCCATTATCCACGGCCTCGTCCTCATCCTGTAATGACACAGAAGGAATGCATGTTTGCAATGACAAACGCCCTCGTCTTTCTCCCAAATGGACGTGTGTGTAAGTAAACCCACCTTTTTCTTACTCGGAGCTTTGACTGACTTTGCACCTGGTACCCTTTGAACATTTGGGCCCTGCGTGAAAATAAATGACAGCGATAGGAATGATTAGCTGTAGAGTTCACGGTAATATCAATAGTTACATTTGAGCGTCGCAACTTTGCTAGTTAGCTAGGTATCGCTAGCTAAAATTAGTTATCAATTACCCTTCTTGGATATGCCGCAGTGTTATTGTTGGCCACGGGCATTGTGACAAGATTTTTTCAAAACTTCATTAAACAGTTTAGCCCAATATGTTATATCGACGTAAAGATGAACTTCTTAACTTGTAAAAAGACAAAAAAAATATTCACTCTGCCGCATCTGCTTGCTGCTGTGTATTGGTTGCCTAGCAACCACTTGCCCAGTCTCAGTTGGGAACGCCAAAGATCCAAACGAAACAGATCTCCCGTTATATTTTTTTTGTCACGATTGTTTAACTTTAATCGTGATATTCTCCCTTAATCAGCTCATAATTTTTTTAAGTAAGGCTCCATGTCTTACTTAAAAAAATGACTCTAAAAGTGTTAAAAGTCTAAATGCCACTGACCGACCTAACATTGTAAAACATCTTATCACAGTTGATTATTACTAATGCTGTTCCTTCTATTTTGTGGTATGAAACACATGTTAAATACAGTATTATTTCCCCCCAAAATTAGATATTAATGCAAGTACGAACTTTGAAGATGTCTTTATTTGATATTTCAATGAATAAAAGTAAAATTGGTTCACAACGCATTTCCGCATGGTCTCCTCTGTGATTGGACAGATTTTGCATGAATATTCTATAGACCCGGAAGTAGGGCGGTACTGCTGTTTTGCTGTCGAGTCACCTCTGTCAGGCAGGATGGAGGAAAACGAGCTGTTATCATGCTGATTAACGAAGGATCCCGACCGCCGAGCATCATTAACAGGAACAGTTAGACTAAAGTCTACGTTTATCTCAGAAGCACCGCATCGTATTTTGTTACGCTTTGCCAAAATGATGGAAGAAATCGACAGGTTCCAAGTGCCTCCTGTCAACGGAGAGACACAGCCTTTGGTAAGAGAGAAAAGACAAAACACGTCTTGTTATGCAAATCAGTCTCTTTTGAATGCAAGTGTTAACATTCTTGTCTCGCCTGTGGTTAATCGTGACAGCTGTGTCACATAATCTGCGCGTGAGCTAACGGATTGCTATTTGCATCCGCAGGATAAACTGGATCTTTGGGATGGGTGTATAGCGACTGAATAAAGATGAAATGACTGTCTTTTTCTCCATAGAGTTCCAAAACAGATACGCATTCGGTATTCTGTAAATAAGCAACCCTTCAATTTGTTGTTACGGAGTAATGAAACTACGCACTTTGCCAAAAACCGTGTCTGTACAGCCCACATCAGTATGCGCTTGTTTACATCAATAGCTGTCAAAGCTCGGTGTTTTTACATCTCGTCATTTGGTGACGTGTTATTTGGTTCGAGGTTGGTGTGAGACCAAAAGATCGCGTGAAGTGGATCTCTGTCTAAATTCTTACCGCGGGCTGAGTCGTTGGCAAACGTGTTGTGGCAGAGCCTTTCCTTCTTATCATTTAAAGTTCAAGATCTGTCAGTAAAATTTGAAAATGACAATTTCTCTATTACATTTGAATAAGTCATTCACCAGAGCAGCTGATCTCATTCCCCCAATTTCCTTTTGAGCATTTATCACAAACCTTAGATAATCCTCATTGGCTGGCCGTATTCCTCACACCTGAAACAAATCCAGCTGCCACTTTTTGAGTGTTTGCCTCGTGGGTTTTGGGAAAAGCAGACCTCCAAATTCTCCTGCTCATACAATTCAGGCTTCCCCTGTCCTGCTACCCCTGAGGCAAAACTCTGGCAGAAGCCACAGCAAGGGTTTTACCGGTACAGAAAGTCTCTTCTCCTATAGAGCAGCGATTCCTTAAAACCAATGGATGGTTTGGACTGTCTGCTCCTGTTTAATCCGCTGAGATTTTTGTGGAGCTGAATCCAATATCAAAGATACTTGGGTTGTGGCTGCACTGCATCAGTGGTCACTTCTTCCCGTAATACTCCAGACTCCCAAAACCATAGAGATTGATCATTTTCATTTAAAATAGTAATAATCGGTGTCAGTCCAGTAACGCTTTAGGTCACTGCGGTGTTGTATTTTATAATTCAAGCTTCTCAAACAGTCCTTCCTGATACATTTACACAGAATCTGACCACATCAGGATCCCAGGGCCCGTGGCACAAATGGCTGTGCATTTTAATGCTAATAGCTTCATTGTGATTCCCAAACCGAATGAATACACTTTGCACCTGCCAGTTTCACACAAATAAAAGGGCTTTGTGTGGAACATGGTGTGATGTATTTGAATAATAATTTATTCTCTTTAAATGAAATATGAAATCACAGAAACTCTCTTTTGCAAAGAATCACGCATTCAGCTTGGATTCACCTGTGAGTGACCACTAAAGGCAGAATTTATTTATGCCCTCTTCACACCGGGATTGCACTGTGAGTAGCCTTGTTGCCATGGTCATATACAAGGATAGTGTTCAACTGTTTTAATAGTCACCTGATCCGTCAGTCTTCGCTGCTATTGGCCAGTGGGTGGCCGCGATGTATAATCCTAGCAACCGCTTGGTGTTTATGCTGTCTCAGCAACCTTGTAGCTCCTCATCATCAGAGAAGGGGAAGGAGTCGCCAGCAGGAGGATACACAGGTGAAGCCGATACCCTGAGTGGTCATTTCTCTAACCCGTGTGTTCTTATGTGATCATAAGTGAGTGTAAGGGTATGTGAATGCATGCTGAAGGTCAGGTCAATGGGCCATGTTTTACTGGAGTACATAAAATGTGTCAAGCAACATAGTCATAGGTGTGCCCCCTTTATCATTTGTTAAAGGCTATGATCACACAGCACATGCTCTATACTACTAAACTATAAACTATTCTGTATTTTTGAATTTGTCTTCTAGAACTTGCTTGCGACCTGCTCTAAATGCAGCGTACCCTGCTCAAAAGGACTACATTGTCATTTAATTTGAACTGTGGCTTTTTTTTTTGCTTGAGTAAGTTGCTCACAAACATGCTGCATGCAAACGAGTTATTTTCCAGACAGAGACAATTTTTTTTGGTGCTGCTAAGTTTGATTTCTTAGAAGTGGCAGGAAATCCTGTCACAGCCTGATACAGAATCCCTTTTGTTAGCCAAGGGGAAGCTGTCCTGTACCAAATAAAAAAGAAATAAAAAGAATTAATTTGGCAGACAGTGCCATTCTGCATCATCACAGTATATCTCTGAAGTGAAGTGTAAAGAAAGGATAAAAAAAGCCTAATGATCTAAGGGAAGGGCCTGTCATGGAGCGGAAAATGCTTGTGCTTGTTACAGTGAGAATACATCATCTCTTGGCTGGGATTTCACAACATCTACAGTACAAGTGTGTGTGTTGTGTTCACTGTTGCAGCCTCATACATTATTCCGGCTAAATGAACAATGCGTTGTCCCCAGATGAAGATGAAACTATTGGTGAAAGTGATGTTGATCATGGAACCTGTGTTCTAAGTAAGAAGTAGGAAGATGTGAGCAGGTGACTTTTCTGTCACTGAAAGTGTTTCATTTCAATGCTTGGCTGCTGAACATAATTGCAAACGCAGTAAGACTTTTGCTCTGCATGACAAAAATGCACTTAGTTATGCAGGTTTATCTGGTTTTGTTGTTGACAGTTTATTCCTAATTATGTTACATAAAAAATTTGTAAGCGAAATAAGCATTTTCTCTGCCTCTGCTGAATACTCATGAATCTTTCATCAGTCCTTTTGAGACGGGAAAGGCTCCATTGTTATTGTCCATTGTTATATGGCCTGAATTGGTGCAATAGTTCTCATTACTGCCATAAGATAAACTGAGTCCAGGTATATTTATCGTTGGATCTTTTTTTCTTTTCTTATTTTTTGTGGGTAACTTTTTTACAATTTTGTCATGAAGCACAAACATGCCTGGGCCACTCATGAATCCAGAATTTATTTTACATCATAGGTCTTACAGGTCTGAGGCTGTTTGAACTGAGGGTCTCATCTTCAGTTTTTTTTGATTGCTCCGAGAATCCTTTAAATATAGAAGCAGAGATGTTGAAAACCAAATGCCTGGCAGGCTTCATCCATGTGACGTGTGAAGTTGCTCAAAGTGCAACAAGGGGAGGCCTGTAGGATCAACATAATGTGGAGCTCTGTCAGTGCAGCAGGCCAAGTACAGCAACAGCAACCCCCTCTGTTCTCACGCAGCCGCCTCTCCATGCCATCACTACTTGCTCACACATGAAAGAGACTGAGCCACCAACACTCAAGCCCATTGATGCAGCAACCTAAGCAGCTATAGTAGGTTAGTGTGATCTTGCCAGGGCGTTGTACACAAGCAGGTTCTAAAACCCGATGTTTTTCCTGACTGTGTTGGCTGGTAATAAATCGGATGGTGAGTTGACTGTGTCCCCGGGAGTGGGTTCAGTTTCACTTACCTCAAGGATGTACTACTCAGAGTGCTTGGAATTGTATTATTAGTAGAACACAGCATGGGATAAAGTCCCAAAAAATAAATACAAAGATAAATATTTGAGACAAAAAAAAAAAGATTTTAGATGTGCTGCAAATATCAGAAAAGTTAGGACAGGGGGCAACAAATCATTTATTGTTTGTAACATCTTTAAAAGATTAGGAGATAAATATCTACAGTTTGCATGTTCTAGAAAGAAAAATGCAACAAAAGAAGACCAGAACTGTTTAGCAGCTGAATTCCAATACCAGTTTTTAGAATTTCTTAATTCATTTCATAATTTCCAAATGCTCACAGAGGGTTGAATTTAGTATTCAAATTGTTTTTAAATCCTGTTTTTTTTATGCGCATAAATGTACTTACATAGCGCCCTCTTTTTGGACACTGTTTTTTTTAGATTCTAGGTAACATGAGGTGAGGTGTTAACATTCTCCACAACCGTGTGTTTCTTCTTCTAGGACCCAGCAGCGTCCTCCGCTTCAGATGCACAGCCTGACACTAAGGGAGAGACTGTGGCCATGAACTACAAGCCTTCACCACTGCAGGTCCAGATAGGTATCATAAGCAGCACACTGCAAACTCTAATCAATAGAGGACATCGCATCTAATTTTATATCAAAGGTTCATTAACAAGCTGTTGTAAAGGGTGTGAAGCATCGTATACGCCGGTGAAATATGTGTGATAAAGTCGTAGTGGGATACTGCAATACGCACATTGGCTTTACTGCATCGTACGAGGTCTCTAAAAGTATAGAACACAATCGATGCCTTAGGATATTCTGCAAGTGAATAGGAAATTGGTAAATATTTATTCCCCAGATATTCCCCAGATTTCTTACTGGTCTTACAAAAGGTTTGAGCAACATTTTTATCTAGTCATAAAAGTTCAGAAAGCTTACAGAAAAGTATTGTTTTCCCCAAATCTCACAGGTCAACATCTCAAAACTGTTCAGTTAAGCCAAATTCCTCCCCATCTTCCGAACCACATTTATTACTCAATAACTTTTTACTTGATTCCATTACCAATCCCAGACGTGCTTGATTTTCATGCATAATGTCGCAATGAGATTGAAAATATTATTGTCAGACAGCTACATATTTTGCTGATGTTTATCAATACGTTCATGTAATAATGGAGACTCTGTGAATAATTGTGTCATCAGATTGAACATGAACAGGCGGCAGCATGTTGGGTAGAAGCCACATTTAACCATGTCCATACTGTACGAAGAGTTCCTTTTATGGATGTGCTTTTCTTAAAAAAAAAAAAAAAAGAAAAAGACAAATGGCAAAACAATTTCCTTCAAATTTTGTTCATGCCAAAAAGAAATGAAATCAAATTACACTTCCAGTTATGGGAAATGGGTTTTGCTGAGCTTGTGTGTTTACTGATGACCTCACTTCCTGTGTTGCCCAGAGAAACAGAGAGATCTCGCCAGGAAGGCTTCAGTGAAGAATGGCACTGTGGGAAGTCCTGTCAATCAGCAACCCAAGAAGAATGCCAGGACAAGGTAAACACCTCCATTGCCTTTTTATCTCAGTGTTATGTGGACCGATTCAGCCACAAATGCTACACTTTACAATTCATTAGCATTACAAGCAAAGTGTTCGGTGCAAAATACTGCAACCGACTCAAATGCAAAACGTGACCACTGTGCGTCCCGCTTCTTAAGGCTTTAATTGCTGCCAGCCTGCTTGGCAGCTATTAAAAACCTTCTAATGTCACAGCCAAACACAGCCAGTGCACAACAAGACATCTTAGAGAAAAGAAATTAGATGATTTGTGAGCATGAATGCTGGGGAAAAAAAAATCTAAACCACGAAGCATAAGCCCAGTTCAGCCCACAGCACTGACAACTGGCTCATCTGTTTAATCCCCACTCTGTGGTGGATTAGTGGAAATATAAGAAAAGCTACTGGTCTGACCCCAGAGAACTGTTAGCGCTGCTAGCAGTCTGAAGGCCGCAGATTCATTTTTGGGGAATAAATGTCATACTTAGGAGGAATACAATGTACACATATGTACAATATGTCTTTTTTAAAAAAAACTATTTTATGACTTGTACATTCTCAAGTGTTTTTCTGGGTGTTTCATTGTGGAACTTTGTCACAAAACGTGAATGTTGGATAGCTTTTCAATTTGTTTACCTCTAATACAGAAGTGTCCTGTGCTGTTCATAGGTTGGTGGTGCCAAACAAAGGCTACTCTTCTTTAGACCAGAGCCCCGACGAGAAGCCTCTGGTAGCACTGGACACTGACAGGTAAGTAAAGTACAATTCATTGCATTAACCTCTGTAACAAATAGAATAACACCCAGATAGAGAAATGTAGATTTTAGGAACAGAGGAGGTGACCTAAAGGGAGAAATTTGCTAGTTTTTGCTAAGCTCTTTCTCTGTCTTCGTGTTACATTAATCCATAGAGCAACTTGACAGAGTTCTTAACAGAAGGGATCCTAAAAAGGGGCAAAGCCTCTCCTCAGGGCTCAGGATTAGAGGACAGTTGGGTGAGGATTTGGACATTCAAAAGCAGCTCAGAGAGAGCGCCCCCCCCCCCCCCCCCCCCCCCCCCCCCCCCCCCCTGTATCAGCAGGTCTGTATTTGACACAGATGAGTCCCACTCTTCATATCCCCCCCGTATGTCGCCACATGAGGCAAACCCTCTCATGTAATGTGAGATCTCTGGCAGTACACAAAGCTTACGTGATACATTGCATCATATACTCTCTCTGAAAAGCTGCTTGACTCTCAACAACACTGGACACTCACTTGTTTATTGTCCACAGTTTAGATTCATGTGCATGCCCTTTGAGCAATGGTGTCATTGTTCCTCTTGTTGAAGACCCTCACGTTCCTCTGTTTCGGGGAAGAGACCCTTAGCTGCATCATTGTGATGTTACCACTCCTCAAAAATAATAGAAAATGAGACTGTTAGTCGGACTAAATTGTTATCCGTTCACTCCTCCATGTCAATAAAGCTAATGATTTTCCCTGGGTCGCAGTATTATCTGTGCTTGTTAAAATGTGGAATCAATCGGCCTCATATGACAACAACTTGCACAAACATATTTTCTTCAGTGGCGTATATAAGTCACAACTCTGTTTTATCATATAATTTCCTGTAGGCTGTAATATTTTCTTCTCTCACGTCTCCGAATGCTATCACATGACAAAGTCTGCACCCTCTGTATGCTTCCACTTGTACCGTTTCTTTTAGTTGTGTTCCTTCGAATCAATCAGTGAATTGTGTATCCACTATGTTTCAGCCTTTATGGCACTGTGGTCAGCGTCTGTTGTTTTTAAGATATGCTTATTAATAAAGTAACTTCCTGTGACCATATGACAGATTTTTTTAAACCACGTTCTGTGGTTTAAAAAGTTTCTTTCATTTCGAGCAGCTGCGCTCATTTGGAGCTGCACTGTTAATAGTTTCTAATTGTTCCTCTTATATCACAGCTGACCTTGCCACCGTCTCGTCTCGTTAGATTTTCACTTCACAGAAAACATCGTTGCTCTACGCGTCTTTTATCAAAATTATAATCCTCGGTGTCTAACTGAAGATGTCGTCTGTCTTTCAGTGATGATGACTTCGACATGTCCAGATACTCTTCATCAGGATACTCCTCAGCCGAGGTGAGATGTCTGAGGGACCAGGTATCTATACACATATTATATTGTTTCAAAGCGTCATCTGGCGAAACCACAAACATCACCATGTAATCACCTTCTTCCTGTGTCACACCAGGCCTCCTGTATGTGCACTCATTCAAGTAATGTATTCTGTCTCCTTCAAGCATTCATATTCACTTGTAATGAGTTCTCCATGATAATCATCTAAATAGATTACTCTTCATTTCTTCTTGAAGTGGCATTTCTTTTGTTTTTAGCCTCTTGCCTCCTTCGACTGCCGTCAACAATGTGGCGATTTGACATTATGTTTCTGCTTTCTGCGAGGTTTTAATCATTGGAACCAGTATTTATTGATTTATATATTTATTCATATCAAATATATTTTTAGAATCAGCACGGCACCTACTTTTATAAGAAATAAAAAAAGAAGCTTATTCCCGGTCATTGGATTTGACTGAGCTGTCCTGAAATTCTGCTCGTGTACTCTTTCCTTTGTTTTCTGCAGCAAATCAACCAGGACCTGAACATCCAGCTCCTGAAGGACGGGTACCGACTCGATGAGATTCCAGATGACGAAGACCTGGATCTGATCCCCCCTAAAGCAGTCAACCCCACCTGCATGTGCTGTCAGGCTACCCCCTCGACAGCCTGTCAAATCCAGTAGCCCCCCTCCCCCTTCAATGTCCTTCCTGCCCTCAGGCCAACTGCTGAAGCAAAAACTGCTGGTCGGCTGAGGCACAAAGGGTAAAACAAGGGTCTATAGATTATGAAAATGAGAAACTGACTGAATATGTACAGTACCTGTGCATGTTCCTCCTATGGCAGGATCTGCGCGTGTTTGATTGACTGATGGCAGAAACGTTACCTCTGAGGAAAACATGCTACTATTGCTTCTCCTTTGTTTGATTCCATGACTTGCTTGTGGATTTTCTGGTTTACAAGGACCTTGAAGGATTGTGTAATGCTGTGCAAGAAGAAAAAACGACAAAATGGGATGAGAGGAAATCAGCCAAAGGACAAGGTGTCATTACTGTGTCTGCGGACCACCCGAGCAGTCGACTTCTTCCACTGTCATGTAATTGGTGGTCATTTACGATGGACGAAAGGAGATTGGAAGTTTGCTAGTGGCCATTTTTTTTTTCTCCCTTTTTCTCATTTCTGTCAGTGAGTCTGTTTCCGACTTGCCCAGGGAAATGGTGCGAAACCATCCAGCCGCTTATAAAACACTAGCGCTCACACTCTCAACGCTGAGGTAGTAATCCATCCGTTACACTGAGATTGCACTGATTAAACCTGTTTTATATTCAGTCCAAATAAACAGGTGAAAAAAAATGCATGTTGCCTGTTAACGCTGTGTCCTGATGACAGATGTGCAGACGATTTATCAGTTTCTGTTGAGCCACAGTCAACGGTCCTTGGGTTGAGGAGACATTGTGTGCTTTGCAAAACAGAGAAGTCGTATTTGGGTACACCTACTGTTGTATCAGTAAGCCTAGAAAAAACATTCTAATTATGAAAGAGGGGAGCTCATAAATTAGTGTGTAGTTTACGTGTGTTTGCCAATGTTAGCGTTCACCACTGATGGCTACAATATAGTTCATATCAGTGAGGGGAATGGACAGATAGGGAGGATAAAAACTTAGTTGTACAGTTTTTGTTGTAATACCTGCTTATGAGGAATGTGTATGAGGTGATGCCAAATTGCTTGGATGGGAACGTTTTAATTGTTATTTCCTTTTGTTTTGAAATAGGACACGGCTTTTCACCTTGGGAAGTTCAAATGTTTTGGGGTTTTTCTTTTTTTTAAATCTACTTGAAGTTTTTCTTTTTCTAGGATTATAAGTGTGTGTATATTCCTCCTGAGTTACAATATGACACGTTTGTCTAATGCGTGAACAAGAACTCTAAATGTAGCACCAGACACAACTGTCTGTGTATCGTCAACGCTTTACAGTATGCCATTCACCGCTATTAGTGGAGTTTAATAGGAAGTTGCCCCACACTGTTCGTATTCTTATTTTTATGTTTGAGTTACTCTATAGACCTTTGGAAAGCTCCGTAGATGTGGGCTGCTTTTTCCAGGCAGACGGTGGCTGTTCAATGCTGCTCTGAGGCAAAAATATCATGGAAGGTTAGGCTGAGTCTCTCAAAAGCACTATTAGTTGTAGAAGTGAACCACATCTTAGTCATAACACTTTGATAAATATTCCCTTTAGAATAACTTCACTAATTACTGTTGAGCTCTTATCAAGTTTACAGGAGGGATAGCTTGTGATTTATTACAAAATTGTCGAGTGCACCGGAAGCAACAACAAAAGCAAGATCAGTGACTCACTGAATGGAGATGCAATGTGCAATGAATGGGCACAAACACAGGAAGGTGCAGTACTGTGTGTATAACAGTAAAGATTTGAGAAAGTAAATATTGAATTAAATGTTATTTAGAATGTTCCTCTGATGAAATGTATTAGTTTGAGACGGACAAACCCGAAGCTGCAAATGCAGTGTATCAAAGGATTTAGTTTACAAAATGGCATACACGTTAAGCAATTATCTACATCTCCTTTGCAAAAAAGGTACCACGTGTGAAGTCTATGAAGTGAACTGTTTAAAGTAGAAAAATGTCATTAACTGCACAGGTGGCGCCCTAAAATGTCACTAATCCATTTGCCAGCGGAGGGGATTTTAACTGTGTACAGAAACACAGAGGGACTGACTGTGTGATTGACCATGTTGCAGCATCTATTCTACCATCAACATCATTCAAGTGGATTTACACACACGTCACAGGTTCCCTCTACTGTGTGCAATACTCATAGCCGATGTTGTATAAATTAAGAAATAGCTTGACCAACTTCTTGAGTTTAGAATAATCTGTTGTAACAAAAACAAAAGCTATTTATATGCAGTTGTGTGTTCATTTTTTTTCTTTTTATTTTCACTTGTCAAATGCCTGTCATGATGATTGTGAACTGGTTCCATTTAGATTTTAACAGTGTTACAGTTCTGTGTATAGTGCAACAAATCAAAAAATAAATATTAGATATCTCAAGTTTGATAGTGCCGTGTCCCTTTGAAATTCTTTGCCTAGTCTTGTGAAACACGAGTTGTTTTTTTTTTTTTTTTTCCCAGGCCAACACGTCTTCAGATTCAGGCAGTCCTCCCAGCATGAGATGAGACAAACAGCGAGTGCCTCCCACACAATCCGTGCTTGTGATGGGTGATTACATACTGAAATCAGTAACATTACGGCCAGGGCAGGTATGATAGAGAGAGATAGCCCGATGGATGCACGGTAGAGAAGTAGAGAGTGTGGGGGATTGGGGGGGTGGGGCACTTGTGATTAGCCTTGGGTTGATCCCTTGGGAGCAGATGGTGAATGGTGGCTTACCTAGATGCCTTGAATCCAAGGAGTTAACAGAAGTGTGTGTCCATGTTGCAACAAGTAAAGCTGAATTTGAAGAAGACTGTGAAGCAAGGCTGATGAGACAGAACCGCAAGGAGACAGGTGAGCAAAATTGGGCTACTAGTATAATGTATTTCATGGTAATAGTTTGACAGTACGAGTGTGAAAGTCTACTCATGGACATCTATGTTGGTCGGTACCGTGAGAGTGACTATTACAAGACGAACGCCTCATCTTCAGCCACCAGTTGCTATGAAACTTTGTTAAAAGTGCCTCATAACACTATGCCGTTTCATCTGGTCTGTCCTGCTGAATCCCCCCTACCTAAAAACTGTAATGAAAACACATTTGGTTGCTACCTATACATGTTTGTGTGGCTTCAAGCTGTATGACAGCTAACATCATCCTTCTCTCACAGACTGAGATCACAGCCAGACAAGACACGATGTTGCTGAGCATTGCTGCTGTTGTGCTGCTGCTCTGTGTGACGCACCTGCATGGCTCTGCTCTACCTGCCATGTCCTCCTACGAGTTCACTGCCTATAGGATGCAGCAGTACAACTTGGGGCAGCAAAAGCATGGTAAGATCACACCTAGCATGCTGTGCTTATACAAGAGTGAAACAAACATTGGGAAGAGGCTTTTGAGGGAAGCAGAAGATGAGTTAAACTTTTAAAGTATGAAAAAGGAATATATACATTCAAGAGTTCTAATTGAAGCAGGAGGAGTAGATATAATTTATATTAAAACTGGAAAAATACAGGCGGTGGTGTAGTGGTTAGTACCGTCGCCTCATGTACATACTGTACATGGTGGGTTCCCTCTGGATACTCCGGCTTCCCCTCACCGTCCAAAAACATGCATATGTCAGATTAATTGGTGACTAAATTTTTTTGTTTCGTATGTGTGGCATTTGCTACTTCTAGTATTTTATATCTAAACAGGTTTTGATACCATTCATCTCTCCTGAAGCATGAAGTATTGCAAATGCTGCAAGAGAAACCCAACAATTCTTTTTTTGCGAGTTCTGCAACCTTTTTTCTTCAAATACACATTTGCTCATTGTGGCCAAAACATTTATTAGTCCATCGGATTTGTTTTAAAAAATGCATTAGGCTTGTTTAAATGTTAATCTGCACATTTCTAGTGCTGAACGTTTTTTTTTTTTACCCCATTACGAAGTCCTTAACCTGAAAATATCCAATTCCATTTAATATTCCCCTTACTGTACTTTATTACAGTAAAATAAACTTTGAAGTTTATTTGAACTATGGAGTGCGACCACATGTTTCTTTCTGAAAACAGTTAAGTATGAGTGTATTGATATGAACAACATTCACATTATGGTCTTAATGTTTTTCATCGGAGCAGGCATTAATTGACAAGATGCTTCTAAGTCCATATATACTAAAACAGAAAGAAAGTAACATCTGATGAACCTTCTTAACCGTATTTGTATTTACTTCAGTGAGAACTGATCAGTTTACCAAAATGCTTTAGTGCTTAGAAATGAAAAACACTGACATTAAAACTAGAATAAAAATAAAACTAAAACTAGCTTAATATTTCTGCCTAATTTCACTTTCCTTGTCTCTTCTTCTCAGGTTGCCGTGGAGCTATTGTTGTGGCGGAGGCACGCTCAGCAGACGAGCCATCACTGACCCGCCGCTGTGTCATCATGAAGGTGCAGGACTTCACAACAGAGAAATACCTCGAGGCCCAGAAGCAAAGTGCAGCTGCCGTACTGATCCTGCTGCCAAAAAATATCTCCAGTATCCCTCATGACTCCATACGGGTAATGAATCAGCTGCTCTCAAACAAGCCGCTGGGACTCAGAAAAGACATCCTCTCTCAGACACAATTCAGCATCCAATTTTTGACTATTCAGATGTTGGAACTGTGTTACAAGTTTCAAAAATGACAATTGGAAAGGAAATGAAGATAAAGCAGCAAAGAAAGGAGGATTTTAAGCAGCTCTTGATTGGTAACACATTTATTCCTCTTCTCTCAGGCCTTTATGTTGAGTGAGAGTGAGGCTGTGCAGAGGGAGAGCCTCATTCCAGTGTATGTAGCACCTGAGGATGTACAGCTGCTTTACATGTATGAGGAGGTCAAACAGGCGGCAGCCACACGGACCTCATCCATATTTGTCAGAGGTAAGACTTGCAGCAGAATATATGGAAATAGAGTCCGTTGAATGGTGTATTCAAACACTAATCGTGTAGGGTAAATGACATATATGTGAACATGTCACAAAACAGACAGTGATCGTGATTAACTGAAAAACTGAAAACAGCTTTTACAGAACATATCTTTTTTTTTTTTTACTATTGGCAGTTCTCCGGAGTATGGTCACAGCTACAGCTTTTCAGATCTTAGTGAGCAACAACGCCCCTATTAAGGCCATCCCTGACAATACTATAGTTACACTGGAAGTAAGTGTGAAACGAGACGCTTTCTTTTTCTGCACAGAGGAATTCAAACCTACACAAAAGCTCCTCAAGTTTAGTCATTTCATACCTTTCTTTGATTGGCCCATCGTTCTTCATCATGGTGATGTGTATTTCAGGGAGTGCTTTCCGGAGCAGGAGAGGATGTACCCACCATCGTCATCACTGCCCACTATGACTCCTATGGGCTGGCTCCGGTGAGTCAGATCCGGGAACACTTCATTTCAATTTGCAAAGCTTTAATCTGTTAAATGATTTGATTTTCCAGAAATGTCAGCTGAATCATTATAGCGCTGGTCTTATGCATGGGTGTGTTTGTGTGTGACGCAGTGGTTGTCATACGGAGCAGACTCTAACGGCAGTGGAGTCACCATCCTGCTGGAGCTGGCCCGTCTTTTCCAGAAACTTTATAGTAACTCCAGCACTCGACCACAGTGAGTTCCAAGTTTATCACAAAGCAAAGACAAATACAACACTACAAACTCATTATGGTATGAGAACACTCATTAATAAGTTTTACTATCAGAAAATTAGATCATAAACCTGAAGGAAAACTCTTAGTTTATGCACATACTGACATATGCTGGCAAAACACAAATATCAGATTCTTCTTGTCATCATCTTGATGGATCTCCAATAAACAGGTCATGATTACATAAAAAGGGTCTTTTTTTGTTTTGTTTTGTTTTGTTTTGTTTTGTTTTAGATATAATCTAATGTTCTCCTTGACTGGAGGAGGAAAATACAACTTCCTTGGCACAAAGAGATGGATTGAGGAGAATCTGGACCATGCTGGTGGGTCTCCAGCTCTACAAACCATTAAACATATGGAATGTGTTCTGTATGTGCTAACATGAATCCAAACACATTTCAACTAAACATTTCCCCTCCAGAGTCCAGCCTGCTCCATGACAATGTGGCATTTGTTCTGTGTTTGGATATGCTGGCCAAGGGTGACGAACTCTACGCACATGTGTCCCGCCCTCCCAAGCCTGACACTCCTATGCACTCTTTCATTCAACAGCTGGAGGAGGTGACTCGTTTTACTCTCACTGTAAGAACAAGCGGGAGCATGTCTTGTCAGAAATAATGGTCTTGTGCACTTCTGTTGTCTATTTGCCCTGCAGGTGGTTTCCTCCAGATTTCCCTGGGTGAAGGTGGGAGTGGTTCACAAGAAGATCAATCTTGTAGAGTCCACGGTATCCTGGGAGCATGAACGCTACAGCCTGCGGAGGATCCTGGGATTCACTCTGTCTCATTTGGAAGACCCCAAATCCGAGCTCCGTGGTTCTGTACTAGACACAATGTAAGCTCAAAATACTGTTTATGACTATGATAATTGAATACTTGACATAAAGTGGTGTGCAAAATTATTCAGCCATCCCTCAGTACTTTTTTGTTTTGCTTCTGGACTTTCTTGAAATATTTAAAGGTGATCTTGATCAATAATTCTCCAGACTTTCTGAAGGCCTTTCAAAGTTTTTCTTTTGACATTGGTGGATTTTTCAAGTATTTTCAGTCCAGTCCTTGTAACTGACCATTACCTGACCATTGTGTTTACTGGTCAGCACATTGCGCTGACCAGTAAACACAATGTGCATGTTTTTGGACGGTGGGAGAAAGTTGTCCCTGGAGAGAACCCACACATGCACAGGGAGAACATGCAACACAGAAAGGCCCAAGCCAGAATTTCAATCTGGCATCCTCTTTCTTTGAGGAAACGGTGCTAACTACCACACCACCGTGCAGCCCCAGCTTGTCTTTAAGAAAAATTATTTGTTCCCATTTCTTTAGTTGCCAAAGACAACACAGTTTGACAGTAGTTTTGCACCAATAAGGTGATTCTCAAAGAACTATTGGATGAAAACAAAACAAGTAGAGGACAAAAGAAAGAAGTGGCAGGCCTGAAAATAACATCTACAGCAGATTAACAGTACCTGAGAGTGATGTCCTTAAGAAACAAGGGGAAAAAAAATCCAGCAATGGCCTGACATAGGAAATGAGAGATATATCTGGCCTATCAGTTGATCCATCTACTGTTTGCTGAAGCCTTCTGAAAAAAAAAAATGGAAAAATTGGTGTTAAAAACCCGTACTTAAGTAAGAGAAACAAGGAGAACAAGTTGAGGTATGCCAAATGACCCAAGAACTGGGCTGAAACTCAGTGACAGCAGGTCTTATGGAGTCATGAATCCTGTGAACCTTCATTGTTTAAGCAGTTTGGGATAGTGTTGACAGAGCAGGACAGAATAAAAGGCAAACATCCAAAAAAGAGCCTTGTAACGTCCTTCAAGAAGCCTGGAGAACTATTTCTGAAGACAACTTAAAGAAATTACAAGAAAGTTTGTCTGAGACTGTTTAGGCTGTGTCGTCAATAGATGCATCTATTTCCTGTTTTGCTGGCAATATGAAGAAATGGGGGATGACTCAAGACTTTTGCACAGTGCTATACTAAAAAAGGAATGCTTATTATTTCATCATTTAATTAATGTGAACCCTACCTCATAGGTCCCAAGTGGATTTTAGGAAACTTAAACGCAATGGCATCATCATAGCTGAAACACTGGCACGGTACATGTACAATCTCTCAGACAAGGTGATTGAATTCAAGAAATCATAAAACACTCTCTATACTTGATGACAAAATAACACATATTCATCATTTAATTAGTTTCTAAATCATTTTAATCTGTGATTACTTTGTGTTCAGGGTTCACCAAAGGATGTACAGGTTTTTAAGGGCCAGCTGGTAAGTTCCTGGTTATTTTGGTTAGTGTGCTGCCCTCTGGTGTTAATATGTCAACATTACACAGGACTTGTGTCTTCAGAGGACTGGCTTTGCAAAAGGTTCAGCTAAAGGTAGCTTTATTTTCAGATTGGGACATTTGATTTAATCAAGTGTCAATGTAATGATGTTATTTTCAGAGCCTGATGTCACATTTATGAAAAATGTGAAATTACATACAGACTTTTCAACCTGCACAAACCTTTGTCTTTATGGGATGGCACATTCGATGTTTCCCACCTGCTTCTCTCTGTGAACCCTCATCTATATTCTCAACACAGGATTTTCAGGACAGTCGAATGTCCAGTTTGATGTCCTTCTTGACGTCAGTCCCTCGGGCCACCCAGCTGCTGGATAAGGAGCCCAGTCAAATCCTGCTGGTCAACTCTCTAGAGCACGAGTTCAAACGTTACCTGCAGCAAGTCCACAGACACACCTTCCGACAGGACAAGAGGTGATACATGCAGCACACTTCTTGTTGTTCTCAGCTGCACTAAGTGAGGAAATAAAACTATATAATGATATTAATGATATTTCTTCATGCAGGGACCCAGATATCATCTTTTTTGATCAAATGAACCCACCAGTAGTGATGTACAGGTAAATCCCTGGGCTCCAATGGTTTTTGTGCACAAGAGAAATTCAATAAGACATTCAGGAAACTGATGCACACTTCTCTCCAGGGTGAAACCGGCAGCTTTCGATCTCTTCCTGGGTGGCTGCATTGCTGCCTATTTGGGGATCGTTTACTACACAATCCAGGTCTGTTGATGCACTCTGCATACTCATCATTTATTTCTGCAGACAAACAAACCTGCCCTCAATATACAGTAGTGGAATATGACCAAGTAGGCCTACATTTAATTTAGAAGTCAAGTACTTAATTTAGTAAAAAATTGCACTTGTACGTTACCTGAGTCGTTAATTTAACAGAGTGTAATGTTTCACAAAGTTTCAAAGCACAAACACATAGAAAAAAAACCCCAACACACATAAAGTCTGTTATCTCTTTTGTGTCTTTTACAGAATTTCGGGTGGGTTTACACAAAAATGAAAGCAGCAGTTAAATCCAAGCAGCAGTAAAAACTGTAAGTCTGCGAATACTGAGGCCATGACAAGGGCTTTGAAGTCCGCTCTGCACACGTTGGTCGTTTGCTTCTGTGAATGTGCAGAACATGAAAGCTGTTCAACATGAATCTTCTCAGAATGATCATATGCATAACCTGTGAAGTTTGCATTTGCTTTGAAATGCACAAGGTTTCCATAGATGTTTGTACCTTTGTATGTTTTATCTTTTACAAAAAGTCTCTGAACTTTGTACGGACAGACTTAGCCTGGATTTGTTGTTGTAATAAGAAATGTGATAATAATTTCTGATAAAAATAAATAAAGGAGCTTGTTATCAAAGCTGAGAACACAAAGCACAACTTGGATCTGGTCTGCGCTCCCATGAAGGATGTCTCTGTTACAATGATTCCACATGCCCTCTGCTCTGCATCTGTTGACATAGATTTAACTGAGCTTCACATGACCCAAGCACTGCAGTGGATGAACGGTCAGTTGCTGCCACAGATAACTCAGGGAGAGCGCCACAGTAACAATGGCTCCCTGCGGGGCTTGGTGAATTATTCATGCTTAAGTAGCATGCTGACAGTGAATGGAGGTGACAGTGGGTGATGGTGGTAGATTCTTTAAAGTCTAGTTCCTCTGCTGGCTTGTTCCAGTTCTGTAGATCCGATAAGATAAAATGACAAGGTGTTTGAGGTCTGTGCTGTGTGTTGGTGCAGGCTGCTGGGAGGGAACCAGGTCAAGGACAGTGACCCCAGGTATGTGTGTCTCTGCGGGGGGCTCAGAGCTCTGGGGGATTAGTGACTGAGTGCTCAGGTGGCACAAAGAGGTGTTCTGCTTCAGCAAGGATGCTCTTAACCTGTCCCAACAGACTAGATTCATAATCATCCTCACAATAGCAACGGGTTAAACAAAAAGTTTGATCTCTTTGGTAGCTGTCAAGAATCCCCATGCAGGATTTATTGCTACTTTTGCAAGAGAAATCCTACAAAACACCCACATTAAAACCTATAATAATAATAAAAAAGCTTTCACAACAGCAATAAAACCCAGACATATAAGCCAATATTCTGAAAAATAATAAGAGAAGTTAAAAGCAGGAGGTATGCAAATAAGAAAAAAGGGGTGGAGCTAACAGGCTGCAGGGAGAAGGATACTGCATGAGTTTTAGACAGACTGGAGGCAAGCTGAAGAAAAAAGCAGTAAGACCATGATGGCTCCCCAGTTCTACATCACAATGTACAAAGAGCACTTTGGCTTGCCAGGCAAAGTGAAAAGAACAGAACTTCGACCAACATCAGCCCACCGCAGGAACAACCCTCAGCCACGACCGGTAAGATGCACAGCCCTCTGTATCACATGAAGGAACTGTGAGGCTAACAGCACAGACTACTTACTCATGATCCCGCAATGGTGTGTTGAGTTTGTTGGATAATAAGTCTCCAGGAGAAATGGTAGTCCTTTACCTCAATATAATATTGAAAAATAAAAAAATGTAATTCATATACGATCTGAGAGGACAAAATGGTTCACTCTCTGGGCCATAGTGTGCCTCTTTTAACCATATGAAAGCATCTTTGGTCTAGTTGGTAGTTGGTTGTTTACATGTCCTCGTGCATAGTTAAACCTGTATCCTACACTGTATTCACTTCTTCCTTCATGTCTATTTAGTCCTTTTGCAAACAGAACTAAGAAAGTGTATAATCAGCCTACAGTGCAGAAAAAACTGTGCGAAAGGAACAACTAAAAAGACGAATGCAGGAGAAATATGACCTAAGGTGAACAATATTTTCAGTTTGCGCAACGCTGGCTCCTCTCTTCAAATATTTCAGTTTATTATGCCGATAATATGAGGAAGTACGAACGATATCAGACAAGGTTGAAAATGTTTATAATAAAGAAAAAATAAAGTTTGCATGTAGTTTGTAATATCCATTGTGTGATCAAAAAGAAAAAACATGAACATGTAAAAGAAACTAGTTAAAATGGTGCACGAGAAGTGCTTGAAATCTGAGATATTCTTGGCCTTAACCCTATTTTTTCTTTTTTGAAAATTATGTCCCTCTTTTTGTTGGCCCCCCTCAGGACTTCCTGTTTCCTCACAGTCTTCAGAACAGCTACAAGCCAACACGTGCACTGTCGCACCCCTTGAACCCTGTAGACACTGGTCGTCTTCTCTTCCCTCCTGTGAGACATTTTTCATTTCACAATCCTGCGGCAGCTTGTCTGGAAAACTCTCTTAACACAGATAATGCTGGCAAACCATGGCACATGCCCCCTGTCCCTGCAGTCAAGACACAATCTCTCCCATCTGCTGACAGAATGCAGAAACTAAAGCAGGCAAAGTCTCTTGCCCGCACTGGCATTCAGCTTCAAACCAATTGGAAGAACCCCCCAAAGTAATTATTAATCAGCTCAACCTATAGCTCAAAGATATCAACAAACACACACTGATTTTGATGGATTCTCTCTTTGCAGGACAATGGATAATCAGAGAAATGTCAATCCACCCTCAGCAATGGAACTTGTGTAAGTAAACAACCTTTGAACTCATCTTGAGGCCTCAGAAATCTTAAAACACAGAATGAGCTGGTAAGCACAACTGAGCTATTCAACATGTCATGCCATTATGATAACATAGAGAGAATGACATTGGTTTTTACAGCCAGCAAGCAGGAGCTCAGCTTCGAACAAGACCCAAAACTAGCAACTTTTCTGCAGCTCCCAGCTGCTTTCAACGGGCAAAATACCGCAAATGTTGCTCCAACAGCACCCTGGATTATAGGTGCACATACACTCGCGAGCAATCTCTTTGTCTTTTTGTCTCATAAATAACACCACCGAGGTCTGATTTGCGGCTTATGTGGTTTCTCGACAGTGGTTGCTACAGCTGCTTCCATGTGGTGAGGCCCTACAAAGCCGGACACTACATCATACATCCTGAGTTTGTGTCTGAAAGCCTTTATTAGGAATGGTGAAGATCTGGCTTCCTAAGTGGGGATTTGGTACCTGCCTGCAGAGATCCTTGAGGGAACCTGCGGGTATTCCCATACAGAATGAGGGATTGAAACTATTGTTTAATTCTATGCTACTTAACCGACTCAAATATGTTGTGAGAGTGAATAATGAAGGTGATATCCTCACTAATGTTATCTCCATACATGCAGCAGGCTTGTGATGATAAAATCGTGTGTGCTTTTTTTCTTTTTTTTTTCAAGTTAGAATATTGGAAGGGTTAAAACGTTGATAGTATTATGAAAAATTACATTTATGCGAAGGGTAATAAAGAACTTGAACCTGGACTAAAACATACAAGCAGTGTTAATAAAGTATTTAAAATACAGCTTTATATAAGCCTTTGTCTGACTTTACTATTTCTGTTTGCCCTCTCTATATCAACAGCATGTTACGTGAAGTAATTAAACCGCTGTGTACTGCTTTAACTTTTCACTTTAACTTTGTCTGGAACCTGTACGGAGTGAGTAAATAAAGAGCACTACTTTTCCTGCTGGACTACATTTCCCGTGTTGTTGTGGGCGTAGATAAGGCGGAGACGCAGCCCCACGCTTCGATTCCTCCTTTGAGTTTTTTTGCGGTGGACTCAGACTGTGCCAAACAAAGTTATACCACTAAGAAGACCGCTTCTGATCGGTAGGCAAAACTATTTTTTCCACCAACGAACTGAAAAGAAAACTGAATTTGCAAAAGTGATAATGTTACGCGCGCACGGATACCAAGCTGTCTGCGTTCCGTTGACTCTTGTACCCCTCTCCGGGGCGCAGAACAACAACGGCTTGACGTTTTTTGATACATCATTTTGTTTAATACCTTACAAGTTTGTATTTGTGATTAGGTTGCGTTCGTAATGCACTTAACACACTTGGAAAGTTAAACACTCAAAAACAGCCACACCACAAGAAAAGCTCGTCTCTTTAATTAATTGTGCCGTTGAGGTTATATTCCGCTATGCGCGTGCGTGTTCAAATTTATTAACAGCGAGGACATGACCAAAATTAGCATGCAGCTACACTCTTCGCACGCACACACACACACGCTCAGAGATTCTTAAAGGAGTGTGACTGAAACAGCTGCCTTGTCCGCCTCAGCACTTCAGCGTTTATTTTTTTCCCACGTCCGATAACGGATCAGCTGAAATTGCAAACACAAACCCTCCTGATATCAGTGTAAACAAAGAAATGCTATAGTCTGACAGTTTTCTGTTATTCCTCCACGTCCTTCGACGAGTGGGCGTTTAAAAAAAAAAAAAAAAAAACAACCCAAAAAACATGGTTTGATTTTAAAGTGAGTATATTATGATCTGAGCAACAGAAAACTGTTTGGATAGTTTTTCTTTTTTTTTTTTTGGTCAGTGCTTGAGGATCTTTAAAAAAGTGTAAATTGAAAACAGGTTTTCAGCTGTTAGATTCGAGACGTTGGCCTCGTGGAAACAGGACCATCTTACAGGATTTTCAGACGTTTTATTAACTACACGACTAATTGATTATTGGAGAAAATATTCTTCAAATTAAATATCTGATGGCTGAGATTGTCTTGGTTTGAGTTCTTGGATCTGCGATTACGCTTTTCCATTACAATGATAATTGGAACAGGTTTATGATTTGATTACATTCCTGGTCAATTCCTGAGTCCAGCAGCTAGTGTGGATCTCCAAGGAACCAACACTTACTTCTCTGTTAATTAATGGCAGGCTGACGCTATCACTCCAGTTGTTGGGGGAAATCCATAGTAAGTGTGGTGGAACACAGAATTAGTCAATTAGATTGCTAAATAATAGCCAGCATTTTTTTTACTATCGACCCCTGCTGCCAGAGCAAAGCACGAGGGTCAATTGCAGTTAGGACTAGTCAGCAAAGAGGTAAGCTGGAGCGGACTGAACTGCGGACTTGTATCCCTGCGCATTCTAATCAAATTACGATTAGCTAAAGCCACCGTAACTAATGTCAGCCAGTTAATTACTCAAAGGAGTTTTACCTCATGTGCTTGTTTGGAAATTACAGTGAAGTTGGTGTAGAATGCAGTAGATATAGGTCTGTGTCTTCTCAGATGTTCCTGGATTTATTTTCTTGCATTTGTTCCCAGTCTTGTCATACTTGAACAGGAGGATCCAGGTTTTGTTCAGTTTGGTCAATCGAGCTTGATGGAGCACAACGCTTAGTATTCTTTCCTTTCCCTCCTGGCATTGGCAGTGGTTTAAGGGCCAAAATCCCCATTGCTGGTTCTCTTAACTTCCGTACATACAAATGAGTCTTCTTTCAACGTAACTCCAACGTTAGAGTTACTGCTGGGAATGTCCACTTTCATTCTTTTTTTATGGGTAATTGGCACTAGATTTGTTTAGTTAAATCTCAAACACATCTTTATAAGTTTACACCCTGAGAGGCGGATACATTTTAAGCACTGTGAAATAAGTTAGTCCAGCAATGCAGAGCCTGTAGGACAGTGATTTAGATTCAACAGAGGCTTTCTACTGGAAGGAAAACAAAGATGTACAGTATCTCTCATTTCATTCACATTTTCCTGGATTTCTTAGTTAATATCCTCAATATATTCTTATGATTAACATCAGATGAGTGTACTGTTCAAGATAATTAGATATCTATTGTTTATTCTAAAATCCAGTTTGAATATGATGAATGCAAATACTTTTTTGAAAGCTCGGTTCTTAAAAAAAAAATTATTATTACTTATTCTGATGACAGGCAGGCAAACAGACGTGACGTCGGGGCCAGAGTCCAACAGAAGAAGCTCCATGCCAAACATTTTGTTGATCTGTGCAACATCACCTCAAGGATTTGGCCACTGAACAGCACAAGTCATGTACCAAGTAGTGCCAGGAGGAGCTGGGGGCACAATTACAGATGTTATCCCGAAGCAGAAACACACCAAGGACACCCGACCCTTAGTTGGAGCGGGAGTCATTGGTCTGGTGCTGGTGATCGCCGCTGTGACTGCCTGGTGTTATTACATAGCCTCTCTGCGCAAAGCTGAGCTGCTGAAGACTGTGCTGCTGGATCTGAATAAAGATGGCTATATTATTCGCAACCAAGGAGGGTCTATTGTTTTCAGAATGGATTTCAGGTAGGTCATTTTACAGAGTTAATTCAATCTGATTTTTTTTTTTTTGCTTGGTTGACTATTTCATACGCATGAAAAATAATGAAAAATCTGACTGTAAATGTTGAATTTAGATATGCCAGTAGCAGTTTGTAAATTCAGGGTTTTTGTCAGGAAAAAAATGCATTTTAATGTAATAATTTTCAAACCTTGACAGATCTGGGACCCTTGATTTGGACTCCTGCTCTAAAGAAGGAGAGCTTCTGAGTTGTGGACGCACCACTGACAGAAAACTTAACTTTTTTATTGAGACCGTACGACCTAAGGACACCGTGCAGTGCTACCGTGTGCGTTGGGAAGAGCTGGTTCCTGACATTCCTGTTGAGCATGCCATGACCTACAAATTTGCACACTGGTATGGAGGTGCGGTGACAGCAATTCAGCACTGGCCTATTTCTCTCTCTGGCCAACAGGCTCCCAAGCCCTTTGTTACAAGTGACATCTACTCAAATCGGGATGAATTTGGTGGTATTTTGGAGAGTTACTGGCTTTCATCCAACGCCACTGCCATCAAGATCAATAATTCTGTGCCCTTCCACCTCGGCTGGAATGACACTGAAAAGACCATGTACTTCCAGGCCAGATACGACGCTAGTCCATTCAAACCAAACCCTGGCGAGGCACCATGTGCTGAACTTAGCTACAGAGTTTGCGTAGGCTCTGACGTGACATCCATACACAAGTACATGGTCCGCAGATACTTCAACAAACCGTACAAAGTACCTGCCAAGGTCATGTTCAGCCATCCTATTTGGTCGACTTGGGCATTGCATAAAAAAAAGATTGACCAAGAGAAGCTCTTGGCATATGCTGCCAACATCCGCAAATACAACTTTAACTGTAGCCACCTGGAACTAGATGATGGCTACACCAGCCGCTATGGAGAATTTGAGTTTGACCCAATTAAGTTCCCTAATGCCACGGCCATGTTCCAGAAGCTGAAATCGGATGGATTTCTGGTCTCTCTCTGGATTCACCCTTTCGTAAATTATGACTCGGCAAACTTCCATTTCTGTGTAGAGAGGGGCTTGTTTGTTCGCGAGCCTACAGGCCGGCTGCCGGCTTTGGTGCGTTGGTGGAATGGTATTGGCGGCATTTTGGACTTCACAAATCCAGAGGCCCGTGAATGGTTTGCTTCCAAGCTACGTTCACTGCGTTCAAGGTTTGGAGTGGCCTCTTTTAAATTTGATGCGGGAGAGACAAACTACTTACCGTGGAAATTTAGCACTTGGGCTCCAATACGGGACCCAAGTTTTTTCACAAGACATTACACAGAAATGGCTATTCTCTACAATGATAGAGCTGAGCTACGCAGTGGGTATCAGTCACAGAACATATCTTGTTTCTTCCGACCAATTGACAGAGATTCTGTGTGGGGCTATGAGTTGGGTCTCAAGTCTCTTATTCCCACAGTGCTCACCATCAGCATTCTGGGCTACCAGTTCATTCTACCAGACATGATCGGAGGGAATGCCTATCTGAACCGCACAGATGGAAACCGTGCACTACCTGATCGAGAGCTCTATATCCGCTGGTTGGAGCTGTCAGCCTTCATGCCCTCCATGCAGTTTTCTGTTCCGCCATGGGAATATGGTGACGAGGTGGTTGAAATTGCTCGAAAATACACAGCCCTCCATGAAAGTATTGTTGCACCCCGGGTCCTTGAGCTGGCAAGCGAGGTAGTCGACACCGGGGACCCAATCATACGTCCCCTGTGGTGGATTGCCACAGGCGATGAGACAGCCTATAAAATCGACTCCCAGTTCCTGATTGGGGATGACCTCATGGTAGCTCCAGTTTTGGAGCCTGGAAAGCAAGAGCGTGACATCTACCTCCCCGCTGGCCACTGGAGAAGCTACAAAGGGGAGAGATTTGACATCAAAGAGCCACTGCACCTTACTGACTATCCTGTGGATCTGGATGAAATTGCTTACTTTGTTTGGGTGTAACAAAAAAGGAAATTACAAACTTGATTCTCTTATGCTCCAATTTGCTTGTGGGGCAACAGGAGGGACATTAATTGAAAAGTTTATTTATGAAAAAGGTTATCCACAACATGGTATGAAGATTTTTTTAAAGGACTTTCATTTTAACATGAGATTACTTCGCAAATGTGACATCTCATCAACCCTCAAAATCTTGGTCTTAATTTTGTCTTAATTTTTCATTTTATTTTTCTTTAAGAAATTAATGCACCGTATTCTGTAACATTTCCAAGCTCAATGATATATGAAATGTGAACTGTTGCACAGCAGCAAGAGTAGAGGAAAGAAAAGTCACAAAACCTATAGAGCAGTATCTTTATGATCTCTGCAGCTTCAGCAAGCTTTGGCCATTGGGCCATACAAGACCCAGTAAGACTGTGGCACCAAAATGGTATGATTTAGAGCTTATAAAATGAGTTTTCGAGTGCTTTAAAAAAAAAAAAGTATTTGTCAAAAGTTACATAGTGAAAAGGGAATATACAAACTGAATTTCATGCCATGAAGCAATTATATTTCTTAGTTAAACAGCACTTTGAATGTCGGGTACACCAAACAACTGATGGCGTGTTGTTATTGCCATCAAGCAGACTTTAGTCTACATGACGGCTTGAGATATCCTACTCTCCTGTGACACTAAGGACCGTCCATCTGTTCTTGATACTTATCAGCGAGGCAGGTTTTACGCTTCACATATCGGTACAAAAGCTTGAGGGTTAATCATTACAAAGGACAAACGTTCTCATTTATGTAGGATAGTGTCATGTAACAACTTTTAGCCATGAAGAATTAGCCTTGTGCTGTCTTTTTCGGTATTTGCTACTCTTCCTCAGGTAACTTCTATCTCAGGCTGTGGTGTGTGTGACGCATTTGGCCACTATCTTTAATGCAGACTCTGAAGACCGCATTGCAACTAGTAATACTATTATGTCTAAAACGTCGACTGCCACATCAAAAATAAGCTCCTCTGTAGCAGTTTGTAACATTTTTAACTTTTCTTCATGATGAAATAAGTGATAATAACTTTATGCTATATGTAATGGATACAGCTGAATTAAATCAGCACATTAAGTGGTTACATTTTTTTTTATCACTGCATTTTGTCAATGCATTTTTCTTAACATTTTAACCTCATTGATATCTCTTTGTTGCATTTGTGAAAAATTGGACGCTTTGTTTTATTTTTCTTTTCTCTAAGCATTTATAGTTTGTGTTTATTATTTAACAAGCCAAATCTGTGGAGGAAGTGAACACGTTATTGATTATTGTCAGAAGTATCAAAAGTGCCGCCGGACCTAGTGTAGCATGTTCTATGTTCTTCAGACATGATGTTGTCCTTGAATCTTCCAATATGTAGTAGCATGCCGTTTTCTTTCCCACTAGATAAAAGCACATCTTGTAAAATCATGTATTTTAATATCCAGATGAAACGGATATTGATCATCTCTTTAATGGTCAAGACAACACTCAGATTCCACCGTGTTGACATTTCACAAAGAAGACTCCAGTGGCAGTAGAGAGAACATGGGCCATCTTCACTTATGCCTCACATATCATAGCAGACTCTGATCTTTCAAAAATAATTTTGACATGAGTAAAAGGACTTTTAATTCTTAACAAGAAGGGATGATTTATTTGTTAAAATGGCGTCCATTTTAGGCCTTCTGTAGCTCTTGTGGTGGATTTAAAAACAAAATGTTGAGCTGGATTCTGCCGGGCTTTTGAAGCTGCGGTAAAAAGATGCCTTTTGAAATAAAGCTGAGACGCAGTCCAGTCTCCAATGTCCCCTTTTAAAATCTATTTATGCTCTCTGCCTTTGACCCACTATGCAGCCTGAAGCAGACTTGTGTCTTTCGCTTGCAGCTTCTGTTCTGACCCCAGTGGCTTTTGTTTGTGGCTTTTACTATCGTGTCAACTGAACATCTCCACCTATTTATAACAGTTCTCACTTAGCGTCCGGGCCAGGCCAATCTCCGAGTCTATTTACGGTTTCAGTTTCTTGCTTTATGGCAAGACAGACCGGCTGTTTCCTGGAGTCAAGGTTTCTTTCCTTTTGGTTCTTTTTAACTCTGTTTTTTTTTTCTGCTTTTTATTGTAAGTGAGCAACATTTGCATGTAAATAAAAGCAAGCTTTTTTAAGTACAATATCAAATAGTTACATTTGCTATTATGACTGACATTTCTTTTAAAACCTGTGAGTGTTGTAAGAATGATCTCTGATTTCTGCTTTTTACAATCACCAATAAATGAAACCACAGGAAAAAAAAAGACCAATAGATGTGAAATTTATGTCAGTCAGCTGCCCATGCAATCAGTGAGCCACTAACAACCCTATAACCTCTTATGAGTCTGCAATACATGAAACGTAATGTGCCAATCTGTGCAATATTGAAAGAGACACCCTTGAGGGACTTCTCCAACTTTTTTATACCTGGCTCATCATGGGGCAATAATGACAAGGTGATGAAACAATTGTGCCGGTTATTTGGAGTCTGTGTTGAAATCAATAAATCATCTGGTGGTTCATGATGTGAGGCCAGAGAGCAAGTGATATAAAAGTGTATGACCAGACACAAAGAATGAGAAAGATAAAGTTACTACAGTAGGAGACAGCAGCGGCAATATTTATCACAGTTACGGCATTAAACATGGTTGTTCTTTCTGACTTCAAACAGTCGGGCATTTCCATTTCTCATAGCTGTAGTCAATCTTTCATGTTTGGGGAATTTGTTTTATTTCACAACAGTGGGATATGGTTCAAAACTTCACTTTATCTGCAGATGTCTAATCTGTCTACAAAATTGATCTTGACTTGCAGCCTGTGCGGGGAGGACATGCATTCATTGATTAGCTGTCTCTGTGTTGCTGGGATCAATATTATTTGCCAGTGTGCGCACTGCAATCGCATTGTTTGGTCCAGCCCATCTTTTCATAGACTGAACAAATCATTTATGTAAGATGGTCAGAAACTTTAGTGTTAGATGGGAGATTTCTAGGAGAATTTTGGAGGGAAAAAAAAAGAGAAGAGAGGACGGTTACATGCGAAAAACACGCCTTCATTGATCACATTTTTACTGAAAATCCATGTGTGGATGCAGATGTTTAATTTCTTTCATAATGTTATTTTGTTTCTTTAAAAAACAAAAAGAAGGAAGACAAATTATACAGTTTGTTTGTAGTGCTATTTAATTTAAAATATAGAAATGAAAAACGACTTACATTTATTTTTTTTTACTAATTTTTACTACCAAATGACACATAAAATCTTGGTTGGTTTGGCCATGTGATGCTGCAGCTGCCCAGAAGGGTGCAGTGTAGCTGCATTGATTCATTTCTTTACTAACATGTCAGTGGACCACGGTCCAGATGTTGCGCACATACACCCATTCTCCAAGCAGGACACATAACTGGCAGAGCTCTTCCCCCTTCCTTCTCCACCTGTGAGCCCACCTGTGTGTCCATCTGCGAAGGAGAGATGCCAGTTGTTCTGGTTAGGAGCCACTGTGTCTCAAGTACCTTTCCATATCCTCCATGAAAGACTTTAGTGTGTTTTCTGTCAGTTATACACAGTGTGATATAGGTGTAAGGCACATATATTTGACAGAAACTGGTGCTATTAAGGGCAAATGAAATCTTTTTTTTTTGTAGCATAATCCAATTAATATTCCATTTTGGGAGTATCTGGAGAAATTCACACTTTGTATAACTGAAACAAGAACAATTTAAACAAAGAGGCACTGAATTAACAGTAACAACATATAAAATGGTTAAGGACTGATCAGACATCCATTAAGAGAATTTCAGAGTAGCACAATTCACTCAAATTGTTAGGCTTATCACAAAAAAACATTTTGAGGTGACAAACGATTAACAAGCCTCAGTTGTTTCTGGCTCCTTGGAGCTAAATTCAGTGTGAGCATTTATGGTACACGACCACAGGGGAAATAAAACCTCATGGCCATTTCTTGTGTGCAGGGAGAATCTTTGTCCTTAAGCCAAGCTTTTCCCTGCGTAACTGGAATGACCTCGCATCTGGTGTTGCCTCGGCTTGTCTGACAGGAATATGTCTGTCCTCGCTGAGTAACAAATGAACCCAACACTCCAGAGACTGGTCTCGCATCTGTTTATCTTTTTCACCTGTCTGTTCGGTGCACTGCATCAGGCTGACACTTTTCAGCAGCCTTTGTGGATTTCAGAGCACGCCTCAGGCATTCAGTGTAGCAGCCTTTGTTAACTTAGGGACTGAGTGTGACGATTTAGTCGAATGAGTTTTTCCATTATGTGTTAGTACAAATAACTTTAATAAACCCATAGACTCAGTGGTTCATTTTTCTTTGTTTAAAAAAAAAATAATAATAATATTTTTTTTTCTTTTGTGCTTTCTAATGACAAATCATTCGTCTGACTTAAATATAAATGTAGGGAATTGCTGATGTTGCTTCTTTAATGTGGTGCAGTTTCAAACGGTTGAATGGAACAAACAAGAAATTGGATGACCTCAGTTTGAGCTTCATCTTTGTTATTGGGATTATATACAGCACCAAAACACCAACTTTCTGATGATTTATAGACCAAACAATCAGACACTAGCAAGAATCAAGAAACTATGCTGGAGTGATTGTGGTGTTTTTTTTAGTTTGTATTCATGGCTGTAGCTCAAGAATCAAGTCTGCGATTGTTACAAAATCCCACACAAATGTGTAATTGAAGGTGATCATGAGGTGATGGGGTCAACTTCACTGACATCAAAATGTTCTTCATAAATACTTTCCAGAGCATTATTTAATACCATGACTCAGAAAAAGAAGGAGAGATTGATGTAAATTGCATCTTGAATGGTTGCTGAAGCACACAGGCACAAGGTGGTAATTCTAGTTTATTGTTGTTGAAAACCGTGGCAATAAAGCTGTCTTGAAACTGAGTTTAGTCTAATGCATTGAACTATATTGTAATATAGTATAAGGTAATGAAATGTAAGAAAATTGTGACAAAGCACAGACTTAGGTGTGGGCAGTGCACTTCCTCTGTGACTCAGAGGGCATCAGAGGTTGAATGAAATGTCAGGCGCCAAAGAATGGATGCATAATTGAAACAATGCGTTGTTGCCCCAGCCATGCACAAAGCTGTTTGATTGATACTGTTTTAGAACACTTCTGTCCTGTCATGCTTACGGGGTTTACCTGGGAGGAACCAGGGAAGTGGGAAAGGTGCTTGGGTGGCTCATCTGGGTTTTGGAGGAAAATTGGTGTCATCCATCAAACACCACATTTAACAAATGCTAACGCTGGCTGGGCCAACAAAGGATTCGTATATAAGGCAGTGAACTGGGAAACATATGTGGTGCAGGGACTGCTGAGGGTCTATCAATCAGCCAGTCAGCTCTTTTATTTAACAAGCGAGGGCCAAAGACCCCGCAGGCAACACTCCATATTCTGGCTGGTTGGGCGTGCAGTCTTGCCCCGTATAAAGAAGAAAAAATGTGGAAGAGAGGGATGAAGAGAGGACGGAAAGAGGGGCACTCAGGGATTGAGGTTTGGGGGGTGATGGAGGTGCAGTAGGGTTTGGCCTGTGTCCCCTGGCGCGCCGGTGCGCTTCATCTTCTCAGTGCAAGGGCCTGGAACTGCTGCTTGATGGGATTTTCAGCCCTGTGGCCTCCGCTGTCCCAGCATCCATCTGGAGGGCTGCCGTGTACACAGTGGAGAGCCAGCCATTCAGCATCACAGCTATAAAGTACGACCCGTAGGCCAGGCAGTGCCACTGATCTGAGGCTTGCAGCTCTGTTCAGTGGACAGGCCAACACTCAGTGGCACATATTCCTGTCAGGGACATAGGCTGATCCCTAAGCCACAGTGTGCTCAGTGGAACAGAAGACATGCTCTGAGAGGCAGTCCACATCCAACCACTGACTCTTTCAAAGCTTTTAATATTAGAATGGAAAGAGGACTTCAGTATTTAGAATCTTTAATGGCACAGAGAAGATCTCCCCCCCTCTCTCTTTATTTGTTTGTGTTTCTGTCTGCGTCACTGAAATAACATATACACTACATTTTTGCAGCATTAGTCTTTAATTTCTTTTCATATTGTTTTTTTCACTCGATTTCAGCTGCAGAAGTTTCAGTGGCAACATATGGACGACGCAAATGTCCACACAGTGGTCACCCAGATTCCTGATTTAAAAAACCCTGCAATATTGGCCTTGATAAAAGTTTTCTAGGAAAACAATGCATCCTTTGCGTGTTCAATAAGACAATGAGTCAGTTACTACAGAATGCTTCAGTTTAATACCACAGCATGCAGAACAACAATATAATTGAAAATCTAGCCCAAATATGCAAAGACAATCAGTACTGCTTCCCAATATTGGATCCAATTTATGTATGCCCCAGGGAACGGAGTAACAAATAATGGATTGGTACTGTGGGGAGCTGAGTTTTTGTGCACTCCACACAGGTGCTGAACATGCGTGGGATCCAGACGGAAAAAAGTGATATGTGTGGAAAGTATGGACTGAAAATGTTTTTGTTCCTCAGGGCCATGCAGCATCATTTCCATATTTTTTCTCCCCTTACAACTGTAAATTTAGTGAATATAGACCCGTGGTGGGCAAGGTGGGCAAACGGTAGACTGCATAAGTAAACAGGCTGTATGAGGGCGACATTATGGCCCCAACTGGCCCGCCATCAATCAATATTACAGCAGCCACTGGCAGCCCAATCACCCTTTTATGGACCTCTGAAATGACCAAACATCTGCTTACAACCATGCTTTATATATAGATAGATTACACATATAACGTCAAAATCTACAACAGAACGTAACAGATGCAATGCATTTCTATCCCATCATGGGTGGAGTGGGGTAAAGAAGGTCTTGCAACCGATTGCATCTATAAGTGGATCAATGTTTCTCAAGGCTTTCCCAAAATGAAGTTTCAGTTTTTGAGAGCCCAAGCTCATCTTAGCTCACCAATACCCGTTTTGTTGTTTACAATCTTTAAGCCAGCCATGTTGATGGAAGTTCAGCGATAAAAGTTGAGGCTAGTAACTAGTTTGGCAGCTGTCGTGGACAAAGGTTGCAGGGGCTTGGTCCACAGAGAGGAGGAATGAATCCAAGTGGTCCAAGGTTAATGGTGGCTCGGAACAAATGGATTCAATGCCAGGGGTGTGCTGACAGGTGATTTGACATGAATGAAGGTAGGCCATCAATCTCCCTTTGGCCCCTCTGACCCTCCCCCGCCCATCCATAGAGGGAAGGGTTCCCGAGGTCTCACGGTGCTCTGGCCTGTACAGGTCTCCATATAGCCCACCTGCTGTCTGCCTAAACCTTTCCCTACGTCTAGAAGAGACTCCCATCTCTTCATGCCTGGCTGGTATAATGAAACTGTGATTGGAAGATAGTAGACTGTGACAGGCAGATGTACACTCAAAGTCTTGAAGCCAAATTCAAACCTCTCGCTCTAGGTTTTCTTTCACAGCCCTCTCTTCTCTTGAATGGCTTTGACAGTTTAATGGTGCAAAAATGATAATCTGTACGCCTTTCTTTAATATGCTTTCATACTCCTTTCAAACTGTCGTGCACTGTGGAAAAGGGAAATTCAGTGGCCGGCTCAACCTGAGGAGAAATATCAGGTAAGGTATGCTTTGACAAAAACTACTTTGTGTAGTGTCATTACATGCATATGTGAATGCCCAAACCCTCTCTACAAAGTCCATCCGAGGGAGATTCAGTCTCAGTCTAAAACCTGACATAAATTCCCTGTCACAAATCCCTGGGGGCAGGTGGGCTTGAAGGCACAAAAACAAATATTTCCATTGCTGATCGTGGCCAATCCCTTTTAACATCCTTACCCACTGACCACCCTCCTCCCCAACCTCCCGTGAACATACCCCAGCACCGCAAGCCAGCCATTTGTCACAAAGTAATTATAGAATTATCGATTGGCAAGCAATTAACACCTTTCTTCTCTTTCTCCACCCTCCTCCTCACCCCATCTGCCCCATCCTTTAGTTTGAACATCTACAGAAAAATAATAAGAGGTGGGGAAAAAGCTGTTGCAGTCGCACATTTAATCCTTCCAGTTCTCTTCAAATTAATAGGGGGACAGGGACAAAAGGCTTTTCTCTTCCTTCCCCTATTTCCTGTGTTATTTTCTTCCCAGTTGTCTTTCCTGCTGATCTATCTTTAACAGACAAGGAGCTGCTTAGAGTACAGCCAAACACTCTATTCAAGCTGGGATGACTGAAAACGCTGTTCAACCTTATTTCAGACAAAGACTTAACATACTTTGTTACAACCACACAACTCCTACTGTGGTAGCAATATCACGGTTGCTGAAAAATAACAAGCTCGTACAGACTGTTCTTTTCTTATTTGGCATTCTTCACTCTTTCCATCTTCTTCTTACCCTGTTTTCCAGCTGCCATTGGTGGTAATGGTCCAGATGGACATGGAGGGGAACACTGTGAGAAACTCTGGATGGCAGGTGTCTGAGTCAGGATAGATGTCATGGAGCATCACCGTAGCAACATATGGAAAGGGACAGAGGAGTTGGTTTTCCTTTTGGGGAGTTTGGCAAATCTTCTCTTTCAATTTATTTGACTCATTCTCCCGACATCCTGTTAGCTTTTAGACTATAATTGCAGCATTCACTAAAAGGATTTGATATTATTCAGACTCTTTGTAGTTAACATATTCATGTTCTTAAAACTAAGATATTTTTCTTATATCTAAAATGGAGCATAATCTGTATTCTTAAATTGTGGATGAGACCTGAAGTGGGTCACAGCTCTGCTTTTAGTGTGTTCCTACAAAGTAAAATCCCCAATGAATATTAATGAGCCTGTATGCTAGGATGAGAAACAAAATTTCTAATTTGGGGTTCCGCAACTGAAAGAGAACGCCTGAGTTACAAGATTTAATTTTTCTCTGCTTCCCAAGCCAGCGGGTGGGGGTTGTAAAGCTTCTTCTGAATTGCATTTCATGTCACATTCTTTCTGTAAGAAGCAGATAAGATATAGATGCTGGTGTAGCCCATTGCAGCGGTGATGACAGAATTAGTCCTGATGATCAAAAATGATGACAGTACAACAGCACCCTTTTTAACTATGAATTTACACCTCTATTAATAGCAGACAGTTTCGGGGGAAGTCAGCCACTCAAATCCTCTCCTTTCTCTTTTAGGATTGATGGTACAGCATTGTGCTACCAAGCAAATACAAATTTAGACATGACACTAAATCACACTCTTGAAGCATGTTTTTATGGTAAGAGATGGCATATAGTACCCAGAGTGAGAGCTCACACAAGCACACAACAAAGTGGAAATGTTTGCATATATGTAAGTTTCCTCCATCTGCAGTTGGTACTGATCCCTCTTTTTGGGCATGCTCTTTTTGTGATGATATGATAATACTCCAGTTCACGCATAGGCCCAATAAGCCCTGAGCTTCACTGTAGCTCCTTTCATCTGTGTTTTTATTTGAGTTTTTAGAGGCTAAAAGAAGTGTTTATTTGCAAACACATTAAAGTGACTTTTGGTATTGATTATCCTACAAATCAATACCAAAAGTCACTTTGATGCAGTGTTTTATTAAAGCTGTGGGACCATTTTTTTAAAGCCTACTGTAATAGCAGCTTTTACATGATACCCTCAATAACAGCTATTCACAGCATGAGACTAAATAAGATAGATAAAGTCCCAGAATAGTCAAACTAAAATGTGTTTCAAATAACAGCAACAAAAGAACTGTGCCTTATATTGGTAACATTTCAATTGTGTTCACAAATTGTGTTTTGTAATTGAGGTTGTAGGTGATGTTCTGCTGATAGTGCTTCAATTTCAAATTGGGAACTTATAAATTTCAAACTTGGATTTTTCCGATTCGGAAAAGCTAGAAATTGTGTTTCCTAATTGGGAAATCACGAAAAGTTTTCATCTGGAAATTTATAAAATGTCTTTAAGTTTACTTACCCAGCAAGTGTAAAACTTTTATTCTTGTTCTAATAAAACATTAGAAAGCACTTGTAGAGCATTATTAGTTCATTGTGTTTCTTTAGTAAACTATATTATTGTAGATGAGAATTGAAAATGAGAATGAAAAATGTCAGAAACAAAAAAGGTCGGACCTTCTATGTGTGAGGTACAAAAATGAAGGTCAATGTGAAGAAAGAACCCTGTAAACCTTGTCAATTAATCTAAATGACAAGTCTTAAGATCCAGGCTGCCCAAAAGAAAGTGACAGAGCTATGTCATATTAGAGTTTTTGTGTTAGTAGTTTCTTCAAAAATCTACACGCAGTTAAGTTTCTTTTTGTATTTTTAAAATTCCAAAGAATGTTTCCTTAAAAATTACTATTGTACTTTAAATTTCACCCAAGTATATCTCCTCCCATAAAAATAAAAAAAGGAAGCTGATTTAATGAAAGTGGCAATTATTTGACAGCCATTTAGGAACGATTTGAAATCATTTAGGGACTTTTTGGTTTTATGCTGTAGAGTTGATCAATGTTCCCCCTCAGGGTGTTATTCAAAAACAAATGCAGCAATATTCCTTCCTAAACAAACACTGGGATATTGACCTGTTTTTCCTTCCCTGCAGCCCTGCTTATTTTGTCAAAGAAGAGCTTGCTCAAAAGAAACACAAGGTTGAAGCCATTTGCTTCTGGGTCTATCACCATAGCTCTGAAGGCACGGGCAGTCTATTTGGAAGTGTTAAATCAGAGATTATTTGCCCATCTGCATTCATTCTTAAATAAATCTGGACTTCTGGGAAGTAGCAGATATGTCCACAAGTTATTATCTTCATCTCATCCTCATTTTGGATAAAAATCAAATCAGTAGATGGAATTTCTGTCCATATAACATTTAAATATGGCTGCATAGAAAGACCAACCTACCAATATGGTTGACTTTTTGCTCATGCTGTGAAAATGGAGCTTAAAAAAAAGCAAAAAGAAGAACAATTGACTTACACTCATCAGGTAGAGACACATAAACTTAAATAAAATCGAATGAGTCAATTCCCTTACAATACCCTTATGAGGCCAAAAGGAAGTAAGCAGTGGCTAATTGAAGTAGCATGAAGCAGCGAAGACCACAACAAAGACAGGTGCATACAGATTCAGTATCCCTACTCTGTTTTGCAAAAAACTCTTTATCCCATTTCCTGTACAGAATTAAATGACTATCTATTGCCAGAGAGGACATGTAGTCATTTGAGTGCATTTTATTATCTATAATAAAACAATATAATCCCAACTGAAGCCCAATTCTGCTGAATATTACTGTTTTGCATGGTGCATGCTGATCCAGCAGGTCAGTAAGTCAGTTTTTTTTTTTTTTGGGCAGTCCATTTGAAATTTCTTTCAAGCAGCAGTAGGCTAAACTATTTTACATCCAAATATTACACCATCAGCAACAAAAAACTCATTAACAGCCTGGTGGCATATATGAGCTATCTGTGACATTCTAAGGAGACCAGCATTACTTATGGCCTTGGTTATGTTTTTGTTTGTCCTTGAAAGAATGAAGCAGGAATTTTCAAAATTGGTTAGTGCGCAAACATTGAAATATTGCTGCTACTGTAAGTATTAGCGTACCTGTCAGTTATTATTAACCTGCCCCAATCATTTATAGCTAAAGTGGCAACAAAACAGCAGAGGTTGCATCATTCAATGAATATCACTTGTGGTTGGAGCTGCTGTCTATTTAAAAGTATTTTTATCTCTCTTTACATCACAGCTTGCACAAGAAATCTCTATTAGACAGTGACAAAGCTCTAAACACAATTAGTTGAATTATGAAGGGCTTTTACTACTGATCTGTCTGCTGCGTGGGCTTTGTATAATGACTTGTTGATTTTGCTGTGTGTAATAAATGAGGAAAACTGTACAAGTAGACTGACCAGAAAGGTTGGTTAAAATACCATACATCCTCTTTATTTCAGTATGATATGTTAATGAGACAGTGTCTTGTTAACTTGTTTAACGCAGATGAGAAAATGAGATTTAAAATGATACTATTGAAGCAACAGGTTGGCCTCAGATAGATGTAGTTGTGGTACTGTTGGGTGGAAAGGGGGCTCGCTGGCAGACACAGTAGAGGACCGTGGGGCTGGTCTTGTTCCCAGTCAGGCCAGGACCTGTGAGCACAACGTGGACACCTCTTATCAGCCTCCATCCCCACTGCTGCACTTGCCTTCCAGGCTCTCATTTTCCACATGATTAGCTAGCCACCTGTCCTCAGGCTGGCTTTTGGCCTCTGGGCCTCCACGTCAGAGCACCTTTTAGCACTGATTTTCACTGAGACATGCTTCAGCACTAATGGAAAGTAAGGTCTCAAAAATGATTCATGAAAATATGTCATTCTACTTTTGCTTCAGTTTTTCCACAACTTTATAATCAGATAATCAATTTCTCTTCCATGTTAAATTTACTCACGTATCATCCCCCTTCTCTTTCATGCTTTGAAACGTTCATAGACAAATGAAATGTTGATGATTATGCAGGAATGAACACAACAAGCCAGAAGTCACATTGGAATGATTAAATTTACAACTTCTTATCTAGAATTTCTTCTGCTGAACATGACATTTATTTGAGTGTAATTCTCATCAAAATCAGTGGAAGGCACTGTTTACTACAGAATACCAGCTCTACAACTCCAAAGCACAGCTGAATGCTGAACAGTCATAACTCTTAATCCGTCTACACATACGACAAAGGTGAATGATCTGATTGGCTTTTGGAAAAATCCCAGTGCCCTTACAGACTTAAGGCATTGCGTTGGAGGATTTTGCATAATAACCCTATATTAGTCTGCAAAATTATTTAGACCTCATCATCTCTCAATGAATAAATGAGTCTCATTATTTGAGATGCCACATTAATCATTAACCTGATCTCTAATCCTCCAACTGCTACTCAAAGCTGGTCTCATAGTGCAGCATACAGTTGTACCCAGATTATGATTATAGGCTACTATGTGCTTCTTTGCAAAATCTGACAGAGGCTGATTTTATCCCTTTTCTCTGAATACATTTTCTACCTGTTTGAACCTGTTGTGTGATGCACAGTGGCATGGCGCCACACACCGTGTTATCCCTCGGTAATTCAGCCCGCTGGTAATACATTTATGCTCCGTCAGAGCAAGGGATTGGCCCTGACCCATGTTGGCCTCACCTCTGATGTTGGTGGCTTTAGACAGCAGGGAGGAAAAGAGGGTTACTAAAGAGGAACAAACGTCATGGAGTGAAAAGAAGAACTGCTTGAAATTATGATAAGCTAGAACATTTATAAATCATTGATCTCCATGTTTGTATTCAGGCCCATGTGATCATACATGTGTAATAAAGAAGTGGAATTCCATCACCATATTTTGGATTAACACAATGCTCTTCATGAATATTTGAAAAGGTTATTTAACTGCTGTTTAGAAAAAAATAAAAGAGCATTTCAAATTATTCTGAATATAAAATCTAATATGTTGAGGAATCTTTGAAAGGATGTGTCAGCACTGTAAAGCTAAGCCATGTGAAAGGCTTTTAAAATGCAGCGTGGTCAGCCGCTGATACGGCTTGTTGTGACAACATTATACAGCAGGATACGATATCCCAGAAGCTCTTGTTTTAAGACTTTAAAGTCATGGTTCTGAACCTGCCGTTGTCAGATATTCAAGCTATTAGATTCTCCACACTTCAGGACACAACACAAATTCTCACATCAGACTGTTCAATACAGATCCAGACTTAATTGAACACAGGTGGGAGTTTGGCAGCAGGGAGGAATAGAAAAAAAGAGAGAGGAGATGGAGGGTATGAGGCAGAGTAAAGTTTTTCAAGTCTTTGTCCCTCCTCAATTTGCATGCCTAATGAAGCTGAGCAGGAGTTAATAGCGGGTGTAATGACTTCTGACTGACTGGGCTGTGGGCTGCTGGGACAAGAAAGGGCTCAGAAAGGCTAGCTCTGCAGTACAGTGGGCAGAGGCAGGCAGGGAAGCACTTGGTGGGAGAAGGAGCAGAACAAGTCAGACTCGCTGCGCATGTAAACCACTGGAACTTTACTCAGCACTTCATCTGCGTTGATGCACAGTTTTGTCGTGAGTGTATAAGAGCTGGAACGATTAGAGTAACTTAGGAAAGAAAGTAGACTAAGTAGCGGTTGTGGCTGGGTTCTAGAGCAGATGCCTATTATGAGCAGATGTCACAATGTGTTTCACAGTGTGGTTAATAACAAAAGAAGCAAACACAAAATTAGACACAATATGGCAGCCAAGACAGGCTCAGGTGTCTTTCATGATGAAAAGCAATGAGTCAGAAGGGGCATGAAAATGGATTTAATCAACGTAGACTTCCATCTTTGATTAAGACATGGTGACTGAGAGCTAGTGTGATACTCCTTTTAATACAACTGATAAACACTGTACGTTTCTTATTTGTATTATGCATTCCTTTGATTGAAATGTGTAAAATTTAAGACAAAGACAAGCCGTATTGTAATGTTGTTTAAAACTAACATTGTCATATCAGTAACACAGTTGCACCACACTATTTATTTTTTTGCTTGCGGAAAGAAATTTGGAATTTACAGCATAACCAGTGTGCTGCATCTTAAATTATGCAGTACTTTCATTTGAATTCCCTGTCATAAATTATGCATATTTTTCAAACTTTTATTTAATTATAGCTGTAGATGTATTTTATTTGATTATATATGCATTAAGTTATATATGCACTTTGCACTTTAGATTACTATGAAATCTATTTAACCCTGCTTCCACCTGAGTTATGATGAAAAATGAATGCAAACTAAATGAAGGGAAACTAGACTTTTCGTCATTTTTAATTTGATGTGTAAGGCATGAAAAAATTAAGTAGTTTTAGCTTTGTCATGTCTCATGAGTAGGCAGGATGAAGTGAATCATGAGCGCGACCCAGATTCCCTCATATTCTACCGGAACACTTCAGGTTTTCAGGAAAAGTCATATCTATGCATTCCAATTTAGTGATCCATGCATCCTTTATGGACATGCTTTACATTTTCAGCATACAAAAACAAAATCTATTCATAATCAAAACTCTAATGTAGAGTATAAATTGGTGATCAACATCTTCACAGCTACAATTTTATTATTTTTTTTTCCTGCCTCCTCAAGCTGATATGTTTTCCTGCTTTTCTGGCGCATCTCACAGAGAATTCAAGCTGGCACAATCACCCACGCTGGTCACGGTGTGCCAGCACTTCTGCTGGCCGCAGGACACACACACACACATGTTCGCGCACACCTGTCCACACACTCTGTCCTGATGGCCACAGATGTAGCTGTGACCAGCCCGTCTCCACCAGGTGTTGCTTTATACTCGTGTCACTTTGAGCCTGACTCCATCTGCCACAGTCAGCAACGGGAAAAAAAGAAATCCCAAAACTAACTGCTTTTTTTACTGCATGCAAACATACACGAAAACATACAAGCACCAATATACTCTCAGTACACCGTGTGCATTCTGGGGTTTGGTGTAATTTTCTTCATGCGTGTAATTATTGTGCATGCTCTGATGGAAATAAGGTCCTTAAATTTCTTTGTATTGTTTGACCCTCAACTAAATATGATGTGGAGACCCTCCAGGGAGTTTCTTTAACTTCGTCTTAAGGGTGTAATGTGCAAACAAACAGAGTCAAAATCACAAGTGAAACGCAACATGGAACTCATGAATAGGTTCTAAATCAGCTTTAATAGTAATAATCATAATATCAATAATAATAATGTTAATAACAGTGTTAACACCTTAACAATGTGTCATGTCTGTGGGTTTTTTGCCACGTCTGCATAAACACAACTATCCTGGACAATAAAAACAAAGAGTTTGAGAACAGGAGATGTGAGGCGGTAAGAACACCGCACATAGCAGTTAGTTGTAACTGCTAAGTGCGGTGTAAAAATATTACATCATCCATTGGAATCCTAAGGATTAACTGCTTAGATTTTGTCAGTCAAATGTCTGGGTCATGGTAACCTCAAGACCATCCCCTTCTTATGAATGTGCCGTGTCTGGAAAACTTGGATGGAAATCATTACATCTGGCACAAACTTTCACTTTGACTTATTGATGCTGAAAAACAGCCATGACTTTACAAATCATAACTGAGGAGTTTAAACAAGAATCATGCTAAAAGAATAAATGTAATAAATAAGGATTCTTTTTAATCCAAAGGTCAAACTTCACGTGTCGTTGCAATGTTCGGTGAAAATGCCTTAAGGCTCTAGCATGGTTGCTGCGTTTGCTCGCGCGAGCGGTGTTGATGACGTCACGAGTTCGTGCCCGACATATATAGTGACGCAAGTCGTTGCGCCAGTTGTTGCAATTTTCTCCGTCACAGAGGTGGCGCTGCTTCGTGAAGGTTACCACTACTCTACAACCATGAAAGTGGAGAAGAAAACAATGAAGAGCAGGAACATTGTCATTAGTGATACTGCTGCAGTATTCGGATAATTTTATTTTTTTAATTCAGTTAAAAGAGGTGAAGGTCTGAAGCCCCCGGCATCACCACTTTTTGAGTCTCTGCCCTCTTCTTTGCCTTCACGTATCTGTACCGTAGCTTCTTCCACACATTCTTACAGAACTCTCCCTCTTTCCCCAAAGTTCTGCCAATCTCTGTGCACCAGTTTTGGGAGTTTACGTGCTCCCTGTGCTGTTTCACTGCAGTTTCATACAGGTGCCTGTATAAACGCACCTCCTGACTGAGCCTGGTCTCACAACGTTCCATCCGGTTTTTCGTTGGTGGCGCCGCCAAGTTACAAAAATCGAGTGGTGCACGACAACGCGCTGCGCCATCTTTTCAAGGGAAGCGCCAGGCCTGATACGTCATTTTGACGTCACAGTCCGCCACCGCCGTGACAGACGCGTCAACCATGCTAGCGCCTTTATGATGCGTGTACACCAAGAGCGACCTACGCTACCTGGTAGCGGAGGTAGCTGGAGAAGCTTCGCTTGAGAATTTGCTTTGGTAGCTCGTGACGTCACATTTAGAATGTTCAATCTTTAAAGGCCCCGCGGCTTTGCAGCACCCCCGCGAAAAAGAACAAATGAGGAAAGAGAGGGCAGGGACACGAATAAACGTGTTGTTATTTACAATTTGTTATACAAGATATACATCACGTTACAAATTATGTAAAACTACATTAGGTACACCTGAGAAGAGCAGGAATAGCAGAGGCAGCTGCGGAAATAAACTAAATTCGAAATGAAATCCGAAATAAAAATTAATTGCAGTGAGAAAAGTATGCGTGGGGTTACTACACTATTGTATTGAAGCACTCGACACGGCAATTGCAACAGTCTCAGGATTAAACGACTATTGTTTGGATAGGAAACAAAGTTTACACGTCTGTTTCCGCGAACCCCGCGGATTGTCGGACCCCTACAATCTGTGGATTGTCATTGGTTTTCGCCGAACCGCGTCATAGCTCATTACCATAATGTTAGCTTGAGTTTAATCGCTGGAATCCGCTCTGGTAGCTCAGTTCTCTTCGCCACTGGCGAATCCGCTCTGGTCGCCCAGTTAGCTCACCCTCCATAGAGAAATAATGATTTCCGGCGCTCAGGTAGCGTAGGTCGCTCTTGGTGTACACGCAGCATTATTATTCAGAGTAAGAAATGAAAGAAATGAATGGAAGCTGCAACTTGTTTGGTTGGTGGACACAAGTGAATGGTGGTAATTCCACTTTTTCCTTAAAGGTAGGGTAGGAGATCCTGGATTTTGAGTCCAGCGAAGCTGCATTTTGAAAATACACAGGTAAAAAGTCCCAACCCTTTTCTTCACTTTCCCCCCGAAGGCACGCCTCTAGAGTACATGAACGCGCACGAGCACGAAGGTGCACGAGCGCTGTTCTGACAGCAAGCATCGATCGTTGCCGTATTTAGTATTTAGTATTTAGTTTATGCTAACTATACGTTTAATAATGCTAGGTGCTAGCCAAGCTGGCTCTAGTTTAGCTTCCTGCCAAGCTTCTGGACGTGTAATTCGTTCACGGAGCAGGGTACGCGCACGGGGGGAGGAGGGGGAGGGAGGAGCAGATTGCAGTTTGATAGACGGCATCAGTATCCAATCATTGTGAACGGTCCGTTCACAATGATTGGATACTGTTTTTCCTAGATTGTACGTTCTAGAGGCCACTAAAACTTTTCATATTTGTGTCAAAACTTTTAATTAATTGGTTGCAATGGGGGTGTGAAGAGTATTTCAAGCAATATGTAAAAAAATGTTCCAGAAAAAGATCCCCTACCCTGCCTTTAATTATTTATCATTATGGATTCAAGATACCACCAAGTTGTCTGATGCATTGATATAGCCTTTTTTTTTATAGTCATAATTTTTTAATCAAAATTAATCACTCTCTAGTATCACAATAATGTTGTTTACTTGCAAAAACAAACCTGGGATCTGAGTCACTGGCATTGAATCCTAATAGCATTGTTTAGGCTCAGTGATCTGTCATCCCACCAACAGGTAATATGATAGTAGAAGAAACAGACAGAACAATTAGATCTGTGTTGAACAGTGGGGCGTGTTTTTCTCCACTGCATGCCGGAATTTTTAATCACAGTTGTTTTATTTTGCAACACACCTGCCTCCGACACAGTTTAGAGGTTTTGGTGAAAGAGCAAAAGGTCGACCCCTAAAAGTGATCAAGAGATGAAGATGCTCATCAATGCTTCATGCATATTCATATTTTTTTTTAATTATATCTAATGAGGGGGTATATTTGATACGCTCAGTGCTCTTAATCAAGAGCTCTGGGTAATTTTTTTTTTCTCAGTCTATCAGGGACAGAAATCTTCCAAGCACTTATGGTAATTTGGTATTTGAGATGTAGACTCTGGGCCTATGCCAGAATAATTGCTCACATTCCTGATACAATGAAGCTCCTAATATTTGATGTCATATATCATGAATTGTGTTGTTGTTATTGTGTATTCCATCTTTTCTGTGGTAATGCTCTGAGAAATACAATCGTATCTCAGTTGTTAGTTTTGCAAAGAAACTTTACACGCGCCAGAAAAAATGAAAAAAAGAACAGAACTATCTAGGAACAGAGGATTTAAACAACTGAGGTTGCAAATGTTCACAAATATCCTTTACAAAGCTTTTATGAGGAAGGAACTGCATTCCTTGCTTGTTAGGCCTTGAGATTATACACACAGTGTTGTGGTCAGAATCAGTGAAGAGAAACACAACTGTGATTGTTTACAAGAAATCTCCACAGGGCACCATAAGTATATTTCACCACCTGCAAATTATCCATGTTTTTACCTGAAGTGAAATCTTCTTTTTAGAGAGAAAAACCTGCTGTGTTCATGGAAGAAAATGCTGTTTTCATACAAGTCAGAGACATAGCCTACTCCCCAAATAGAAACTGGACCACCAAAATAGTGGTTGAAGTTGGAGTTTAGGAAAAATGAGCTTACAAGGCGATCAAACTTAATTGTCAAACTAATCACTAACTTATGTATACCTTACTGCCTTATACATTTTTAAGTTAGAAGTTCAAAGGCATAAATCACAACTACTGATTTTAAACTAATGGGTAACTTGCAGGATAATTAACAGTGCATTCAAAGTATGGGGTAAGAAATCGGTCAAAAAGAAACGTGCATCCGTGCAAGTAATCCGCGCATATTTGGGTAATGTGTGCGTCTTTGGTTGTAGTTGAGCATAAAATAAATATGTGCAATCTCTAAAAATGAGTCCATCTGTGTTTATAATGGGTTGTGTTTAAAAGTTAGGACATCAAAAAATACATACACGAATCGAAAAGTTACGAATCAAAAAGTTACGAATTCAAAAGTTACGAATACGAATTTCTCAAGTTCAGGAAAGGGGACAAAAATATGTCATCGCTGACGTCATCACCAGCAGAAGAAAATTCGATCACCCCATCAGCACGGCCGGTGATACTAGAACATATTTTGACTTTGACCACAGTGCGGACTCTATATTACTCTATATTTACTATACTATACTATACTAGTAAATATTTACTGGATTGCGTTTGTGATTTAAAGCATGACACAACAAGGGGCTTCAGCAGCGGATGAACCTGTAAGTTAAAGATATTTTCCCATTATTTTTTCTGTATGAAATGCGCTGTGAATAAACTTAAAGCTGTACGTCGTCCTCCTGTTCAGCAATCGTAGTTTATTAGGATAGCCTATACATTTGATTTCGCATGCACTTGTCAACTTAATCCAACCATTACTTGTCGCAATTTCCCCTCTTATGTAGGATTTAAGTGGTTACCACCATGAACTACCTCACCTACCTAGATAAACGTGCCGAGTTTATTCACAAGCCAAGTTTATTCACAGCGCCAGTGTTGCCAAATAAAAAATCACAAGAAGTCGCTATTGGCTCTCTGAAAAGTCGCTAGAAGTCGCTAGATTGCGTCATGATGTCATAAGTGACGTAACCACGCCCATATTATATATTTTCGCTCCTACCCGAGCCGAAATCAGCCGGCCTGAAGCTGATTTCAGCTCTAAACTCTGTAAACTTTAGCAACATTTGAAACTTTCCAGGCCACAAAGTAGTCGTTTAGATCCCCAACGTGTTAAAAACCTGCCAAAATACCGGCTATTTACAATTTTGTTCTGACGAATTTGGCGCTACTAAAGCTAGCCGCAGTGAGCAACGCACTTCCGGTTATTTTGACAAAATAAAATACCCGTTGCCTTTTATCATAGGGAAAGCCATTACGATAAAAAGGTGCTTTTGTTTTGAAAACAGGAAGTGAACCTACCCTCGTTGTAGCTAGCTTGAAACTGCCGTTTGGACAGGAAATGACGGTATGCCGGGTTGCCGCCGTCCTGCAGTGCTTCTGTCTCGGCTTGTATGGTGTCGCGGGGCAACTGATTTGTCACTCACAAAACAAGTTAAATTGTCGCTAGATTCAGCCAGATTGAGCCCGAAAGTCACTAAGTCGCTAGATTATTTTTTTTGTCGCCAGAGATGGCCAAAAGTTGCTAAATCTAGCGACAAAGTCGCTAAATTGGCAACACTGCACAGCGCATATTTTTGTCCGCTTTCCTGCACTTGAGAAATTCGTATTCGTAACTTTTGAATTCGTAACTTTTTGATTCGTGTATGTATTTTTTGATGTCCTAACTTTTCAATTCGTATTTTGACAAATATCAAAACACAACCCATTATAAACACAGATGGACTCATTTTTAGAGATTGCACATATTCATTTTATGCTCAACTACAACCAAAGACGCACACATTACCCAAATGTGCACGGATTACTTGCACGGATGAACGTTTCTTTTTGACCGATTTCTTACCCCATATCAAAGTCTTTTAACAATAAATTTCACAAAGGTGACCACCAGGTTTGTGTATTTCTAGAACTGTAAGTTAGTGAATTCCTCGCCTACTGGTTTCAAGTTGTCCTTGAGCAACACACTGATTACCAGTGGTAGCTTTTGAGGCAAAATAGTTCATTAGGGTAAAGAAAAAAAACTTAGGAAATTAAATTAAATTAAAAGAAACTTTATTAATCCCGAAGGGCAATTATAATTTTGTAGAATGTAAATTTTTTTCCCCCCATTAGTTAATAACTCGGATTCATTTGTCATAAGCAGTTCTGCATGGTTATTGGTGCTGGCAGGCATCACCTCCTGTACCGTTATTTGTTGAATAAAACTCTGACTGAACACACCTTGTTGTTTCATCACCGTGTTGTGTAGATCATTCGCAGCATCCTTGTATCCATAATCAGCTCTTTCGATACTCTTCCTTCCTTCATAGAGTATCGTGGCGATAAACTTGATTTGTAACGCTCCTCTTCCTAGATGAAAGAAAAGTACTGGTGAAAAAGGATCCTGTCTCACCAACTCTTGCTGACCAGCTACTGAGGTTTTGAAGGCCATATTTTCTGATTTTACCAGCAATCTTTCAACAGAAGTTGACTTTTCCATCTAAACTGTACTTTGCATCTAAGATTTGTGACTGAATCTGCAGCAATGAGCACATTGATATTATTTCTCAAATCAAAACTGTAGGGCTGACAGTCCACAACGCCAAATGATCATATTTGTGTGGTCAGACAATACCTGCCTATCTTCTTGGGTTGCGGTGATTAACTATATAGGCATCAATAACAATATATCTACACCAGTGCTGCAGTCTAAAGAGGCCGTTCTTTGCAGCTTTGCCTGTACAGAGAACTCTCCCAAAATGTCAGCATCTATTTATTTCAGCATCTGTCCAAGGACTGTTGTTTCCTATAGTGCTGATAGTGGCAGCAAGATACTGCTCAGGACTGTTGTGCCGTATGGATTTAACATTATCAAAGTCTTTCACGTTGCAAGTGAGTCGAAACAGTCCAATTGAAGCAGCCAGAGCATCTGGATTTGCAGAAATGCAGAATCACATTGAATGCAAAGTAATGGCTCAGCGTGGGATGTATCAGGTTTTTGACATGTTTTTGTTAAAATTTTTTCTGAAGATCAGATGTTTAATCTGGATACAGCTTGGATATCCAAAAAGTATTAATTTGTCCTGGTTGTCTGATTGTAATATCATGTTTGGGTTTTCACATGTTTTACAACAGCATGGAAAGCATTCTTCATCTGAAAAACAAAATCACACAGTTAAATGAATAAATAAATAAACAGGGATAAGGACAAATAGAAATGAATAGAAGTTTTTATGTAAGTCTACTATTGGGGACAGGAATGACCTCCTGTAATGGTCCTTACAGAAACAGAGCCAAGGAAGCCTCTGACTGAAGACACTGTTTAATCTCCACATTGTTTTGGAGGTATGCAGCATTGTACATTGTGTTTAACTTTTGCAACATTTCTTTTTGCAGTGCTAGGGCTCAGAGACGTTTCCAGCAATGTTTTGCTTCAAGGTGTTAGAAATGTGCTTTGGCTATACAGTACTTGCTTTCCTCTGGGTTGTCATATGAAATTAAACAATTAACTAAAATCAAGTCGATTTTTTTCTTGACATTATGGAGATAAGTTTAAACCTGACAGGACTATTTCATAGACTCTAGCTTTCTTTCTTTTGCCCTCAAATCATTCGGGGTAAAATCTGTCTGAAGAAGAAAGTTAGGTGAAGTGTGGATGTCTATTGTATTGATCAAAGTGTCACAACGGGGTGGGTTGGCAGGACATGGATGCGGACTCAGAGGTGTAAGGCAAAAAGACTGGGTTTTATTCACAAAAACAAAGTTGAACAAAAGGCGCGGCTGAGCCGGATGACAAGACTAAACTGTGGAATAAATACATGAATATTATTGAGACAAAACAAAATACTTGACATGAAAGACACTTAACTTTAAAGCCGTAGCTTGCCGTGGCAAGGGAGTGGTGATATCGGGGAGAAGATCTCACAAAGAGCCAGGGAACTAAATAGTGAACTGGGAGTGATTGGTGACTGAGTGCAGCTGGGGACAATGACAAACAGGTGACGTGAGTGAAACTAATGAGACATGATATGACATGACAACCTAACATAAAACTAAAAACATGAGGAAAAACCCCATGGGCGTGACACAAAGATGGAAAAATCTATACCAAAGCATGCTTATTTTAGGATTAATTAATAGTTAATCTTGTATTTGAACTGTTTGGCACATGAGAAAAAGAGGAAATTTGTTGCTCCCATCTGTGGTCGCCAGATCCTCTTTTTCACACTCTTTTATCTCTTACCTGTTCCCACTATGGCCTTGTTTGCAACCCGTCTCAGTCTCTTTCTCCCTGCATCTGTCTGCATGTCCGTCTGCCAGCCCTAGCTCCTGCTCTAACCCTACCCCCCTTACCCGTTCTCCGTCACCAGGAGATGAATGGTACTCTGTCACTCGCCAGACTCTTCAGAGGGCCAGTGCTCTGTATGAGGAAAGTGCCAGTCATTAACAGGAGAAGGAAGAGGGAAGGAGGCAGGATGAAAAATGAGTTCATTTACGGGCAGGTCCTGTGAGCCGCGTAACGTCAGCAGCAGCAGCCCCCCACTCCCTCCGCCACCTTCACCCTCTCCTCCCGTCTTTCTGCCATCACTTTCTGTGTGTGCGTGTATGCGCTCGAAAGGGGTTGGGTAGAGGAAGAAGGAGTAGGAGGGGGTGATGAGGTGGTGGAGGGAGTTACTCAGCAGATTTCACCCCTATAAAAAGGAGACCACTGCCAGTGAAAAGTACTAGGATGGTATGTTGGAGTGAGAAGAGCCAAAGCATACGGGAAATGAAGGGAAGGGATTCGGATTGGAGGGACCGGGATGAATTTTAGCCCAAGATTACAGCTTCTAGTCACAGCGAGGACATCTGAAGTGCTAGGTTAAACTGCTTTGATTAAAGGTCCAGTTACTGTCACCTGTTGGAAAAGCAAAGCAATTCAGCAATACAAAGTACTGCACATGACTCATGTTTCACAGCCATATGAAATTAAAATGTACGACAATTCTTTGGTTGATGTAATACTTGAGTTAAACCAGATCAATGAATGCTGGAAAGGCTTTTTTCAGCTTTGAGATATTTCAGCCACAATGAGAACAAAACTGAAATGAATCCTACTGCAGGAGAAAATCGTAAAGGCTAGTCTTTTGTGTTTGGCAGTTTGTTGTTCATACCAGCATTATTGTTAGGTATGTAAAATACAGAAGTTTTACCATCAAAAAACCAAAGCCTAGTAGATTTCACATTCTTTTTAAATGTATTTTTGAAGAAATTGGATGGAAGATGTAGGCAAACTTAAATCTAATTCGATGAAACAGAAACAAGCATTGTGCCACAACTGTTTGGCAGTCATCTGAACAGCTTTTGTTAAACTTTAGTTTAAGAATTATAGTCATGTACACGGCTATATGATGGTCTGCTTCTCCTTGGAATATGAGGACCAGGCTGAAACTCAAGATGGCACATGGCTGTAGTCCAGTTTGAAGTGTGGCGTGTTCAGCAGTAATGTTTTCTCTAATCTGGAGGGAGGGAGAAAGACATACACAAAACATATACAGTGCAGCTCGGGTAAAGCCAGCCTTAGAGGGAAGTTTTAATATTAATATAAAGTTGCACCCTCAACAATTATCATTATCAAAACACAGAATGCGGGAATTGGAAGAATCGTCCTCATACCTTCAGAGTTTAAGAGGCTTTCGGAGTCATTCAGTTTGCACTGAGCTCCCTCTGTGGTCCAACATCCTACTAACATGACTGTTAAGTGTGTCTGTGAGTGTGCCGAGCTCTGGTGGGGTGTGCTTGAATCCAAAATGTCAAGGGTTGTACACTCAGCTCTCTGTGGACGACTGTGTATCTGAGCAATTTGTTGTAAATGTACAGTCTTGTCTGCACTCTTGATTTGCGGTGCGGTACATCTTCCTGTAGATGCTGGTCTACTGGGATGGGGTCCCTCACAGGGATCTAAGTTGTCCGTGTGCACATCTATAAGCAAAAACCAAAACCTTGTATGTTGTTTTTTTCCTTTAAAGAGGATATATTATGGAAATATATATTGTTTTCTGTTTTTTATAGCATATATTTGGGTGACAACCTTGATATTTTGTCTTTGGTCCCCTAATTTTGAAAATATCTCACTCAACGAGCTGTTCAGATTTTCTGTGTGAACTTATTTTACACGTCAAGTTCACCCTGCCTCCTCTGCTAAGCCTCCACCTTGTGATACGGCAACACTGCACAATATTTCAGCACCTGCTCACCCGACTGGAGTCACTGTCAGTTCTGAAAAGCACATGAGCAAGCCCGCTGAATAGGGTCAAGGTAACATGGGTACTATGTATAAACTTTTGTATGCAAAGAAAAAACTTTTAATATATCTGGCTGTAAACCACCAAAGCCTCATCCTCAACTAGAATAATACATTGTTTCATTTCATGTTGAATTTAATGGCAAACCAAGTCATTTTCCAAATTAAGACGAATGTCTCTCGTTACCACATAACTTTTAGTTTTCACACCACGCTGTGTCACATTAACGTGTTTACTGTTTCCTAAGCTCGTCATCTTGGGTCAGCATGCTAACATTTTCAAATGAGTTGACACATTTATTATTCATCTGCAATACTTTTTAAAATCCACTTTAAAGCTTTGTTGATCTCCAAGAACTGCAAATGTTTTCTCTTCACCCGTTCACAGACTGGTGGCGCCATGCTTGCTGTCCTGCCATCAGCAGCTCGGGGTTCTGTGTGACTTGTTCTCGGACACTTAAAGCATGTAAACGTGAGTCACTAACGCTCCAATTAGTGAAAAGTCTGCTCTAAGTCCTGAGCAATAGCAAGAACTTTAAACAAGTTAATAAGTTAACAAAAATGTTGATTTTGAAGATGGCCATCAAAGTAACTAATGTCCCCCACAGCTCTAATATTTGCAGGTTGTATTCTCTCATTTTTATTTACTTTGAGTCTTTAAAAACTGTTTTTATTTCAACTGTAGTATCTTTGAACTATGTGTGACCTTCTGCTTTGAACCACATGGAAGGAAAGAGCATAAAAGGAATTTCTCAGCTGGGATTCATAAAGTGTAACATTATTTTTGTCTAGGTTTGGTACAGCAAGCTCCCCACCAGACCACTCTGGTCACTGGAAAGAGAAGATGTTGATGTATTGAGTTTGTTAATATCAAGTGCTCATACTCAATTGAGTAAGCAATTAGATTTTTTTTTTCAATTCCAGACTATCAGAACATAAATCCATAAATGTGAGCTCTAGCTGTGGGAGCTTTTAAAATGGCTATAATTCATAGTTCTTTTTCTTTAAAGCTGTATAGAATATAGGTGCATTTTCATCAAAATGTTCATCATTTCATTGAATTTGTACATGGTTTTGGTCTAAATTTTAATTTGATTATAAGCCCAATTCAGATTTGACTTACTTATTTGCTCTGACATGCAGCCAGCAAAGACACTGGCAAAAAGAGAGGAGGGAAGGCGCTTTTTGGTGAAGCAGCTGAAGTGATAACACATTGCAGGCCTTGTGCACTTTGTGTGTGGTGGTGGTGTTCCTCTGTAATTTAATTTCATACATCATAAATGCCATTTTGACACTTAGTCAGGCATGTGGCAACATGAAAGCAGAAACCATAAATTAAATCAAAACCAATTCCCCTCTCCTCTCTGTCCAACTTCTGTCCAACGTCCTTATTTACTCTGCTTGGCTGGAGAACACCAAGGTGTTGGAGTGCTGATTAATGTTGCGCTTTAAATGTTGAGCCCAGTCATGGTTTTATGTATTAGTTAGAGCTTTCACCTGTGTGTAGTCAGTCACAGAAGATAAAAGGAAAACAAAGAATAAAAGATCTTGATACACAACTGAAAAAAAACAAAACAATCTTTGTATCACATTAACATATTAATCTGAATTAATGCGCAAAATTGATTTTCTTTTCTCATCTATTTGAACATGTGCAAAGAAAATTCTCATCAAATTTAAATATAAGGAACAGTTTGGAGCACAAGTCTACAATATCTTTTTATTTCTTTTTATCTTGCTGATCTGATACAGATGCCACTGCACTTAATAAGTTACACTTGTGTGAACGACTGTGAAAGCTTCTTGCTGCTTGACAAATAGCACTATGCTTTAATGTTGGTCTTAAGTGTATCTCAGATCTTTGATTTGTCACCTCTGTGCTCTGAATGAATTTTTGCCATTCACAAGCCAATATTCCTTCCCTTCAGGAATGGCAAACCTTTGTTTATGAGAGAATTTCCCCCCAGGGCTCTACCATCATGTGCTACTGATTTCCTCCAGCACTGTTTAATTTCAGGCTCCAATTGGAAGTACACATTAAAAGTTAACGGGTGAGACGGCTATTGATTTTAAGATAAATAACACACATAACAATATAGGCCAGTGTTTAATTTTCATCTATCTTTTCATTGCTTCATATTGTCTCAAAGTTTGTGGAAGTCTCTCTTGTTCTCATTGTCTGCACCTCTCCTTCGTGCAAACAATATGTGTTTTCCACAGGCTACGACTTGTCTTCACTCTTTAATAGTTTCCTTCGCTTTTGCTTTTTTTGCTGAAGTATTGTCGAAATGGACCTGCTGTGAAGAAAATTTGCCCCAAAGCACTGAGGCCGCATGTGTGTCCTGGGTGGTGCAGCTGCATCTAAGCTCGTATTGCTGGCTGTTCCCTGCCTGTACCCAGTGGTCTGTCAGGCAGCGAAGCAGGGGAAACGGTGGGATAAATGATTATTTATGATCTGCCACCTCCCATCCTCTCAGCTATCCCCAGGCCCCATTCATTACTGCTACAGGCTGCCACTGCGTGGGAGAAAACATGCACACACATACGGATGCATACAAACGCTAAGCAGCTTCTGCTCTCAAGTATTCTTCGACACTGTGCTCAGGCAAACAAATACACACATACACAAAGCCTATATTTCCCCATATCTCATTCTTTCCACTTAAAGCAACATATCTTAGGTGCAGTCTGCTGTCATGTCATATGCACCATCATACAAAGCAGAACCGAGGACTAAACTTGCCAAACTTTCCCACGGGAAGCTCTTTGTCGACAAGCAAAGACATCATCCCATACATAGCTTTGAAAATCTGATCTTCTCTTCTCATGTTCTCCGTTTGGCATTTAGTGGCATGTTGCTGACTATTCTCTGTGGTGTTTGTCTCTCTCTCCATGTATCAAATTTCTCAGTGTGCCACATTTCTAGCAGCTGGACCTAATAAATCTTGGGAAAACCCAGAAAGCTCAAGGTAGCCTAAATAATTGATCAGATTGAGAATGGAGCCTGGCAGCCAGCTTGGCTAAACTACAAGGAAATCACAATAAGATAGAGAACACTGCATGTTCATGTCTGTTTGTGTTCTTGAGAGACAGCGAAGGCATGAATTTGTTTGTTCTTATCGAGGCTTTGCCACAAAATTCATGAAAGAGGTAAACTTTTGCAATACCAGTTTTAAAGCAACCTGTACGCAAAAAAATACAGTCAAAGTAAAAAAAATGAGATTATCCCACTTTTTGCTTTTTGGCCCTTTGACAACAGACACAGACATGCTTACACACAAGATTTGTATGTACAGTGATCTTTATGAAAAACGAGTGAAAGCAGTCCCTGAGCGGAGCTTCGAGGTGTCAGTGTATTAGTCCGTGAGACCTGCAGAACACAGACTGTCTCGTGTTTTAAAAGCTCCATGTGACATTTTGTCTATAAAGAAAAGAGTTAGAGTGTGCTTTAAATGGAATATACATCACATATATCAAGAACTTGTTAAGAGAATGTACATACAAGTCCCAGGGCTAAAGTGTTATGTTACTCCAAGTCCATTTAGCTGAAAATACATTGTTGCACACGGAACACTGTAATTGTCCACTGGGCTTTGGAGACCCCAGTCTGTTGAGTCTATGGGTGGAAGCCTACCCAGATAACTCACATTAACTGTCCACAACTGACCATTTAACCAGGGGAGTGAGTGCACTGTCTTGGAGAGTGGTGTGTACAGATGACAAATCAATAAATTGGATGATAATATATGAAGGGGAGGAGACGTGTGCAGAATGACGTTCCATTAGAGGGCCATCAGCAGGGTCTTTCCCAGGGAGGAGAAATTGGGAAGCATTCATCAAGTTCTTTAGATGGATTGGTGCTCCATATATAGCCCCTCTGACAAAACTAATGCTTGTCTCTTGTTCCTGAACCTGCTTGGATGTTTTTTCATAGTGTAATTGGTATTTGACAAAGTTAATTTGAACTTATGTGGTATTAAATCACAAGTGGACTGTTCTTTTAAAATGTCGTGAAATATAAAAGTACTTGGATGTGTACTCACACTTAACATACTTAATTTAAAAATTCAGCACAGGTGCTGGAGGAAGAAAATTCTTGATTTGCATCTCTTGGGAATTTAGCAAAACACAAACTACTCTGTTTCTGCTCTCACATACTTAGGCACCAAAACTGTCAGTTTGCGCAACAAAATTGGTTCGCTTCAGGCACCAAAACTACTTGGGTAATGTTAAAGGGTATGAATGGCATTACAGTGTGAAGCCAAGGTACCGTGACAAAATGGCAGTATACTGCATGAAAAGAGGGATTTGTGGATGTATGTGGCCCCTTACATGTCCGCATACGTTGAGCCCCTGCATTTGCGGTGGTAAAAGTGAAAACTTGGCCCAAATTGTCGCAAATTGACCTGGCAACTGCTCCCCCATGCCCCCCTCCCCTCCCCTACTTAGGAGAGCCTTTAATATGTAAATGCCAGTGATCAGGTCAGGAGCTGCCACAGTCATTTTCAAGTGGGGTGGGGTGAGGTGAGGTGGGGGGTGGGCAGGCCTGTTTCTACACGTTCACTATCACCTCCAACTCCAGCCAAGTTTGTTGCTGTGTTGTCTTGAAAAAGAAGAGGTGCACGCTGTCTGCTGGTGACAGGTGATGCATATTTGGTTTTTTTTCTCCCAAACACCTCTTTTGTAACTGCTTTTTGTGGGCAAAATTCAAGGATTCAAGGATTCAAAGGTTTATTGTCATGTGTGCAGTTAGAAACGTGTTTCCCTGAACAATGAAATTATTTTCTTTGTTGCCCGCACTTTATAATAATAAAGATAAGATAAAGATAAAATAAGCATGCAACAGCAATATTCTAAAAGGTTTCTTAAATAAAATAGAAATAAAAATATAGAAATCTGGCCTGTATACATAATGTGCAGTAGTGCGCTCAGTGTTTTATTGTGTATGGCTTAATTCGGTGTCACAATGGTCACAATATCGCCGAGGTCTTTTCTTTGTCCTTGCAGAGTCCATTTTTGTGTCAAAACAGTGCAAATTGCCAGCTGTGGTCAGATAACATTAAATAGCAAAAGGACGGGAGGTTGTCTCGCGAGTATTCCGTGTAATGACGTATACGCATATGATTGGTGGAGCTTAACGGCTCGCATAAGCTCTCGTTCAATCACGTATGAGAAACATTGTGTCGTGCAGTGTAAACAAAAAGTTTAAGGAGCAGATCTGGCGGCAGAAAGGCAGACAGGAAGGCAGACAGAAAGGCAGACAGAAAGGCAGACAGAAAGGCAGACAGAAAGGCAGACAGAAAGGCAGACAGAAAGGCAGACAGAAAGGCAGACAGAAAGGCAGACAGAGTCCCGTGCTGTGAAAACTGACCTGGTTTGCGGAATACAATGGCTGGAAGACGACTTGCTTTCAACTCACCAGCAACTCTCTGCGGGTCTACAGGTTTGTCTGTTTTTTTCTACTTGCACATGACCATTTGATTGTTTAATTTTAGTCTTGTTGACACTGTACAGCACTTGGGACAGTTCTCGCTGATTTTAAATGTGCTGTATATTAAACTTACTTACTCACTTGCTTACAGGCAGATAAAATGAAAGTCCTGTTGAATGCTATGACCGGAATGTCTCGTATGGTGGCCAGCACTGTGGATACGGTCGTGGAGAGGGTTCTGGAGGGAATCGACCAGAGATTCGCTAGGTTGGAGGTAAGATGGCCGTCGAGAACGGACTGGAGTTACATTCCAGAGAAGTTGAAGAGCGCAAGAGAAGGCGGATACAGAATCCGAAAATCGCGGTAAGAGTAGGTTATTGACTGTGGCTTTAGGCTAAACTCAACTTAATTGTGTCCATCACGTGAAAACCAGTGTGAGTTGCTTTATTTAAAAAAATGAATTTCGTGTTTTCAATTTATAGGAAGCAGTTCGCCGCCTGCATAACTCACCGTGGCATTATAATCCAGGTCAAGGGTAAGAATAAGTGAATGTTCTCCCAATATCTAGTTGAGTTGGACCCGATGTTACGTTACGTCAATGCAGTTTTTTTTTTTTATTAACCATAGGCCTATTGTTTTTACAGGCTACTGTCACCTCACAATATGGATGTAACGAGTCGCTTGAAGGAGGCGGTGGCAAACAGTCCGAACTTCAGAGAGGCAGACGGGGACACTATCGAGGGTGAGCGGCGCTGACTTTTACCACGGCTGGCACTGACACTTTTAAGCACTGGTCATTTTATTCATTCCTCTTGTTTGTTTTTTTTAGCTGCGTGACGGACCTGTGTGCTGTGCTACAGGCGCGTTTTGAAGCCAACCCGAAATACTCAGTCTCACCACAGAAGAGTGAAAGAGAGTAAGAACATATACGCTGTCAATATGACTTTTGTTACTTTATAGACAAGTTGTCAATATGCTGTGCATGGATAGACTATGTTTTGATTATTTATTGGTAACAGCTCCCAGAAGCCAGCTTCTGATCCAGGATGAGGACGTCTGACAACTCCCGCAGACCCTGCAGGGACCGGAGTAATGCGAAGAATGCGGATTCCAAACGGCGGCGTTTAGGCTTATTGTGTATATTGTAGGCTACAGCAGTGTGTGTATATAGTTTTCAATTCTTTATTATCAACATGGTTCTTATTACAATGTAAGCTATGTACATTGTGTGGTGTGGCAATAAAAGCGCTTTAAAAAAAAAAAAGTTTCCTTTTTCATTCTCAATAGATTCACGTCATTCATGCCTGCATTAGCCTAGTCATAGTGCAGCTTATAAGAATGACGTGAATATATGAAGTACACGAACATCCCAGGAATATTAGTAATCATAATCACAATTATTAATCATAATTGCTGAGTGATATGCCCATATAAAGTATGTATATATTAACCTTATTGGCCAATGGGCGGTCAGCTTTACAGGAGCTTTTTTATGTAATCACGTGCCTTTTTTGTCCAATACCAGCGAGGCCAGTGAGAGGTCCAGGCACTCTCACAGCGGGGTGCTAATCGCTGGGCCATTAGCACCCCGCTGTGAGAGCCCGCCGCGAGTCGGGTTCGTTTCCGACGATTTTCTCGCTCAACAAACTTAAAGTTTGTCTGCCTGCAAGCGCCCAGGTGCGTCCGAAAATTAGGCAAATTCGCGGAAGTTCACTGCCGTCCACAGTGACACAAATCCCTCTTTTCGTGCAATATGTGACACACTTTGAGAGTGAGAACAGGACAGATGGGTAAACAAAAAGCTTGACTTTCACTTGACTTTCCTTAAAAATTGTTTTTATTTCCTGAGTCATGTTGACAGTTTTTTCAATCAGGCCAGATGCAAAAAATACTGACTTTCCCTTTCAGACCTGGGGTGTGTTATATGAAGCAGGATGAGTGGCTTGGTGTGGTAACCTCAGGTTGAACTTTGGGTTTTCAGTGTCGTGAAACTGGTTCACTTACTGGGGTGTATCACCACTGTAGCTTACGCTGAAGATTTAATATGCTCTGGAGCAGGTTAAAGTCAATATAAAGGAGCTATACATGTGAAAGTACCACCTTCTGACCAATCAATTCTCTTGGAAAATGATAAGATAAAGAATGCACAATGGTTCATGGATAGCAAGAGAGTTTCTTCTCTCTTCTGTCTCTCTGAGTCAGAGAAAGTCTAACCTGGCTTTCACTGACAAGAATCTTAATGAGTGATATTTGTGAAGTGAAATTTTGATCTTAAAAGAGACCCTGATTACTCTAAAACTTCTGTTTTTAAAAAATTGGAACGAACATGAATTCATTTTCTTCATTAAAATCCCCACTAAACTATAATAGATTTCCTTTCCTTTTGAGTGTTCGCATTTGATCAAACTCATTAATTTTCTAACATGATCTCTACATTCATATTCATACCTACTTCCATCTTAAAAATGTTATGTTAAGATTGATTTAAGTCACTTGACAACTATAATCAAAACTCAGCAACTAAAACCTCTTAATTTAGCATCATGGAGCCTGGATGACTTTGAAAAATCGTATTGTTTAGTCAAGCTAGACAACTAACACTAACAATTGGTAGGTCAGAAATCTAATTCAGCATGAAGTTACCTATAGATAGCCTGGATATGTTGAACCTGCTTTGTAGTCTTTCCGCTGGGGTGATGTTTGCTTAATGATGTAAATTTGTTGTAAATTTCAAGACATACAACATTTCAAGGGACAATTTTCCAGAAATAACCTCAGGTTTTAGGAGGCTGTTTTCAAATATTGTTCAGGTTTCTAGAACATTTAGTGTTTTTTTGCCTTCAGTCTAAATGGGTCAACCATGGCCATAATTATTTATTCACCTTTGTTAAGTTATCACTACTTTGAGCATCGTGATAAAGGTCACCTAACCTTTACTCATGAAATTGCTATTAAACCTTAAAACTCTTACCATTGTCTGAGATCAGGAATTAAGTGACTAAAAATGGGTGGCGTGACTCAGTTTATAGCGTCCTCTCTGGATCTTATTATCCTCTGAGCACAGTAGTGTCAGAACTATTTTTTCCCGTTAAGATAAATCAAAATGAGCGTGTTAATGATCTTACCGAAGGAACTGACAAAATGGTATTTATGGTGTAAAATTTTGCCATTATACTGTAATTATAGGTGAGCTAATTTTTCAGGCATTCACACACAGTTTTACAGCTGAAGTTTCCTCAAAGTGATGCTATGGGAGGGCTGACATGATTGCCCATTTTTGACATGTCTTAGAAGTTAATGACACTCCCTAATGCCCGCTGAGAACACCTGGCTGTGAGTGATACAGTACAGCAATAGGCAGGAGGAGAATAGCCTCACTTTCACCTTTTCTTGTTTATATCTTCTTTCACTACCAGGACGACCCATCGATAATTACACACAAATTCCCTCTGGCTCAAAATCTTTTTTGCTCTCTCCTTCCCCTCTCACTTTCCATCTCTCCTTTGATTTTCTCAGCTCTGCATGTCAACACTGTCAGGTCCCTTGGCACCGACAGAGCTATCCGCTGTCGCACCCTCCCTTCCTCTGCCCCGTCCCATTACAATGACAATAACAGATAAGAATATTTATTATGTTGGCTCACCACTCCCCGTTCCTCCAAACATCTCTCAGGGGAGCGGCTTCTCGCTATCACCCTCAAAAGCCTCATTCGGTTAACAGAAAAAAAAAAAACACATCCACCCCTGGCCTTGATGCTTTCCTTTATCAGTCCAGTGAAAGAAGAGCCGGAGCATGAAGGCGTCTCATCTCCTCGGCTTCTTTTCTTCTTTCACAGCTCTCCCTCCCCACTTTTAATTTTCATCTCTCTTTTCCTGCTCATTTCAGAAAAAGAGGAAGGAAAAGAAGAGGGGAGGGTGAGCAAATGAGAGTGGGACGCTGGCTTGTGATAACTGCCATGCAGAATGGACATCTCCCTTGTTTATTGGCTTTTGAAATTCAATTCATTGTCTGGGACGGGAAGTGATAAAGGGAGTGGAAATACAGACGCTCTTATCATGCCAGCTCAGTGAAAAGAACTTTTTTTCCCCTCCTCCAGATGCCTCAGTTGTTGTGGGGTACGTTTGTTGTGTGTGCATCGCCAAATCCGAATAATGGGGTCTGAAAAATGCATTCATTATTTGGACCCAGCTATGCCACTTACTATTGTGTCGAATTGTTGTGTGTAGTCATCACATTTAGAGGAAACACACAACTGAGAGTGGTCACACTTGTCTCATAGGCTAATCCTCAGATGTGTCATATTTAAAGGTTGAAAATGTTCTTGTTCCCTAGACACATTGTAGCCAATGTTGAATAGACAAATTTGCCAATTTTGTGGACCACTCTGGACTTTCAGCTCCTTTTTTGTCTCAGATTAAACATATGACTCATTGTGTCACTGGCATCTGTAGTCATCTAAGAGAGTGTTTCCAAGTTCTTAAGATTTACTGCCCTGCATGTTTTAAATGTTTCCCTGCTTCGGCACACCAGATACATCTCGACAGCTTGTCATCAAATTTTGAAAAAGCCCGTTAATGACCCATGAATTCTAGCTAGGTGTGTTGAAGCAGGGAAACATCTAAAATGTGCAGGGAGTTGATTCCCAAGGACCCTGATTGGGAGGCACATTTCTGAGATTATTTCTATCCTGAGTTCCCCCAAACAAGAGTGTGACTTTCAATTAACAGTACATTCTGATTCAGGCTGTAAGTTTCTGACAGGTTTCTGACAAATTAAAGAGGCATGTAAATTGTAACACCTGAAGCCAAAAAAAAAAAAAAGCATAAAATCATCCGGTGTCTAAAATAGGAAATCTGTATAGCACCTGTCTTTTAAATGCTGGATTTTCTATTTCAAAAAGCTTAAATTAAAGCACAACTATTCAGATGTTTTCAAATATTCCATGGTTTCTTCATGAATCAGCATAATGTAGTATTTTTGACTACACAGAAAACAAATGAAGAAAGTATAGAAAATAGTTTATAAATAGTATATGCCCAAAGATTTGGACACACCTTATCTTAATTGAATGAGGTAGTGTTTACAAACTTTTGACAAGTACTTATTAAGAGATAGATGTAATTGATCTGTATTAGGGAGTAAAATCAGTGTGGAGAAGGCTTAAACCTGTCTTACCAGGAATGGCCAGCAGTGGGCGACCCATGTGGTTGTAAAACTGAAGCCCAGTTACATGTTTCATGTTTATATGACATTTTTCAGTTGGTAATGACTGTTGAGATTGAAGCTTGTTGTCTATTGCTTTGTGATGTCCTATGTTTCTTAGGGAGAAAAAAATCATAAAAGAGTCGTTGGATGTGTTTTTCTGGGTGACTCATACCCACTTACCAAAAGAATATGTGGATACATTTCATGACATTACGACTTTATAAGCTCAAATTAGAGTTCACTGATAATAATGGTACAATATGACATACTGCTGGTCCTTAAAGTAATATAGTTTTGTTATATACCACCTACATGCACATTGTTGCAGATCAGCAACAAACCCTCATGGGATTGACCCTCTCTAATGGCAGCAATCTTCCCCAGTAGGACAATATGGGCCACCAAACTACTCAGGAAAGGAAAATGTCCAAGAGCCCAAGGCTTTAACCTTACCTCAAAACTCCCAAGATCCCAAACCAATCGAGCATCTGTGGAATGTGCCAGAGCAAACCAGATCCACTGGAGCCGACACTTGCAATCCATAGAAGTTAAAGGACACACTACCAATGCTCCACCCCCAATCACCGCCTGATGTTCTGGGTCCATTCACCCAACAGATCAGAGCTGTTTTTCCGGCACACATAAAATCAAAATATGCTGTGCTTTTCAAGATAGTTGCAATAAGTTCATATTTTGGGCAGATCTTTGCTTGATACAAAGTTTAGTTTGTGTTTTCTACCTTAGAAAAGCTAGAAAATCCAAATTTGTCAAAACTGAACAAAAGTACAAGTGTCTTATTCTATCTAAAACAAGCACAACACAAAACTAACACTAATAGCATTCATCCTGAATATAAGTCACAGACTATGCTTGACATAGCTTGATGAAAAACAATGAATTTTAATAATTGGTCTATTGATGCTTTTGTTTGTACCAATTGGACATATGATCCTCACCTTGAAACTTCAACTGTCTGTTAACCCTGCAGTCCATCCTTCACCTGCTGCCAGCAATGAAATTGTCTTCATGATGCAGTCACTACCAGAACTATTTGCATTTACTATTCTATTCACAGAAGCAGGACTTCAAGAAAGACTGTTCTAAAGATCAATTTATATAGACAGATTTGTACTCTTATCTAATAATTGGAGTTACAGAACAGATGCCTTCATAATCTTAAATTAGTACCAAGCATTTTCGAATTGCACGACATGCCTTCTTACACCAAAAACAAACATACAGTTAAAGTCATCGTATCTATTGGCTCAGGATATGTCCACGAGGTTATGGAATGCAGAGTATGCAGCATATAACATTTACCCATTTACCTGTCGAAATTATAAACAAAAGAAAAAACATCCCACAGAATATTCAGCAATAATTTTTAATAGACAATTCAGGAAGTGTGCAGACATATTATGAGCACAAACTTTCAGTTTCCACTATAAAGAGAATAAAACCCAAAAAGTTGAATTACTTAGTAGCATTCTTCTTTGGTAGACAACCGTGATGTATTTTTCTTACTTCCCTTCCCAGTGGCTTTATTTCTATCTAAGACATGATGTATCAGCTCTAAACATACTGAGACATTTTTAGGAGGTGTCGTGGCCTAGCTAACCTGCTACTGCCCAAATACCCTCTGATGAATGCCACTGATGCCAAAGTCATTCTTTTCTGTGATCTGTATGTTCCCATGTAAAAAAAGACACCAGAGAGAAGTTTACCTCGGTTATTTTTTGACCAATTTTCTTTGTACAAACAGTGAATTTTCCACAAAGGCAGCCTGATAAGGTGAAGAGATGTGAAAATACAGTAACAGCACTTGTCTTCACATTGTTGGTTACCTGCTATTCCCTCTGTGTCTGCTGTGGGGCTCTGTCGCACAGCAAATAACACCCTGCCCTCTCTCTCTTTGCCTCTCACCTTGTCTTCTTCACACTCTTCGTCTCTCTTCTCTTCTCTTCTCTTCTCCACTCCCCTTTTCTTTTGTCACCCATCCCTCTGATCAGGGAGACTTTTAGCTTCTTTCTCCCTCATGCGAGTTCTCGACATGTCAGATATGCTATATTCATAGCAACTGGACATCACACTATGAAATATGATGAGACAGAAATAATGCAAAAACTTTTCAAGCTCTGATTGATTTGATAAAGTTTCTTTTTCCCAGACGCATTTACTGCACGGTGAATATTTTGAATAACAGATCAACATGTTGCTACACTAAGCAGAGAAAACACAGCGTATTAAAGTGTTGATGAGCTCTTAAACTGGATGGTGAAGAGGAGATTTGTGCCAAAATCCTTTGATGGCTTTTCCTGGACTTGAGGTGTTGTGTCATACCGTAGAAAATAGTACAATGTTAAGAGGACTTAAGTATTAATTACCCTTTTAACTACATAGGATTCACTGCTTATATCAGGCCAGCCTCTTGTGTTGAAGCAGGCTGTGGAATTAACAGAGGGCTGCATTAATCCCCTCTTATTTTCCACATCAGCACTGGTGCATCTGTAAAACATGGTCCATTCAGGCATTAATTACATAAAGTTCAGCTATGTGTATGTGTGTATGTGTGTGTCTAATAGTGTGTGGTGAAGCTATTTGTTTTCTAGACGAAATCAGAAACACATTAATCAATTAGTCTTAGGTGATAAACACACAACGCACACCGTCACGTTTCACATGGGACTCCCAGGTTTCAAGGTTGCTGCTGTCCACTGACAAGCATGCGGTCCTAAACTCACAGAAACACACAGTGTAGTATACACACACCCACAAACAGATCTAATTAAAACCATTGTTGTGAATAGATCTGATTCTATTTCAGTGTGGTTAACAGTCCTTCATGGATAAGTAATGAGCTGCTGCAGACGGAGCGAGAGCACCTCAACCCTTAAACTCTTCAGTTCTGCTGCTGGACTGCAGCAAGACTCCTACAGGGGTTTCTATGGCGATTGCATCTGTATACAGAAGTTGAACGAGCATACCTATAAAGTGGTTATGGGATGCTTACATTAATGGTTTATGTGACAAATCATTACTTTAATTATCATCTGTATACTGCATACACAGCATAGACAGAGGCAGATTTTTCCATTTATAAAAGAGACCATCCTCTAAATTTACCCAGGCAATATTGGTTTTGAAACAGGATGGAAGAATAGATTGTCTCTCTGGCGAAAATGCTTCTCATATCACATGAAGAAGAAGGGCGTACAGCAGAGCCATTTAGTGGCCCAGCTTTTTTATAGGATGAAGAAAAGAATCTCTCAGTTTCTGAGGGAGGATACACAAACAGTGTGAGCACTGAGTGCATGAAATTGTAGCCTTGAGTAAAAAGTGATGAAGTCACAAAATAAAGAATGGTTAATAGCTACATAAATGATAAAACCGAGATAATGAAAATCATAAAAGCAATAATTTTGAAGCTTATGAACAAGTAATTACTTTGAAATCAGCAATGCGCTTTCGTGTCAAAATCCTGGTTGCAGTATTCTGCTGCAATTAGCTGTAATTTTCCATTGGTCATTTTCTAGTGGCTGTAATAAAAGATTGCATTCGCACTTCAGCATTAGTCTGAGCTAAAAATGGTTCGACCTTGGCTATGCTCTTGATTTAGAAAACCATGGGTGTATTTTATATTATCTTAACTTTTCGTAAGAAGTTAAACAATAAATTAACTGATATTTAGTGCCTATAATGTTGTAGACTCACTTTAACTCGGTGCTGGAAAGATTACAGAAAAAAAAAGCAGCCAATAAGTGCTCAGCTATCCTGACACCAACCTTAACTGCAAAATGGCCTCTAATTATGACAGTTGAGAAAATAAATGCGCTTGCTTTGCTAGTTGTGGTGATCAGTTGAGGCCAGTTAACCAGAAAGTATCTGGAGTGGACGATTTGAAGTAAAACAAGCGCACCAATAAGAAGGCAGTGACATCAACATCATATTCGGCACCACATCTGGATTTTTGACAGCAATCATGATGTTTCACAGCAATCTGAGGAAGCAGATGTATCAGCTGTTGAAACGGGTAGAAAATGTACTCCCAGGTCTTAAACAAATACTAATCAGCCAGATGAACAATTAAACCCCTGCCAGGTTTGTGAATAACAGTGATAATCTAGTTATAATGCAAAGCTGGATAATGGTATTCATGGAAATGTTTCTCTAACACATAACTCCTAACTTGACACTGTTGGATACCAAGCACACCCTCGAACGGCAGCAGCCAGACATATTCGGATAATGCACATTGATACACTGCAAAACCTGCTAAGGAAGGACTATTTTTTCGAAATGTCACATAACAAATGAATCTACACTGATGATAATAAAAATGGAGGCTGAATTCTGTTGAGCTGCTTCAGTTTCAGTGCTCTTGAGTTTCACACAACTTTTTGTGTATTCTTGAAATCACAGAAAACACGTGAAAAAAACGGTGACGAGCAGCTGAGCAACCGACTATATCAACAAATTCAGAAAGAAGCTTGGGATTTCTTCTAATAGACTTCTGAGAAGTAGAAGATGAAATTTGAAGAAGAACTTTTCATTCTGGAAATTAAGTTTGTACAGAAAGTGAGTTACAGTACAGCAGTTACATTTAAAGTTTGGTCCAAATATTTTCAAATGAACTTTAAAAAGCTTCTTAAAAACTAGAATAAAGCAGCAGAAAGTGTGCCCCAAAAAACATTTGAATTGTCTAAAGACTTTGCTTACAAATGACATAAGCTGTGAAGTGGTTTCTATTAGTAATTTAATTCGTATTTAAAGTTTTCTTTTCAAATGTAATGAATTAAATAAAAGATGTTAATACGAGCCTGTCCGTATTTAACAAAGAATGTCGATAAGTGTCTTCCATAGTTTTGTTTTGCTGGTAAATACCACTTTTAAGTACAAACTGACATTCTGACAGTTATTATCTGAGGTAGCAATAATAAATTCATGAATGCACAATTGAAAGAAAGTATGTTCTCAGCATTGTGCACAGTCCTGCTGGGCTTCCTAAGAGACTGAAATAAGAGAGATTGTCCCCCTCCAGACAGAGACAGTCTAATCTACATGGACAGGTCTGGTGACCTGAGCAAACACCACCCACCATTCTGCATCAACTCAGCTGAAATTCCAAACTCAAGAAAGTGCTTTATTTAGCTCAAAATTGGTATATGTCCCTGTGTGCCGAATGAGTCATTGAAATGAGTCATCACTTTTAATCATTAGGAGGAAATGACCAACTCTCTTGATTTCCTGTGGACTTGAATGTTTTAGAAAAATGTAGTTTGAAAAAATAAAAATGAATAGGTCAAAAAGTATGGTGAACACAGTCTGTTTCTATGTACTGTACATGGTAAAGTCAATTTTCATTTTTCACAATCGTGATTTGAGATTCCATCAGGTAACACATGCTAAAACACTTCCGTTGTGGGTGAATATCATATGCTGTGGTCCAGGTATGATAAACAAAGTGACACACTGTATTATGGGTACTATAAGCACTGTGCTAGGAAATCTTTTTTTTTTACTTCTGCATTGTGCGTGTCGGTCAGTGATAGAGTAACAGGACCGTAAAATGAAGAAAATACAAAAGAAAAGCCAGGAAGTGAGTGGGTTTTGCCCCATTAGGGAAGAGAATTTAGTTCTTGGTCTCAGCAACCCCTATGGACACTATCGGGACTGACTGGAGTGAATTTTCTCCTCCTGCTTCGACAGCAGCGCCATCAAGAATAGGAAAATAGAACAGGACAATCTCCTCCTGTCTGTCCGTCTGCTTGGAGAGATAGAAAATGTGTGACTCAGGCTGGTTGAGTGCAGAGCCTCTTCCTTTAACTTATTTTCCTCTCTGTGCCTGTCGGAGCAGCGGGGCCACTTTGATCAGAGTGTTATCTGCACTGCTGCGGCCTAATCCGTGTATTTGGTCCGAGTCTTAGCTGGATCACCGCGCTCAAATCAAAGCACTACAAAGTCCGACCAGGAGGGGACAGAGACATGCAGGAACACACACTTGTAGTCATTCAGTATGCACATATACTCTCAAAAACACTAAACAAATCCATAGTGGCTGACAATCCATTGCTTTGTTGTCAGACTATAAAATGATAATTTAATTGTTATGATCAAAGCTACAAAAGCATGTAGACAAAACAAGGAAACACATAGGAAAATTAGTCAGTTGATAAAAGACCATGTGATAAATGATAAATTTACTTTCTGCCGAATCTCTGTTTGAAGGATAAAGAGGTAAGCTCCAACTGCATAAATAATTTCAGCGAAAGACCTCCTAAACTGTTGTTTACCAAAGTAATGCCCAATGAGGCAGTATCAAGAGATGCTTCCAAAAACTGTTTCGTCTATCACAGATTACTAAGTACCTCTAATTACAACACAACTGCCTACACAACATTATAAGACAATCAAAAGATAATTTTGTGTAGCTCCTCACATTCAACAGCTCCTCGTAATTTCTACTGTTTGCATCCTAACGACATTGAAAAGCCATTACACATCTCCCACCAAAGAGTCCTGTGGATTATTTTGCTATGAAATAACTCAGAAGCCAAATATATAGAGCCCTGGTGGGATTTAATGGATGTTTCTTATGAAACTCCAGTTGTGTCATTGACCATTTTAACTTCTGTTGTTGACTGTTTCATAGTTGGTGTTCATTCATTCCATTAGCAGGCATTAGCCTGCTCTGCATCCTTGAATTAACTTCATATATGCAAATGTAGTGCTCTGATTGACTCTGGACATACTCTGGACAAATTAAAGGTAAGGTTATGGAGTCGTAACGACAAGAAAGTCAATTAGCAAATAGCCAGTAAATGCTGCAGACAACTGTGGCAACTGTGATTTTCACATTTGATATTCTGAGTGAAAAATTGTTTTTGGAATGCCCTCCATTTAGTAGATGATCCTTTTATTTAACCTGCCACAAGAAGCAATACTCACGGGGAGAGAGAAGCTGGTGAGATAATGAAATAAGTTATAGAGATGCGTTTCCCTCTCGTAGAGTGAGTGAAGGTATATAAACAGAGTGGTGATTGCTCTGGACACATACTTTTCCTTGAGTTCACATCAGACTCGGGGAGAGGGATGTTTTATAAGACCTTTTCCTGTTGGACACAGGTTAGTGGAAAATATAGACAAGATGGAGGCATTATCACTTTCAGGATGGAGTTATGAATTTTCTGCTTCAGGTGATTTATTGAGTTTGTGTCATGGCCCTGACCTGATTACAAGTAAGATATTCTACAAGAGATGAAATGAGTCCACTCAAAGGTGTCAGTTTGCGCTTTTAAAAAGTAAAATTGACCCCTGTTTTAGTGCAGCAGTAAGAGGCGTTAGTAGTTTTAAACACAGGCATGTTGACCTAAAGCTCTGATGGTCAACAGCATGGTCAAGGCGCTATTTTCTCTCCTTTTGTATCACTGCACGCTGCCGCCTGCCGACAACCGCGCCTGTTTCATGGTGTTTACTGCTCGGAAGCAGGGGACTGCTCAGTCTGCACGTGTCTGCGCGGTCTACACCTTGAAACAGGCGCGGCTGTCGGCAGGCGGCAGCGCGCAGTGACACGAAGGGAGAGAAAATAGCGCCAAGCGATTGTGAGGTCTGACTTTTTCCTGGAGAATGATTTTGTGATGCAAACGTATTACTCTTTTGAACGCATATTGTTTTGAGAAGCAAAACGCTTTATTTTTGTGTCGTACAGCTTCATGTCAAAAGAGGCGAATTATCCCTTTAATGGGAGCCTCCCATCTGGATAAAGCACAAGAGATCAAGAGTGTGAACATTTTTGAAGATATTTCACAATTACACAATCTCCAACAAAGCCTTCTAACCACTTTTGACCTTTACAAAAATGAATCATATGAGTGTTTAAGGTAATGTTTTTTTCCTGTTGTCAGTGTGACGGCCCTTTAGGTGTCTTTCAGGGCCTTGTGTGAGTGTGTATCTCTCTCTCTTGCTCTCTCCTCAGATCCTGAGCTGACTGGAACATTGGGCTCTGATTAGTGCAACTCGGTACACCTGGCCAGTGTTCTGAGAGGCGGTGATTAGAGCTCTGTCTCTAGTCTTTACCCCGTCTTGCTCCTTGAGGACAGCAGTGTATTTTGGGTTCTGTTGGCATTACCTTTTTGGTTCAAATTAAATACTTATTTTGTAAACCTGTAAACCGTGTGCTTTCTCCTTTTTGATGCGGTCTTTGAGCCAGGTCGTGTCATCAGCAATTCTCTTAAAAGACTTGAACAAACAAAAATAAATTATTTTGTCTCACAATACTGTTTGACCCAGGTATAATGTTCTCAGTCAAAAGACAATTTACTAAGTGTATGATGGCACCATAAAGAACATAATGTAGATATAATAGCAAAAAAGTTGTACCAAAATATGCAGTGATGGAGTCAAATGAAATAATACGGCCTACACGTGCGTCTTAACCAGATTTTCTCACAGAAGTTTTTTTCATAAATGGACACAAAAACTAATGCATATTAGACAACAGTCTCAATGCTCTCATGAAAGCTGTCATTACTGATTTTAACAGAGACCACAGGTGATGTCAAGCCTGGAGGGGTGTGATGGTGGAGAAACAGACACAGCTGTCATCCCTAAGACCCGGCTTAGTCCCCTATTGAAACTGGAACATTCTACACATTAGTTTGTAATTTAACTCGTTGCACTTTTTCAGTTGCCTTTGAGACAAAAAATGTGGTTGTTTGCAGTGCACATTGCAGAACCTGCACACGTAAAAAAGTATTCTTACAGTGTTCAAAGGTAAATCATCGATCTATCCCTTTCAGCACTGACAAAGAGTTGAAATAATGAGACGAACTTGATTGAATTGATGAAGCAGCAGAAGTCCTTTTCTGATGGGAGACTGATTTTGAATTTAAAATAAATAAATGTGGTGCTAACAGGCACCTACAATAAGTCCTGAAGTTATTGATTAGTGTAATTCATTAGACTTGGGTATCAGTCATTGTTACAAGAATGCACACAGTGGATTCAGACTGACAAACGATCAGTCAAACAACCACAAAAATAGATTAGATTACACCGTCTGAAATCTATTGAGAAATCTCACACTTGATGCGCTTCATGTCATTTCAATTTTGGCTGAAGGAACCACAGTTTGTACGAGTGCACAGCTACCGTAAATGTGAGGAAAGCAGTCAAATTTTAAATAGGAGGCGATTTATACGGAAAAGAAAGACATAATTTATTATAATTTAAAGATTTTACATTTAAAATGTTTAGACACAGTTTTAAATAAACATAGCGATTGAATACTGATAATTATTCTAGATCCACCTGTTGATGGAAATCCCATGTGCCCTCTGGTGATGATGAGAGCAGTGCTCAACTAAACCTTGATGCTGAGTTCTTTGATCCCCCTGAGACTTCCATGTTAATAAATGAGATCTCCTGCAAAGCAATACTGCTTTAAACCTATGTATTATGTATGAGGTAAAGGAGAACGGCACTAAAAAGAAGGAATCATCTCAGCACACATAAGTGCCAGAATCCAATCTCAGCTCCATTAGTGCAGGACAAATCCTATACAGTGAGAAGGGTTCTCCATACGTTTCCATGAAGGAGCTCAAGAAGCCATTATGGAAATGAAAGGGGACAAATCACATGTTACAGATCACTGGGTAAAGAGGGAACAAAATCATGGCGCAGTGCACTTTGGAGGGGATGGTTCAACAAAAGAAGACTGAAGACAGTTCCTTCTGAGGACTTCTAATAAACTCGTACAGTGAGGAAGACAACAACCTGAGAATTCTATTAACTAACAATTGTGCCATTGTGCATCTACAAATGATGCCATTTTGTTGTTTTGACGATCAAAGATTACAGCTCCCTCCTTTAGTGTCATCTTTTACACGTCACGCTAAGGTATTGCAGCATGGAATCTTATTTGATCATGTGTCAACACATTATTGCTAACTCTCCATCTGAGCAAAGCACAGAACTCATTCTGAGTACGCTCAGAGACACAACTACTGCAGAAGGTTATAGTGGAAGACAATTTGTCTGTGTTTTCCAACGACTTAGCATCCCCTCTGAGCGTATGCTCCATCACTGTAGATACAGATCCTTACAAACAATCTCCCAAATGCTAATTGAGGTAATTAAAGCCACAGCATCCAGAGGAAACAGGTGCAGGTGGTAGGCATTATTCATGTCCCACTGCCCTTGGAGGTAACCCTCTCAATCAAGTGAGGTAAACAAGACAGACAAGGGTGCAGTTTTCACTGTTTTCTTTGTTAAGGTGAGTACACAAGAAGCTTTATTTCCCACTGGTGTTACAGAGACCTTGCAAGTGTGTATGAGAACAACAGATAAGTGATCTTCCTTCTCAATGCCAATATCGTTTCAAACACACACCCTTACACATTTGCCTTGAGCTGTATGTGCAGTAAGTTTATTATGACTTATACAGACCATCTGAAAAGAATATGCTTTTTTTTCTACATTGTTTGACAAAGCCATGTGCTATGATAATTCAGTTCACAAAGGAAAACAAACACATAACTAATAATAAAGGACAAGATGCTGGATTAAATACTGTTACGAGTCAAATACTGTGGAAGTAGGAAAGGTAATTTTTCTAGCCATCATTATCCCCCCTGCCGCCCTCCTTGCCTGAACAATATCCCACGATTTGTCAAGACTTTTTCCTTTTTTCTCCTTTTTTCTTTTTTTTTCAGAAAATGCAAATGCCCTCAACCTAAATGCCAGAGTTAGATGACAGTGGGGGTCTGACATCATTACAGAGGCCTTGTTTATATCAGACAGTGATTAGATTAATACTCATTAGAGAATATTTGTGTCTGCACCCTTCCTGTGCCCCACAGGCAACCAGGCAACAAGAACCATGGCAATTAAAAACGGGAAAGTGTCATCCTCCATCACCCCCTACGATGAAAAAAATAAACAAAATAATACACACATACATTCTCTGCTTAGTAATGTACACATTGTTAGGACAGAAACAAACTTGTTGATCAAACAGCTATTAGATTAAACATATACTCTCTGACAGTTACCATTAACTTCTTTTCTCACTATTTTGAACATTACTTTCACATCTGAGCAAAAAACATGTGAACACAAAAAGATGGCATTGCAATAATATAAGAAATTGCTACATGACTTACTAACGTCTAGATTTCTGAGTAATTATAATGGTCATACCCGTTGCAGTTTCATCATCCGAGTGTTGTTCTGAAGTAATAGAGAAATTACAGAAGTGAGCATTTATTTCCTCCCTGTCCCTGTTTCTCCACGCAACAATTGTTTTCTTTGGCATGACAAAGCCTTCCACATCCTGCAGTCAAAGGCCTCTCCTAAATCCATATGTCTACATAGTTTCAAGTGTATATATATATATATATATATATATATATATATATATATAGATGTAAAGACAAGACCTCATTTAAATTTTGTGATGATTATTATTTTTGCTTTCTGTTTTTTTAATAGATATTTTCATAATGTCAATACTGTAAATGCAATGAATTGTTTCAAAATATGCAATTTTGTCTTAAAAGCGGTCATTGTGGAGCAGCCTCAACAGCAGTTATCCCAAAAGACTTTATAGGCCAATGCATTTGAGATGTATATAAGCACAGGTAAGACTACCTTCATACTGTGAACCCATTTACTGTGCAATATCTGTATATCGCAATATTTGCACATTTCTCTGCACTAGCAGTTTGTATGTTGCAGATATCTTTGCACTACTTATGTTGATATATATATATATATATATATATATATATATATATATATATATATATATATATATATATTTTTTTTTTTTTTTTTTGCCTAAATGTTTGCACTGAATGAGGAGTTTCTTTCAATCTCATTGTACTGTGTATAATGACAATAAAAGGCATTCTATTCATGGGATCTCTGCGTGCTGCACCTCCGTTGGTGCCCCTGAGCCAACTGCAGGGTCATCAGCCGGGAGCCACCTTTCACTGGTGTTTTGCTCCTTTAATCCCGAAACACATTGGAGAGGTGGGGCAGCAGTACCGAGGTCTCTCTACCAACCCCTGCAGCTGGCCCAGGGATTCTCCATAAACCCCCCTCCACTGATCCAGAACCAGACACTCCCCTGTTCCGCCTTTTCTACAAGGTCTCTAACTACCTGAATCAGTTGGGTGTCTCTGATGCTTAGGGACTTTAGGAGACACTGGGTGGATGTTCTGGTGCGGCCTCTGCAGCATACTTCCACCGGAATTGTAAGTGCCCTCCATCCAGCTTTGGGTATTTCCCCACATATCAGCCAAGGTGATGGTCTAGTTGATCACAGCCTCTCAGGTTATCCTTCTCCCTTGGAATCGCTGGCCAACCAATTTGATCCTATACGATTCCTTTTCCATGTTCGACCTCTGAGATTACCAGCTCTTTCCTCTTCGTTCTGTTTGCCTTAGACCACATCTTGGGGGCAGGCCCCCAGCCAAGACCAGCGTTGTTGGAACACTAACAACACAAGATTTCCTGGTGTTTCAGTCTCCTGATAGCTTGCTTCACAGTTTGGACTGCATCCCACTTATCTCCGGTTTCAGACCTCGGCCTCGCTGTTTCAGACAGTGAGTCTGGTGAGCCTCTCAGTGGAACACGAGTCTCACCTTCTCCTGTTTGTTGCCCAGGCTGATGGATTTCAGTTGAAGCATTAGCGCATTTCCGAGGGAGGCCCAGCCATTTGCGGATTTAATTGTTTGCTGTTGCCTCTATCCTTAATGCTTTTGATGGGGTGATGTCGCACAGCTTCAGATGCCTCATCACCTGCTGGTTGAGGAAATGCTGGTAGCACCAGACCTTGAATTTCCTTGGCAGGAAGCTATGGTCGATCTTGCTGAGCCTGATCTGAAAGCGGGGATGTCACCGATGCTGCCATATGCTTATGATGATATGAACTCACAACAGAGGGCAAAATATTAAAGACCCAAGTGAAAGGATTCAATTTTTGGTGTTTTTTCCCCTCTCTCTTCAGCATTGGATGATGCCCAAATACATATATATATATAAATGTGTGTGTGTGTGTGTGTGTGTGTGTATAGAGTATTTTTTTACCATTACACTATGCACGTTCTGAATGTGCCTTTGATCCTTGTTATGTCTTTTTTCCCATCTCTTAAAACTCACAAAAATGTATGATCCTGATGAAAACACCACAAGTTAATCTAGAAAAATCTGCGTTACCTCTGCTATGCAATAAGAAACTGTCATTGTCATTGAAATATTCAAGTCAGATTTGGAGTAATTTTAACTAGCATTTGTTTCTCCATCAGTTATGGGTAAAGACCATTAGGATAAAATAAAAAGTTTTCAATGCAGGTTCAATGCATAGAAAGGCTGGCCCAAAAAGAAAAGACTGCAGAGAATTGACCACAGTCAAAGACTATGGAAATAAGAGAAACCCTGGGTGTGAGGCAACTTTAATTTTATACCTGTCACATAGCTCCCACCTCCCTTTGCTATAGAGGAGACCAAACTCTGATCTCATCTGTGTGGAAAAGGGCTGCTGAGATGTTTTGTCGTGAGATAGCTGCTGGCTGCTGCTTTCCTCCAGGATGTGTATCAGCTGGTTTCTGCCTGTGTCCCAGTCTGTCTGTCACTCTCCCTTCTCTGCCTAATTATCCAAGATACCAAGATCCTCTGCTGTGCATGCCCTTCTGTTTTTCCTTTTTATATTTACTTATACAAACCCTGCTTCCTCTGCAAAGTTAAAAAAGAAGATTGAGGTTCTATGGTGGGAAGTTGATTCAAGGTAAACACAAGAAAAAAAATTGGACCAGACTCAGTGAATAATTCCCTATAATTCCTATAATATGGATCAGTGAGCAATGCTGACCAACATGTCATTGGGGTCATCAGGTGGGGACCTCCTTTCATCAGTGTTTCGTCTAGTTGGGCCCACGACACCTCCAGGAGGCTAGACAATGACCACTGGCATCCCAGAGTCACCCCTCTAATGCCAGCCGACACTGCTCCTCACACCACATGAACCATCTTTTTCAGCTTTTGCATCGTTTTTACAACAGTTAAATGGAATGCATTTATAAAGCCCTTTACTGGTCCAGTTGATCATTCAAAGTGCCTTTACACTACAAGTCACATCCACCCATTCACACAGACATTCATACAGCCCTTCTTAGTCTATATAGTCCAACATGATATGCTTGTTCTCTACCATACACACTGATGAATTCATTGGTTAAAAAGGGGGATCACTGTCTTGCCAGAAGATGCTTTGGAAAATGGACTGAGAAAGTTGGGGATTGAACCACCTACTCTTTGACTGGTGCTCCTCCACCTGAGCTACAGCTGCCTATTGCATATGATGTTCTGGCCCAAAGACTCCAGATAGAGTGAAACACAAAGGAAGTTGGGGGAACGGAGATACTTTATTATCTTTCAGGTATTCAAATGTGGGAGGCTTTAGTCCTCGCTGCTACTGGGCGAGAGGCAGGATACACCGTGGACAGGTTGCCAGTCCATCACAGGCCACATAGAGACAAAGAATCATGCACGCTCACACTCACTTGTGGGGTCAATTTAGAATCACTAATTAACCTAACATGAATATCCTTGGATGATGGGAAGTGGCCAGAGAATCTGGAGACAACCCATGCGTACGCGGGTAGAAGTTGATAATGAGAAGTAGTTGTCTGATTATCAACATATCTGTTTGCAACTCAATGGTAATTTGCTGCTCCTCGTATACTACTGTGGTCATTATTGACATTATCTGACTGTGCTTATGTTTTGTAGGTCAACACAGTTTTAGAACCTCTCAGGACCTCACTCGTAGTACGGGGCATTCCCATGGGTGCTATTTAATGATTTGTGACCACACACTAATTTGACAGGTTTAGAAAATCTGGGCCATAAAGCAAACAGGCTCACCAATTTACTTTAACATTTAGGCATACCAACATTTGCTCATTAGCGATGATCATAACATACATCCTTGACTAATGGGGATGCCATTCATTTAGCAGCTATTAGACCAGTCTTAACATTTCTGTCATTTTGACCTGGTGATGACTTCAGATCCGAACTTAGGGTGGTTACCATCCACTGAAGATCTAGAATGTGAGAGATAAAATTAATGGTAATCTCTAGAAATTACAGTGTGATGGTGGTGCTAGAAAAAAGCAAAACCAAGAGATCACCCAAGTCATTAGAGTCATCCTTTCAAAAGTATTATTGTCTGTAGTTGTTGTAACGTTTCAGCCTGGTCCAAAGCAGGAGACCAACTGACTGATTGACACTGTCATCCTTAAAGCTGCTGTATGTAGTGCAACTATAAATCACCAACTTTTTGATGATATGGCTTAGGAGTGGCATGGCTTGATGTAGATGAAATGTCAGAAACTTTACTTTAACAACAGTTCAACAACAACAGAGTAATTTACTGGAGATGTTCCCTGTGATGGGAAAAAGATGGATTTTAGTCTTATTAGAGGTTATTGTGCTGTTGCCTGGTTTCACCGCTTAGCTTCTAAGTGTACTGAAGTTTTTGTTGTTGTTGTTATATGGTGAAGTGTTGCCCTTAGTACTTCTTGAATCAATATGGTCTAAACACAAAGTCCATATTCACCTAAGAGCAGGGGGCTTTCAGAGAGGTGTTACTGAAGTGTAGACAGCCAAAAAGACATGGCATGCATTTTCAAAAATCCCAAAGGGCAAAATACTTGATGTGAGGAAGGATTTTTTTTTACAAACCTAAAATGCCATTTTCAATCTGATTTTGGAACGGGAAGCATGGATGTTGAATCAAAGCTTTGTTTTTCCTTATTCATTTGTTGTTGGCTTAAGGGAGTGATTCCTTCTTCCAAGAGTGAATTAGGATGAAAGTCAAAGAGGCTCAGGTTGTTGTCAATACTCATTAGAGCTATCCACTGGCCTTGGGTTAAGACCTGTCCCACTCTGCTGTCAGGCTCAATACCATATGGACACATGTGTCCACATAACTTATTCTGCAGCTCAAAACTGTCACAGCTTCTGGTATGAAAAAGAGATGTGTCGATATTTCATATTTTATGATGTGACATTTATATCCAGCTGTCTGTTGGGACAATAAGTAAGTAATAAGCAATTATTATTGAGTTACACAATGTGTGAATAAATTAACAAAGAAATGAATAATAAAAAAAAACATTTAGCTAGCTCTTAGAATGTCAATGGTAATATGTCAGTCAGTTCACCCTTTGGAAAAGTTCTGAATTGTTCAAATGACGATCAGCCTTTTATACTTTTCTGTTTTTCTACTGATTAACAAATGGAACAAATGTTGAACTCTGCATTACATCCACTTAGCTCAACATGTAAGCATGATCACCCAGAGCATGTTTAGTTTATGAAAGGGTTGTATTACAAAATACAGGTCAGCAGTCCATCACAGGGCCATCACAGAGACACTCAGATCTATGGTCAATTTAGAATTACCAATAAACCCAGTAGGCATGTTTTTGGTCTGGGAAAGGAAGCTGGAGTACCGAGAGAAAATCTATGCATACACATTATGGGAAGATCGTGCAAACAGAAAGGCTCTAGCACAGTTTCAAACTAGAATCTTCTTGCTGTGAGGCGACAGTGCTAACCACCACACTACCTTGGAGCCATCATCCAGATGGCAAAATCAGAAACTTTTAAAAAATCTTTCTGCAAAAGTAATTTATTTGATCAAATTTCTGAATATGAAGGCAAAAAAAAAATACTTTTAATAACTTATGTTGAATAATCTATGAACCTTATTGACAGCAAATCAGTAGTCATTCAGTTTGATCTATGTTGAATTAACAGTGTAAACTAATGTAGATTGTCAGCTGCAAGATATATTTGCTAATCTATTGAGCTGTGAGCTGTTTGTTAGAAATAAAGCTGTGCTTATATAGAAAAAAAAAGAAAAACTGTACAGGCTACTTTGTATTTATATGGAAACCTTCATGCATTCAGTTAGTGATGCCAAAAATGCTTAAGTCTTTTTAGTGTCTGCCTTTAGTTGACTTTTATACCGCTGATATTACAGTTTATACAACAGATTAAAAAAACTGATAGGTGTAGGGGTATTTATGATGGATTTATATTGAATCAATTAAATTATGTGCAGCGGAAGTGTTGCTCGTTGCCATCATATTCTTTCATAGTCTTCGCACCTTAAAGTGTTAGTTCGCCATTTTGCACATTAAGCCCTGTTTTTAGGTAGTCTGGGGTGAATTATAGATGTTCTGATCACAATTTGGACATTTGGTGCTGAACGGAGCATTTAGGTATCCACTGCTGCAGCCCCCCCACCTTTGCATTGAGTCAATGACCACTCAAGCAAACAATCATAAAACAGCATTAAACTTTCGTTTGAAAAGACATGGAACTCACCGTGTGGTCAGTGGTGGACAGCGATAAATTGACCCGAAAATCGCAGCGAAATGTGCCTTCTAACAGTTGTTTTAGCATTTGGTGGACCTATTTTTCCGGACACCGTTGAATAGCAGCAGCAAGACATCCAGCGACATACAGCGCGCGGAGAAATACTAGTCAAACCAATACAAATCAATGAAGACGGACAATAATGGTAATACAGTATAACTTCTCTGGAAGCGTATTTCGCGGTGATTTTCGAGCCAACGTATCGCTGTCCACCACAGACCACACGGTGAGTTTCATGTCTCTGCAAACGAAAGTTTAATGCCGTTTTATGATTGTTTGCTTGAGTGGTCATTGACTCAATGCAAAGGTGGGGGGGCTGCAGCAGTGGATACCTAAATGCTCCGTTCAGCACCAAATGTCCAAATTGTGATCAGAACATCTCTAACTCATCCCAGAATACCCCCAAACAGGGCTTAATGTGCAAAATGGCGAACTAACACTGTGTTTAGTGTGCAAAAAGCAACAAAGAATGCATCAAAATCTTTATTTCATGGAAGCGTACACAGAGCCTGAAGAACAGCACTTGGGTTAAAGCTATGGTAGGTAATCCTAGAGAGCTAGCAAGAGAGCTAGCAAGATTCGAAAGTGTCCCCTCCTCTAAGCTCCACCCCCCCCTCCCCATTCCGTCAGTGCGTCATCCAAAGCCGGTAGAACCGCATGCGCACACGGAGCAGGGAGCCGACAGAGGGGGGCGTAGGCAGAGTGGTGTAAAAAGAGAGTGGCGACACTCCCATAGACTTCTATAGAAAGAAAGGAATGCGGAAGTCACGTGGGTCACGGAGACGCCACAGTTCCAAACAAGAGACGCAGCTCCGTTAACCTCAATTGCTCGTCAAGAACAATTACTGGTAAGTTAATAAAATAACAGCATTTTAAACGTTTTTTACATTTTTAAGCATTATCTATCAGAAGTATACTCTTAGACATCGTTATTTTTACATTTGGTTAGCATGAAATGTCGATGTTGATGTTAAAAATGGAATGGATTTAGCTTAAAGCTTGGTAACGGAGGCTAACTGAGGTAATTAACGTGATCATTTCACTAAAGTCCGTTAACTTTTTATTGTCAGGTGACATTGTGTAAAGTTGTTTTGATTGTTAGGTTTTAAAACATTACCAAAATACTATATAGGCCTATAGTAATAATACATTTAATACATTTTTGGTATTTCTGACGTATTTTCTCCGGTAAATTGATTAAATTACAACATTTTTGGCATAGTGAGGCATTAGCTGACTGGTCTTTAATTAAGTAAGTTTATTTCAGCATGACTTTGCAGCTGTGATAATGAATTTATCAATTTCTTTGTTGTTGTTGTCAGGGAGGTCAGCAGATGTGGTGCTCGCTGCTGTCATGGATCAACCCTCATTAGGACTTCAGAACTTTTCTACAATGTCCAAACCCTTGAATTTGATCAAATACAGTTCATTGTTGCAGATTAATCTACCCAACAGTATAAATAGCAGTAAAATAACTTCTTTATGAAGGCTTGTTTTACATTTTCCATGATGACATTTTATAATAAAATGTTTGGTTTAAATCTGTTTTGTTTATTTTTTTTCACAACTGACACATTTATTTTGTCGTTAATATGGTTTTAACCAGAAAAAAAGTTAAATTCATATTTTAATCCATCCATTATAGCCGCTGAATCCGTCGATCGGGTCGCGGGGGTGGGGGGGCTCATTGTCCATCCGACACCAGAGAGAACAGACAGACTGAATGACATCTTCTACAGATGGAGTGTTTGGGACAACAGGAGTAGATCCTGCAACAGACAGTAACATCAGGCTCTGTTGAAGGATGTAGATCTGAAGGTAAGCTGGACCACTGGCATGATTAGCTGCCCCCTGCTAGCATGCAGGGGTACCCTCTACGATTTAAAATGGTGATAAATGTGTCTCTGCGCTCCAAAAAAGAAAAACGTTGATAAAATACATCGTCGGTGAAGTGATCAATGCACATTATGGGTCAATATTTACCGAAAATTGCGTCGTAAATATTAAAGTTATCGTTTTTGTGCTCCGTCCCGCTAAAACCCGTTCAAACTGACTGACAGCGCTGTGATGTTTGGAACTCCGGAGGCTAACATGAACCACGTGACAGCCCTAGCGGCGACTTCAAAGCGTGTCGCAACACTGTATTATTCTATAGCTCTGGGCGTAGGCAGAAAGCAGAGGCATCTGATTGGTTTTTGTAGGCGCTCCAATCCGAGATCAGCGGGACGCTGATCTCGGATTGGTCAGCTTTTTCTCAGTCCTGCAGCTGCCACAGAGGTCTGATTATTTTCGTCCCTTTTTCTAAATACATCTTGTATAGATTTCTCTCAGGACAGACGGACCATTTCACCCAGTATTACAAAATGTGTTTCTGAACAGGATTACCAACCATGCCTTTAACAAAGACAGTGACACTGAGCTTATAGTAGAGGCATAAAGTGCATTACTTTCATTTCACAGAGAGACAGTCCCTTCCATTTGTGTTTGTTCACACCTTCTTTTCATGCCAACACAAGCACAGGTTTTCAGTTATGTTTTGTTTCTCCTCAAAATTTTTTATATATATTTATATATCGTTTTCTAATGTAGATTCAACCACTCTGCAAATACTTTTCATTTCAATGTCAGATTTTTATTTAATTCTAAGACCATATCAACGATACCACCTACAGTAGCTGTGCATTTATGACTCTAAGACATTTCTTGTCATCAGCATTACCAATGTCAATAAAAAAAGTCACCATTTGGCAGGAGGAAAAGTTTAGAGGGCAGATGTGAATTGTACTAATCTTATCAGACCTGCAGACACTGGACATTGATAGGGATCTTGGTAGAAACTCTGAGGTTGGTCCATTGGGTATAACTAGACCTTCCACAAGCTTCAGCAGATATAATTAGCTTTGAGTTGGGGATGAACTGACAAACAGTGTTCTTTTATAATCTTTCTCCTTGTGCCCTTTCCCTTCTCTTCTCCCTATCCTTTTCTTCTCCACTTTTTCCTCTGAATTGCTGCCAAGCCCCGTTTGCCTCGGTAATTAGGAACCAGAGCAGGCTTTCATGACTCCATTATGAAAACAGCGAACGGTCCAGTGGTTTATTGATAAAGCATTACACTCTGCTGCAATACTGTATGGTAAAGTACACGGAGCCTGCAGCCTTTTCAGGTGGACATAGCACAGAGTTCCTCGCTGCCAGATGAAATATCATGATGCTGTAATAGCCCTATCACATACCCTATATAAAACAAGGCTGAAATGTCAGAATACAGCACGCCAACTGTATTAGTTAAATCTAATGGCAAAAAACAAAAAACAAACATGAGCTTTGCAATGCTCTGTCAAATAGAGTAAATGAACACAGAAAAAAATACAGCCAATCTAATCTGCAGACAGAGACAGTTCGGAAGGTAATTTCGCTCAGCAATATGCAAGGACAGCTATTTAGATGTGTTGTTGGCACTCCAATCAGGTTTCCCAGGGTACTGTGATATTTAAAAGTGACACGGGTGACCCTCCACATTTGCGAGGTGTCATCATGCATCAATCGGCCAGGTGTATATCAAAGCTGCCTGTAATGGTTTGCACATTGGGATTTATATTTCCAATTAAATCTGCAAATTATATGATTATCCTCTGCACCATGCCGATGCCATTTTGGAAATGCATCGCGCTGGTCATTTTGTTTTTTTGCAAAGATAATAGTGCCAGTGGCAAACCTGTTTCCGCAGTGAGAATATTAAAGTCTGTAGCCTTGGCGCACACTTACTTAAGTGAGCCCACATAAAAAGATATACAGAAGCCATCACACGCTGACAGAAATATTGGAATTTTCTTGCGATGAACTAACAGCTCTTTACTTTTTTTCTCTGTTTTTCTGTCACTTAACCTCACAGGCATTCAGCATGTTGGTCCTTGTTAGCTGAGATCCAGCACCTGCTGCAAACTTGAACTGGCTGTAAAAAAACAACTATCAGACCCTGATAAACCTTCATGTACGTCTGTCAGACAAAGAGCACAGACACCTTTCTGATGGCCGATATGGGTCTCAAAAATAATTACATGCATGTGGACAAACTGACACAACCACAACCACACACACACAGAAACACCAGCAGTCGCTGGATGTGAATTATTGATTTGAACATGTCAGCTAAAAGACAGCGCAGACCGCCACTGTGGGAAGAGGAAGGATATTTTGATATTGCTTCGCTGTGCTCGACTGCCAAGGCAGTGTTCACCAGAAAGTTTCCACTTTCTAAATGTTTAGAAAGCGATGCCTAACAATGCCCTAAGACAGAAAGTAGCTGCAAGAGTTTAAGAATGCTGGGCGAGTGGAGGAGGAGCGATATTGAGAAAGACGGGAGACTGTGAGAGTCTAACCGAAGACTAAAATTAAGAAGGAAAGTGTAAAGGAGAGAAAAAGAGAGAAAAACTTTTCCTCACAGGCTATTTGTACATGCATCTCTGGGCTTCCAGTATTTTACTGACTAAAAAGCTGTGGGGGAATATTAACTGAGTTGCCATTGCCTTCACCCCTTTATTACTTCTCAGCCTTTCACCATAAGAGAAAAAACAGTTATAGCTGTAATTTGGTAAGGGTGAGAAACGCTGTAAAAGCAAAATATAGTCCTATCTTTTTAAGATGCACTTACCATTTATACGGTTTCCTTCCAAAATGTTATATTCACTATACGGTAAACAAGTGAAATATATTTATCGCAAGTGGATACTGGCCTGAGATTAAACCTGGTTATAGCCAGCAATTCAAGACACAAGAATATGAGGCCTTTGCTTGTTTTGAAAAGATGTTTTTGTCCATATTTTTAAAGTTGAAGAAATATTAGAATGTTTTGGGAATAACTGGGAATAATTGGGAATATCTTTTGGAAATTTTGGCATACTATGTAGTCTGCCAAATCATTGTTTCTGGCCACCTGCCCTCCCTCTGGGCTACTGTATAATTATGCAGTGAAACATGGCTCATTCTTATATAATGAAAACACAGTGATGGCTGTTTTTATATGGTTCTTCATCAGTATAGTTCCCCATATATTACTCACTGGAACTTCAACTATCTCTTAGATGGTTCTACTTTTCACTGGCTTTTCAGCTACAAAGTACAACTCAGAGTACAGGCTCAGCACAGACATGCTCAGTGTTGCATTATTGCTGACAACGGGCCAATATTTACCATATAATTGTGACCGACCGCTGATGCCAATACAAATACATAATCATATTACTGCTCTGTAGAGAAATTGGCATGTAATTAGACCTACTCCTATTGTGATGGCCCAAATTTAGGGGAGTAAAATAAATTAAAACAACTTTAATTTAAATTCAAAACTTTCCACATTTATTTTCGTATAACATTTTTTAAGCAAGACTGTAGACTCCATCCTGTTTTAACAAGCTGAGGTAATTCTATCCTGATAACAATCCTGAAATTATCCACAGCCTTATTGGCATATCATTATGTATATGGACTATTGACCTTAATCAAAATATGAAAATATTGTGATTACAATGTTTACATGAGTTGCAGATGGTATATTCTATTCATATTCCTGAGGATGATCTTGAGTAACCACTCATGCCAACATTATGTCTTACTACACAACTGCAGTGTTTGCATCCGTCCAAAGTCTTTGTAACATCCATTTTCCTTAAAACAAGCTTTAATCCACTTTATTTTTTCCATCGCCTCAAAACTTTTTACTGCAGCCTACTTCTTCCTTCCTGTTGGATTTTTCTGGAGTAGCTCTTGCCAGATTTTGTGATAGAAACAATAAACCTGATTTTCAAACACAAGCCCAAAACAAGCAACTGTGTCTTTTGTCCAAAGTCGCTTATAATAAGCGCACCTGGCAACTCTGAAGCCCTGGGCACCATTGTAAAGCAGTGGTGTGTTTTGCAATATGCTGTCAAAACTCCAGTAGGACATAATGTTGCCTTTAAGGTGCATACCTGTATATTCAGTCCAAATAAGTATGTATGATGTACATACTCCACATGGTTTATTTCTATAATTGCTCACTCCAATTATAACCAGATGAATACCAGAATATTGCAGTCCATGTAAACATGGCTAACAGTGAATTTTGGATGATGTTCATATTCTATTTCAAAAACTTCGTCGACTGATACTCATAACATTGTTTGGTCCTGAGCAGTTAGTGTGCAGCTGGGGTTTAGATTTTTCTTTTAAAAATAACTGCAGGCAAAGGAGCCCCACAGAGCTTACGGCAGCTGCAGAGCTGGATCATAATTCTCTGTAGATTTGTCATCATGAGCAGCACATTCATTACCTTCAAGTAAAAATATTCATTTGTCCACCTTTAATTTGATCAACCACATGAAACTCTATGAAGCCATTTATCTTTATGGAGCTGAGTCACTTCACCTGCAGTATAGTAAACACCTCACTGCGCACAGAGTCCAAAGAGTGCATGCTGAAGTCTCTGATCATATGCTAAATCGAAAAGCCTCATTCAAAAACTTTTTCTGGCAAACATTTCAACGCATTTCTTGTTTATGCAACTGAAGTGATTTGTCAAGTAGAAGATTTGAATGTGCAAGTGACTAAATGAGAGAACAGAGGAGAGAAACAGATTGCCATCCTTCATGATGATAATCTCCTTCGTGCTGATGCACATCTCAGTATCCCCGGCAACACATGTCAGACTGTAGTTTATGACAAGTATAGATTCCATAACAGCAGCTGGCTAATCCTCAGCTGACAGGAGCACGGGCATATTTCCCCTTCTAATTAGAATTACTTGATGTTTTCAGGGTACTTGTCTTTACAATTACCATTAGTTTCTAGGGGAAGGATGCAATCAAAATTCTCATATAAGTTTGGTGGATTTCTGCTGATTTCTGTGGACACACATGAAGGATGAGTAAGACGGAATATGAAGGCTGGAGGAAGAGAGGGAGAGAGGGGGAAGAAGATGATAAGTGTTGCTTGTTTGTCACAAACCAGGGTTTTCATGAGGGTGTTATGCTCATGTACTATAATATGCTTAAAAATAATTCCCATATCATTCAGCATATAGGGATGCAGACACCAACAAATTAAAGCTGAAAGATAACATTTTTTCCCAGCTTACAATTTTCACTGTATCAGAGTTCGGAGCCCAATAATGCTGCCCTAACTCTCTCACAGAACACTGTGAATTATCATTATCTAACCCCAATCTGCGATGGACTTATGGAACAAATTAAACTGTATGGAACAGCTATTTATTGGAACATTTGGACAGAGAGTCACTTGCCAGGGGTCAGTATGGTTCAAGAGAAAATTAATGGAGAAAGCTGGCAATGTGACTAGTTTATAATACAATAACTGTTCTTGTATTGACTGGATACAATAACAACTGATACATGCAGTACTGCAGGGTCTTGATATACTATAAAATCTGCTTTTTAGAGAATTCCTATTGATCTTGTACTGGAATTAATTAGTAAATACAGTACTGTTCAGTCTTTCCTGCTCCATAGTTTTCTGTCACTCATATTTACGTCCTTGTCTGCTGTCATGCTGCTACATGTTCATTCACTAGTCAATAAACCGGCTGGCATCAAGTCAGGCTACTTGGTCAACTTAGCTGCCCCTACATTTGGAACACAGTCCTTGTTCTGATCTTTGCAGAAATACAGAAATACGCAGTCTTCTCTGTGCCTTCCTGTGTGTTTCAGAGAAAGTAGCTATGGTTTCTTCGAATGGTAGCTACATTTTTCTCAAGGTGCTTCATAAAATAAAGTCACTAAAAAGCTCCTCCTGGCTCTTGCACATGATCATGTATTTATTTGGTGTGTGTACATTAAGAGGCTGAAGGGCTGATTGTAAGATCTTTATGCGCAGGAATATTTCTTCCTGGGATCTGTGGTTCCATGACTTCACAGTAAGGTTGCTTGGCAGCACAAAAAGAGTGTTGGACTCTCCTAGGTAAGGTGGGCAAGTTTTCCAGTCTTCATGCTTATTTAAGCTAACCAGCTGCTGGCCATAGCTTCATATTCAACGTGCAGAGCTGAGAGTATTACTAAACCTGTAATCTATTTGCATAAAGAGAAATAGGCACACATCTGAAAATGTGAAACTATTCTTTTTAAACTTTGCAGTGACTTTAGGGAGAAGCATTCAGTGGTAGCCAGCAGGTGTGCTTCCTTCATTGCACTTCCCCATCTTTAGTTTAAGCTACAGAGATGGAATGAGTGTCAAGGTTGATGTGGCTCTGAGCTGGCACAGAACACACAGAACAAAATCAGCGTATGTGTATAAGGGACAGACAGAAGAGGTGGAACACTCTCCTCAAACCAGTGATGCCTTAGTTTGCAAAGCTGGCTTGCTACTTAAAATCACACACTGATAAACACTGTTCTAAGCTCTGTTTGGTCCGCATGAGCGAGCACAGGCAAACAACGGTGACCAAATTAAGACTTTATTGCACTGATATATTATCAGTATGAGTGAGATGTGTGTGAAAAGGGCTTTAGACTAAGTACTAAAATATTTATTCAAGGGAATCAACTAATCAGTTGGTAAATTTCACATAATATACACATTCTATTAAAAAACCCAAAATGGGAACCACATTTTTTGTGAACCACAAAAATCACAACGAACACAACCACACAATTTTTGTGGTTCACAAAAAATGTCCACCAATGAAAATGATCAAACAGACACATTTTAATACCTGCAAGACAATATCTTCTTAAAGTTTTGCTATAAATTTAATGTTGCAGACCTTGCAATTAGAGCTAACCCTGCCAAGCTGTTCTTGGCCCTACTGTGACTGAAAGGCAGTTTTAGCCTTGCATTGCGCTGCCAGTCTTGAGTGGGGATTAGTCTGCAAGGAGCCTGGGTAGATGCGAGCTAGATCTGTCAAGGCAGGGCATAGCTAGCTTACATCTCAGATAACACATTGCAAATGCGCTGCCAACACTTGAATGATCCTCACTTGTTTTGAATTTGTAGAATTGGAAAGTAAACTACTGTCCCAGGTCATTTTAGGTAAATCTTGGGTTATTTTTTTCTTTATCTAAATCTCCCCATAGTTGATCTCACTGTCGTACCTCAAGGCTGAAGGAAAGGACTAAGATTGTACAAAATGATAAAACTCAAGGGAGGAGAGGTTTTGAGTAAGAAATGTTGGGGGCAGGTGGTGCACTGGAGACCTTGATAGATTGAATTTTATGGCTAAGAAGAATTTAGGAATTCATCACATATGGGCTAGAGATCACGGCAAACCTGCCTCCTGCAGGTTTTTTTCTCCTGACGTGAACAAGTTGCACAGAAAAAAATAGAGAGATGAGACACAACCCCTCCCCACTCTGAAAGCCTGATAGCACACAGAGAGAAATAAGCACATTTACAGCAATACATTTCACACATTTGGTTGTGGCGTTAAAGGATTAGTATCTGCAGATGAACTAACTGACTGGATTAGTGTTCTTGCTGCCTAATCTGGAGACATTTTGAAAGAAACACACTCTCTCTCACACCCACATATACACACATGCACACACAAAAACAAATAACCGACAACAACAACAACAACAAAAATGGGCAAGGCAGTCATGCCTCAGATCCCATCACAGTGCAATGGTACAAAATGTTTTTTTCTGTGATAAAGCAGTCATGGAGCGTACTGTTTATATTCCCCAACACTGCCAGTAAAAAATAGACCAGCCGGGCTGCAGTTATTTCTGCCAAGGCATGTAAGAAAAGACTGCAGGATCACTTATGTATCTAAGGCCAGCTACTATCACAACCTAAACAACATGATTCTGTGCTCAGTGTAATCCCAGAGGATGACATGGGTGTGTCTCGGTATGTGTGATCGTGTGTGAGGCACGATTGTTCACTGAAGCGCAAACATCAATTCGGCAGAAAGAAGCAGATGAGAATGTCTTCTCCTCTATTTCACTTCATCTCTGTCTCAACCTGTTGGCGTGACTCTGGTCCTCCCGCCCCATGTAGCCATGGAGACATGGTGCGTAATTAAAAATATCCTCCTTCCTCTGGCTATTCACATAGTGCAACCAATTAGCAGCTGTTGGATTTGTCTGGATAGATGTTGGGTGTTGGCACACAGCAACACATGTTTGCTTTAGAGCATGTTTTCTACAGTGTGAGTTTTTTAGATGCATGTGACAGAAGCAAATCTGGGAACAGTAGATAGTGAAAGAGTTGAATTGTGTGCAAATTGCATACATATAAGCCTGCAATGTTGCAATTAAATTACTGAACAAGTGTACTTTTCTCTCAACGGAGTAGGGTAATTTGCTTGAGTGTTTGTTAGTTGCCTTTTAAGTTTTGCATTTTGCATATTTAATCAGTGGTCTAAAATGGCCTGTTATCCATCAAGGGGAAACAGTGTGGTGTGCCTTCCCTGCTTTGTTAAAGCAAAGAAAATGAGCAAGCACTTGCTTAGATTACTCCCTTGTGCATTCTGCCTTCCTTGACATGAAGAATGAATCAATGTATCACAGGTTTGTTGCCTGTATTTCTAATACATTATCACTGGGATCAGTAATATAACGTTTTACTGTGTCACAGCTTTCTGTTTGTGATTTACAATTCCCTTTCCAGTTTAAATAAACTCTCCTTTTTAATTGACAGATGTCTGATGTTTTCTAAGCCAGAATTTCAGTCGGTGCAAATGATATTTATTCTGCTCCATTCCTGCCTCTGTGAGGCAGAAAGCCTGTATTTTTTTTTTGTTTGCTAATCATGGTGGGGGTTTCATGCGTCAGCCGCAGCACCCCCGATGCTACTGTTGGTGTGTCTAATTAACACTCCTGTGCGGTGCTGATGCTACACACCACTTGTACTAAGACACCTCTCCCGTGGCAAACATATACTGTCAACAGACATTTTATTAGGGAAACATATTACATATTTTTCTTTCTTTCTTTCTTTTTTTATAGCCAACAATCACCATTTGTTTTGTTGGTCTTAAGATGAGAAGCAGCAGGTGTTTCAGGAAGACTCAGCAGGTATGACACATTCATGCCCAGGGGTCCTGCTCATGTTGATGGGTCCACATGCATAATCTTACACAGAAACAGATGGATTAGAGTATGACAAAGCCTGGCAGGTGATAGAAATGAAATGTCTGTCTGCTATTGGATGTATTTTCTTTTAAAAGTGTTCCTTTCTGTCTGCTGAAAGACTATAATGATGTGTTCTTGCCAAGATGTTTTTCAGAGAAGACGCTTGTGGATTTGCATTTATACTTTACAAGAAGATTGATCACACTCATCATGCTGCTGAATAAGTTTAGCCGCAAGAGTACAGTGATGATCTGTATGCGTACCTTTGTACTACAGTGGTGTGTTTTAATGGCACTTCGTGTGTCTGGCTTTTGTTTGTTTTTTTGCATGCTTGTGTGTTCTGTTGTGTACCTTCCCCAGTTAGCTTGCTCTGACCCCATTGACACAATGTCCCTGGCTTTGTTCCAGGTGGCCTGCAGTACCTTCCTCTGTGCCTGCGTAGTTTCACATAACTCTACAAATCACTGCTTGATGGTTAGTTTTTTTTTTAATGTTAGCACAGCTTAAATTTAGGAAGCTCAATGTTTTCATTTCCAGGCTGTTCCACACTGACCTTTTGTCAAACCTGGCTAATAGAAAAGCACTATTGTCCATATTGTGTGGCACTGGGGTTTAAGCTAAATTTTTAGTACAGACTGTGAGAGATTTGACGGTCCTATTAAAGATCTTTTACAACTGTAAATATCCACTGGCAACATTTTCTCTTAAAGATTCGTTTTTAAAAATCTAAAAATGAGTAATATAGGTGCACGTTATAATAATTTTATTAACAATTTCAGCTTATATATAATGTTAAAGCAATGCACATCAAGGCGACTTCATGAATTTAATATTCAACCGAGCTCATCTTTTATTTATACACATACATTTTATTCATGTACTCATATTAGTTGTGACAAATGTGTCTTTTACAGTTTGATCTCTGGAGAGCTGAAGCCTGCAGGATATACAAAGCAAACAAACCGTGAGTTTCCACTCAAACTGTTTTGCCACAGGAGGTACAGCCATTGCTTTGCTTTGAGACTCTTCAAGCTAGTTAAACCTACATCTGTTTGCTTACTTCAACATTAACTGTCCAAATGATGTTGTTGATGGTATTTACTCACGAAACAGCACAAGTTTGCCTAGAAACGTATGAAAAATGTTTGCATGAGTAAGCTATTATGTTACTGATGGTTTCTGTTATAAACAAAATTAAAGATTTGGAAAATGTAGCTATGAAAGACATGCAATCGCATATTTAAGGATAGCCTAAATAAATAATCTAACGATATGACGCATCCTTTCACAACCTGTCTTTCATGTATAGGGATGCTGTGGATAGATAAATAAAGACACCTACCCTGTTGGCGCTATACAGTAGCAAAGAATATGTTGTGCATCTAATGAGACACTGGGGGGTTCCACAAACCATCAATACTGGAAAATATGGAAAAGGAAAGAGGGTGACAAAGTAGCTGACATTCTCAATCTAATCTGTCATCTTTAAATCTCAGTGTCTGTAGTAAGATTTGAATCAAAGGAGCTTAGCAGTTTTACTTGTCAGCATTAGCGTTTTGCATGCCGATGTATTTTCTTTCTCTCAACGTGTTAACATATTATTTTACGTTGTCTAAACTGTCTGTCATCTGAATTTTGTTGTGTGTGGTTTAAAGCAACTCTAGGGAAAATTTAGTGAACCTTAAAATGATGTGCTTCTGACTCGATTTGAGGTACACCTGTCTTTGTTTTGCTCGTATTTGGGCCAGAATCTGCCCTGGTGCACCCTGTGGCTGAGAAACCTCACTTCATAGCGTTGGACTCCTGCCCGACATGACACTGTTTTGCTTTATGATACCATTTAATGGAACAGAAAACTAGATAATAAAACAATTTTGCCGCAAAAAAAAAAGGAGGAAAAAAAAGACATTGTCTCTATTACAAATACAGAAAGACATCGCAAAAAAAATTCAAAATGAAAAGAAAAAAAGTCAACGCTATGAAAGGAAGTAAGGATTGAAAGATAAAGTGTACGAGCCAGACAAGGGGCAAGAATAAATATTAGATTTTATTTCACTGCTGGAGAGAGCTTTGAGAAAAAAATTAAAACAGCATGAGTGAGTTAGCTTCATTGTTGCTATTGGTTAGTAATAACTGATTAGCTCTCTTCTGTTGCATTCGCTTAGTTGCGCTCAGGTGGTCAAGTTGCCAACATAAAAAGAGTTCCGCCTCACAGATGAAGCATCAGGTCTGTTTCACACTGACATGGAAATGACTTATTTTCAAGTAAAAATATTTGGTCACTTTTGTAAATTTTGCGCCAAAATCGTGGAAGTTTTCAGCCTTTCAAAATGTTCTCTGCTGTCTTGCAATACATGTCACTGTTATATACAAGATTACATTGTAGGTATTTCACACATTCATTTCTTTCAAAAATGTAGAAGCTAACTGTATTTCAAACAAGAGCATTCTAATTATTTGTGTTTTGTCTCTTTATGAGCATGTTTCTTCATCACACAATGACCCTACCTTGCCTCTTCTGGAAATGTTTTTTGTCACCCACTAAAGCATGACAACAAATTCCTGTGTATAGCGGTGCATGCGCAGGGCCCAGACGAAGGTTTGTTTATAAGATAGTGGTGTGTGATATGCATTAGGGATGTTTATGACTAATCGATTTGTCAGAATGGAGCACATAGTGTCCTACTTATTTTAAGAGTCGACAAATTGTTTTGGAGGGGGGGTAGGAGACTTATGTTTCATTACGCAGAGACACGGAACTAATGTTTACAACACTGTTTCTGCTGACGGAAAGAACGAAAAATACTTGTTTGGCAGCAAACAAAAGAAAGAAAATAGCTGCTTTGATTATTAATGTTAGTTTAATAATGATGTCACGACTAATTGGTTATAATTGTCTTGATTAGTCAACAACAAAAACCACTTGAAATGCCAATCCCTAATATATATATATATATATATATATATATATATATACATATATATATACATACACATATATATATATATATATATATATATATATATATACATATATATATATATATACATATATATATATATATATATACATATATATATATATACATATATATATATATATATATATATATATATATACATATATATATATATACATATATATATATGCATATGCTTCAACAGTCATCTTGAAATCAGGATTTAAAAGCACTGAATGTATGTAGGTTTTCTAAATCATAGTTTTTTTTCAAGTCTAAAGACATCTAGCTGGATACAAATGGTGCATTTATAGTAATGTTAATTCATACCCGTGGATTAAAGGGATATGTGTGGTGATAGTGTAGAAATTTAATTTTGTAAATGTTTTTAATAAAAAAAACAAAGCAAACATATGTCAATCTTCCTTTTAATAAATTCCTGCTCTCTCAACTTGGCTGCGGTGACAATACACAGACGACCAATTTTACCAGCAAGAAGATTTTTATCTTTTTAATCCGCTTAAAGTAAACTATTGTGACCATTTTCTCTGTTGTGAAAGAGCCAGTGAAAGTGTGTGGCTTATCTCTGTACTTTTAGCTTTGCTAGCAATGTAACTTACGCCAAGGGTTATCCTTTGAAATGATCATAAGAAAAAACAAAAACAAAAACTTCAGCTTCAGTAAGAATTGCAAAACTTAAAACAAGGGCTCGTAGGGTTTTAGTCTAGTTTCCCATAAATCTGAGGTGTTGATGCACAGCACATAGGCATGAATAGGTTCATAACCTGAGCGCAACACCCCCCACATCCTATGTGAAAGCCTTAAAAATGTACACAAACAGTGACACAAAGGCCCACAATAGGCGGGAAGTCATGTTTCGAGTGACTGGTGCACGCGATTGGTCCAGCCATCACTCCTGTCAAAACTCTCGTGGCGTCCAATTTTAGCTCTGCTGCTGGACAGCAAGACTTGCTAGCGCTAGTTACAGATTTTTTTACTGAGGTGATATCTATCTAGAAAGTGACAGCGATGTCAAAGACTCGGATATGGAAAAGGAGCAAGAATTCGCCACTCATGTGGAAGATGACGATGAAGTCATTGAGCAACCTGTGACTGATATTAATGAGGTGACGAGGGCTATGTCGAGCTGTGAAGCAGTGTGTGTGGGAACAAAAATAAATATTTTCTAATCATTTGGGCTTCAGTCTGGTTTAATACCATTTTATATGTGTACAAATAACTTTGGTAAAATTAAGCTTTAAGATAAAGAGTTTATCCCTTTAAATTCACAGGATTTTGAAAGATATCAACAAAAAAACGGGCAAAAAACTTTAAACGCGATTTTCTCAGGTTTTCAATCGTAAAAAGAGGGTGGAAGATCATTAATCAAATGGCCATATTTTGAAAACCATCCAACGTATGACTTTGACTATGGTATCATTTTAAAGCTTATTTCCATTCCTTTCTTTTGATACCAAAATCTCAATTTTGACATTTGGGTCACTGTGACTCATTTTGCTGGATCAGGTCACATACATGTCACAGTTCAGTCATCTAGCCCTCAGTAGTTTTCCATTGATCCTGCCTCTGCCCCACTCAGCCTGTCAGCCACACCCACCTTGTCAGTTTACTCACCTGTGCACTCAGCTGCCTCTCATCACACGCAATCAGCCCAGCATAAACTCACCAGCTCCACACTCACTCCTTTGCCAGATAGTTATTTGCCATGCGAGACTTTCCAGCATTCTCCTGCCTGTCCCTGATTAACCTGCTTTGTTTGGTAAATCGACACAGCCTTCTGTCCCTGACCAAGAGTTTAGCTTCTCCTCTCCTGATTCCTATTTGCCGGTTTCTGAACCGTTTGCCTGTCTGCCAGAGTCTTAGTAAAACGTTGAACTTTTACCACTGTTTGAGTCCTTTGTACTGCAATTGGGTCCGTACACCACCCGTTACAATATACACATTTCTGCCTTTGTACATACACACAGGATGCAGGGGTAAATTCTAGACATAAAATAGAGACTTAAGCATCAGATTCTATGCAAACATTTTGAAGTGGTGTGTTTCCACATCGGGCTGCATTATTTTGATGAAAGTGTGTATTTAAAAACTTGGCCACAATATTTCATTAAACTTAGCCCAGTAGCTGTTATGCACAGTGAAAGAAAATCGCATCTGAATGAAATCAAGGAAGTGGAAAGATTGTTCTCCAAATGTTGTCTTGTAATTCTCTGTGTTTGTGGGTCCTGCAACTTTTATCCACCTTGTGAGAACTTTGTTGCTTGTTTGTAGGTAAACAATGCAGTTTGACATTTTCAGCAGTTGCTGATACCGTCTAATATTGCTACGACCGGTGCATCAGTGCACTGATCCCAAAGGACACCATGTGCAGAAACACCAGGAACTTTGACAAAGCAGTAGTATTCAACACATTGGGAAGGAAAACGTGATAGGAAAGAGGATGAGATTCCCAGCACTTTTAGTGCTGCTTTGGCTTTCATGTTAAATTGCTAACACAAAAAACTATCATTTGAATAATATCATTATTGACACTCACACCTGCTAATTAAGTTTTCACCGTAACGGTGTACTCGTTACTGCAATCAGGCATTGATATTTAGCTTAGCGCACAGCTGTGCCTAAGGTCAGCCTCACAGATCTTTAAGCATGGCTCAACACTCTCAGTCTGGTTGTTGTGGCAATAGCTGAGCCCTACTAAACAAGGTGTATCAGCCCTTTCCAGCCAATATTTGTTAGTTATTTCAGGTTTAATTTGTTTTTGTCACGTTTCTTATGAACAGTATAGCTGGTTGGACAGAACGTGGCATATACCTTGTTTAGATGGATACAGGTATTCACTAATTTATAAACTCTGCCAACACCGCTAATACCCTCGCATTATTTGGAATTGTGAGTGACAAGAAGCCAGAGAATAGCAAGTTGCTCTCATTTGACAGCCAAAAATGAATCATTTAAAGTGCTCGTTTGAGGCCCTACAAAGCAGTGTTTTCTGGACTATTAGCTACGCAAGCAGCATTAGGCAGATGAGGCCGACTCTCCTCATATCTCACTATACGCCTGAGGCAACACACAGAGGGAGAGACTTCAAAGTCTTCAGATGAAGAGATATACACCTCACGCTGAACTTGAGGGACCTTGGCAGTTTTAAAGAAGCAAAGTGTCCTGTGTGGACTGGGCAGTTTGTCTGCAGCTTAATTGGGTCAACAAGTGATTGATTAAATCCCTTATATTAAAGTAAATAGCTAAATATGCATGAACCTTTTTGGGCATAAACCTGTATTTGTTAAAATGGCAACATTATATACATGTTTTTGCTATCTCCTTGGAACAATCTGAAGTCTTCCATATTAGCATACTTTGCTCTTTCTCCTAAGACTTGAGCCTTGTTTGTGTGTTTTCAAGATATAGGGTGGAGCTGTGCTGCTAAGAACGGGATGAAAGATTGCGTGTGGGGATGGTATGGTGAGGGGGGAAGGGTGAGGGGATAGTCTGTTTATATGAGTGCATGTGGGGAAGTGTGTGTATATGTGTGCACTTGGGTGGTTGCTGCCGGGGCGGGGGGGTTGGTTGCCTGTGGGACCTGCCTCTCAGTGTAATTGAAAAATGTGACCTGGAAAATGTTTGCCCAGCGGAGCATGAAAGTTACCTCCACAGCAATGGTGGAATGCTCAGAGGCAGCTCACCTGGCCCCTGACAGGGAGAGCCCCGTATTGGGTGGTAGCTCATGTTAAAAGCCACTTTATCCTTCCACCACAAGCAGACACATGCATTATTTAAAAGCACTAAAGAATCCCAGATTGACCAAGATAAAAAGGCAGAAAATTCTAATAGAATCTCCACCTGTGAGCTGTGAAAAAAAAAACTGACCTCTACAAGGACATGTAGTGTCCCCACTTGAACCCATAATGGTAAAAAAGACCTCAAGACTGTTAAATAATTGCATGAAAAAGCATAGAGTTTGTATACACTTTATAACTGCAAGAAAAGCACAGAGGGACATTCTTACATGTAAGCACTGACAGCTATTAAGGTGGTTATAAAATACAATCAGAGAAAACAATCTCTGTCCTGCAGTCATCTTCATTATCCTACAACCTTTATTTTACATGATGCATGGATCGTTGTGTGCTGACAAGTATGTAGACATATGAATATGGCCACAGTACTTAAGAAGTGTAGATAGATTTAATGTATAAAAGTGGAGAGTCAGCATAGGATATATAAATGAAGCGTTTTAAATATAGTGTTAATATAGTGGCCAACAGCTGAGCATATGCTTACAGAAGAAAGTAAATGTGTGTTTAAAGTGCGAGGAGAAACTGAACAGGAGTGAGGAAACGGCAGAGCTCCAAGGATATTGTCACTGAAAGGTCTAAAGCATCTCAGCAGATGAGCGTTCACCCCATTCACACAACAGCTTGTGGGGATACATACTAAGCAGATGAATGCAAGACAGTAGTAATCAGTGTAAAAATGTAAGACATGTGAACTGCCCATAATGATAGCCGATAATAGGAGGCCTGTTGTTTAAAACTGCAGTGATAAACCATCTGTTGGCATTTTCTGTCTCAGGTGTTTTTTTTTTTTTGCTTCTTTTCTTTCAGTGGCACAGATCCAAAATGAGAGTAAAATTCTGTCCTTGTAACATATATTTACAAAGATATTAACATTGAAATGCCTCTGGGACAGTTTCACCTCATTGTTGTTGGTCTGCTGTGAAAATGTCATCAACTAGCCAGGTAACGTGAATGTGTTATTTATTTTCTGAGGTGAAATGTGTTCTGCAATAGACAACTCTTTTGTGTTGAATCTAATTAGTCTCTCAACAGCCTTGAGGAAAGTAGATGTATACCGTATCTTTCTGCATGTTTCAGTATTGTAAACATCCAGTGACTTGTGAAGCATACTGTATGTTACGGCAAATAGATGCTTTCCTTTGCTTGCTTTTAATATGTTTGGTTATGCTAGTCTTCTGGCAATGCGATCTTTCAGGGATACCATGTATATTAATTTAAAACAAGATTAAGAAATATCAAAATGATGCATGACTGAATCTGATCTCAAAGGAATGAAATAAGAATTCCTAGATCAGTCTGGATAGAAGTGTTTGATACAACTCTCACACCTGATAATTACGGAGCTTTAAGCTAACCACCTGCTGGTTGTAACTTTATATTTATAGAGATAGAACTTCACAAATTTGCTCCTCCGGCTCATATGTAATATTCAATAATGTGATATATGCACACTTAAATCAGTTTAATGGAAGATGATAATATCCTCATTAAAGATGGAAGCACAAGTCTCTCTTACACACAGTAAATCCATAATCAGTATAAAAAGCCCAATAATTAACAGGTTATAGCTTGTGATATTGATAGATGTTTTTCACAGTTTTTCTTTTCACCTGTGGACAGCGCTTTACTCAGTGTTCAGTGCTCATCAGTTCTCAGCTAACTGTCTTCGGACTGAGGCTTCCTAGTCGTACCACTACAAGAAAGAGAACAAGCATATTTATATTTCTAGCTTTAAAAATGCTGTTTTGAAACTTTCCCCGAAGTACGTATCAAAAGAAGCTCAGTGTCATAAACACTTGCTGTAACTGAGACAGAGATAAATCTTTTGCAAAATAAGAGTGAAAATTAAATAAGTCTTATGTTTGCTGTAGTCTGACGACAGCAGTCATTAATCTAAACATAAGACCCAACAGTTTTCCTCAAAACTGCATGAAACATCAAAATGCAAAACACTTTTCCACTCACGCAAAAGGAAAAGAAAAGAAAAAACATGGCTTTAAAAGATTGAGAATAATTCTGTATTTTGATTCCTTACTGAGAGAATGGGGATCTAAGAGAGCTTGCTTGCCCCCATACAGATGACACTGCCTGCCCTCTTGTCTCGGGCTTTGTTCTACGTATTCACTCAATCACTATACTGTCCATTATATATTGAGTCAGACATTTTGCGCTGCTGTTAGAAATTACAACCAAAACTTTTCATTCACAATGTAGTGCACAAGAAACTCATCACACAGGACACCAAAAATAGTGCACACAGCCTGACACCACATCGGTAGAAATACGGATCATGCATTGCACCTTGCTACTGGTAGAAGATCGAGATTGCTTCCACTAGCTGGAACTAACTTTTGCAGTACGTTATTGTGACTTTCTGTCTCCGTTGAGGGTTCTTAAAGTGGTAAGTCTCTTTTTCTGCCTAAGACTGAGGACAGGAACTGCATTTGAAATGTATGTTGTTCCATCTGAACAATAAGCATATTAGGGATATATTACAATTGGAGCTTGTTTTTGAATATTTGAATGCGAGCTACAACAATGGGTCCAAAAGCAATTTACCAAAAGTTGGGTTTTGACTAGGGCTGGGCAACGATTAAAATTTTTAATCTAATTAATCACATGATTTTCCTGATTAATCGCATTTGTACACAAAATCCAAAAATGAATTAAAAAGTAGTGTATAGCTTTTAGCATTTAGTTTTATTTTAAATGTACTGCCATATAAATGAAAGTGCCATAACATTTGTTGTGCAAACACACTTTTAACATCAGCATTTTTTTATGTAGAAGCCTCGCTCCACTGTGTTTCGTTGAATGACTTGCTGGTATCAGTTGTGTGTTTTGCCTATAAGTGATATTTTAGACTGGAACTACTACGGTGATAAGACAATTCAACTTGGCTGTAAATGCAGGAGTTTAAAAAAATATTATTTTGAAATACGTGCTTTTATGGTGAAACAAGTAAAACAGGAAGTAGAGCCGGTTAGCTCCGTGAGCTTCACACCGAGACTGAGGAGCACCTGTAACGGTGATGTTACCTGCTAGTTTATTTTTATTTTATTACTCCATGCTTCGTGATGTTTGTGATAAATGTGTGAATGTGATGCATTCAATAGACTTTTACAATAATAAAACCTGCGTTAATGCGCGATAAAATATTTATCGCCGTTAAATAATTAACAAGTTAACGCGATAATAACGAGTTAACTCTCCAGCCCTACTTTTGACATAATATTGCACTTCAAACGGCCAAATATGGCAGTTCACGTAGATAGATGATTAACCCACACATCGTGCTATTCCAACATGCAAACGTCCCACCATTCCGACAAGGCTTTCCATATAAGGAAATGTGCGTTACTCAACAGGTGAGTCCCTTCTTTATGTTCATGTGTTTTACATGTTTTAAGACATGTGTACAGATGTTATACATTCTTTAAAAGCGTAATTAAATTTCATATAATCGAGGTATAATGCACTCCAAAAGCAAATTAATAATATTCAAATAGTTTATTACACAAAAAGGAGCGAAAAACATAGACAAACACGGTTCACTTATTGATTTAAAACTAATAAACTCATAAAAAAAAAGAAAATAAACGTTTTGGGTAGCCTTATATATGAAATTGGTTTTATTTGGAGCACAGGGACGTTCGACACAGGGTTGATGTCTGTGATTGCAATTATTAATGTTGCATATGATGCCAGGACTTGACATGAGGGTAAAATTGTAATGAAGGTTTACTTTTGAGCCTTTATTGTAATTCTACAATGCGAAAAAAGACCAAGGTTGCTACTGAGTTAGTGTGGGACTAGACTGAATGTAAATACTGAGTGTTTCTCTAAAACGCTCAACGGCCAGTTAAGTACCACCCTTTAAAAACACCCAACCATGTGAGGGACTTTTGTCAGAACTGGAAAAAAAAAGTCAGACAACAAAAGAGAGAGGTGGCAGTGTAAGTACAAAGCTGACACAGAGGGCGGACGTCTCAGCGCTGAGAAGGAAGCAGAAAGAATTCTCCATCAATGACATTTACTGCAATTCAAAACGCAAAATCCTTTGCTCACACAAATAATTGAATTTTATTCTTTTTGAGTTTTTGTGTTTGATTCCATGAAACATGATTAAATAAACATATAAATCCATTTCCATACTTTGCATCATGGTACGAGTACTAAGACAGATGCTAACAGAGCTGGTAGCCTCAAACAGTATTTTAATAAATGCTTCATTGCCTGTACAGAGAACAAGTTACTCATGGATTGACTGTGTGTAAAAAGGAGTTGTGCTAACGTCTTTAATGAGCACATTTGCATTTTTACATTAAACTGATGTATGTGTGCATACATCACATTATTGAATATTACATATGAGCTGGAGGAATAACTTTGGGAAGTTCTAACTCACACACAAACTAGAGCTGAAAAGAGCAATTGGTCATCCTGTGGCTGTCTCTTGTATTTCATCTTTTTGAACATTTAGTTGAGAATTACACAAGTTCTGCAAATGTTATCTTTCAGTTGATTATTTGGAATATAAAATAGAAGCAAATCATGTCAAAAGGGTCAATCATATTACAGAAATGTAGCACGAGCGTTGCCTATTCACTGCATCACCACAAATACCTGCATCATCATCATCCCCTACAACCCCTACATGAGATAAAGGAAAGTCCTATCAGGTAATGTATAATTGAGAGTACAAACAAGCTAGTAAACAGTGTGAATCTAATTAAAAGATAATGTCAGCTATATTGTCACAAATGTTTCTACTGCTGTGGGCCTATCTTCAAGCCTTAGGGCTCCCTATCTGTTGAGGTCTGGTGCTCCTACATGCGGGCTGTATCTGTAGTTACCCTGCTATCGCCACTTCCTCACCTCGGACTATATCTTCCTTGCTTGGTATTTCTGCTGGTCGTCATGCTTGACTGTGCTGACCAACTATTTCTCTCACTTGAAGATCAAATATCTTGTTTTTTTTATTTTCTCATAGTCCATAAGCCTCATGGTAAACGTCTGGAAGCAAATGGACAGTGGATTTTGGAAAGCATAGAGCAGGCCTATACAGTAGGTTTACTTATATAGGACAGATGAACTTTGGTGTGCTGCTTTCCCTAGTGTGGGTAAAAAAAAAAAATGACTTCTTCGAAATATTTTCCAAATTATTCCTCAATAAGGACAACACAAACAGAAATATGGTACATTAAAATGCAGTGTTTGGAAACTTTGTGTTTTGCACCCCACTGAATATGCCTCCAGAATTCCTTTCTCTTTGAGCCTGGCTGGCTTTCACTAAAACATGTCTTGCGAGGTGGATGATATTTCTGACAGGGGGATTGACCAGTTCTATCTCCAGAGCAGCAACTGCACATTCAGAATGAACATCACCCCGCAAACTGGCCGCTGGAGGGGAACTTGAAAGAACAGGAGGGAGAGCACCTCTGAAGATGGTTTAGCATCGACCACTGACAGCAGACTTCAAAGACCCAGCTATGAACATGACAGGCAGCCTTTGAATCCAGTGCACATTTCTATCAAGAATTTATGGTCTATTTAGGAGAGATTTTTTTTTTCTTTCTCAGCACCAGGAATTTGATTCGACCGTACATTTCAGCGCTGACACGGTAACTCTCACAGGTTTCTTCTTCATGTTGATATAGGACTTGCATTTTCATGAGTGCGTGATGTTATTTCACATGGCAGCCGTTGATATTAACGTCTTTGATTCCTGAAGAGTTCTAAAGAAATGCTGCAAAGAAAGCCCCCCAAGGCACAAGTTGTTTATTTGCTCAGATATATATTAATCCAATCAATTTGTCTCAACTCACACCTTGTGGAGAATTGTAATGGAGCTGATATCAGAGTAAAGTACGAAGATAAAAAACAAGTCAAATGTCTCTAAGACAGAATGTTGGCGAGTCTAATGAAGGCATAATTAGGTATTTATGTATTCAGGTTTTTTGTGTTGCAGTTGACAGGAAAATGCAGTGAAAATGATCACTGCCATGAAAGTCTACCACATTAAAACTTCAATATTGAAAAAAAAAAATAATAGAAAAAATAGAACATGAATTGACCAAAGAGGGAAGATGTAAAAATGCTCACATTGTACAGGTAATTTGCTTCTTGCTGATCAGATCATATACAAACACTGTGAAGATACAGACGACAAAGTGCAACCCCTTTCAGTCAGGTCTCCAGATAAAGTGTCCTCCTCTCAGACTAAAGTCACTCTCAAGATCACTCGTGGTGTATCCAATTCTTTCACTCCATAAAATATCAGCCCTAAAGACATGGTCACACAGTCTTGTTTGTATGAGGGGGTGGTGATACGTCTAAGTGTGAGGCCATGTGTGAGTGCGTATGTGCGTGCTCAAGCATGTGTACTTGGATGTGTTGCAGTGTCATCCCACCCTGGAAAATGACTTATTAAAATGAAATTACGCAGTGCCCTGACCCATGTCAAACGGCATGAGCTGCAATTTGTCTGGCAGTTGAGCTGTGAATAAAATCTGATTGGCAATAATTTGGCTTTGCTGTTGATACAGCATCCCATCCTGCACATCTTTTCTTGCTTCAGCCACCCTCTCATCCCCTTCTCCCTCCACGCCTTATCAAGGATGTGTTGATAGAAGGGTGAAAAATTACCAATATAGTGATCTGAGGTCAGTGAGCAGAGCGGTGTGATCATGCCAAGTGGTTAGTTCTAAGGATGAGGTTGGGTTAAAGGAAGCAGGAGGAGCTGCTGGTAATGTTAAATGGCAAAACTGATTACTGATCTCCAGTAAAAGGGTGAATGGTCTGTCTTTGTGTGTGGGAGTGTGAAGCTGCACAGGCTGACCAGAGTGCACAAGGGCAATTTAAGCAGTTGTCTTATCCTCTTGTTTTATGTCATGTCAATGTGTGTTTGGGAGTGCATTTGCAAGTGTGCGGATATATGTCATGTCTGTGCGTTATTATGAGGGCCGGCTCATTTATTTTACAAAGGCCATTTGCTTGGGTCATCCCTTTTAGCTTAAAATGGAAAACAATTACGAGCAGTACTTTCCGATTTATCTCATTTGTCCAGTTTAATAAATGTGCTTTTCTCCCCAAGAAAAAACACGCGCTGAGCAAAAAAAAAAAAAAAAGAAGAGCTGAGCCTGTATGATAGAAGGAATGATAGAGGTGGGTAATGGAGGCAGGGTGTTAAAGACTCTGGTGCACCGGTGGCCTTGGACAGGTTGATGTAGTTCCAGCAATGAGCAGCTCATAAAAAGTGCTATCCGTAGGCCTTAGGAAGATATTCTATCTCTCCGCTGCTAACGGCACAGCCTAGAATCACCTGCTCAATCAAAGTCAGGCCCCCCTCTACAACATAAAATGCACCAGGAACACAGCATGGGAAACAATAAGACTGTGTGTGCGTGCTTTATTATTTGCGGAGAGACATTAGCTCCATTTAACCAGAGAATTGGGAGGCTCAGTGCAGAGCAGGTGGTTGAGGAAGAGCAAAAATCATTCAAGTGCTTGATTTTTACATTGGCCATTCTGTTTTACGAAACTTTGGGATCTTCTGGCTTTTGCTCTTCATTCTCATTGTTTTTTTTGTCCCAAAAACATCACCCTTGTAATTCAAAAGGATAAACTTAATCAGCCAATTTATATGCTTTTTTCTCTTCTTCTGGCCTTGTTTAAAAAATACCTTAATCTATTGAGGAAAATCTTATACATGACATTATGTACATTCATACTCAATGATGCAACTCTTACACCGTTTTCCCGTCTGATTTATCACTCTTGATGGTTAAAATACTGATCATTCAGTGTTGTCTGCTATGGTTGGGTGGCCCTTCCTCTCCAAGACAAGATATACACAATGTTTTTTTTAATTTCAAAGTTTTACTGTTTTTATATACTTTTATATTGCTTTGTTGTTCTTGGGAAACGCTGCTGAAGGAAGTCAAATATATCTCCGCAGCATCAGCATGAGGTAAGAGCCGTTAGGTACCCAGTATTGAAAACAACCACAGAAGGAGAAGAAAGGTGAAATCAAATCTAAATAGCCAGCTAATAGACTTTGTTGTGTTTTTTTCCCCTTGTACTGTCCTGCTTTCAGTTGAAATGCAGAAATGTTCTAAATAAGCTATTTAAGCAGGCTGATGGCTTGCATGTTGCCTTTTATTCAATGTGCTTTTTCTTTTAAACGAAAGGAGTGTTTATAAAGTTTGTGTTGTTTGTGACCAAAAAATAATAATTAGCCGTTTTGCAGAAATTAAAACAGTTTCTTCATTTTCTCCACGATTTTAATTACCAATTTATTTGTCCAGTTATTTGTTTCATTTTGTGGACTGATGTCAATAATTGTAATCCAGTTTATCTTAGATCATTTTGTAAGGCTGTTAAAAAGCCGTGGAAATATGAAAACAGAATATATCGCATTTTTTAAAACAGAGGAATCTGTTTTCATAAACTGATGGAGGGACACACAAGATCTGTCATAACTTGATTTTAAATAATTTAATGTGAATTGAAATGTCTTGTAAATTAGAATGTACCACCAAAATATATTCTTTTTATGCTTAACTCAACAGGTTTCAAGTTTGATTAAAGTTTTACATAACTGTACATTTCTTTAAACAAAAACATTTAAAAGCACAGTGTCATGAGTATTCAAATGTATTAACTATATAGTTACTTCAAACATTCTCTTCTTTCAAAGGTCATAATCTTATCTTTATTGTACTCTTTATGACTATATGTTAAAAATTTCAACATAGGCTTTGTCTATGTCCAATAACATATAATGTGCAGATGAGCCTAAAGATTGCCTGTTTTTTTAAATTGGGACAGTTTAAACTTCCATTCTAATCTTATCGCCAGCTGTTTTTGTTTAATTCTATTATTTAATTTAAACTTTAATTTAAATTGTTGTTTATGGACTTCATGGTTCATGATTCCTCTGTTTGTCGTTTTTAAGATTATTTTCTATCCACATTTTATGTACCCATATCTTGATAATTGTTTGCACCTATATTTTTTATTTATTGTCTTATTCAATTAAATCCTAGATAAGCCCACATACCTCATTGTGGTTTAAATAAAAAACTGTGAAAATGGCATCTTTACCACAAACTGCCATGGTTTGGTGGTGGTGGAGAAAATTGGACCCAAATGCAATTAGCAAACCGGAGACTTGAGGAAAATCAACTCGAGGTTTATTTAAAAAAATCTGAAACCAAAGGCATGGCAGAGCCAGAAAACCATAAACTGAATTATAGACAACCCAGATGTTGAAAATCAGAAAAGTGATGAAACGAACGACAGAGCCTAACTATGAAGAAAGCAACGGCTAGGACATGACAATGACTAAGACAAACCAAGGAGTATAAATACTGTGGGGAACTGATGAGTGAGTGACTGCAGCTGAGACTGATTGACAACAAATGAGTGTGGAGCTAAGAACTGCAGAGGGGAACTGAGGACAACCACTGGAGAGGATGTGAAACAGTAAACTAGAAACTAAACTGAGACCAGGACACAAGTACAGAACTGAGGCAAGATAAAACTAAGAGTACAGACAAAAGCAAGACTGACAACAAAAACAAACCATGAGAGGAACTATTAACAAAAAGGCAAATCAAGAAGAGAATAAATCCTCATCCAGTAACTCAAAATACAAAGATCACAGACCAGAAAAACATAGCAAGAATGTTAGAAACGGGTCATATTCAGGAGTTAAAAGAGCACGAGTCGGAACCTAAAGCGGTGAGTGAAACTCCCTTTTTCATTATAAACACATTTCAGCGTAAATATCAGAAGTATACTGAGTCAAAAGTCAGCTAAGGGACTAACTGTTTTGTGTTAATACATCTGTTCATTGGGAAAGTGAAAATAACCAGTTGTTGCCTTTACAACCACAAGAAACGTGGAGTTACTAACACAACAGTGCTGTAACCAGCATTGAGGACACACAGGTCATGACCTCGGTATTTTCCCCGTTTTTTTAAAATTAAAAAAAAAATTTTTTTTTTTATTCAGAGAAATGTCAAATTAATATAAGATGAAAATCGTTCTGACTTTGATTGGTGGAAAGATCAGCATGCATTCTCATTTGTTTTTCTGAAAATAAAGTCCACATAATCCCTTTATCATCACGTTATATTTTAAAACTGAGCGGAAAAACGCCACCCGACTTTTTTTTTTTTTTTACGCCACCCGCCATTGGAAACATGTTTATCATATTACGCAGCTTCGACGCGAAAGTCAGCTGGGAAATGGAAGCAAGATGAAGAAATCTACTAAACAAACTAAACTCAGCTTTGGAAAGCCAACTGGCCAGGGGAAAAAAAAGAGAGAAGGAGGTGAGTTCATTTCGCCAATCGCCAGTGAGAATGAGTGACAGTTCATAATGTTCATATGCGTTCAAAGCGCGGCTAGGAATAGGAGGATGCTAGATCATTGTTCTCAGCATTTCAAGCAACAGTCACAAAGCCCCTTGGTTAGGATTTCGTTTTCCAGTCGGCACAAACACACTGCACACAAATCTCTCTCTCAATTCGATTTTCCAAAAAAAAAGTAGCGACATGTAATGGAATTATTGGGAATCGTGACACGGCTTGGGCTGTTAAGCTAACCTTTTTTTTTTTTTAAATCAGGGCTTGACAGTTTTGTGCCAACTGTGGCTAGTGGTCATTCAGCCTCACTAGCTACAGTTTTGTTCAGTGCTATATGGCTTCCTACATGTAAATAAAGCAGACTAATAGAAACTGGGTCAGAAACTTATATTTTTCTTTTACTTAAAACAATTGATGATGCACACGGGGCAAAATAACAGAATGAAATACCCCCTGTACTCTCTCATATGACACAATCTTGAGGTTAGTTTGCTGCTCATGGTGCATTATGAAGCCAAGTTTTACCAGCATTTAGCTAGTTGTCAGGCCCAGCATGATACCTCTGTCTTCTCTGTGTTGAGTGAATGGATTGAACTGAGACTATACATCTAAAATACAGCCAACATCTTGTGGTCTGTTTGGCACATTCTACGATGTTAATTTAGTGGGTGGATTCAACCAGTTACTTAGGTAAAATGATTGCATTTTTCCTAATGAACCATTTGGATTTTATTGCAGATGGTGTCTAAAATTTTGCACATCGGTTAGACCAATAACCCAACTCATTCATTTGACCTTTTAGTGGGTCATGCACATGCATGGTGATGATGGTGACAATAGTAATAATAATAATAATGTAATATTAATAATAACAATAATATTAATGGTGATGCTGATGATGATATTTTAAAACAGATGACACAGGAGAGGATGAGAATGAGGGAGTTGAAGAGAGAGAGTCAGTAGAGGAAGAAAGGGGAAGAACTGAATCTCACTCACTCACTCAAATACTCTACTTTTGTGATCACATTGTTATAATAAACTTGTTCACCTACATATTCACCTCCTTGATGGGCTTGTGATTTACCTCTGTTTATTCACATTTCCAAACTGTATTTTAAAAAGTCACCATATTGGGATGGGTTTTTTGTCAAATAAGATTTATCGCAATATTTGACCTCGGTATTTGAAAAATCCTGGTTACGGCCCTGAACACAACCATTGTTTGCATTTACCTCATTGTGCAAAAAGAAAAGCAATTCCTAACTTAGCCTCAGGTTACAATGGGGAAGTGGTTAGTTAAACTTATTTTTGGTGTCATGTAAATGTTCTTAGTGTACATAGTTTAATTTGTTATTTTCTTAAGTATACTGTTGTTCTGAAACATAATATTTATTTTAGATATAATTCTAAGTTAGTTTAAAAAAAAAAACGTCAAAGCTTTAAAGCAATTATTGGGAGCACTTGTAAAGAATCGAGGCATCAAGTTTGTTTTAACTGTTAACTTTTAACGGCCTTTTTCTCAGGAATCTCGACATTTAAAATCTTTGTAAAATCCCTCATCATTGTATCTAATGTATATAAAAGAGAAGCCAATTTATGTCAAGCCAAATCACTAACAGAGGAATCCCAATAAGCAATGTGAAGAAATGTAAATCAGTTATATAAAGTAAACATGGAAAAAAAGGTAAGAAAACAACAAGATCAGCTGCAGGGACTTGATCGTATGCACACAAGCACTGTTATGCGCAAATCCACAGACTCTATGTTTATGTGTGCTCCTGGGAGCCCTGTCAAACTGATGATAACACATGAGCAGAATTCCTACAGTACCAATTAAGTACGCAAAACATTAAAGGAAAAATAGAAGAAATCAGTATGGTGAAAAGTAAGTGCACAGAGATACATTAATTCAGTGCAGTTCAATCAAGTTGATCTTTGGGCAATTTCCATAGAGAGGACCTCAATTTCATTACAGATATAAACGATGCAGAATTGCATAAGAATATGTACATATTCAAGTTTCACATGAATTAGTAACAACGCATACAATCTATTAACAAACTCAGATATACATGCCTATGCTTCAAACAACATTATACAGCATGCAACTTTTATAAGAGGCTTTTGTAGCTTCTGTTTTAAGTCAAGATGTTTTATCTTTTTCTGGAATGCCTTTGGGCAACGCAACAAGGGTAGGAGGAAGGAGATGCATAGGCTCTTCACTGTCAACAACAATGTGTTCTCCAAAAATAGTTTTCCTGCTGTGTGCTGTTATAGTCAGAAAAGTGATGTAGCTACAGATGGTGATTGGGAACTTAAAAATTATGCTTGAAATGAAGTGGTTGGTAATATTCTGAAGTCTTGAAAGGATAAGTTCCTCCTACGTTCCTCCTTCAAATGATCTTAACTCGGTGCATTCCAGGTTGAAACGAAGCAGAACTCAACCCACGCAGCAATTCCTTTGATCAAGCCCTGTGAAGAAGGATGAGAAATCGTTTTGACCCATGTTGTTTGGAGACGTTCCCAATGCCAACAGCTGCAGGGTGTCAATCAAAAGAAAAAGAAGAAAAAAAGAAAATGTGTCTGGTTGCAAGCCTGGAGACTATGTGCTGTAAAAGAGACAGAATAATTACAGTCATTGTTATGACCATCACAGTCACCACTGAGCCCACTGTAAGATGATCAGAGGAACTACATTTTCCATCAGCTGCAGATACATGCACTGACCTACATGCACCCAATTGGAATCTGGAAGCTCATCGCTTTAGATTAACACATCATGATCTTAAATGTTTAGTTCCTACTTTAAACCATTTTCACTGACATAAGTATTTAGTGGTGAACCTCCTGGCTCGTTTTAAGGTCGTACTGTTGTCATCTGTCACATGACAATGGGGGCACTTTGTGTCTGCGCTTGAGTCTTCCTCTGGAGACAGAGGACTTAAATTTCCCCTCAGAGCTAATAGAAATTTAACTCTAGCCATAACTCCGTTGAGTCCTCGAGGCTCGACACTAGGCAGGGCCCTGGAGGAAATAGCTTCAGATGTCATTTACTTTACTGTTCTCTTCTTATCTCTTTCATTCCTTCCCCCTTCAATGCTCCCATATCTTTTCATGATGTTTGCTGTCATTGGCAGAGGCAAGAGTGGCCATGTTGCAGAAATATTGATTTCTTCCCTCCCTTCCATTTTTTTCTTTCTTTTCTACAGCCTCCACTGCTGTTCTTCCACCTTCTCTGTGCTGCATTTGAGGTTTTTGGTTGAACCATGACCAACCTACTGCACTGGCAGCTCATCCTGCTTCATTCTTTATCTTTTTCTCTGTTTCTGTCTCCTGATTCCCCCACCCCCTACGAGACCCAATTCTGACATCATACTGGCGACACTCTCTCTGAGAGCACTCCATCATGGAGAAGCTGTGAATTAGAGGTGTAGTGGCGAGGGGGGGTTTCTCTCTACCATTTCTTTTCTGTATTCTTCCCAACATCCATCAAAGCGGCATAGGCCCGTGTTCAGCATTTGGCTCTCTGTCGACCTCAGGCACTGAAGACTCAATTCTCCTGACAACACACAAATAACTGTAAACTTTTGCTTTTAGTGGGGTCACTATGAAGGGAAATGTCTTTTTTGAAGTGTGTTGACACACATTTTCTTTTCGACAGCAGTGAAAACACCAAGACTACCATCCTTCCTTCCTAATAAAGACAAGTAAAGACAGCAATAATTTTCTGTTTACATTTGCTGTCGATCGGCATTTCATCAAATCCTTTCAAATTTAAAAGGAGAATGTTTTTCCAATTAAAATTTTTATCAATGACACATGTTTTAGGTGCTACTTTATAAATCAAATTGCTGATAGTGCCAATAGTTTATTATACTGAGCCATCTGGGATGCTGACTGGTCCAGAACACTGTGAGTTGGTCACAAGCTTATGCCTTGTAGTCCAGCAAGCTGGGTCCTCCTCCGATAAGGATCCTGAAAATCAAAAGGGAATCTATCAGTTTAACAAGGAAAATACAATAACATTTATATTTAGTTTTGTGCCAACTGTCCATTTTTTTATATTTTTTATATGGATGCATGAGAAAAGCAAAAATCCACTTTTTTTTTTAGACTTTGTCTGAAATTTGTCTTTTACAATACTGACACAAAATGCAAACGATTTGTGGCCTTTGGAATATTCCATGTTTTCACATTGTCAAATTTGGCAGAAATTGCCATCATAGAAGACTTTGAACTCAGTTTGTTGTTAAATGCAATAAGGCACCCACATCAGGCAGTGTGTCGAAATATATTGTAGTAACCTGCCCTACAAGCTTTTGCACTCATTGAAGATACCCAAAACTCTGAGCCTGTATGTTAAGTTTTGTATTAACTCGATCAGGACAGAAACATCTGACATGAGTAAAACAGTTTAAATACCATCATTATTTTTTCTATGTGTTTGCAGCTTTTAGCATGGTACTGTAGGGAAAGTGTGGCACAGTATTTCCTGGTGGTCAGAGAATATCTCACACAACTCATTATGTGGATGCACGTCTGTGTGGAGCAGCTACTCCTGCAAATATTTTGAGACGTGCCGGCGTGTGACAAAACTGAGACTGCAGTAATCCTCTTGACGAGACAGAAAAAAAACTCATCTGATTCTCCAAACTGATGTTGAACTTGTCCATATGTCCAGACAGATTTAATAGAGACATTTTGAATGTGGGAGAAAGCTTTTCTGTTTGACATTTAGAAAAATACAGAAAATTAATAACTGTTTCTTAAGTGTGAAAAATACTTATTTAAACTACCTTTGCTGTGTCATATATGTGTAAAATTATGCATCACCTACATTCTACATGTTGCCATGGGAACCACACTCATCAAACACACATTTCCTCTCTACTCTGGATTAAGCTCTTCTGGATTTTATGTTTTGTGATGCGCATATCAATCTGCAGCAAGCCACGGCCAGACAATATCACTAATACTGCCCTGCATATGTGTTTGCAACACCAGGTGAACACCTCTTGAAAGCAGGTAAACAAACTGCAAATCCCAGCTGTCAATCAGTAACCACTAAGCAGATATAAAAACATTCTATAGTCCTTCAAATCTTGTTAACAGAGTAATGATGTCCAGAATGAGCACTGTTATGGAATTATAGTCTTAACTCCCTATTAAGATTTTATTCATGGTGAGAAGAGACCCAGAACAAAGGAAATACAATGCATTTAAACAGAAAGGGGAAGGGTTTGATTCTTTCAGGTGTGTATTCTTTCAACTGTCTCCTTGCCACACCCCCTGGAGGAAAGTCTCGCACTTTGGGGAGATGCAGAAAGTCTCGCACTTTGGGGAGATGCAGAATCCGGAGACAATGGTCATTTGAATGATTATTGTCAATGTGTTAATCAACAGACACATGGTCTGCAGACATTGGGTCTACAACAAGGTGTCATTTAAAAGACAAGTGGTTAGCAGACATCAAATTTACCATAACAACACCTGTACCTTTAATAGAGGGTCTGAAAGAGGTCCCTGACACCTTAATGACAGACTGAAAAAAGTTACAGACTTTAGTGTAGTCTCACACAATACATCGCCTTGTGGTCATGAGTTACACAGGAGCATGGAAATAGCTTTTTGCTGTAGGTGTTAAATCAGTTTCCCTATAGGTCAACTTAAAAGGACAGCAGAACACTGACAGCATTTTCAGACACGTCACTGCCCCAAACCAAATTGTTTCATAACACTACAGTCAAGGAGAACAACATCTTGTTGTTCTCATAAAGAGCCTAATTTAGACCAAGTGGACTATGTACTATTGACAACTGGGTTATTGCAACAATAATAACAATTGCTATAATTTTAATGCTTAAAGGTACATATTAGTTGCTGTAACTGATTTGTTCATTTACTAATGCTTGTTGACAGTCACAAAGCAGATGCCCAGAGTCTGCTACTCGAGAGGACATTAGCATTGTAGCTTTACTAGCTCCCATTAGTGGTAAACAAATGCACCTGTCCCTGTTTACCATCTCTGCTATATTTGCTCTGACAACAAGCCCACGCCAAGTCATAAAGACAGAGGAGGAGCTATTCATCTTTATTGCAGGCAGTCATTTTAAACATCCAAATGAGCTATCTGTCCCTCTCAGGAAGGTAGGGTGGTAGCCAAATACTACCCCCCCATAACTAAAGTTAATCATCTCACCAGAGTTATCCCATTGGTCAAAAGTAAGGAAGTATATCAAGTTTACCCAGTGGGCTTAGCTTTTCTATGGAAGCAGCCTATACGTCTAACATGTTAACCGCAGGTTCAATGCTACATAAGTTACAGTAGTTTTGTGATATGATGGCTTTTATTAGCAAGCATGATTAAAGTCAGCCAAGAAGAGGAGCGGACAGGTGCCGGGCTGATGAGCAGAGAGACAGTGTTAATAGACTGAGGCTCCAGGGAGGTGGCCCCCGTTTGCAGCGCCAATCCGTCTTGATTTCTGCACATTCCCTTCTTCAATTACACTAAGTGTTTAGCTATTGTCACTGGCAAGGTGTTCACTCAGAGACCATAGCTGAGGACGGGGTTACGCAACTTACATTATCCACAGGATGTTCTGCATGAATATAAGAAATACAAGCTGGTTGAAGAGCCATTTTCAAATATTAGCAGGTCCCACTCAATGTTTTTTTTTCTGTCTGAATTTGTTAATGTTGTGGCTACCGTTGGCGATTGGATATAAGTTGCTGGCTTGTGATCTATAGTTACTGCTTCACTATCTCAAAGATGTATCCAGGCTCTTTGCTCAGCGAGAGGAGAAAGATGATGCAGAGATAAGACATTGAGGGATACTCTCTTTTCATGGCCGCACGGAGGGAATTGAAGGTGTCCTCTCCCATCTTGGGGAAAAAAAAAGGTTATTATCTTCATCACCAAGCTCTGGCACCTGACACCACGCAACACCTTTACTCAAGATAAGACCTAATCTGGACTCTTGGTTATGTCTTTATTTACTCGTGCCAAGGTTATGAGCAACAGAACATGCTGTCCCTGTTCAATCAAACCTGGCAACACAAGTTGGATACACAAAACAAAAAAATGGATGCTCTATATGTATCACATGCGCGTTTATTAAGATAACCAAAAAAAAGAAGAAAAAAGTAAATAGCTACATGCTTTTTAGTTTTAGAGAGTTTCCTGAATTCAGATTATTGACTTTAGCAAAGTGAAAGCAAGGGGAATGAAACTACACATTGATAAGGACATGCTGTAGGAGCTAAATTCCCCTGTGAAATTAATGTAAATGAAGCTGATGTTTTTTCAGCAAGACTGAATGAGAAAGCCAATACGCAAATAGGATTTTGATGAATCTTTGCTCAAACACCAAATGATCTTCCCATGTTCATCTTGACACAATAAATAACCGTCAAGGGAACAGCTGTCAGCTGGAATATACATTTTACCAGGTAGAAATACGCATGAACTCAAATGGCCTTACTGTTGCAGCACATCGTCTTCATTCTGAGAATGAATGTGGATTCCTCCTCAGGAGAGACTGGCTTGTTGTGGGGAATGCTGATGACAGGCAGTGAATCTAAATTCCTATAGATTGTTTCTGTAACCTTTCTCAACCGAGGAATAACAGAGACGTGATCCCAGCACCACTGCTCTTTAGATTGCTCCCTTGCTCTCGCTTGACGCAAATAAGACAGTGACGCCTGGGATGTGGCACTGCTTTCCTCTGCATCGAGTGAGGAGGACGTGCCATCTTTAGACCCCCTGATGCATTTCAGAAAAGGTCAAGCTAACAGTCGTCATCTCATCAGTCCACTCTCGTGAGTCTGTCAGTCTTCCCTGGGACCCCTTTTGAGGCAGGTGGGGAAAGTTTGTGAACAAATCTTCTGATCCTGATTCTCCACCACCCACTCTAGTTGCCTTAGAAAAATGGTTTTTCGAGGTTGGGTAGGGGTGGGGAGGGGTTTGTGGTGCGATGACCTTCGTGACCACCTTATCTTGTGGAAAGGTCACCACAAGGCCCTCTGAAACCAGGAGGGTGGGGAGGATCGATCTAGAGGCTTTCTTTTATTTATCTCAGTGGACATGCTGCTCCTGGTGTTCTTCCAGACCAATGATGAGGGGGGTAGAGATAACAATCTATTAGTGTTGCAGATATCCGGCTCCTTACCTCCCTTTCCCTGCATTCCTCCTCTGTCCCCCGCTTTTCTTGTCACACAACCTAACTCCATAGATGCCCCTGGCCCTGAGCCAGAGGCATTTGGTGGAGCGAAATGTGGAAGTCATCAGAATCGGCTGGTTGACACCCTGAGGTCAATATGATCAACCCATGTCATTGCTTAATACAGTGCAGTTAGAAATCAGGCTGCCCTCATGGAAGCTGCAGTGCTATTAGAACTAAAGGATCAAAGAGGGGAGAGGGGGACATCACATACACTTTTCTGTCCTGTCCCCTTTGACTTCTGCTGTGCAGTGTATTAATGGCCCACTCTTATCTCCATTTATCATTTGAACAGTGCAATATACAGGAAGCGGTTGCATCAGTAGAGGGAAAACAAAGGCGAGACAGAGATGTTACACAGTGGGATGAGACTTACTGGAAGCTTGGGTGATTTTATTAAAAAGTTTTTTCTTAAATCAAATTTTGTTTTTTGAGAGATGGAAAATGAAACAAATGACTCATTGACGATACTGCTGACTCACACATAGCTAAAGTTGTCATAATCCCTTAACACAAATAGCATTCATGTGGTAGTCACATTGGGCGGTGCACAGAGGCAAACATCAGTGCACAAAAGCATTGTAAGTCTACTTTTATTTACTGAAACACCGCTGTTGTCTCCACATTTGCATGTAGTAAAACCGCTCCACCCTAACATGCTTGGAATATTTCTTCATTACCCGATCATCATGGTCAATTAGGCCCGAACTTTCTCCACCTTTTATCTCCTTAACCAGTGTTCTCATCTCCTGCTTGTGTCACAGGGCCTGCGGATAAATAATTCAACAGGGGGGGTGGAGAATTTACAGCTCCCGTCTTACCCAGTCAGGTTGTAAATTCTGAATGTGGGGAAAGGGGAGAATATATTATGGAAGAAAAGAAAAGGGGGTGGGGGGCAGGAGAGGGAGATGAGGGAAGAGAAGGGCTGTGGGGAAGTGGTCCCCGGGGGGCCATCGTCTTACACCAGCAACATCATAAAGTCACCATTAGAATGCTGTATTTATAACAGTGGGTTTGCCCCGGGCTGTGGCTGTGAGACTGAGTCCCCCTTCAAAACACACCCTTGTCTCTCTCACATCCTATCAACCAAACTAATCACACAAGCACAGACACACACATTCTCATACTACACAGCACCCATACCCACATGATAATACCATTTTCCTCAGTATTAGTAGAGTCTCTCCATAAAACACATACTGTGTCCTTCTCCTGCACTGCTGTCCCTATATATGGTGTTCAGCAGGGCGCCAGCATCACAGAATATCAATGGCTTAATGAGGCAAGGGCTCTTTCTGATGTGCCGCAACATTGACTCTTTGGGGGGAACACGGAGAGTGAAACGACTCTGTGAAGAGATAACAACGCCCCCCGATGGACCGCTGGCCAGCTCGGAGCATGCCCAGTACTGCCTGATCTTATTGCTGCCTGTAAGGATAGAAAACATCTCAGTTTACCAGGATCCCGTCCCCCCTGTTTATACACTATTTTCTATGATTTTAAAATCTACGGAGCATTGTTGCCTCTTAATTTTTTGTTATCCAACATGTTTTTATAAAGAGAATGTCAGTGTTTATATTTCCTGACTTTTTAAATTAAAAAAAAATCTTTATTGCTTACGGTATTATTATGCTTGGGCACTTGGGTGCTTTAAATGACAGTAAATCTGATCCATTAATCTGGCATTGTTAAGCTTGTTAAGAACATTATCTATGGTCATATTTACTCATGATGTCTTGCAAGAGGTTTTCAATTGATACACAATCGAATTTAATTACATCAATTGCTGTATAATGTCGTCAGTATACTGACTTCTTTTAAATTGTATGCTTTAAGTAACTCTGGTTTCTGCTTAAAATCTTAATCATGTCTTCAAACTGAAATTGATCTTTGTCAATAGGATATTTAATAAGCTTCCATGAATAAATTAGATTAATGAGACTTGCAGAGCAATGTGAGGCCTGCTGTTAAATAGCATTTTGAGGAGTCTGATGTAGCAGAGAAACACCAAAGGTGAGCGAAAATATTCATAAGAGGCCGTAAAGATAGCACAGTAAGCTCACCAAATCCCCTGTGCCTTTTTATACACTCTGTTGAAAAGCAATAAGAGGAGGTACAGTACCTTTTGTTTATCTGTCCCACTCATGCTTTTATTGTCAAACCTTGTTTAGGAATATAATTTCCCTTTAACTGGCCTTTTGCTTTTCTGGCACTCTTCAGGCGTTTTCATGTCATTGGTCTACAGTAGGGCTGCTGCCTTGGAATAAACTGCTTTTATTTAAAGCTAGCCAGAGGGGTCAGAGAGCCTGATCTGTCATTTGCAGTGTAATAAACACAGAAGGAGAGTTCCACATAAACACCTCCAACCAATATGAACAGCCGCTGCAGGAAATGAAAATGTGGCTATAGAAATTTAACCCTTTATGGATTGGTAGTGCGGTAGGGAAAAAATAAGGAGACACTTCAATGTTTCGCTGAATGCCTTAGCTTCCTTTGTCTGGGTTACTGTAGAGGGCCTTTCTTCAGGGCGTCCAAACATGCATTAATTGGTTGTCATGGAGAGATACAGCTAAATGCGAATGGGATGGCAGTGTCGAACCCTATTTAATGAGAGAATAAAACAATCTCTCGTTGAAGGTAGATAGGAAGAACCGTATTGACCTGTGGTGGTGCTCGTGAATAAGCAGTTGTCTCCCTCAATCGATCACAACACAATGAGAGACGAGACGGACAGAAGGGACTGACATGACTTGTAAGTAACATAGAAGGTCAACACACATGTACAGTGTTGTGGGTCTTCCTTGGTTTTTCAACCCATGCACTTGACTTTCCAGCTTTCCACTTCATGATAGTGTTCCCTGTGCGGCACCACTCTGGCCCCCGCCGCTCATCCATGCATGATCATTAAACTCACCACTGCGTGATTCTCAATGAGGCTGCGCCAGCAGCTGAGTTGACCCTTTGAGGGCACCTCTCTGACTAGCTCCTCTTTCTCTTTTGTCTTTCTCTGTTCTCACTCGTCTTCTTCCCCACAGTCTGCCTGTCAGAGGGCCAAAGCCTTGGCTGCTTGTTGCCCATTCTAACACCCCAGTCTGAAAGATAGGACAGAAAGCAAGAGAGTGGGGGAGACAGACCGAGGCCGAGACCGTTGTAGCTACGGCCGCCAACCACCGACAGACTTAGAGGGTTGAGTGAATAAATGCCCTGTCTACTTGGGACAGGGTGCACTCACTCTCGCAAACCTGCACGCATGCATAAAACCCAAGGGGTCTGGGGCCGGGGAGTGGAGAGATCCTCTGCCGAGAGATTGATAACACCTCCTGCTTCAAACAGCAGACAGTCCAAGCAAGCCCAATGTGACTTTTAAAAACCCCAATGAATAGTGCATGGAGATGGGTCAAGGGCAAGATGAGTGGAGGGTGTGCTAAGGAGTTTTTCTTATCAATCAGGTAGTCACTGAGGGAATGCAAGAAGACAAACACCACGCTGGGCTTGTTGGGGGTTGGGTTTGTGGTGGCAGGATAAAGCCTCTTTGATAGCTGTGAAATGGAGAAACAGATGCAGAGAGATGGAAAGGGTATTATGACTGGTAATAGTAAATTGTCAGAGTAGTGAGCCCTTTAGGTTTATGTCACTCGTGTCATGTTTTTTTAGCCTGACAGAAGTTAATCTGTTTTCAGAGGCAAGGAAAAATGAGAGCTATCCTAGCAGAAAACATTTTGCTTGTTTTTACTGCAAAGGAAGTTATGGTCAGTAACCAAGTGTTCGCCTTTTTATTGCATATAGATAGGTGAAAACTAAGCTACTTTTTTTGTTCCAGCAAAGAGCATCATGGGTAGGCTTCTAAATTGGCATGAATATTATTTCATATATTTCATATTCTTGCATATTCTCTCAGCAGTTTTACTGGTGACATCATAGCTGGATGGCACTTTGTAGACCCCTGAGCTACAGACTTTGATCAACATGATTGAAAATTATTCCTTCTATTCAAAGAGCCATGGAGAAGAATAACAGGTAGGAAAGGCTTTTATAATGGCAAATCAATATAAAGAATCTACAGCACAGTTCAGCCTAAATGCCACCCCACCCTTTGGCCTCTTATCAGCACCCAATCACACGCAATCAAGCTCTTTTAAAGGCTGATTTAACCCTGATGAGCCCTGGGCTGGATGAACCCCACACGCACGCACACACACACTCTCTTTCACACAACACTTTCTGCAATATTGCAGCAGAGATTAAAGCCACATGAAAGAGGCAGAGACAAAGGTGACGTCTCCTCTTTTGAAATGGCAGGAGCGTGGCTTGACATGAAGCGAGTGGGTGAGTGCCTGGGTGAACAAAAGGCTGGCGCCATGTGAGAAAAGGGCAGAGGCGGGAGCAGGGCAGCAGTGGTGGGGGGCAGGCCTTTAATTAAAAGGATTATATTGAGGTGCACAGTGCTGCAGAGGAGCTGTCCACTGGGCCCAGATTGACTACAGTAATGAAAACTATCCCTGTCAGAGGAGAAGGAGACCGGGCAAAAGAGGAGATGGGAATACAGCATTGGAAGCTGGTCAAGAAATGATTGAAAAAAAGGTTTAGATAATGTAAACATTAAAGATAAATGCATGTAATGATGGATTATCAAGCAGGATTGGATGGTGGTAGCTTAAAGTAATAAATATACAAGGTCATAAAGAATAATAACAGTGGATGAACTATGGCATTAAATTAGAGGTTTTCATAGATTAAAGTCATTACAGATATGCTTCCAGCCAAGTGAGAGTTTCCCGCTTTAATGTAAATGAATTCTAAGTTTGGCATATCCATCTAGTGTCTCTGCTTCTCATTAATTTTTATCTCTGCTGATATAATGAAGTCATAATAGCGGGGAGTCTGATGTGTTGTCAATTAAAAACTTGAATGATCCCTGTACTGGAATTAAAAAATAAGAGAGAAGGTTAGTGATTATCCTGCTCTCTTTAACTCAGTGGTAACTATTACCTGCCAACGCTTGTTCATTCTTGCCTGTGTGTCCTTCATTTACACTTTTAAGTCATTTTTAACAAGAGCACACGACACTTAGAATGCATTGAAGGTAAACCGATTGTGCAGTTGTGTTGTTTTGCATCAGAGTATAACATGCAATGAAATCAACATTTCAGGTCAACTCAAGAATTGCACCGTCACACATGGCCACTCACAAACTTTTGAGCGTGCTGATAAGTCCCCTGTGTCTGCTTCTGACTATATTAGTGTTATCATTCCAATCCGTTGTGTTGTGTGGAACGACATGACTTCCCACTGCTGTTGACCAAGATTAAGATTATCTCTGACCACCCTGCCAGAAAACCAGACATTGCAGTAAATGAATTAGATATAGGGAAGACTGAAAAAGTTTAACTTTTGGCACCTACTGTTTGTTACATTTCTAGATTTTGCCATTTTCTTCATATTTGTGTCACTACACCCACATGAGCTAGCAGCCTGACAAAGAAGGGAAGCTTGGCTGGGAGACCAAAAGCAGAAAACCAAGTTGGTTCTTCTTATGTTTTATGTGTTTTAGCCTATTCACTACAATTCGTGAACATATTGTATTTCTTCTTATTTGTCATTCCACCACAGGTGTCCTCTACAGACTGTGCATCTCTTAAAACAGTGCATCTCTAATTCAATTTGACATTTTGGAATAAAAAAGCCCCACACAAGTAGTTTTGATTTCTAACCCTAACAAAATGCTGTTACTGCCTTATGCCAACCAGAAAGCTGAAATGCTTTTGTCACAAGTGATCAAGGTGGAGCACCCAAATGCAGGCTCACAAGCAGGAGGCAGGCAGATGAGGACAGCCAAGGCTTTATTTCAAAAGGAACATAAAATGATCCAAGAGACTTAAAATGAAACAGACAATAACAGAGCAGAAGCAAGGACACAGTACTGAATGACAAAGGAAGCTACAATAGCAAACTAAGGAAGAGTAGACAGGGATCTTGCTAAAACAAGCATCTGGTAGTGAGCAAAGTAAAACGTCGAGAATATATTCTGGGGGAGATGATTACAAACAAGGAGGAGGTGTGGCAATCGGTAACAGAATGCCTGGTGTGACACAGGAAGTTAACACAACAGAATACACATGAGGGCCATAAATCAAGAAGTAAACTGATGACTAAACTGGCAACCTAGAACAAGACGTAAGAAACCAAAAAACCATAGCAGAATACAAAAACTCATGGACCAACATTTATTATTATTCTTTTTTTAATTCAACCAAGTGACCCTGTAAAATGGTGTCTATGGTCGTGTTGTAAGCATGTATTTGATGTATGTAATGACATCCTTACCATGATAGTTTTTTTATCATAACCAAGTAAGGTTATTGCCTAAGCACAACCAGGAAATGACATGGATGTTTTAGTAAAATGTTGTTATGGACTGAAGTTACACTGGTTTCAATCTCATGTCACACAATGGTATGTGGTTGAAGGTTCTGTGCTTAACTGGAACTTAAATTAACTGCACCATCTGCCCCTTTTTGCCCCAATTTTTAGGTCATTTGCAAAACTTGTAGATTGGTGATATTTGGTACTTCACATTAGTTGAAGGTTATCTTGTTCTAAAATGACTCTGTATCAGCTGTGTCAGCCCAGTCTCACCAGAAATCACAAAACAGGACAATTTGTCTGCATGTCCAATGCATCTTTCCACTGAAGTTGGATATTACAAGATCAAGTTCCATCCCAAACAATCTTTCTTACAGTCCTTTCACTTTTCTACTTCTGACCCACCTGCTAATGGCTACAGTCAGGACATCAAAGTGAATGGTTTAGGTTAAAATTATTGTACTAATTAGGTTTCAATGCTAACAATTACATGGTTTTGGTTAGAAAACTACACATTGTCATGGACATAACTATCTACTGAAATGTCGTCATCTCACAATTTTTAAATCTGGACTGTGAGACTGAGAATATTGTCAGTGTTGATAAGGACAAGAGTGGTGTCACAAATATTTAATTTATTCTTATCTAAGAGTGACTTAAAACAGTTAATGTTCATACATGGTGACTGATGTTTGAAATTTTGTATTATGTATATAAAAAACAGTTGTGTGCTAATTGTAAACAATAACCATGTTAACAGTCCAATTTTGCACTGCTGCTTTTCTGCCACTGCCCTATGCAACTGTTTGTTTCCACTCCTTTCCACTCTGTATATATACTTTACCTTTTTGTCTTGTCTGTGATTGTATGAGATGACTTACAGTGTCTTAGTGCAAGCAAGGATGATGCTGCAATACTGGGACGTATGTTACATTAATATGTAGGCAGTAAATACATTGGATTAAAGTATTTTCTTAGTACTGGAATATAGCGAACATATTGTAGAGTAAACTGAGGCTGCATCACATCTGTGTGTTTCAAACTACCCTGGTTTCACAATTTTCTATTACAGCAGTGTCAACATGGAACATGACACAAATAATGGGTTTTGAACTGCTGATGTACTGTCTTGAAAACAGTTGCCACGTGAGCCGTAAATCAGTCGAGCAGAACATCTTTGTCTTTTTCTTCATGGAACGAAAAGCATGTTTTTTTTGTAGAATGTGGCACCTGTGCTGCAGAGACTTTATTTTATTGGTCATCTCACAGCTCACTTCATAAATCAAAAGATTATGTGAGACAACACTTTGACTTATGTCTTTTACATTCTAAATAATAGGAATATATCATTATTGGTATATTAATGCAAGTCTGTTACAAGTAGAATTATACTTTCTTACTTTGTTATACAAAGTAATGAAAAGATTTTCAGTTTATAGTTCCCTACACAGAACAGCCACCACAGTGGTTTCAGGTTTGTTTTTCACATTGTGCTCATGATTATTAAGTCTAAAAGACTTAAAGAAAAAGCACAGTTGCTATGTATTGCAATAATCAACAATCAATTGATAAGAGGGACAAGTCATTGGGTACCAGAGAATAAAGTATAAAGTATTCTGATTCAAAAGTTAGCAGTACACAACCTGAAAACTGTTCAAAAGTTGCTTATGTACTGGCTTAGCATTGCAGAAAGGCACTCCTCAACTGAGTGTGCCTGAAGAGGTATGAAATGAATTTCATACCTTTTTCCTCTCCCTCATTTGCTCAACGTTTTTAGCTGGTCTCCTCTGCTCAAGCTATGTGTCTCACCATTACAGAGCTAATCCATCCATGACAATGTTCAATTTCCTCTGGGGAATATGGAGTGCAGTGGGGAAAATTTGCAACCCTGTGGCTCATCTAAGTACCATTAACGACAGTGCCGACATTCCTCAGAGCTCCAGCTTTGTCTCATTTGAATTGAGTGGTTCGATTTGGTAATGCTACGACACAATCTTCTAATACAGACTTTTTTTTCTAATATGATAGAGACCAGGAAAAAAAGAAAGAAAGTCACATTTTGGAATGTTTCAAATATGCATTGCCTTTAAGAGAAAGTACACTTTTACTCAGAGGAACAGTAATTAAGTGATGAAGATGCATACTGAAGTTTCACAAGAAAAATGCATTTCTTCATGACTTGTACCATGCGGATTCACAGAAGTTTATCAGGTTCAGGTTAACCTCATGGAGTTATCTAAATCTTTCTGATTTCATAACACTTGAGTTGGAAGACGCTTCACAAATTGATGGGGATGTAAATAATGATGAGGATTCTTGTAGTTACTTATATTCTAATGGGTCTGAAATGTTGTGAAGAACGTGAAATTTCAGCTTAATGTCTTTTGGGGTTTAAAGTCGCTACCTCTAAAGGACTGATACTCAGCAGATTGAGTGATGCCACTAGCTGCGTTGGAACATTACTCTTAATGTCACTGCATATCACTTCCATTGTTACTGAACTACACAAACCAGAGAGCAGGGTGACACATTTGAGTGGCACCTGAATTGTACTTTTGTGTTGGAGTGCGACATCTGTGCACTTGATCAGAGTGGTGCTGCTGGGGTGCACTGGCGCTTATGCTATTCTCCCACTTTTCTCTCTGAGAGGAAATAGATTTTTCATAGTTCACATAATATATTTGAAAGTCATAAACATCTGAGTCATACTCAGCTGAATTTCATGCAAGAGAGTAAATAAAACAAATTAAATGAATACATTTAAGTTTATATTTTTATATAAAAGTTTATAAGTTTATATTTTTCTTTTTCCCCTCTTCTTTGATTGCTTTTAATTTTTATTCTATTTTTTTTCTCTTTAAATTGCTTGTTTTTATGCGTCTTTATGCTGTTCTTTTAAATGCCTTGTCTTTATGTAAAGCACATTGAGTTGCCTGTGGTATGAAATGCGCTATATAAATAAAGATGCCTTGCCTTGCCTATATTGATGTTATATAGACACTCAGATTGCGTTAATTGATTCACTGTGTAAACTCTTGCAAAAAGAAAAAAAAGGTGCCCCCTTAAGAAGTTTTGGTAGCTGCAGGTGGCCTTTGAAAGGCACAGTGAATTCTGCATTGGCCTCAGGAGTGTATTTTCTTTCTGGTATCAACATTAATTAAGATGTAAGGCAGCAACATTTTTCTTTTAAGCTTTTGAAAACTAAAAAAGGTAAAGAGGTTATAATGATGCATTTTAATGAATGAAAAATGAAAAAAAGTTCAACGATAAACCCACTTTTTTCCCCCTCATTGTAACAACCAGTTTGCCCTTAGTTTCATTACTACTTAATGATATTAAAATAAGACTGCCTGAAATAGGCATAGGAACCTTTATGCCTGTGTTCTTCAGTTGTGACTTACATTATTGGCTTTATATGTATTTGTGCTATTACATAGTGAGATTACATCAGTGTTGGGTCTAAATCTAGGTTGAAACTCTTTACTTTGCAAAAATGAATGAAAACAGTATGAACTACTCATGAAGTCATTCGGGCATATGAAATAAATTCGCCCCTGTATGAACTGTGGTTACATAAGTATAGACACTAACTCCAGTACTCCAGTATTTCCAGTACCTCTGTGGATTTTCACTGAAGCAGATACTGTGTAAAGGTGTGTTGCTTTTTGTACATCCTGTTTTCCCCAAAAACTTATATGAACTTTTCCAAAACAGTACTGATAGTTTGTTCGAGATTTCTTGCACACCCCGGGTCTATAGCCTTAATCCTCGAGTGTTTTGGTGTTTTTATTGTCCTAATGTAACTGACATATTTCAGCCCATGTTGTGCTGCCTTTCACTTGCTTTCAAAATGCACATCTGTCTGGCTCTCGGTGTGTCAGCTCAATACACTATCGACAGACCAATCATTCCACAATCATGCTCAGCACACCATCTTTATTACTGATTATTGACCAGGTCATCACTGCCTGCACAGCACCTCACACTGACATCAGGTGCCAGGAAAAAAAGAGAAAGCCTGCCCTGGGAGAGAAGCTGGGAATCTGTCAGCACTCTGATGAGCTGATCTACTGCTGGGTTTTTGGATTGCTAAGCCAGTGACCTACAAGTGGCAATTAAATGTCAAGACATTTGGATTCCAATTCTGGTCCATTGCTGAGTCACATAAGTCAGGTAGCAAATTCACATCTGTCAAAGAAGCTGGATAGTTTCTATCAGATGTAAGTTGTTTCCTACAACAGGTCTCCAACCTGCCCTTATCTGCCCTTCACTTATTTGTCACATGTGGCCAAGAGACTGACAGGGAAAGATACTTCAACAGTTTGCAAACTTTTTGCAGTGGACCAAATAACTGTGGCTGTTTTCATGTTTGATATGCATCTATTTCAAAATACAAAATGTGACCATTTTGTTGGTAGGTGTACACAAGATAACCAACAGTTTACAAACAATAACAGATCATATCTGGAATATTTGTCATTCTAGTGAAACTTAACATTGTTTCTTTTAAAAAGATTTAAGTGTTGAGTATTTCTATTTATCTTTTTCTGTTGTTGCTGCTTCCATTGCCATCTGTTCATCATTTGATGCATCAGACAAATGGTGACTTTAGAATGACTAAAACAGCTAAACTTTACTAAAAAAAAAAGCTTAACAGTGCATTGTCCACCAAAATGCATTGGGAAATTGGTGCTTGCAACTGTATAACTGTTCTGCTCTGAGAGCTTTCTTGCAGTTTTAGAAAATCAAGACAGATACATTACTATGGAAATGATGCTTCATTAAGTGTATGCTTTCATCCCGCTGTAAATTATTTATTCTAGGACTGTTGAGATCATGCACCAAAAACCATTCAAAGTATTTCAGTGTTTACTGCTAGTGTTGCATGTGTGGCCATTAATTCAAATAAGCAGATGCAAACACATACAGAAGCAGATACAAAAGCTCAGGCATTTTTCAGATATTGATATTGTGCAATATTTCATTCTCATCACATATCATGTGTTCTGTTGGTGGTATAAGCTGAATGCCAATGAGCATTTGAGAGACATCCTGACATCTACAACATCTCCAAGGTCAGTATTTGAATCAGCACTGCACTTCAGTCAGACTGTATCCATCAGGAATTTTCTTGAAGAAAGATCCATGACATCCCCTAACTATTTGTTTCTGTCAGTCAAAAAAGACACCGTTGAATCGATGATGGCACACTGATGTTAATTTACAGTTCTCAGGTGGCAGAGGAGTGTCTGTTCAAGGGAAGTTTCACACCATATCTTTTGGGGGGCCTCACTTCGATTTCCTGGAGGATTTAAAGATGCAATTTAAAAGGTTAAAGTTACCACCTTCATGTGGAGTAGAGCTCTGCTCATTAGCCATTACAATAAATTCCAAATGTGACAAGTAACAGTTATCATACAGTTCTCCATGGAGTATACCAGAGATGTGCAGACATCAGTTAAATAGCAGCGATGTTGCTTTGTTTTATATGCACATCAAAACATGTCTATTTATGATTTTTGGGACTTAAACATGGAAAAAACTAGGAAGAACCAATTATTTCCCAGCACAATCTGACCCTAATGCGTGCAAATGAACCCAAAAGCCTACTCATGAGCTCAAAAGAGTTGTTCATAAATCTCTTGAGTTGTATTTTTCCAAAAATATGACTGAGGAATTGAAACATTTTCTGCAATGACATCTTGACACAACCGTAATCCTCTGTAACCAACATGATTCAAAGCTGGTGCCTTTGAACTTTGTGAAGGAAACTGCTACAAACTTTTACAGCGACCATTTTAAGTCAACAGGAGTAAGTGTTTAAACCTAAAAGGAACATTTTTTTTTAATATTTAACTTTAGCCAGTGGGCTTTAGCCAACGATCTATGAAAATGAACAAATTATCATAGCACATGAAGAGTATTTTTTCAATGACTTTTATTTAAAATTTCCTCCAGCAGTGAAGAATGCTATAACTGCATGATCTGTTCATTTAGAAGACAAGGTAAAGGGATGTCATCATGGCATTAAACAGTAAGCAATATAGAGGAATGTGATATGCAGTGAATGTAAACTTAAAATGATCAATATAAAAGTACACTTCATATTCTAGAATATGCACAGTGTTCCTTTTCTTTGACACTGCAGCTCACAAAGTCAGAGCATTTCTACTTGTGTTACAAACTGCAGCGCTGACAAGATGTCTTTTGATGATGTGTCTAGAAACAAATCTCAGACTGTGTCTACAGACACTGACTAATGGGGAAACTTCTGGAACAGTATAACAGCACCTATGGTGAATCTCCTGCCGTGTAGGGACATTTTCTGTTTCACAGCTGGATGGCCTACTCTCAAGCAAAACTCTTTTGGATGCTCTAACAAAAACTGTCAGCTCTCACTAATTATCGACAGCGCTCTTCATCATTGTTGAACAGATATCATCATAGGCACATGATTTCTACTGGAATGGATCTTCACCAGGCTGCCTGCTGCTGCTTCCATGGGAAAAGTACTGAGGCTTTTTGACAATCTTATGTTTGCTTTGCTTTAAAGGAATTTAACTAAATTGGTAATTTTGTTTTAACAGTCATTTTTTTAAAAAAACCTTTATGTTGCATGTACCCGCTTCATGTAAAAAAATGCATGCTCTAGGCCAGTAAAGAAAAATATGCCAGAAGTGAAGACTTTGTGGTGGCAGATTTTTCTCATGGAGGGGAAAAAGGGTGAAAAAGACAAATAAAAAAGGCATTCTCTTGAAAATGGGTAGAAAAAGCTTGATGCCAATAATGAGGAAAAATATGCATGCTGGCAACTCCAGCTAATTAGTGTGGAACATCAGGATTATGAGTGATGTAAAATGCATTAAGTGCCAGCAGAGTCATTTGTGATGTAAGACAGTCTGCAACTTTAAGGCCTGCCTGTTGGGACCTGGTGGGGAATAAATGTAATTCATGTTTGCATACATTACTGTTGTAAAGTTTTAACAGCAGAGTGCTGAGCTGATTACACATTGGCTGCCACAAAAGAGTGGCCATTAGCATTGTTCTGCAGCTGTCAGAAACTCTTATCCAAAAGCCTGTAGCCAGGCGGGCACTTGTTCATCAGATCCTCTGAGAGCCATTGCCAACGACATTACTGTCTACAAAGGTCATTGAATGCGCCACACAAGGCTTTAAGTTGTTGGCCTTGAAAGATGGTTGCGATCAATAAGGTGTCACCTGGTCATTTAGTGAAGAGAGAGATCTGAATGTGAGAGCCTGAATTCCTGGTAAAAAAGATGTCCGTCCATCTCTTTATATCTGTGCCATGTACTGCTGCTGTATGTGGACATTTGTTGCTGCATATATTATCTCTGTGAAATATTCAGTGACAAATGGATACTCAATCTGTGCTATTTGTATAAAGCCACAGATTAAGTCCACAATGGCTTTGACCTTGTGTCAGGCTCAAACTCCCCAGACACATCCCCTTTCTTTTTGTTTACTACGCTGAACCTCAGGATTTACTGCAGGGGCAAAGAGTAATTGTGCATATAATGTCAAGGACTGTTGTCAGTGGCCATACATCATACCAACATATGGTATACATGGTCGTGTTAAAAATTCATGCACCCATGAAATATACACGACCACGGTATGCATGCAAAGCCTGTGGGTGTAAAAGAAAATTATCAGGAACCTCCAGCTGGAATTCACCTGTGTCCCACTGAACCACAATGATATTATCTGTCTTCATGTTTTTAATCTCTTTTCAGGGAACATGAATATGGTTGATGTTGGATTAGACAAAAATTGAACTGAACGCAGTATAAGTGTCAGGATTTTTTAGCAATATGTTTCTAAACATCTCACTTTTTTGTAAAACATTTTTTTTACAAAAAAACTGATTGATTTTATTTTAAATAAAGGTTTATTATTTTAAATTTGGAAAATTAGATAATTCTTCACTAAGTGAAGAAATTCAGATCTAAGGATGGGAGTCATGTTATATGGGTTGGACAATAGTTGCTCTCAACATGTTAAAAGACTCTGAACTAGGATAAGTTGAATAGTTGATTTTGCCTGTTGAACATCTTTTCGACATGCCCTTGACAACTTGTTATGTTATGAAAGGCCTTCTATGACATAGCCTTGAACTAGTTAACCATGCAAACAGTTGCTGTGTATCTGACAATTAGCTATTGTTATTGTTCTGTCCTCCAACCTATCATAGAAATAAATCTTCTATATGCTAGAATTTGCAGAACTCAGGCTGCCACTTGAAACTGGAGAAGAATGATGCAAAGAAAAGGATCTGGATTGATTTTGTGTTGAATATAGTTAAAATGTGAAATTGCTGATTGACAGGCTTCACACCACCTCAAAGAATCAGATTTCTTTTCAGTAGATTGAAGGGCCATGCTAATCATTTTGCACCACGGGGGCAAGGGAACTACTCACTTACACAATAAACTGAAGTTGGAGGACTATCTACAGACAGTGGATGCTAAGTGGATTGATTTTGTGCAGAGCCAAGGTGATAGAGAGTTGAGGATCACTGCCAACACCCACTTTATTTTTCAACTGGTAGTTTTACAAACTTTCCATAGAGACAGTTGGGACGAATGGATGCATTGCTGCCAAAATTTATTGCATCCAAATAAACTCACTTCCTTTGCTGCTAGCATGGCACATCAGCCAACACCCCGAGTGCATCACTGAATACCAGTAGAGCATTAGACGCATAATTCTATTATGTTGGCAATTTAGACCACACCTTAAAGGTGACCAAATAAATATAATGTCTGCAGTGTGCGTTTGTAAATTCACATCTAAGCAGTTTGGTTAGAAGAATTTCAATCTATTTGCTCTATTAGTACAGTTCATTTGAGCTGATCTGAAATCTGTCATAACGAAGCATCATCAGCAGATGCACCCTGGCTCTTACAAATTTTCACATGATTTTGGAAAACCTATTTTTTATGTACTTGGTGACCGGTTTAATCATTCATGTTTGCCTGGATGGTTTAAAACACATTTTTCTCTGACAAATGTGTTTTAAATAAATATAAACTTATATTTGATTTGAGCTTGCTTCCTGCTTCTGAAGAGTGCAGACGTGTCTCTGCTTCCTCCTGCTACTTACTGCTTTATTCACTTTTAAATCATTCTACTTCTTTCCACAAGTCTTGGATATAATTTTATTCTTTTATTCTTTTATTCTTTTTCTTTTAATTGTATATTTGTAAACGGTATTATCCCTCCTGTTTACAAAGAGAATTGGACAGAACAATGTCTCCTAACCCTGCAGTATCAGTGAGCTGCACAGTGTGAGCTACTCTTTGCGAAGATAGCAGAGCTCGAGAAGAGGATTGAAACGCTGCAAGACATTCGTAACGACGAGGTATTTATTGACTCTATTATAGCTCCTGCGCAGGTTGTGGAGCCTTCATGTGCCAAAGGACTAACTCAGATATTTCTACAGGGATCACAGCTGATGTGGAATCTCACACTGCAGCCCTGGCTGACACACTTCCCTGGATCTGTCCAAATGACACTGGAATATCTGGTGAAGCTTCCAAACCGGACGGTCCGACTGACATCTCCCACTGGAACAGTGTTGGTGCCAAACCCAAATCATCAACCCCAGCCAGGATCTGGTCTCATGTTGTCCGTCGCAGAGGTAAATCCAGCACCAAACCTAAACCTCCAGCAATCACTCCGCCACCTGAAGTTCTATTGCATAATAGATACGATCCGTTGACTCAAAATAGAGTGTGTGATGATGAATGTAACCCAAATATGAAGACAAACAAGAGAAATGGCCCCAAACCTCAGCCAAGGGCTAACCAGATCATCAGGAGAAGCCCAAATCCCACAACCAAGGTGAGGACTACAGAAGCGATCGACGCCTCCACACAAAAAGGAATAGACACCATTCTAATCGGGGATTCTATAACACAGCATGTCAGAATGGCAAAGACGGAAAATATAACTTTTTCTGATACATCAGTCAGGGAACTGATAGATATTTTGCCGACCATTCTGTCTACTCATCCAGATGGCACGAGGATCATTGTCCACACAGGGTCTTTTGATATTCTGAGAAGGAAGACTGGCTCTGAGATCCTGAAGAAGGATTTTTCTCTGCTGTTTGAGAGACTGTGTCACTATGGAGCACACCGGGTCTCCATTTCTGGCCCCATTCCTACTGTGGGTAAAGGAATTGAACTTTTCAGCAGACTTCTTGGCCTAAACACATGGTTGTCAAATGCATGCATCGCCCATGGGATTAAGTTCATTGATAACTTTAATATCTTTTGGAACTGTAAGGAGCGTTTCAGACCTGATGGCGTGCATCCCAATCGAACTGGATGCAGATTACTTGGTGCACACTTACGTCATGCTGTTGGGACGACAAACCCAAACCCAGCCCTCCACATCACCCAAGGTCTCCAAAGGATGTCTCTATCCCAGCCAGGACTCCAGCGACCACCGTCTACCGAGAAAGGCAGGGCACCCCCTCCTCCTCCTCTTACATCATCTGTCCTGGCAGAGCAGGACACGAGGGGATGTGCAGGATGTTCAAGGAGCAGCACAACATCCAGAGTTCAAAACAAAGATAGTACTGTTCAAAACAAAGATACCATGCCATGATGCGTTCAGGGTCCCTGCTATAGTAGTCCGACTACTGACAGCTGTTCTGAGAACAAGCTGGGGCCCAATAGGATTCCTGTATTAGTTAGTAAAAGAAGGAATCGAAAACAGTCAACTTCCTGGGTGAATCTATCTAATCTGTTAACGGTACCACGTACAACTCAGAATACAACAGAGACCAGTGTAAACTCCACAAAGCTAGCCTTACTTAATATTAGATCTCTGTCCAATAAGTCACTGTTAGTTAATGACTTCATAATTTCACACAATTTAGATTTTCTTTTTCTGACAGAAACATGGTTAACAGAGAGCACAAGTGCTACTGTTCTTAATGAAGCAGCCCCCCCAAACTTTAGTTTTATGGATAAATGCCGAAATGGTAAGAAAGGTGGTGGAGAAGCTGCCTTATTTAAAGATACTTTCCTGTGTAAAGAGATCTCATTTGGTGATTTCACTTCTTTTGAATATCTGAGTTTTATTTTAAAGGGTGTTCCTAAAATCCTGTTCTTAATCATTTACAGATCTCCAGGATACTGTGCAAGTTTTATTGATGATTTTTCTGAATTATTGTCTGTTATTTCGACTGATTTTAACCATTTTATCTTGACCGGGGATTTTAACATTCACATGGATAATATGAAAAAACTGTTTTTACCTCAGTAGAAAGTGATCTCCTATGAATAGTTAACAGCTCACTGGCATCAGGCATTTTTCCCAAGTCACTAAAGACAGCTGCCATTAAGCCACTCCTAAAGAAGAGAACTCTAGACGCATCTATGATGAACAACTACAGACCTGTCTCTAATCTCTCTTTTATATCTAAGATTATTGAGAAAGTTGTAGTTAACCAGCTCAACGACTTTCTGAATGAAAGTGGAAGTCTTGATAACTTTCAATCAGGCTTCAGACGTCATCACAGCACTGAAACAGCTCTGGTGAAAGTGTTAAACAACATTAGGTTGAATACTGATTCTGGTAATGTTTCAGTCCTGGTTCTGTTGGACCTCAGCGCTGCGTTTGATACTGTAGATCACAGAATCGTGTTGCACAGGCTGGAAAACTGGGTTGGACTTTCTGGAGCGGTCCTTAACTGGTTCAGGTCCTACTTGGAAGGCCGGAGTTATTTAGTTACAATTGGCAGCTATGAATCTGAGCGAGTGGCCATGACTTGTGGAGTCCCCCAGGGGTCAATTCTTGGACCTCTTCTGTTTAACTTGTATATGCTCCCTTTGGGTCAGATATTGCAGAATTTTAACATCAATTATCACAGTTATGCAGACGATACACAACTTTATGTGTCTCTGTCACCGGACGACTGCAGCCCAGCAGACGTACTGTGTCAGTGTCTGGAGGAAGTAAACACCTGGATGAGAGAGAATTTTCTACAATTAAATGAAGACAAAACTGAGATCATTCTGTTTGGTAGCAAAGAAAAGAGGGTCAGCGTTGGTAAATATCTTGAGACTCGGGACCTTACAATCACTGACCAAGTTCGTAACCTCGGAGTGTTGATAGACTCAGATCTGACTTTCAGCAGCCACATCAAAGCTGTCACCAAGGCAGCTTTTTACCACCTCAGAAACATCAACAGAATTAAAGGTTTCCTCTCCCCAAAAGACCAGGAGAAACTCATCCATGCATTCATCTCCAGTAGACTCGATTACTGTATTGCTCTTTTAACTGGACTTCCCAAAAAGAGCATTAAACATCTGCAGCTCATCCAGAACGCTGCTGCTAGAGTTTTAATCCGGACTAAGAGATCTGAACACATCGCACCAGTTTTAAAATCTTTACTCTGGCTTCCAGTCAGTCACAGAATAGATTTTAAAAGCCTGCTGATGGTTTACAAATCCCAGAACGGTTTAGGCCCAAAATACATCTGTGATATGTTCAGAGAATATAAACCAAGAGCAGAGCTCTTAGATCCAAGGACTCAGGTCAGCTGGTCCAGTCCAGAGTCCAGACTAAACATGGAGAAGCAGCATTTAGCTGTTATGTTGCCAACAAGTGGAACAAACTGCCAGTGGAGATTAAACTTTCACCAAATGTAGACATTTTTAAATCCAGGTTAAAGACATTTCTTTTCTCATGTGTCTATGCATGAAATATCTTTTAACTTATCTAGACTGTTGCCTGTTTTTAAATTCATTTAAATGATTTTATTTGTTTCTCTTTATATTCTTTTATGTATTTTTAATGCTTCTTGCACTCCCTGCTGCAATGCTTTTATTTTATGTAAAGCACTTTGAACTGTTTGTACATGAAATGTGCTATACAAATAAATTTGATTTGATTTATTTATTTTAGATTTTACTCTTTAACTTTTAACAATGCACTTTTCCCCTTAGCAGGGTTAAGCATTAAAACCCTTTAAATAACAAGGTGAGACTTTAAAACGGTTTACCGTGTTGTCTTTCCTGTGTCTCTCTTGTGTCTGACATGGACACTCAACACAAAGAGTTAATTTGTTGAGGAGAGGGAAACGTATGTGAGGGAAAGGCTTCCCTATTATCAGGGGATGAGAGTGCTAATAAAACACAGGAGTTGCTGGGGTCCAGAGGTCAGATGCACATGTAATGAATGGAGAAATTTAACTCATCCAATTATAGGGAGCCGAGGCAAAAATCCATACTGTTACTCTGGGCAGAGCGCCCAAATGCAAAACTAATAATGTCAGGCAAAGCCCAGCTTTGTGTAGTGTGAGCGTGCATGTATTGTATAAGCATGTGTGCAGGTGTGTGTGTGTGTCTGTCACATCTGGTGCTCATGTGCAGTACAAAAGATTTACAAGGAAGTGAAAGTGAGCAGAATGTGTGCAGAAAGGTGAAGTTGTTTTATAGAGTTTGTGCATCTGTGTATGAATATATAAACACTGATTTGTGTATTTTGTGAGTTCAGTGTCTTCTACAGCTTTTCACTTGAGATGCTTAATATTTCTGCTTGCACTGTGCAAACTAAAGTGAGAGGTTAATAAGCAGAACGGTATTAACAGCTGATCGGTAATCCTAGGTGTTGTAGATTTTGAGCAAAACTTACATGAAATCAAACTCACAAGTAGCATGGATTTTACAGTTTATATTTACCTAGGAAAAATTATGATAACATCTTTTTATTACTCCCTCTATCTAACAGCACTTGAGCCTCTTCACATTCCCAGGGTATACCAATTAAATGGCAACGCAGTATCACAGAAAAATGTGATACCGTCACGTAAATTTATTGCATATATTCACTCACATTTATTGTTGACTGTTGCATCACATTTAAAAGGCAAAAAAGCAAATGCATATGAAAGGGGCATGAGGGATAGCACAACAGTCCAAGAACAAGACTGAGCCCTGTTTTGACCATTAGTTACTTTAAGTAACTTTACTTTAGAATTGTTTTCTCTTCTTTTTTGGCATTCAGTTGCTGATTTGTTATGCTTTCACTATTTTGTCACTGGGTTAGAAATTGCAAACCACCAGGTTAGAGATTCAAAACAAGATGGTTAAGGAGAGGAAAGCACAAGTTGCTTGCAGAAAAACTGACACTGTAGTAACACATTGCTCAAACTATGCTTGTCCTGGATTATTGGCTGTTCAGTCCCACTGCTTCAGTTAAACGCAAAACATGCTGGACACACAACTGGAATAGTTGTACTTTGCCCATCGGGGCAGACACTGGGCTCCTCTGGCTCAGAAATATTAAGATTATCTGTATCTCTGGTTTCTAGAAACTAGAAATTGCATTCTTCTTAAGCTGCAGTGGCTGCAATTACAATATATGCATAATTATGTGTAAATTCAGAACAAGTGAAATATGTTAGCAATTATGAACAGCAGAGCTGACTTTAGAATACAAACACAGAGATGTGCACAGACCTTTGACTTAATGACCACCCATGTAAACAAAGACTCAAAAAGGGCAAGCTCGTTACTGAGGAGACACTTTGATTAAATGACTAGCACAGTGATTAAATGATTAAATTTATTTGTCGAAAGATAAAAAAAAAGGGAAAGAAAGGAAAAACAGAATCACACTCTAGTTAATTTTTTCTCCATTTTTATTTTTATTTTTTTTAATTGGGAACCATACCCCCTTGGAGGCATAGTCATTAGGCCTTATACATAACCATTGCTGCCACATTAAAATCACATTACACAACAACGATAATCATTGCATTCAATTACACATGGTAATAAATACCCGACGCCATCTCCAGTAAATCCATTAGCCTTGGAGACTCATACAACACATGCAGTCATTAGGAAATCTCAGTTTGGACCCCTGGTTTCACAGATAGCTCTCAGTCGTTCTTTCTGACATAAATTGTTTACATAGTCTGAACACAGCGTATGATGTCACATATTGTGACAACATCATATGCCAAATGTCACTGACAACATTCATCATGTTGTCATTGATGAATATGGCATTTATAACACATACACTATTATCACACTTGTTTTTAATAAGGCACTATATTGAGGAGATTTTCAGAAATAGAATAATAAAAGACCTGATTCAAAAAAGGTCAACAGCTGGAATTTACCCAACATATAAGGCTCCAGTCCACTAATCCCTCAGCAATACATCAGACAAGTATCATTTACTACAGCTCCACAGCTTTCTGCTACATTACTCTTTAAAAAATTTCGCAGCTTGTGCTCGGTAAGCTCAGGAAGCCTTTAAGAGTATTCTGTGCTATTCTAATGCTGTACATCTATCATTCAGATGACACTTGATGAAAACAACCTAATAACAAACATAATTTTGTCTTACTTCATTAACAGGTGTATGAATGTGTGGTGTGAGGAGCAGGCTTACACACAGCAGGTTGCTGTGCACATTTTACCTTTATTAGAGAGAAGAAACTGTCAGCAGCAAAGCCTAACAAGAAAGGCCTGTTATGTAGTCTAAATGGGGAAAAATACCACATATATGCACACACACACCTTCATTTTCATATCTCCTGCTCTCAACCGCTCAATATTCTTCCTGCAGGATCTTGCTTTAACAAAGCTCATCCAACACTTCCTTAGCTCCCCCCGTCTTTCCCTTCAACCTGCACCCACCCTTCTTTGCTTGATGGCAGCCTCCCTTGTAATTAACTGTTATGTGGGGGATTGATTGCGGACAGCTTAGCATTGACCAGCTTCATTATGGAGTCCCTTCAAAGTGGGATTCTGGGCCTGCCAATACTCCTGAGTTTATTCCAGTGAAGGATCAATAGCTCGCGCATTAAAAGCTTTATTTGGGCTTTGTTCGCTCCACATGCACCTTTGCCCTGGTTGCTCTGCAGATGTTTTAGGTGCCACTATATTGCCTGCATTATCCTTTCAGGGGTTGTAGGGCGGCATGACCAATGGCAGCTTAAGCTGCACTATGCAGTGGGTGTGGAATCACATGATGAATAAAAAAAAAAAAAAACAACAACAACAAAAAAAAAAACTATCTAGCAAGCAGTTTGCCTGATTTGATTTGTAGTGTGTGGTGTGCCTCTTCTTACAGATATTTGGGGGATTACTTTGATATTGATTGGCAACCCAAACAAAAGCGTACAGTAGTAGAACTGCATACACTGTATGACTGTGTCCTCAAGAATATTTTAGAGCTGATCCAGATGTTGCAGTATGTGACAGTTTGTCGTTGTAGAGCAGACGCCCTGCAATGTTTCCACTCTGCCAGTGGAGTACAATGATAGCAGCCCAGCGCTGGGTTTCAAAGCTTACTCTACAAACAGCATGCTACAGTGCTTCTCCATGAAAGCATATACACATCGAGGCATCTGGGGACCCTCCCTCTGAGATGCACACATACAGTACACGCACAAACACACACACACACACACACACACATAAGAGGTGGCCCTCTGATGAGATATCATTTTGTCATTTAGCATGCTGTGTTACAAGATGTATCTCTCCTGCCAAAGCGTCAACAGCCACCCCAGCTCCGTCCTTGTCTGGTGTTTTCCCCAAGGCTACACACATCGTCGAGCCACACACCCCGGGAAATGGAAAGAGTGCGGCTGCCACATTATAAATGACTCCCAAGAATCTCTTCCTTTCATTCTCCTTTGCTCTCATATTTGTACCGTTGCTTTGTCTCTCCCCTGAATCACACAACACACACCATGCAGGCTTGCACACTAGAGCACACACACCAGTTGCCAGCTGAGACTATTACACTGATATATTCTGTGGCTACCACGTGGGCAGAAATGATGACCTTGCCCTGGGGCTTTTGTTCTTTACTTCTTTTAACTCATTGAAATGGATCTAACCAGTGAAATACTAGGTTATCATTCTCCTTTTCTTTACAGAGGTATATGTAGCTTTTGCTTTCATGCCTGCATATTCTCTCAGACTTAGCCCTTTCTTTAGCTTTTGTTTAGAAATTTTCTTCAGCATGTCAAATACTAAACTGTTAATGTCCTAATTTACCCAGCAGAGTCCACAGTTGATCCTTCTGTTTTTCTACAGAATCGAAGGCCTGCTAACTCAGGACTGGGGTGACAGACAGATGAATAAAAAATAAGCGACACTTAAGCACTTAAAATAAGTCTTTTCTTAGTTTTGTTTTGCTGAGGTCAGCTCATTAGTTGGGTTGAAAACAAAGAAAGCACATACACACTGTTGAAACTCATAAGCGATGTATTATTGCTGTGCAATTAATATGTGATTACATGTTTAATAAAAGAAAGTGCCACATTACTGCTACAACTGCCTTATGATGATTTAGTAATATTGTAATTTCAGTGATTTGTTTATACATTACTGCAGTGGTAGAGAATTATTACTTTCAAACTTTTGAAAATGGAAATTAGTATATAAAAAAATAATATTGGAACTACACAACGTTTCTTAAATTAAGATAACCGTTGCAGTCAATAGCTTTTAAATCCATGGCCATGCTATTATGTCAGTAATGGGGTGGCAGGACACGGATGCGGACTTTTCAAAAAGCAAACAGATTTATTTATCAAAATAAAAGTCATCAAAAAGTGCGGCTGAGCCGGATAACAGAACTAGACTGTGGAAAAATAAAACATGATTAAGGCTGAGACAAAAAACAAAAAGACTTGACATGACAAGAAAACACTTAACTTGGTTGAACTTGGTTTAACGTGACGTGGCATGAAGGGTGAAAATGGAGAAAGGATTTCACCAAATGAATGGGGAAACCTGGAAACTAAATACTGAACTGGGTGATTGGTGAATGAGTGCAGCTGATGAGAATCGACAGGTGAAGTGAATGAACTAATCACCTGAATATGGTGACTGAGGAAAAAACAATGGCAAAACTTAAAGCGGCAGTCTGCAACTTTTTTTTAGTCATATTAGCTTGAACTGTCATGGGATTCTGGAAGTAGAATATTAAATAGGCTGTTTAGGAAAAATAACGAAATCTGTAGCTCCCTCTGAAGCCTGTAATCATGCTTGCAAAAACCGAGCGCTCCCGGCTGTTTTTAACCAATCAAGTTAGGGTGGAGGAATCCTACCTGTCAATCACAGCTTGTGCACACGCTGCTGAGCGTGAGTCTGCCCCAGCTTGTGTGCGCGCACACTGGTGTGAACTCACGTGCACAACCTCGTCCACAGAGGGGGAGGGGTTTGGGGGGCGATTCGGAGCTTGGTAGAGGTTGGGGGAGGGACCTGAAAGTTGGATCAGTTCGAATTTTCCGACTTTAGACTCGTAATTTTGAAAACTTGCCGACTGCAGCTTTAAGAACTAAACATGAACAACTACGACATGACATAACCTAAAACATGATAAAACACAGAACTAGAAACATGGGGAAAACCCCATAGACGTGACAGTCGTCCCCCATTAACACTCTGGGGTCTAATGCCCACCGGTGGGCATTTTTGACACATCTCCAAAAACACATCTGTAACTCTGTGAGTTTTTGTCATTGAAACATATAAGTGACACCATTAAAAACCTTGAAACTTCTAGTTTTCAAATATATATATATATATTAAAATAAATTATATAGCTGGCCCTTTTTAAGGAGAGTGAACAGAAATCTTTGGATTTTCTGTACTCTGACTGCAGCAGCTTCCTCGGCCACACCTATCGCTATTCACATGTAAAGTACCAGGTGATTGAGTGGCTATTCACAGGTGAGAACACGCCCCATTCAGCCAGCATGTGGGGGAAGGCAGCAATGTCCTGCCAGTGACAGACAATTATCACATGGAGAGTGACAGGGGGGTGGGGGCAGTTACAATTACTTTTTTACAGTTTGTGTGAAAACAAAAAAACATTTCTGACTGCACTTTTTACTTTTATGCAGCCAACACTTTTGTTTACAAGGTTCAACCTTCAAAAGTCTTGGCTAGATATATTTATAGTGTGTTTTCTTGCACTGTTGAAGACCTCTAAAACTTGTTTTTTTGTACAGTTGTGTTTACCCTCAATTTAAATAAAACTTGTTTGTATTACATTCACTTCACTCTCATATTGTTTTTTGGTAGGCTTTTCAGAATACAACCATATGTGTCACTTTTGCATAGATGTTTACAGTTAGTTGAAATACTTGAAAATGTCAAGGTGGTGACAACTGCCTCAAAGTCTCTGAAAAGGCCTTAGACTCCAGAGGGTTAAGCTAAGAGGTGTATATCAAGAGAGTGCTATCCTTAGTAAGACAATGTTAAAAACTAAAAAAAAAAGAAAGAATTCTACAGATATAGCAGTGATGCACATCAGATTGCCAGAGGGCAGCCAGTGGGGTTTGGTTGTTAATGGTTTCTTCATGCTTGACACATTTCAAAACAAAACATCTAATGTTCCTCAGATCAGGTCAGCAGGACAACATTAGTGAGGAAAGATCTAACAGTCAGATAGGAAATAAGATATTAATTACTATATGCCGTCATCATGTACCCTGATGAGCAACAAAACTGGATCAAAAAGTGTATTTGTGAAGTTGCTATAGGGTACTGGTGAGTACCTGTTTATTCAGAAGTGCTGAGAAAGAACTGCCAAAATGATAGTAGATTTCTGAAAATAATTCCTCTGATGGTTTTAAGTTGGAACGAGATAAGCAGCAAAAACCCGTGGACAGAATCTGATGAGAAGAGCCGTCTGTCCTTTAATAATCAGCAATTCTTCATAATAGAGTCGAGTGAGGCAGTACTAAAGAAAAAAATGAGAAATAAACCTCAGATAAGCAGTGTTATGTTTGCCAGAAGATATACGCTCAGAAGATGATCAATCTTTAAAGTTTGCTTCATCATTTCAGAACTATACATACTTCATTTGCTGAAATAATTCAGTGCAAATCGCCGGTTTTGCAGACTGCAGGAACGTCAATATTCATAAGCAGTCTGTCCTTTTTTATAAGATCTCCAGATTTTGGTGGGGGTGAGGACTGTCAAAATACTAAAGATGAAACAGAGAAAAGATTTCTATTCAAATCTGATGTTTCATTAATGAATAATTTCCACTTGCATAAATATTAACAGATAAAAGTAATTAGTTAAATAATTCATGTTTATGGAAATTAACAAGGAAGCTCTGCAACTCGGCTATGTGCATTTGAGTCTCATTTAATGATATTAACTACTTATTAAGTTTATTATTTTCATGTGTTTGGACAGATTCTGTATAAAAACAGGGATAGAACAATCATCTTCTAGCAAACATACATTATATGCAGAGCTTTTAACCATGTTTTTATGGTTATCATTTAGTGAGAAGAAAGTATCAGTTAAAATAATTTTATGAACTAAGTTAGGACTTTGATACCTTATCACACCTGAAAAATATATGTCTGTACAATTTATATGGCTCTAGAAACTTGAAAATGTAATGAGAAAATAGGTTGGAGCATGATGTTAAACTCTCTTGAGCCAATCCTCGTTTCTTTATATTTTGCTTGCAAGGAGCAAGACTTCATTGTAAAGGTTTAAATGTGTCTCGAGTTCTTTAGACTTTCTGAAGGTCTTTCAAAGTTTTTCTTTGGACTTTGGCTCATTGTTATTCCAGTCCAAATACCTGAACATTTTCAGAAGAATGTGTTTCTCGGCTTGTTAAGTCACTTAATACTGACCCGTGAATCATTATAAAAAAAGGCACCAAATGCAACGGATGAACCAGCTTTCTTTAAACATAATAGACAACTTGGCAAAGAACCATTTTTGAATTACTCGCAGCATGTCATGAAAAATGCCAAAGCTGAAATAGTTTGACACATAAAAAGTATTTTTGCACCAACAATCCTCTAAGAGTTGTTTGCAGTAAAACTTTGCATATCTCAGCAATGTGTCTTCAATAACTGAGGATATACAGCATATGAACAGTAATGTCCTTAAAAGAAATACAGAAAATTCAGCAAAGACCTGGCACGCGACCTGAGAGATGGTCCTTCAGACCCAAAAGCTGTGAAGAAGTTATTCTTAAGAAAGGGAGAACATAAAGTAAGGGCTGAGATATGTCAAATCACACAAGAAGTTGACTGAAAGTCAGCGGCAACACGTCTTAAAGGATAACCTCGAGACCTCAACATTATTGAAGCAGTGTGGGATCATCTTGACAGAGAACGGAACAAAAGGCAGATGACATCCAAAGAAGAACTTTGGGATGTCCTTCAAGAAGCCTGGAGAACTATTCCTGAAGACTACTAAGAAATGACAAGAAAACCTGTATTAGAGGGCTCAAGCTGTCTAAGAATAAGGGTGGTCATACTGTATTTGTTAGAAATATACAACCGCTGTTATATATATATATATATATATATATATATATATATATATACATATATTTCACGTATACAATGTTTGCACATGTTTCAATAAAACCCACTGCCCATTTTCCTGGCAATACATAAAGAAAGAGGGGGTTGCTCAAGACTTTTGCACTGTACTGTATGTCATTGTGTCCAATGAGATTGTAATCAAATAGGGAAAGTTAAACTTTGAGAAGGTTGATCATTACCTAATTACTGTACCCAAGTTGCAATCTGTAAGGTAAAACTTCAACGTCATTAATGTATGTAAACCTTTCCTCTATTATTATTCTGACAAACAATAGAGTAAATAAAATTTAAACAAGAGTAAAAATGAAACAGCAAAGATAATATGTTTGTAGATATTCCTCCATTTCAGGTTGCTGTGTTTTTCAATTGTTTTTGAGTTAAACAATGTTTAGATGATGTACTAAAGAAATGGTTTGGATCTTTGTGTCAAAATACGCCATATTTGATCTTTCCTCTAAAACTTCTAACAGATTCACTTTACCCCAACAAGTGATGCAACACAAATACAATGAAATTGGCAAAAATACGGAGACGCAGAGAAACATTAAAGGAGCTGCATATATTTTGTTTTAATAAATTTAATAGCTGCTAAGCAGCGAGCCTTGGTTAGCCCTGTTTTATGTTTCTCTACCTTCCTGGTTGTTATTGTGGACAATGGAGTGGCAGAGTGGCCCTACAGCACCTATAGACTGCTGCATCAGTCAACTTGGGGACCATGAGGCTAAGTATCAAGCTAGGGCTAATCAATACAAAGATTTTCAAGTAACATACTTAAATGTATGGCCTTTAAGGCATATAACTGCTTCAATGAGCAACCAGGAGCCATGTTTACATTATCAGGCATATGCAGGCTGGTACTACCATCAAGTCAGCCCTTACTTGTAGCCTGGAACTTTGAATTCTGAGCCGAGAAGCCCCTAAAACCTGCTTTGAATAAACTGGATCACTGTTAACCTAACTCAACATGCTTTGAAACAGTCGAACAAACTGCAAAAGGTGTGCACATAAGCTACAGTAACAATTAGGGCTGAAGAAAACAAGTCAAACATGTATATGCAATTGTCAATGACAGCAAAGAAATGTTTGCATCTATTCACAAAAAATAACAATGGCAGAAAACAAAAGAATAGTATTCATTCATCTATAAGTTTGTAACAGCGCATCGCGGTAAAAAAAAAGGGTGCACTAGGTCATGCACAAATGACACTTGCAAGTTTTCTTAATGGAGTTCAGGGCTGTTTTAAAAGCAGACATTTTGAGATAGATGTACTGTATGTGAACATAAACCAAAATAAGCCAACCACACAGAAAAGCTGAAGATGGTTACAAAGTACTCTGTTGACCTTCAGAATGCTTTCTCCAGTGTCCTTATTCTAAACCCCTGTTTACTGAATAAGCAGCTTTGTTAAATGCCCGCTTTAAAGGAGCAATGTTGTTTTGGATAATACTGACCCCTGACCATAGCAGAAGACTGAATATATAATGATGAAAACAAATATTGCAAGCCAGCATACAGCAAATACAACTTATGTTTATATGGGTACCTGCAATTGTACAAATACATGAAGCTTCCAAAGAAAGCTCAGTAAGCTGTTCAGTGGCTAAAAAATGGGAAACTTTATAGCCTACTGAGATAGAAATGCAGATTCTGCTTGACAAATGGACAGCCTGTCTTTATATGTCAAACACATTGCACAGAGGGCTTTGCTAAACACTGAATAATGATACCATGTTCTGACACACATCCACATGCCAGACTACAAAGGTTCACTCTTACTTGTGCGCACCCCACCTGCCCATTTATCATGTATCCCTGCACCGTGGGTCGACTGTTTTACTAATGATGCCAATTAATTGAAAACATGCATGTCAAAGATTAACATTCCCCACTAAAGGATGGAGGGGGGATGCTTTCGCATAGATATCAAAGCCTAAACAATTGGTACACAGTTTGGCTCCCAGTGATTAACGAGGAACATGGGTTCAACAGAGGCGGGAATCAGAATCTTCAGTGATATGATCAAAGACATCCGATGACTTGGAAGAGATTGTGAAAGCATCGGCCGGGAGTTAAAGTCAGAAAGTGTACAGGAAGCTCAGACGAACAATAATATCAGAAGTTACACTTCATCAGTTCTTTACACACAAATATTTCTGAAAGCGATAATGGAGATCTTCTGTGCTGAGGTTTATCTTTGAGTTGTAATGTTAAAAAAAAACTGTACAAGAATGTGTTTTTGAATGTGTTTGTGTGTGTGTGTGTGTGTGAGTGTGAGTGTGGGTGTGGGTGTGGGTGTGGGTGGGCACTTTGTACACTTTCTTTTGGGCTTTGGGCTCCAGTCACTTGGGATTTGTCACATTCCTCTAAAATACAAATTGCCTGTCCCATTTGGAACTGAATTTCTAGTTTCCTAAACACTCTCAAAGATTATTTCAAATGACATGCACGCCTTTTCACATTTTACATGCATATACAGTGTTCCAGAAGCAGAGAGAGAGAGAGAAAGAGCTGGACGGCAGGCTCACTCTCAGGTTTGGGGGTGTGACACATGCCTGGCAGACAGAGATGATGATAGTAAGGGAAGTTTCCCGCCTCCGAGCTTCTGTATCTGCCAGGTGTCCATGAAGGCGTTATTGTGAGGGTGAAGCAGGGTGGGAGGACTGTCTGTGCCCAGAGAGGATACGGCAGCATTTACAGAAGCAGACACGAGCAAGTTTTTTTCCAACTTTTTCAAATGTTTTCTTCATTTTGCAAATCATCAATATTTTTCATATATATATCAATATATCAAAATCGATTTAATATTTTATGAATTTGATATCAAAATTGTAAAACACCACATTGTTCCAAGACCCCATTCTTTCCCAAAACTTGGACAAAATGTTGCACTTCACAACTGTAGCTCTTTTCTGGTTGGCTGGCTTCACACCGGGAGCGTTGTATATGTGTGGCGCGTACGGAACATCTTATTTTTACGCTCCCACGTTAACAGACTAGAGTGTCCACACTCTACTACATACCAGCAACAATACGGTGCAGCTTTCACTGTAGTTTCAGTGAGCAGAATGAAGTCAGAGATTAAAATACAACTTATTTGTATACCATAATGACTGGTGATGATAATCAATGATGTTACTGCTCTCAAAACTTGTATGCCATAACTTTTCGAATCATGTGAGCTATGGATCCCACCACTTTCCCAGTGTGAAGTTGCATGAAGAAAGGAAGAGCTATGTGGTCATCCAGTTATTATAGTACAGTATTGACATTTCTAGAAATAACAGATAACTATAATGTCAGTGTTTCTAAATAAAAAACACAGTAACATGTTATCTCTATAGCACCATTAAAAGTTATGTCAGGGCACTTTAGAGAGAAAGTAAAAATATTTAGTACAAGTCCAATAAAATACAGTCCAGTTAAATCCAAATAAATAGTTCATTATAATTGTAGTCATATAATGTCAAAATATGAACAGCAGTCTGAGGAAATCAACAGATAACATGACATCTTCCATTCGATTCTGTCCCCCATTCTGAACATGGAAAAGGCAGCAGGTAGCAGCAGAGAGCACTCCCTTTTAACAGGAAGAGACCTCTAGTAGCACCAGAAGTCGGTCTATTGAGTGCTTTATCAACTAGGAACTCTGCAAAACTTTGTCCTGAAGACCCATCTTGAGACCTTTCTTTTGTCCAAGACACCACTATTCCAGTTTCTTCTTCGGTATTATGTGAGACCATGTTTCTCACATAATTCTTCCGATTAGTAAAGGTTTACACAGCACCATTGATTAGATTTAAGCACCAAAACTACTTGGTTATAGCAAGGTACTTCCTGGTTTCTTTCAAGTTAAACAGATAAATACATAGGCTTTTCTGGCATGTTTTTAATACAGATATACGCCTCCAAATATAATTATTGAATTATTCTAATATACGCAACAGGTGTCAAACAGGTAATAAATGGTACACATGTATTTCACTGATTCATGCTGTGTACATCTCTTACTCGAGTCTATTACTGTTGATTTGAAAGCATGGCTGGTTCGATAACTTACCTTGCTGTATTATACACACACACACACCCACATTTAAATGTATTACTATATATGGAGAGACTGGTGTTCGGGGTTGTGACAGGAGGAATAACTTTTTTTTATGTTTGCATTCATTCCAGTGAATTGCATACCTGAACTAGAAATACACTCAGAGAGTGCAGACCTCCGCCAACCGCCAACCTACCTGTGGATAGCGAGCCATGTATGGACATACGTTCCTGATGTGGGCTACTTGTTCTTTGGCGCTGTCAGCAGAAGAGGCATTCCCTTCTCCCTATTCATTATTGAACAGCAGTGTTCGCCGTTATTAATTATTATTAATATTATTATTATTATTATAATGTTTTGTCGGGAAGCAGTGTTCGCCGTTATTATTACGCTATATGCAGTTATGCACACCAGGGCTGGACTGGGACCAAAAAATGGCCCGGGCATTTTTTGGCCATGGCGGCCCACCATGAATATTTATACGATCACACAAGTAATCTCATCACTTTCTGTGAAAAATGCAATTAAATTGAAAATGACCAAAAATGACCGAGGCAGGAATATTAATTTCGTATTTCTCCGGTTACCTACCAATCCATTTCAGCAAAGCAATGTTTCACTAATATTACATGGGCAACTGTAACCTGTAACACCTGCAAACAATATAGTTATAACAAGCTAAAATAACACTGAACACTTTGGTGTCTACATGAGAGTGTCATAAACATTAATGACACAATTGATATCTATGACTGATGTCATTGGGTATTTGCAATATCTGCACACCAGTCAACTTTACATAAGCCCACAAAATGGAATGGCACTAGATACGTTATAGCCTTGCCTACATTAATGATGGTTTAAGTACTGTAATGCTAATGAAAGGCGCATGTTACACCTTCAAATAAAGTAAATCTACTCATGGCATTAGTTGAAAATAAAAACTCTGAATGATCTCTGTGACAGAAACGCGCACGCGCAGACACACACACACACACACACACACACACACACACACACACACCACAGTGGGTGACCACCTCCTAACCAACAAGGTTGTGCAAAAAACAGGCTAGGCTTTTTATTCGTGTTGCAGCCTGACTGGATAAAATAAGTAATAATTTCAGCATGATCAATTCCCCCCATACTGATGTAGTGAAGATGTAGCCTACCAGTCGTTTATCTATAAATACCTCATTTAAGTCTCCACGCACACGGAGGTATCCATTCTGCTATTGTCCTCAGTCCTCCCATTAAAAAAACATATAATTCTGCTAACATTTCGCCTAACATTAGCCTACTGCTTACCAGGCCGGCTATTCTGACCTCCTCAATCTGTCCCTGGGTCACGTCTGTCTCCTCCACCTCTGAATCCACCTCGATAGCTTCTTCCTCTGTGTTTGGGCTACACTGTTCTACTGCTGATGATGTTGACGGCCCTGGCCCTGCACTCGATGGCCCTGCACCCGGTGCTGTGGTCGTGGTGAAAGCACTTGCAAACATGTCAGTAAGCTTCGCACATTTTGCTGCTTGTAGGCTTTTTAGCCTTTTATCTCGCAGCTTCTGTGCGCCACCCTTTCGTTTCTGTTGTTTATCCATTTCGGTTTTTGACTGTTCTCTCAAAAACCGAAATGGATAAAATGGATAGTCCGTTCAGCTCAAATGGTAGGATTGATGACCTGTGTCAACGGTGAGGGGAGGGGCGGGCCAAAGAGGTGCTGAGAGATTTCATTGGACTAGCCCCGTCAACATGAAATCGTGGGCCGCCCGCTGGTCACTTTTTTTTTTTTTTTTTTACATTAATCAAAAAAAAACCCCCAAAAAAAACCGTCATCACCGGCCCTCGAGGGGCGTCGGCCCACCGGGAAAATGCCCGGTATGCCCGACTGTCAGTCCAGCCCTGATGCACACTGGCTTGCCGTGCAAGTAAATCCGCGCACTATGCATTCTGTCTGGCTTTGGGCACGCTATATGCAGTTATGCACACTGGCTTGCCGTTGCAATCTTTTGTTGTGCTAATTACAGCAAATCCGCGCAATATGCATTCTGTCTGGCTTTGGCTCTGTTTGGCTGTGGCACCTTGAGGTCGCGCCACCTTGTGGAGGTCGCGCCACCTTGTGGCAGGTCGCGAGATTGCAGCACGAACAGACGAACGAACGAACATCCAGACATCCAGACAAACCAACAGACAAACTCGGGCGATCACATAACCTCCTTGGCGGAGGTAATAACTCAGTATGACATAACCTTTTATCATTTGCAGTGGGTTGTGTAACAGCCAGCATGACATTCAGTCCTCATACAAAACATACTGTTTGCTGATGACCTGTTGAACCCTTGATGGTCAAACTTCTTCAGGAGCTCCTTCTTGTTCTGTCAGAGACAGATGCATTCTGTTCAGCAAACATTCTTTGGTGGAATGAGAGGCAGCCCTTTTCACTACAGGTGAGAGGACACCTGTTTTGCTTAAGCCGAGTCCTATCTCATATATTTCTATCTAATTTCAATTTTAAGCTGAGGAAATTTTGCCAACTTGTTAGCAAAATAGTATTTGTATGTCTCCTAAAATGATACTGAGATGGGGATTTCATCAAATGATACTTTGGTTACCCCCCCCCCCCCCCCCCAAAAAAAAAAAACAACCCAGGATTTTATTAGACCAGAGTGGCAGTCTTGAAATACTTCAGGTGACCGCAAATTGACACATATGCTGTGTTCGAAACCGCCTATGTCTCCTACTACTCCCACTACTCCTTCTAACTTTAACTTTTTTTAAGTTCCCGGATGCACACTAGATTCGCCGAAATGTTGGGTATGCACAGGTTACTACTCATACTCAAATACCAAAGATGCAGCGTAACCTGACATCGCTGATCGTCATTTCCTGTCAAAACGGCAGTTTCAAGCTAGCTACAATGAGGGTAGGTTCACTTCCTGTTTTCAAAACAAAATCACCAATTGTATCGTAATGGCTTTCCCTATGATAAAAGGCAACGGGTGTTTTATTTTGTGAAAATAACCGGAAGTGCGTTACTCACTGCGGCTAGCGTTGGTAGCGCCGAATTCGTGGGAACAAAATTGTAAATAGCCGGTATTTTGTCAGATTTTCAACACGTTGGGGATCTAAACGACTACTTTCTCGCCTGAAAATGTTTCAAATGTTGCTAAAGTTATATATTTACAGAGTTTATAGCTTAAGTGAAATCAGCTTAAGGTTGGCTGATTTCGGCTCGGGCAGGAGCGAAATGCATTGTGGGTAAACGCTCTGCATACTGTCTGATCGATGAGTATGCAGAATGGAAGTATGTAGTATGTACTATGTAGTATGTAGTAGGCGGTTTCGAACACAGCCATAGTTTCAATGGGCTGATTTCATTCACATTTCTGATGCATTTAACCGTCTGACAAAAGAATCAGAAAAATATGTGGATGAGAGCAGCTTGATTTGGAATTAAGCTGTATGCATGTACACTTCAGCTTTTCTTTGTTCTTACTGGCTTCTTCCTCTATGTACTGGATGGGAACTGTGTTGAGCGCCAAGACCAGTTTGACTGGTTTGACCAGTTGACAGTTTAAAACACAGCAACAAATCCAGTTTTGTTTGAGTGCTGAAGGGTAACATAAGGAAGATGTACAATCTATAATTCACATAATTCAGTTTTGCTTTTTCACAGTTTGCTCTGATATAAACTAAAATAAATAAATGTTTGGCAAAGAAGCATTTCCACAGTTGCTCCAGTGCTCCAACATGCAGCATTGTTTACAAATCTTTTCTTACCCCGCTTGCCAGCTGCTCCAACCAACCCAATTACTGAGTAAAACCCTGGCTTAGTTTTCCCAGATATCTTCACTGCATCCTACATCCGTCTCAGGCCCCAGAGAGCTTCCTCTCAGCTCTCCACAAAGTCATTTACACCTCCATCACCACCCTGGCTTAGGTTGCCTTCCCACTGCTGGATGCAGCCAACTACAGCCCCCCTGCTGATCAAAAACACACAATACACAAAGCAAAAGTAGGTTACTAGAAAATAAAGACAGTGTATGACGCAGCAAGACATCTCATTACAGTAGTAGAAGATTTTCTGCTGCTGTTTGCCTTGACTCACATCATCAAAAGAGAAAGAGATGTTTTGAGCTTGGCTAGATCTTTTTGCTGAACAGCAAGGGGGTAAGAGAAAGAGAGAAAAGGTAGGGAGAATGAGAAAGAAGGGATGCTTGGATGAGTGTGAGCTGGGAGAGATCTGCAGCAGAGAGAGACTACTGTAGTGGGGTTCTGCAGGAAATGAAGTCGCACCTGGAAGGAAGGAAGAAGAAACGTGAAGATGGGTTAGGTGTGGGGCCAGGTGGAAGGTGACAAAGCCATTGAAGTTAAGCAGAGGTTGAGCAGGGTTGAAACCACACTGTAAGTCCTTCTTTCCCCTGAGACAGGCAGAGTTAGAGGGCTGGTATGGTACTGGGTTACAGGGAAGGACCCGGGGCCATTTCATTACAGAAAGTGTCTGTCCAGAAGATGGGAAAAGGATTATCCTCCAAACAGGATTTATTGGAGGGGATAATTCTTTGGCAGAACTCACAGTGGGAAAGTGCTGCATAGGTTGAGGTTACAATATCGCTTCATTCACAGCTCCCAACTGCCTGATTTTCAGCAATGTATATGTTTGTGTGTGTGTATGGGGCTTTGTTCAGAGAAAAGTAAGAGCATTTGTGGAGAAGTGCAAGCATGTATGTGTGTGAGTGGGTGTGTCAGCTTGAGTTTGTTCGTACTCGGTCTCTGCTCAGGATGATACAGAAAAGTTTGGTTGCCGTAGGTACTGTGACATGATTAGTTCTCCCTCTTACTAGTTGAATTATGAGGCTCGTGGAAACCATTTTGCTGATTTTACAATAGTCAATATAATGAAAGCAAAACACCTGTCACAATCACTTAGGTGACAAGGCACGCATCCCAAATGCCAGGAGAGAAAAAGCACTTTCAACATTTCAAAATATGCAAATTGTGCATATTGTATTCCCTCATTTGCTGCCCGTTAGCAAACAGCTGAGGTGTGAAAAAATATATATATATGAATCAGGGCTTATTTACCTGTGGGGCACTTGACAAAACAATGATAGAGACATAGAGAAACACTGGGGTGATTTGCATTGAACGAACCGATGTCTCCTGGCCTGTCATGTTATACTGTTGCTGGAGGAAGATTGCCACATTGCTGGTTACTACTAACGCGGTAATAAGGCTGCCTCCACATCACAGTGCTTTGATTCGCTGACTAACTGACGAGGAGGAGGATGATGGTTCTACTCATTCTGTTAGGTGGGAAAAACATCTTTAGGTCTTTATGATAATCAGATTTATAGCATGATCACTTTCACTGGTTACATGTTACGTGGTTATATGCCACACTATTGACTGGCAATGTTTTGGCTGAGTCTCCTCTCCACTCACTCTGATGTATGCGTCACATAATCAGGACATTTGCACTTTCTTCTTGCCCTTTCATATTTTTCTGAGGATTGCAAAAATAAGTCTGAAATCATTCCCTTAAAAGGCTGTTGATTGGGGTGTCGGGGTCTGTAATTTGCAATTAACGAACGGGCTCTGGAATTTGATTTGGGTCAAGGTCCTCATTTGCATACTCCTTCCTGAGTAGTAGAGAGACTCCAGCGGTGCTCTGTCTCGATGACAGAGTCTCGTTGCCTGATTTATGTTCAGCGGTCATGGTAGGGGAAAAAAAATGCCAAGCAGTACTATCCTGTTTCACATCAGTGTGCTTCTTGTGACTCGTCACGCTCTTGCAGTTAATGAATTCTGAGCACGAGCTGTGATTTCTACTGGTTGATCTCAATTGCCGGGTAATGGCAGGGTCATTGGGCCAGTCCCATCCAGTCTTCAGGGGTGGTTCCAGCACTTTGAGCAGTGACCTGTTGAGATGGTTGACTGTTTTTTCATCTTTTTTTTATTTTTATTTTGATGACTATAGTTAGGACTTCTACCAAAACATGTGTCCAAAGCTTGATTTATTATATTTTTTATTGAAGTGGTTTAAGAAAATAATTTCTTCACTAATGTATGTACATTAGTGTATGTACTGTAATGTATGTACTGCAACAAGTCGTGACAAGCTTGTCTCAATAAACAACAAGAGAATTTCAGTTTTTACAAACTCTTGGATCTACACATAACTCTGTGCTCTGAGAAGAATGTACTCTGTTTTGATAATATTGCACAATGAGGTATTTTAGGTCGAGTGGAACTTGATTATTAAGAAATTTATGAGCTAGGAGCGGGATAAAACTAATTTCAAACTAATAGTCTTGCATATTGCATCTTACAATAATGTATCTTGCAGCCCCTCTTGGAATTGGATGTCAAAGGAGCAATGGAAGTGTATTCAGTGGTTTTCTAAATAAGGAGTAAACTAAAAGCTTTTTCTTTCATCTTCATTAAATAGATTAAAATAGTGACATTTTGGCGAATACTTTCCTTGAACAAAGTTTGGGATTTCTAAGAGATTATCAAAAGGAAAAAAAATTAATTTATTGCACCCTAACTGTCACACCGCGGTGAAGTCAAGTGGGTTTTTTGTCTTGTCTCCATGTCATGTCTCGTCATTTCCTGTTTTATTTTGAAATATTAACTCTCCCTCTCGTTTCAGGTCACTTGCCCTTCCTCTTGTGTTCCAGTCTGATTGTCATATGAATGATTCCACCTGTTCCCTATTATCCCTGTGTGCATAAGAGTCTGCGTCTCCCCTTGTCTTGTGCCAGTGTGTTGTATCTGTTGGTCTTACATGCATCACTCTCACCATTTCCAAGCCAAGTTCCAAGATTACCATTTTTTGTTGTATCCTCGCCAAAAGAGATTTTTTTGTTCTTGATAACTTTAATAATATAGTCGTTTCTTTTTTTTCCTCCGTAGCAGGAGTGATATAAAGTTAAAGCTAACGGTGCGTTCAGACCGGACACTTCGCACAGCGTTACTCGCGCGAGTTTTGCCGCGGGTGTAGTTGAATTTACTCGCGCGAGTAAACAGATTGTAAAACTGCTACATATTAGTCGTGTGGACGGATGATCGTATTTCACAAATTCTGTTCAGACTTGGCTGGTTTACGTCAGCAGTTCTGTACAACACAGATCATTCTTTTCAGGTTATATTTTCTGACATGTTTAGAAGCAAATCTTAGAATTTGCTTTTCAAAGACTTAAAGATTTGAGACAATGTGTTAACCTGGAGCACAACTGGAAATATTTATTCCCAATGCCAGTTAAATCGTTAGTGAATCTCACAAGTAGACATTTGGTGCTCTTTGCATTGATGGCATCGATTTTGACAGGCTCCTGCACACACATACATATTTTCCCATGCCTGTAAGCAGGCTGTCAGGTGTAATTCGTCTTTATGACAGAACTTTGAAGTCTTGTGTCAAGATGCTTGAACTAGAGCAGAGTAAAAGAAGGATCTGCTCCCATTCCAATAATCTTTTGTCCTGTATTTCAATTGAACTCAGACTGTGCTGATGGAATAAGTACCTCACAGTGTGAGGTAGGACAATAAGTTACTGCCCTTGGGAGCCATAAGCTTTCATATCATTGCCTGTCTGCTGCATGTATTTCTATGCATGCCATGTCGTCTTCTGAGAGATTAATAAAAGGGAAGGAAGACATATTGTAGAACAAAGGTGTGCCCTTACAGAATTAGCTTCTATCCGTATCTTATGTTAAATCACATTGACTCTTAGAGCTTAGGTGCTCGCTGTAGGCAGTGTTTCAGAAAGAAAGTATATTGTAGGAACACACTCAAGCAGATTACAAAGGGCAATTTTTTTGCATCTTATATGCATGCAGTATCCAATTTGAACAGATATAGGATATTAATATATTCAATTTTATCCTCAGACAATGAGATAAGTTACATTGCAGTAATTGTTGAATCAAACAAACAAATATTTGATATTTGTTAAGAAAACACAAACCATTATTTTTATTTATTTTCATATTCATTTAGTTTTAACTCAAGAGACTTGGCTTCCTCTTTACAATAAGTCTGCATTGCATTAACTATCCTGACCTGGACAATAACTGCAGCTGAAATGTTGTTTGGTTTCTATAGTTCTGTCTGGCTGTGCCTGTTTAGGTCTTTGGTACTTACAGCTCAATTTCCCCATAGTTCATTACAACTCACTGTATCTGCGGAGTGTGTTTAGTCGGGGAGCCGGTGGCTTGACAGTCCCCTGGGTGGAGTGTGTTTGTTTAGGGCCACTGCTCTGCTCGGACACTGAGATGCAGATGGTGCAGGGAGCCGGCCCTGGAGTGCCTTTGGACACGCTCTGGCAGAGTGCAGGGTCATGTTCTATCGCCGACTACAAGACAGGAAATCCATTTAATTACCTGTGAAGCAGAAGATGGGGGCACGGGGGGCTGACAGAGGAGGACTGTGCTCCCCGAGCACTCTGCCAGGGAGAGGGGGAAGAAGAGGGAGCGGGGGAAACAATGGCAGTAGTGAAAGGAATCGGAACGAGGAAGCAGAGAGACTGTACAGAGAACAAGGAAGGAAAACAAGTAGAAAATAGTTAGTTACTTTCAAATTTTCCCAACTTCCTCAGTAGTTAACCTAATTGATCCCTCTCTTATTCGCCTACCCTCACTTCCTGAAATGTATTCTACAATGAACACGTTTTATCCATCTTCCTCCATTTCCCTTGATATAAAGCTCATGCTCACCTTCACAACTCTCTCATCTGCCCCGTTGAGTCTTCCTCAGTGTCATCTGAAAATATTTGTATATTCTACATTCTTTCAGTTACATCACCTCCCCGCTGACATTTGTCCCTGTAAACTTCTACTTTAGTTTATTTAACCCTCGTCTTCTTTTTTGCCTTGAATTAATTTGCTCTATTTTACCTTCATAGACCCCAGGAGGACTACATCATCGCTTGCAGCAGGCATGTCCGCAGATTTCTTTTTCAGCTCAGTGCCCAACAGGAAAATGCTGGTTAATAGCTAAATAAGCCACAGTGAAAGGAAACCTACACAGCCCGTATGCCATTATGCAAAATTAACCATGGGAAGTTACAATTGCAATGTTCATGTGTGAATGGAGAGGCAATATAAAAACAAGGAAATAAAGTACAAGTTAATGGTAGAATGGATGCATTTGGGCAGATATGCATATTTATTTCACAATTTATATTAAAAGAAGCATACAGTTGTTAGTTTTTTTTTTTTTTTTTAAAGATTGTTGTCTTTCATGTGCTTTCTAGAGTGCACAGTCCCTCCAATTGCATGTTTGTAATTCTTCATGGTGTAGAAACAATGTGACTCTTCTGGTTATGTAGTGAAAAGGCAATAGAAAACATTTTAAGACTGAAGCTTAGGACTGTCACTTCTGAGAAAGCGCTTGGCCCACAGCCAAGTCGGGGAAAAATTCACCATGACATGAGCTTGTCCGATTCTTTCCCCACATCTGTCCCTGCAAATGGCAAACGAGAAGAGGTACAGTATCAGGAAACATTAATGTTAGCCTGCACATTTTCACATCAGGAAACCTGAAATTGACTGAATATATCTCTCATTCCAAGAGGGAAAGAGGCATGAAGTCAAGTACAAAGAAACCCCTTCAGGCTGGCATTTGGGAATTACCAAACAAATCCATGAGCAGAATGTAGCAAACAAAGACTTCTAGTCCACGAAAAGGCTTCTTGTATGAGACAGCTGGCTAATGCTGACAGGAGTGTACCCAAATGTAAACAACAAATAGAAAAATGTTGTGCATAAAGCAAAATTGTATGTATGAAAATAATGCAAAATGCTTACCTACCATTCTTGGTCAAAAATAGTCAGTTAATCAAAGAGATCATGGTCAGTATGCCAAAATATCAAGAGTACAAGTCTGATGCCAGTTAAGAGTTTTAAAGTAATTTTCAATTTTTAGCATCATTAGAACATGTCAGGTACATATTAAAATAGCAGAAGAAATGTTTGACATACAGGTCTATGTTTAGACATCAGTGAGCACAATGTAGTTGTCATGTCCATGGGGTTTTCCCCTTGTTTTGGGTTCTTAGTTTTGTGTTTTATCATGTTTTAGTTTATTTCATGCCTTAGTTTTCTTAGTTCAGGTCTTGTATTTAGTTTTGCCATTGTTTCCCCCACAGTTTCTGTTTCCTCAGTCCCCATGTTCAGGTTATTAGTTCATTCACTTCACCTGTCGAATCTCTCAGCTGCATCAATTCCCACAGCATTTAGGCTCTCTAGTTTCTCACAGTCTTTGTGAGATCCTTTCACCATTCACCCGTAACGTGACGTGACTAATGGCGCTTTTCCACTAGCTCAGCGCGCTATTGCGTATTTCCACTAGCACGCCGTACCTGCAACCGGGACGATTTTCCGTATCACCTCAGCCCTGGTTCCAAGCGGGCCGAAGCGTTACTAAAACGTGACGTCATTGGGCGATGAGTGTCGTTACTGGAAGCGTCATAACGCGGATAATAAAAGCTAGCGTTAGCAACCGTTAGCTTACCTCCAAGCATCGTCTTTTTGAAGCTCGTAACAAAACTCTCCGGTACTTTTCAATACTGTTTTGTCTGGCGGCCAGGAGTCTTCTCTGGCTCTCTTCTCTTGTCTTCTGTGCGACAAAAAGCCACAGTAGTGATGTGTCGGTCGCGAACGCTCTTTGAAGTGAACGACAGGAACCGGCTCCACAATGGGAGCCATTTTGGGATCCTATTTGGGAGCCATTTTTTCTTTCTTTCAGTATCTCGCCGTCTCTCCGCCTCCCTGTCATTGCGCTTGTGCTCTGCAAGTGCCACAGAGCCAACAGTTTTTTCCCCACGTCATTTTTTTTGTCCTTTGGTGCCTCGCTGTCTCCCCTCTCCTCTCCTCTCCCCCTCCCCCTCCCTCTCCTTGCGCGTTTTGCTCTGCTTCTGCCAGTGCTAGACGGAGAGTTTTTTTCCTCGGTCGGTGCCTTAATGTCTCCACTGCCCTCATGTCAAGCGTTTCAATTAATAAGGTGACGGGAAAAAAAAAATATATATATATATATACATATATGGGGAGCTGTTTGGGAGCCGAAAGAGCCGGCTCTCCACAGTAAGAAGAGCCATTAGAGCCGCATCTCGAAAAAGAGCCGAAAATCCCATCACTAAGCCACAGGGTGAGAAGCAACACGCGCAGCCGTGTTACGACGACCCCGCCCACGTCGAGGAAGCACGAAGTATACTCGTTTGTAATGGAAACACAACCAAACCGAGCCGTGGCGAGCTAGTGGAAAAGCGCCATAATACCAAGTCATGTTCTTTATTTTGTCTTAGTCATGTTTATTTTCCCACAGTCTAGTTTTGTCATCTGCGCTTTATGTTGACCTTGTTTTTTGAAATAATGAATCAAGTCTTGTTTTTGAAAGTCCGCATCAGTGTCCTTTCACGCAACCCACCTTTGTGTCAGTAGTAGGCCTACTCCTGGAAGAAAATGCAATTTCCATTTTAAGACTCTTCTTTGACTTACTTGGCAGTGAAAAAAGATTAAATCTGTATTTAAATGTTTTCTGTACACTACAATAAAACTAAAGCTTATTAAAAGATGGGTTTTAATTTCAAAGCTCTATAGCTACTGGCTCTGGGTAAAGTAATTACTGGCTTATGGAGAAATTAAATGGTCTATAAAGCAGAACATAGGAGAAATCGAACCGTTATGCTTCGGATCAAACTCAGGAAACTCAACCCATTTGTTTGTAGGTAACAAAAAGGGAAAATTAGATGTGATGGAAAGTTTAACTTAGACCTAGCAAACAAGACAGCAAATGGTGTATAAAGTATTTTACTGTAGGTCAAATTTGAAGTAGTAAGTTACTTTGAAAATAGCTTAAACAAAAAATGTTCATGTTTTTGCTCTTAAAATAACCACACAATTTGGAACTAATTCAGCAGACCGTCACATGTCATATGAGAAACAACACCCCTCAGAAATTGTCGGCCTTTTTGGAAATATTTAGATTTCTATGTAATGCATTTACCATTTTAGATGACAAACTAACATCATTCAACAAAATAAAAAGCAGCAGTTGTTTGTAAGAGCTTGAAATCCATAATGGTAAGAGCAATTTGATCTGATCAGAGCAATTTAACAGGACAAAGGATTCATGCCTGGATTAATGTCTGTCCACAACACAGAAGAGCATTGAAATCAGAAGGGAGAAAGTTTTTAAAAATTCAACCCGCAGATTCTGAAAATACAAGCTCATTGTCATTCTGAGAAAGTCAGTTACAAGTCTTCTGTCAAAAAACCTTTAGTGTTGGTTCTTGATGCACTTAGAGCAGCAATGCTGCCATCAGCAAATGCTGCAAAGTGCTTATGAACAAGTGACAAGATCCTCATGATGCAGCTGGAGCGGAGATCGGGGAAAGTAACAGAACCAATAAACTAAGAAACATGAAACTGACTTGGAGCACAGTTTTACAACTATGTTTTAATCAATTCGCTGATTACGTTCACTTTTGCGCTCTCTTTCATTGCTTCTATTTATGGAACTACTTGGTTAAGTTAGGACAACACTTTGTCCTGGTTAGGTTTTTGGCACTAAAACTACTGTACCTGGTAATGTGTTGGAACAGGTCAGGTATAAAGAACACCAATTGAAATACACCACTTGGGCCCTCACAATAATTCAGTATATAACATTGTCAGAGTGAGACTTCAGCTTGCAACTATCCAAGTTTGCCTCTAACTTTTGAACCTCTCCCATCACAAAGATAAAGGCATGTACCCATGCTCTCAAAGCACACACGCACTCACACAAAATGTTAAGATCCATTCCCTGTGTTGAGCTTTAGCTAAACCCAGTCACGCACCACATTTTTCATATTGTTTGGACTTTGTTTGCTTTTTCTACTTCTCACACAGTCTGCTTAAAAACCCTAAACTTCTTGAAGTCCTGCTTTGGCTAGTTTTTCTTAACATGGCCAAGAGGAAGTGCATAAATCTAGTTTCCTCCCAGACCACTTGAATTACAATATCCCGGGAGGCTGAAATTCTTCCCAATGATGCAAATATAATACTGCTTATACCAGCTTGAAGGTCAAATTTATTTATATAGTATATTGCAAAGGACCAAACATTGACCAGTGTGCTTTACAGTCCAGTAAAATTTACAGCCAAACAACAAGATATAATTTGCTATAATGAAATATAAAGACAACAAAATATAAAAGCACAATAAGAGAAATATAAGGGGAAAAAAAGCACAATAAAATATAAATATGAATGACTGAGTCGAAACCCTAGGACATGAGGTGAAACTTAAGCAATGATCTGAATACATCTACAGTCTGAGTGACTCTAGATATATTCCAAGCGTGTACTTGGAAAACTGTTCCACAGATTTGGGCCTCCACTGCAAAAGATCGATCACCTCCGTATTTTAATCTAAATCCTGGAACAAGTAGGAGAAACTCGTTGGTTGACCACAGTAATCTTACGAGGGTGTGGATGTTGGTCAGATCTGTTAAATAAGATGGAGGCAATCCATTTACAACTTTAAAATTAAGGAGTCAAATCTCTAAATCAATGTTAAAGCGAAGAGAGAGTCATTGAAGAGATGCCAAGACGGGAGTTGTGTTTACTCTTTTTCAAACCATTTAAAAGGCGAGCTGCATAATAATTCACGCAGAAAAGGCTGATCAAGACAGCTATACAATGCATTGCAGTGGTCAAGTCCAGAGGTGATAAAAGAATGAACAACTTTTTGAAATTCTTCTGCTCCACATTGTTGATAACAGGAGTGAGGACACAAGGCATTCTCAGAGGGGCTTGCTGAAAAATCATCATGCACCATTAGCTGTTATACTCTGAGGAGCCATTCAACAGCTTGCAGGTTGAGTGGGTGGGATGCTGCATTCCACTGATCAGCCCCTTTGTGTTATCCCTATGGAAGCACAAATTAAAGAAAGATTTGATTGATGATATTGTATCTTTGTTGGAGATGTATCAATTCAGCATGATTCAGTAGCAGGCTGGACAGATTTAAGAATCATGGTAAAAGGGATGCTTGTGTAATCTGATCACACCGGTGTGGAGAAGCAGAAATATGCATGGAGGTTGTTTGGGCATTGGTGATCCTAGGCAATCGACTATTTATTTATGAGTGGGAAGAAGTGCAGAGCAGGGAGAAATGGGGTGAAGCACTGAATGAGCAGAGAAATTTTATTATGCTGTAGTCTGCATGCACCAAGGGGTCACAGCTCGCTGTCTTGGTAAGTAATTCGGCATGCAGCACCACAGCCACGGTGCACTTCGGAGAGCAGGGTGTATCTCCGTCCACCTCCCCTCCATCGTCCCTCAAACCTCGCCCATGGCTCCCTTTATTCCCAGTCTTCTCTGCGCTAACCCTTTGCTCCTCTCCTCTTTCCTGATGGGTCATCCAGTTAACGATCTGTCCAACTAAAGAACCCGAGAGACTCAGTTCAACCACAGTTCAGGCCATGATTGGGTGGGAGAATGAGAGAGAGGAAGAGACAGTGAGGAGGTCCTGTATGTTCAGTATTCATCACTCTTTTTGATCAGTCCTGCCTTTTGCTGTGTAACTGTTGTTTTCTTGCCATAATTACGGAAAAGAATAGTCTCTCCGGTCATATGCTATGGTTCGAAGTCTGGATGTTTATTTATGTTCCAACATGAATATTTGCATTTTGAAATTGTTTCGCCAAGGAAGTGGGAGCTCTGCAATTTGTCAACATCACTACCATGTTGCATTTGTTATAACGTCAGCATTTCCCAAAACTTAAAAACTTTACAAAGTTTTTCACTTCAAGCCTACACAAAGAAAACTAATAAACTTTGTTGGACACAACTGTGGCCATTTTGGATGAACTGTAGGTGATGTCACTGGAGCACTGTTTCCTGACATATTTAATTGTTGTATGTCTTAAAGCCCATTTTTTAAATTATGTGGTAAGTGTGACATGAGTCATGACTGGTGACAAAAGTATCTCTGCTATCTCAGGGTGTAAAAAAACAGTCTGGATGTCTTCAGCACCTATTTGTTTGTTTGTGAATCAGAGTATGCATTTCTGTCTAAACAAAGACAAAACCTTCTTCTGCTGAAAGCATTGTTGTCTCTTCACTCATGGGAGTAGAGATACCATGCAATGTGTTTAGACAGGAAAGTTGGTTAGTAGGAGCAGTAGAGCGTGAACTTTTTGTGCGAGATGGGGAGCCATGATGTTCCTGTCCTTGGCCACCTTGGCGGATGTGGATAGCTTCTTCTGTTTGTGTGTCTGTTGTAGTTGGTAGAGAGAAGTGTGGCAGGTGACTGGATGCCTGTGGCAGGTGAAGAAACCGCTACCTCTAACCTGGCCTTCAGGCACTAGAGTGCCGTATGCATCTCAGTACGTATAAATATTTGAATTTAAATTATAACACGATAGTTTTTCAATCCAGCTCGCATTTAGTAATGATAGCTTTTTATTACATAGATGCCTAACTATTGCCAAAAAAATGCTTTTACAAATGAGAAATCCTTGAATACAGCACATGACCTTGCACATGTGTCAGTAACTTGACAGCGGGTTGGTGATAGTTTGTGTAAGAGCTACCTAATGAGACTGGGGGTTAGAGAACTCTTTCTCAGAGTCGATCCAGAAGGAAGCCAGCTGAGCTCATCATGTTGAAAATAATTAATTATGCATTTAATAAATAGCTCCTGAGCCAGTTATGCACCCTCACCATCTGCTCGAGTATAATTCCCTCCCTTTATTAATGCTAGGTAGCCATTAGATCACTGTGGAGATGACATGATAATGCATGGCATCATTCACATGCTATTTGTCTCTTCAAATTCCAATCCCGAAATTATTTTTTCCAGGCAACTTATTAAATGAGCGATTTGTAACAGTTAGAAAAGGGCTTCAGCCACACACTTGTTTAATAAGTCATTTCTTCGAGGTCCTGCAATTATACAGCTAGTTACTGTGAATAATAGAAGTACAACAAAATTAAGGTGTAAAATATAATAAAGGATTAGGATGATGTGTTGTTAATCCATTGTGCAGTTTGGTTAAAATCATTACGTAGAGTACTAGACAGTGTGTGAAAGTCTCTGACATGAGGTTATCTTGATTAAGTTGTCTGCCAAATAGCAGTAATGTTCCTCAGATGAGCTCCAGGATGAAGGTCTCCATTGGCACAGTAATCCAATAGGTTTTTTGCTCAGCTAAAAGCACACTTTTGCAGCTCCCTCACAGAGCTACTTGATCTAGCATGAATCATTTAATGTATGCACTTTGGTTTGAAGGCTAACATTGATTTTAAGTTTCCAGCAAAAGGCCAAATTGTGACTGAAAATGAAATCCTGTGAGTAGTGTATAGCTGCATCAAGGTACTCAATTCACATACTTAATGTGCTGCTCTCGGGGTTGTGTTTAATGTTGAATACTGTCTCTGTGCAATTGCTGTCAGACTACATTCTTCTTGTTAGCCTTGCTAGTCTGCCCTTTAAAAAGACAACACATATGACATTCTTCTCTTTTAATAAAAATCTTTGAATGAGGTTAACCCACAAAGCTTCAGGTGGAGGGTTTTGAAAAGAAATGTTTAAGAATGAGAAACATGCCACATCAGTTATGGATTTTTCTTTAAGGGTATGAGCTTTCATTCTTATACCTTCAAAAGTCCAAGAATTCATCCAAAGCAGCAACTTCCAGGGCTGAAATGAATGAAGACGTGCCTGAAACCACAATTCCAGGAATGGCCACTTGAGGTTGTCTTCAAGACAAGCGAAAAACCTTCTATTAAAAAGGTTTTTGGTCTCTGTGATTAATCTTCATGTTCATGGCAAATGTACAAAATATACAAAACTTTTTGAATATCAGCAAATATATAAGTATGTTTAATCTCAATGATTATACAACTGAAACAGGGGTGTCATGACACCCTGGCCAATTTAACTAAGTTAAATGCTGCTGCAACATGGATGAGTAGATGCCTTATCAACCGGCGACAAAGTTTGCATCAGGAAGTTGGAGAGGAAGTGGTGGAATAAGTGACAGGACCCTGGGAGTCCACTGTGAGGCCATTTTACTGGAAAACAGCTGGAGTTTCTTGTGAGTCTTACGTGAAACAATTTTTCTTGGAAAAAACCTTTTGGCTTTTTTAAACAACTTGGTAAGGGTTATGGTTGAAATATAGCCTTTCCCAACCTTGTCTGTTTCTTGCAAGGAGTCAATAAGTGACAATTTGGGAGTGAGATGCTTGGTTCAGAAAGGTCAAGATTGTACGTGTGGTTACAACATTTCATTCTGACAACTGAGCTGCCATTCCACAAAGTCTTCAGGGGGCTTGAGTCCTCAGGCCAGATCCAGCCCTTTTGAAATTACAATGGCCTAATAACCAAATCAAGGCTTCAAAATGGTAGGACATAAAATAAATAGTGATGTCAGGGCCGTCTTTTATCTACAGTCTGTGATTCAGATTTGAGCACTAACATACTGCAAAGCTTCACCACAACCCCTTCTAGTTTTTATTGGATACAGAATTCATCTAAAACTGAGGTTTTGGGTGATGTTAGGTCAGTGAGGTGCATGTCTTCTCTTGAAAAGTCATGTGCCCACTCAAGTTTGACTCAGATATCGCAGGTGATGTCAATCAGTTCATGAGCGGATTTTGCTTTCTCCCCAGGAGCCTTTTGTTTCTGTCTCCATGTTCGTGGTAAAAGCAGAAATCTGAAAGGTCTAGCGTTGGGCTTTCTGCATAGGGGGGCAGTCAGTCACTTTAGATTAGACCATGGATGGCAGGTCAAGGAGAACAAAAAACTGTCTCTACAGTAGAAAAAGAAGAACACAATTATCGTTTCATCGCACTCCATCACATGTGTCCAGGAAGGCTCTGGTTGAAAAAGTAAAAACTTAGATGGGGAGAAGAACCAAACCTATGAGAGCCACAGGTAAATCTATTTTCAATTTAAACTGATTGAAACTTGCAGCTGTGCAGTAAAACATCGGTAGTAAAAAGAAGAAATGCAAGCTTCAACAAAGAAACAGTAAAGTGATGTTTCCCTTCTTTTAATATCAATATCAACTTTCTTACGGATACAAGCTACTAAAGATGTTATTACATGTGTTTTCAAGGTTCCAAGAACAAGGCTCATAGTAACATGATAATCTATGGCTATACCAAAAGACGATCAGCAGTCTGCCTATGGAAAAAAAAAAAAAAAAATGTAATAAGATGAAGAGAAGGGAAAAAAAATATACCCCTCGATCCCGCTATGTGTTTGAAGTTCTGAAAATCAATGCACTGGTGAATCTGCGACTGGCATGTTCTGGTGAATGATTTATACCATTTCTCAAACAAAGAAACTGCTAGAATCCTCCTGCCAGCACTTCCTCTCTTCCTCTTTGAAAGCTTATGCCTTTGTAGCTGGTGCAACAATATGTGCGTCCAGAATATGTATGCCATAAATTAAGGTTGACTGGACAAAGCTGGGATTCTGCCCTTGTGCTACAAAAGGGTATTATTGTGTGGCAGAGAGGCGGAGGAAACGCGAAGTCATCTGCATCTGGATGGATGAAGAGGGGGCTCTTGCATTCAGTCTGAGCCCCTCTGTGGCTGCTGAGGCCAGGCCTGCTGCTGCAGATAGACTTGTTCCAGCTCGTAGCCCTCCCTGGCTCCTTACCCTGCCTCAGCCCAGGAACAGATGGAGTGAGGAGAGTAAAGGAGGGGAGGGAGGGAAATAGCTCCTTTTTCAGAGTCTGGCACAAGCATTGTGTATGAGTGGTGACTGTTAGTTAGACTGTACACACAACGCAGTTTACTGCGGTAGAGATTTGTTGACGCTGATGGAGAATGAGAAAGCAGAGAAGTAAATGTCCAACAAGGTTGTTCAGATTTCCACTACATGCTTGAAGAAACAGTGTGGCAATTTGGAAAGTAAAATGACTCTGCTCACACTCACTGAGAGTTTGATAAGGAAAATCAACCTGGGAAATTTGCCATATATAAAACTATTAGATCCTCTTCACTGGATCTTCTTGATGGTTCTCACAAATAAAAGACCTGGCTAGCATTTCCAAACAGAATAGTCTCATTTTTTTCTTTTGTTATACAACATCATTAATCCAAGAACTGGCTTAAAACCGAAAATACATGAATTGGTACACCCTGGTTTGAATTCCCATTATTCAAATGTTTTTTTTTTACAACTGAGGTATTTTATTGACAATATAAAGAGTTCCCATTGCAAAAATAATACAAACTTTCTCAATAAAATTGTGTTCAGTTGATTTCCTCTGAAAAATGTGGTTAATATTTTGTGACAGCAATTTTGAACAGAATCTAAAAAACATTTTGAGCCGCTTCCATGTCAAAGAAAATGATCCAAAAAATAGCATATCATTTTACATAACCTTATAATATGTTTTTCCTTACTTGTTTACTCATATTCCACTTTTAGCTTTATTATTAAATTGAAAAAATTGGTGGAATGTGTGTCTCGGTTGCCTCATTGTGACTGATTGTGATGGACTGGGGACCTGTCCGGGGTTTACGCTGCCTCTCGCCCTTTGGCAGCTGGAATATGCTCCAGTCCCCCGTGACATTGAATAACCTGGATGGATGGAAAACTTCTAAACTGCACTTTATTCTAAGAGGTTACCAGTTTTTGTGATAAGCTAAGCTGTCTCTTTTCTGGCTGTAACCTCACATTTAGACCACAAATAAGAAAACTTTCTCTTTTAATGCTTAACAATGAAAGCCAATAAATGTATGCCCTAAAAATGCTTAACGATTTCTTCAGGACTGCTAAGAATAAGTGATTGCAGTGTTTGTCCCTCATCACACCAGTCCCTTCTGTCTTGTGTAGCCACCAGTAATAGGCAAAATGACCTCAGTTCTCCTAACACTCCTCGATTACTCTCAAGCTGCTGGTTATTGGACTGGGGAGAGGCTGAGGTGGTAATGTAGCATGGCACAAGGACCTCAACTGCTGACATTAAACTCTCAGATCAAACCCTGATGAGCCCGTTCAAAAAAATCATAAATAGGTAACCATTTGCAGATTTGAAAGCCATTAACATATTTGAGAGTAAGATAGTAATCACCATCACCCACCAATTTTTTTCAGTCGCCAATAAACACATCAACAGATGAGTTGTTTTACATCCCAGCTTTTCATCTTAATGGATTAAGTTCTGTGTTTGAGGCACATTTCAAGACTTGAAACTGTGGATATAATGAAGCCATAATGTAAAACTGAGGGGTCCGGGCGCTCTGTCTGTGTCTGAGTTGATGTGCCATGGTGCGCTCACGAATAATAATGATGTTAAAGGATGATTATTCATGATGTAGTTCATAGACTACAAAGGCACCATCCCTTTGGAAGAGTCATGAGGAGGGAAAGCTGGAAGCAAAAAATGAAGAGGAACAACACCTCCTGCAGTTTTGCATGCCATCCAACATGTTGCAAACAGCCGCGTTGTGCCAGATGAGAAGGCAAAAGAGTGATGCATGTTGAAGCAAATTGATCTTATCTAAAAGGGCTCAGAAAACCTTAGCCAAGATCAAAGCCCATGCTAAGGCACTCAGATCACTCAGTAAAAAGGAAAAGCAAAATGGGGAAAAAAGAAAAAGAAAGGGGGGGGGTGTCTTTTCGTGTCTAATTATACATTTCAGACAGTTCGCCACCAATTATCTCCCCTTCAGTAGCATCTGCCCTTCACATGACCGCAAAGCTAATGTGTGGCAAGCTCATCGTTGGATGGAAAACTCAAACTCAATGTATGGCAAGCAGCTGGAATTTCCCAAATATCTGATGATGAGCATTTCAAGGTGAGACAATGGTTTTGGCTTAATGTTATTGTCAGTTGGTGCAGTTTTATCATCCTTACATTTACTAACAGCTATGGACTTTGTTAATCTTATAACATATTTATTGTAAATATATTGATCCTAAGCTCTAAAAATCAGTTAACAGTTCAATCACAGATTCTTGCTTGCCTTCTGAGGCCATCCAGCTACTTTGGAACAGAGGAGGTGTTTCAATTGTTAGGGTGACCACTGTTGTTGCTTAAGACTCAGGGTAGAATTCTGTAAAAGAGGCAATGAAGCGGCCCACTACCTTCATGTCGGTCCCCAAGACTCCCTGCGGCTGTTCCACAAGCTGCATACAACACAATATCAACACAACTTTCTAGAGAAACAGACAAGGCAATGTGAAGATGTGCAGATTCGAAATGTGTTACATCCCGTTTAATTCATTAAAAAATTGGAACAATGGCTTTTGTAATAAAGACTACAAAGTTAATTCTCTATTTTTGTCTGACAGCAGGTAACAGTATAAGAAGGCCTCACTGCAAGCTGATATATTTCAAGGAAAATACATCTTTTCGTTGCACTTTTCTACAGTTTCCAGATATTCTAGCATTACGACATAATTATTGAATTACCAAAGTTAATGTAAGACAAAAGCATAAATTTCTGCCAAAGTACAATTTTAATTTTCGGTGCTCAACTTTTTCCTTCTGCTCAGTTTGTTTGGAACCTGAGAAAGATGCCCGAGGCTTCCTTTAACATCTTATTATCTCCTATGTCTCAGATAATTACGCCACAATGAAAGAAGGTTTATTGAAGTTGCATAGCCATCATGTTATGAATAAAATTTTAGTAAATCATCATTAAAGGTTGAATCACTGAATCACACCTTAAAACCTTCCATTACTTGCAGCTGTAATGGTTGGATGACAGTTTCTCAGGTTGTAACTTCCTACATCTTTTTCCCTTGGCTAGAGTAGAGTCACTGGAGAGGATTTCTGAGTCCACTGAAAATGTAAAAACCCTTCCAAATTTGTATTAACTGCATTTCAATGTGTCACATGTTTAGAAACACAGATTATTTGTCATGTCCATCTGTTTATCATGAACTGAAGCACAATGATTCAGTCTTTTAATTGATTGCTAATGTCAACTGATTAAATACTGTTTCACAAATGTAAATGGTTTTTTAAAAACACTGAGCTAATAAAAAAAAAAACTATCACAAATGTTTGAAAAGAATGTTATAGACTAGAACTCTAGAAGAGCTGGAATGATATTACAGCAACCTGAATGGTACGACATGCTGGCTTAGATAAATCATGCAGTTTGAGGTTTGTAGGCTGCAGCAAAGTGAATCAGCCAGATGCAAAAGTATGTGTGTGTAAGTGCATGTGCACGTGTGTGTCCATGAAAGAGCAGACCTTTCCCACACGGCAAAAGGCTTCACTGGAGCAGACAATTGCAATGTAGCCATGTGAGAACAGGGCAAGATGGAGTCACTTTTGCTGACGGCTCAAAGAAACGCCAACAATTTTGATAGGGGAAGACACTCTGCCAAAGGCTGGACAAACATTAACAAAGTCTCCACGAAGGTTCTCTGCCGCCTGTCAGGGGGGAGGCTCTGTGCTGCTAAAATTTTATTAAACCTGTGTGTGTGAGCATGTGTGCCGTACGCATCAGTGTGCGTGGGTGCATGTAAACATTAATGAGCATGAATGCTCACTGCTGAATAAATATGACCATCTTACCAGCGCCATATTGGCTTTTTATTTGAGCTTTTGCAACAAATAAAATCAACCTTCCTCAGTAACACATAAAATTATGTGGAAACTGTTTTTACAGGGTAACACGTTAAAAGATGTGAAGTCAGAATGGCAAATTTGATTTGTCTCAGTGGGGTTTAAAAAAAACTAAATATATCTGTTTATAACCATGGCATTCTTCTGAAAATGGTATCTGGTTATGTAAAAGCAATGTGTAATCTTCCAACAAACAAACATTTTAACAACACACAAACATTTGAGACAAATTTAAGGCACTAATACCTTCTGTTTTTCACACCAGAGGAAAACTGAAAAATAGCATTCACATTCATTTCAAACACGCTTTATTTAGAGCCATTGTCTTATCCAAATGATGTTACTGTTATAAAGTGCTACTTTAAATCTGATTGTCAGTGTTATCAGATGCAAAGGGCCAATGAGGAGACACTGAGCCATGCTGTCAGTGCTGAAGGACTGCTTTCTCTCACATGGCAGACTTTATTGGTGGGATTGGATCTAATGTGACCATGGCCATGCGCGTAATTTGCACGGGGGTTACGGGGGTCATGACCCCCTCAAAAATCAGATCCAGCTAACATAACCCCCCCAATATCATCAAATCAAATCATCAAAAAATATCATAAAATTCTGAATGAATAACTTTTGTTTGTTTTCTTTATTCATTCATTTCATTTCAAGATAGTATCATGTTTTAAATAATCTGTAATGTAACCCCCCCCCCCAAACCGACTACTTGGTATTACCCAACCCAATTTCTCTACCGAAAGTTTGTTTATGCGCAGCCGCTGGACCTGGTGAGTGGTGCCAGAGGGTGCCAGGGATCACTGTGTGGAACCAATGTCACTGAACTGTATCTTAAGTTGCTGTTTGCTCCAAAACAGTCACACTTTTTTGGGGTTTGTTGTGCTAAGAGTTGGATTAACGAGAGTTAAATTGATGGAAAAGGGCTGTGACGGCTGCTCAGAAAGTTCACAAAGCTAGCGCGAAAATCTTGAATGTTGTCTTGCACATACCAAGACGTTCACCTCATTGTGTTCCTTATATGTGATCCTGCAAGGCAAACCAGTCGCTTTGGTAAAATTGACAAAACTAAGTTATTGTGCTCACATGAACGGCCATAAACTAAGTTTCCAACGATATGTATATTGAGGCTATTGCTATCGCTAAGATAACTACATCCAAAGTTGGCATGGTTCTCCTGTCACGATAATGCTAGAAGAGAAGAAAATCACCTTTTTAAGCGGCGTTGACAACTGGAATGACTGCTAATGTGTTAAATCTTCACTGTATTGTGTGATGTATCGAGAGTTGCATTGTGCATAATACATTTGCTGCATGTAGGTGCCAATACAGTGATGAAATTGATTAATCTTTAAGTTCTTGTCATCTGCCAATGTTGGCTAGTGCTTAAACACTGAATTTAACTACTGTGTCGTTATGGCATAAATAGTGAAGTGAACTGCTGCATTTACGTTAAGTAGCCTAAATCAGTAAAAGTATCACAATGTATTTCTAACACAGGAATGGCAAATTAGCGAGCAAGAAAATGATTAAATAAATAAATAAATATGCTGCGAGTTTAACCCCCCCAATGGTAGACCCAAAGTTACGCCCTTGACCATGGCTCAGTAAGTAAAGTGATCCAACAAGCACAAGGTCAGAGGTTTCATCCCAACTGAACCCCTAATTTCCCCTGTAAGGCTCATGTGTGATTGAGACTGCACATGTGTCATTGCAGAGAAATAATAATAATAATAATAAAAAAACACAGCATACAGTAGTCTTGAGCCACCCCACATTTCAGCCATCTTTCAAAGTGGTTTTAAGTGATAAAAGTCACTTAAATCAAAGTTTGGTTTTTTTGGACATTAGTTGCTTTTTCACTCACTTTCAGCCCAGTCAATGTACGTGACCATTCTTTCAGAAATGTGTTCTTTTTTTTTTTTTTTAAATGATTTAAGTCTTACCTATTAATCATTCAAGCATAAAACGTCACATTTTTCAACGGATGAAGCAGTGTTGTGTCTACACAACACATAACTTAGCAGAGAACCTATTTTATAATGTGTCTTTAGGCACTTTGTTACAAGAAACCTGTCACAAAGACACAAAATATTTTGTTATTTCTTTGGCTGCATCTGCAAAAGATGCCAAACATCTTTTTGCTGAAAACGTAACATATCTCATTATGGTTTGCAGTGTTTACTTAAAGACAAAAAAACTGAGGTATCTATAAGTGACATCCTTACAAAAAAGCAGGAATAAATCCAGCAAAGACTTGACACAGTTCCTGAGAGATGCATCTGGCCCTTCAATGATCCACCTACTGTTCACTGAAGCCTCATCAGAAATGGTCCATGGAAGGGTGGCTGTCAATAAGCCATTCTTAAGGAAGGAAACGGGGAGGAAAGACTGAGATGTGTCAAATGACACAAAAACTGTGCTGAAAATCAGGGACATCAGGTCTTATGGAAAGATGAATCCTCCCCTGAGCTCAGACCTCAACATAATTGAAGCAGTGTGGGATCATCTTGACAGAAAATGGAACAAAAGGCAGCCAACATAAAAAGAAGAGCTTTGGGATGTCCTTCAAGAGGCCTGCAGAACTATACTTAAAGAAATTACAAGAAAGCATATCCAAGAGGCATCCCGCTGTGTTTAGCAATGAAATTGGTCCTAACAAATATTGTACGAACTCTGTTTTTGCCTTAAATACTATATTTCCATTAATTACATATTTCCCGTTTTCCTGGCAATACTTAACAATATGATGGGTGACTGTTAAATCCTATCCAAGTTATATTATACTCTAAAGCCAACAACAGCGACACACTTGGTTTTAAATTGTTGCCTTTACGTTTAAGGGAGCCAGCAATATGTCCATTAGAGGGATAGTCACGTCGTAAAAAGAAAAACATGTGATTGCCTAAAGCCAATCAGGAAGTGACAAAGGTGATTTCGTAAAGTGTTGTGTTATTGACGGAACGTATGTTGGACTCAACCTCGATCGCATGTCTCACAAAACACACACACACACACACACACACACACAACACATCCCTCCACCACCTCCTTCATAAGAAGTTTTTGTGGCTTTTTTGAAAGACTTGACAGTGACATCTGCTTTTATATGGAAATGTTCACATGAGATGTATTTCCCTTCTGCCTCTTGTAGGGGTATATCTTTACAGGATGATGAAAAAACAACCAATATGACTTTTTTATCTAAATGTCATTTTGAGTGGAAAAGCTGTGCCTTCACTTGCAGCAATATTATCAGTAAGTATTACTTCACAATAATTTGGTAAAAGAAAAGAGGTCAGTGTAGAGGGAGTGCAGGATATTGTTTTGTTCCTATAAGAAATCCAAAGAAAAAAGATAAGAAATCTTTACTAAAGAGGACAAAGACTTGAAATGTACATTTTGTGCATCCAATTTACATCTGAACTCATGAGTAACCTATAGAAGTTGATGCAACATTATCATTCTCATCAGCAACATTAATAACACTTCCATATACACTGTTTCATGATAATTACCTGCACATTCTCATTCCAACATAATGGTTTTATTGCATGTACATATAAATCAGTTTCATATGGACCTCCATCCACTCAGCCATGTAATGTCAACTGTCATGAGGGTGATGTATATATTTTGTAATCTTTACTGCAGGATCAAGTTGATATTTCAAGCGTACCGTAATGGTTTTTAGAGGTCTTATAACACAACTCACCCTGTCTTTTCAGGCACAAATATGACACAAATGATCTCATGATTCATACTTACTATACGGTAGCGTGGCAGAGAAAATGTGTGACTGCACGTGTTATTATCGGACTTTGTAATTTTAAGGAATATTTTATGATGCAAAAAAAGACATTCAGAACACAGGAATACTTGTGGTAATGACTGTCCTTGACTAGCAGTTTTCTGTTTAACAGATGGAGATCTCAGACTGCTGATCTTTCAATGTGTAAAAAAGAACCCTCAAAGAAATACAGTTTCTTTGAGGGTTCTTTCAATCACGCTCTTGATTGTTGTTCAGTACTGCCTGTAGTTGACATCCTTTACTGAGTTTGTCATCTAATGCAAACTTTGAGGTTTTTAAAACACACAGGATTAAATTACTGTAGTGTAAATACACATAAATATAAATTTCTAAATACATTTTGCCCTTCTGCTCCTTTCCCTGTCTCATTTTCTCTCTCCTACTCTTCGTCCTCTCTCGCTACAGCAGATAAAGCCAATCTTGGGGCCGGCTCCTGCCACAAAACGTTCTGTAATAGTCTAATTGTGGCTAATGGCTTGTGCAGCTAATTAAAGTGTATGAATTACAATAATCAGTCAGCCGCATGGAGGCCATACCGCTTCACGCTGTTCATCCAAGCTTGGACGGCCAAGACCAGAAAGGGAGTAGGGTAGGAGGGGGTAGGGTATGAAGAAAGAAGGTGAGATGAAAATGAAGATGAGTAGGGGAGACAAATGCTTAAAACAAAATCTGAAGGCCGTTTGTTCGTATCAACACAATAATATGTACGGTGGGAAGAACAAAGGAGGGTGGGAGGGGTGGTTCTGGGCAGAAAAGGAAACAGGATATTAAAATGGATTTAGGGATAGTCCGAATACAGCTGGAGCAGAGGGACAGTTGAAAGCCATTAAATTACTTGCTGCGTGTCAAACGTGATTTGTGTTTTTGCTTAGCACGTATTAGTACTCCTCTTTCATCATTGCAATAGCTGAAGCACATGTGGTTCTATCCAAAGATAATAGCAAAGTATTAATTCAAACATAATAGTTGCACCACAGTATTTCTTTAATTGACCACAACCCGACTAAATATTGTTTTCTGTAAACTTTTTCAGTTAGGTGTAAATATTACAATGCCTCTGTCTTTGCTCCCTCTCAATATTTGACTAATAAATCAAATCACATTTGAATCTGCAATTTTTGCTTTTTACACTGACATGTGTCAAATGTAGAGTCTAGTGAAATGTGTGATGTGTTTTTAGGTTTGAGTGGACATTTAGTTTAGGTATTTTGCACATGCCAATAATTGGTTAGCTACTAGCTATGGAAGTGAAATTTACTCACCTACTTTGCATTTGCATCAGTATCAGAAAACTGTGGTCGAAAAGAAAAAAAAAAGAAAACACACTTGAGACTAAAACAACAAAAAGCAATCTAAGTAAAATCTTGTTGTTAACAATGAAAGTGGACACAATCAGTATTCAGTACCATGTGAAATATCAAATGACTGAAGTTGTCACGGGTATAACTTTGTTATGCAGTGATGTAAACCTAAAACCTGTGGGAAGCTGCCAGAGTGAGGACAGCTATGAATTAAGTGTTGCCATCTGAAGCATCTTGTACAGAGGCTCTGAAAGTCACCATAGCAGTGGACATTCAAAGATGTGCTATGGATCAAATATGTGTGTAAGATATCTGATATCTTGCAGACTCTGGCTGTGTTCGAAACCGCCTACTTCTCCTACTATTCCTACTAGTCATACTTTTTTAAGTTCCCGGATGTACACTAGATACATACTAGATTCGCCGAAATGTTGAGTATTCATCATGAGGTTACTTGTCACACTCAAACTACCCAAGATGCAACGTAACGTGACGTCGCCCATCGCCATTTGAATGGTCAAATTCCGTTAACGGGACGAGAGCAGTCAAAACGGCATAACCGGAAGTGCGTTGCTCACTGCAGCTAGCTTTACTAGCGGCGAATTCGTGGGAACAAAATTGTAAATAGCCGGTATTTTGTCAGATTTTCAACACCTTGGGGGTCTAAATGACTACTTTCTCGCCTGAAAATGTGTCAAATGTTGCTAAAGTTATATATTTACAGAGTTTATAGCTTAAGCGAAATCAGCTTTTCAGGCCGGCTGATTTCGGCTCGGGCAGGAGTGAAGTGCACTGTGTGTAAACGCTCTGCATACTGTCAGATAGATGAGTATGCCGTTTTCAAGTATGTAGTATGTAGTAGGCGGTTTCGAACACAGCCTTAGTCCCAGTGTGGGGCCAGTCCCACTGTCCAATCAAAAACACTAAACTGTCTTCCTATGAAAGTCTATCAGATATTGCTGTCCACCAAAGCCTGTAAAATATTGAAATGCCATCTCTTCCAATTGTTGTAGTCTGGTTTGTCCTTGGAAGCAGTAGCAGGTACCAGCACACTGACGGTAACCAAACTTCTTCTGGTAATTTGTAATATCATTACAAAAAGCATACAAGTCTAAAACGTGGAAGTTCAACAACTCACTTTTGGAAGATAGAATGTTTTGTAAGAAAATGGAAGAGTGGATTGAAGACTTTATTATGCATAATGTAGGCCTATCTGACATAGCTCCTCATATACTCTGGGATGCAGCAAAAGCAACTTTGAGAGGACATATAATATCATATGCCTCATATAAAAATAAGCAAAGAAAGTCAATTACAAATAATTTGAAGGAAGAGCTGCTATATAGAGAGGCACTACATAAGCAAACTCAATCTGAAGAAAACTGGAAAAACTTACTTAAAGCAAGAGGCGATTTTAATTTAGACCAATCTAATTACATTAAACAAAGAAGCATGTTTTTGAAACGAAACATTCATGAATTTGGAAACAAGCCAGGTAAATTCCTAGCACACTACTTGAAAAAGGAACAGGCTAGAAGAACTATAATGGCTATCAAAACTGAGAATGACTTAGTATATGACCCTTTAGAAATAAATAAACAATTTGTTAATTTTTATAGTAACTTATATAAATCCGAAAACGTGTCAGCCTCTGAGGTAAAAACATTTTTGGAACATTTAGATCTCCCCCAGGCCACCATATCAGACCAACAAATTATAAACGATGCTTTCTCTGAGGAGGAGGTACTTGCTACTATAAAATCACTGCCAGCAAACAAATCTCCTGGCCCAGATGGTTTTTCTGGAGAATTCTACAAAATGTTTTGGCTACAACTCAAACCTGTCTTTATGTTAATGGTTAACAGCTTTTATACTCATAACGTTCTTCCTGCTTCTATGAAAACAGCCAGAATTTCTGTGATAGGGCGTCACTCATCTGATAATACCAGACGGCTATTCAACATTATACATCTTCTAAATAAAGAAAAAACGCCCTCCCTATCAGTATCCCTTGACGCCGAGAAGGCATTTGACCGTTTAGAATTTGATTTCCTTTTTTTAGTATTAGAAAAATTTAAGCTAGGTCAGAACTTCATTGAATGGATTAAATCAATATATAACTCCCCAAACGCCACTGTTTATACTAATAATGTGGAGTCAGCTCCTCTGCAACTAGGAAGAGGTACCAGGCAAGGCTGCCCTCTTTCTCCATTATTATTTGTTATGGCACTAGAACCATTTGCTGAGATGATTAGAACTAATCCCCTGATAAAAGGAGTTACTGCACACACATATCCTCATACAATTTCACTTTATGCCGACGACACATTATTGTTTGTTACTGACCCACTGTCATCATTGCCTCATGTTTTAGCAGATATTCAAACTTTCTCTAAAGTTTCAGGTTATAAGGTAAATTTACAAAAATCAATTGCTTGCCCACTTAATATTATGATGGATGATGACATTAAAAAAGAATGCCCTTTTTCTTGGTCAATACATGGTTTCAAATATCTTGGAATAGAAGTAACACCTTCTTCAGAAAATCTATTTACGGAAAATTACAACTCTTTGTTGGAGGTTTGTCAAAAGAAGCTGCAGACTTGGTCTACTCTCCCATTCTCTCTCATTGGTAAAATTAATGTTGCCAAAATGAGTATACTCCCCCGACAACTGTAGAGGGGATGCCTCCACTACATGCCACTCTGAAAGCATGGCAGGACTGTAACAGGTTATTAGACAAAGACAGTTTTATAAGTGTAAACTCTCCTATTGCATTTAACCCAGATTTTTTGGCTCTTTCACAAACTAATTTTCGAAACTGGACACTTAACGGTTTGAAGACTTTCTCCGACATGTTTGACGAGGGTTCTGAGTCTGTGAAATCATTTGCTGACATCTCTAGAGAATATCAAATTCCTAGATCAGATTTTTTTAAGTACTTGCAAGTCCGCCACATCATGGTTAATTTGCAGGAAAAGGGACAACTTAGACTCTGCCCCACTGAGCCGGAACAGTTTATATCCTCGGCCTCCTCTGTTAAGGGGAAGATATCTCTTTTTTACAAAATGTTAGCCGAAAGATCACTGAACTCTTTTCTGTCCTTGAAATCAGTTTGGGAACTAGAACTAAAAAAGAATTTCAGTGAAAAAGATTGGTTAATGTTGTGTACAGACTTTAATTCTCCTGTGGCCACAAATATTAAAGTTAAGGAAAGTAATTATAAATTTATTTATAAATACTACATAACCCCAGTTAAGCTTAACAAGTTTGATGGAGTAAATTATCCCTTGTGCAAGAAATGTGGAATTGAACTGGGGACATTTATGCATCTATTTTGGGACTGCAAAGTTGTTTATTCTTTCTGGGAGAAGATTCATAAAGCAATTCAAGACATGTGTGAATGTACTTTTGATTTACGCCCTATGTTGTATTTGTTGAATTATGGGATGGGAAATGAGCTTCCTTACGCAAAGAAATGTGTTTTTGCAATATTGTGTTACTTTGCAAAAAAATGTATACTCACTACTTGGATATCTTAGTCAGGACCGACTCTTTTACAATGGCTGGATCAGATAATAGACTTTTTAACAATTGAAGAAAGTAAGTACACAACACTTAAAGCAGCTGGATGTCAGGTCTACATGGTCATTAGTACATAAGTACATAGACACAGTAAAACATACTAATTAAACCTCTCTGCGAAATAGGTAGGAACTTTTTATGAACTTTTTATGTATTTTCTTTTTTCCCCTTTGTCTTTTTTTTTTTGTTTTTTTTGTTTTCCCCTGTCTTGTGGACAAGCGCTGTCCACCTTGTGTGTGATGTATGTGTAATATGTGCAAAACTGTAAATAAAAAAAACAAAAAAAAACACTAAACTGTCTACCTATGAAAGTCTTATCAGATATTGCTGTCCACCAAAGCCTGTAAAATATTGAAATGCCATCTCTTTCAGTTGTTGTAGTCTGGTTTGTCCTTGGAAGCAGTAGCAGGTTAGCCTGGCGACGCCATCCTACGTACTTCCGCCCAAAGATTTTGGCTCCGCACATAGTCTGGCCAAATCCCCCTACCTCGGTTTGCTCAGTGTTTTGCCAATCAGCAAACAGTTGCGAGTGGTGACGCAGAACTCACGCGCGGAGTCCATTGTAGTCCATATAATTGTAGTTCAACCGCAGCGGAAATAAAAATGGCGACGGAAGAAGATACGCTAGAAGCTATCCATGAAGTTGTCTCAACTCTGGAGAGCATTACACAATTAAAACAAGAGCAAGAGGAATGCCTCGTCAATTTTGTTAGTGGCAAGTATGTCGTAGCTCTCCTTCCAACTGGCTTTGGGAAAAGTTTGATTTATCAAATGGTACCGGTATAATGAAAGCGGATGTGGGAAGCGTGATTCGCGAGCTAGAGCCTCGCGAGAGTAAGCATGAACCTCGGCGCATAACCAACGTCCTTTCTAAACATTACTGATTGGTTAAGGGAACTCCAATGAATTTAAGTTGCTGAGTAAGGTCCCACCCTCCATGGAAACGGATTCCTCTTGGGTTTTTCCAGACTGTTTGACGGAGTCAACAGTCGGCTTTCGCCCAGGCTAGTAGCAGGTACCAGCACACTGACGGTAACCAAACGTCTTCTGGTAATTGGAATGGAGTTACTAGTTTTGATTTAACAGGTGTATGCACACTTTAAAAAAACAGCTCATCTGTACCAATTTTGAAGTAGAAAGTAAGTAAAAAGTAGGGAAATTCAGTTGAAGTGAATTCAGTTCAACCAAGCTCAAGGGAGAGATTCAAGAAGGCTGACTGTCAGTTCACTGTAAGGTCAGCAAACTGTCAGAACACAAAACCTGAAAATATTCATAGGCAAAAAAACAAACAAAAAAAAAACACCAGCACCTCTTCAGCTTTGGGGAAAAACACATTTGTAGTTGTGTGTGAATATACTATCAACATTCTAGGATTGACCTGCAACCAAAGCAGACTCACAATGCCCTGCTGAAAACACAGTTTTGTGTAAAAGACAATTGTTTCAATTTAACACAACAAGATATTATAGCTACATTATAAGCAAACAGACATGAAAGTATAGCCTTTACCTTTCAGCAAGAAAGTGACTGAATTTATTTTCCAATCTGTATAACTTCATCTTTCAAATTATCAGTAATTATAGTTGGTAATCAGTAATTAACGCTGGATTCAATGCTAACAACTTACCTAGCATCATCTGAATTCTTTTCGGCATGTTAGACTTTGACTGCATTTTCCTAACCGGATCAAACCGCCTTCTGTAAACTACTGGCAGCAGTCTCATTCCATTTTTTAAGTGCACATAATGGCAGTAGTAAAGTTTTACAAGTCAGCTCCGAGATCATTACATTGTGCACAAAGTGTCTCCTTGTCACTGTCATATGTTAAACAAATTAGCATAGCAGCTATAAAGATTGCCCTTGTAAAATATACAGAAGCGTTAACAAATGCATTTTACGCACAGCTACTTACTCAGTGATATAGACACAGCAAATACACTATCGTTAAAGAATAACCTGAGGATTTATTTCTTTCATTAGCCTCTGATGAATGAAGTTGACAGTTTCTCGCATTCTATAGATGGAGATAAAAAAAAGTCTGAAAACTGAGAGCAACTGATGGCCAAACCACCTAAACTAAAACAAAAGCATGAGAGGTGACAGGGCACGGGATGGAGGAGATCGTCAATCTTGATGGATATAGAGCACAAAAGTGGCAAAGGAGCAAAATTGCAATGACAGCATTTATACAACGTATTTTAGAGAATGAATAATTGAGGCTCACACCTTGTTGTTTTGTTTTGTCTTGTCAAATCAAATAGGCATTTTAGCAAGTTGTCCAAATAGCAACTGTTGAAGAACAAAAGGAATCAATTATTCATGATACAGCGAGCTACTTAATACATGATAGTCAGATACACACACACACACACTATTTCCAAGATACTGAAATGACTTAGTAACCAGGCGATTTATTCCCTTTTAATAGGGTCTCAATTGCGGCAGCCGCACTTAGACAAATGAGCAAACAAGTCAGAGAGTGACAGTGATATCCATTATGTGTTTAATTATCTTCAAAGTTTCAGTGAAGGGCATTTCTTTGGCTAATGGGGAGATGGTGCAAAGTGTCACAGCAAAGTGCTCCTCAAATGCTCCAACAAAACTATCTGCTCCTTTTTCCAGGCTCCAATCTGAGTTTTGACAGGCATTGTTACATTTGGCAAATTCGAACCATCAGTGTCCTCGTCAAAAATAACTAACATTTGTTGTTTGTTTCTTATCCCCCTTTCCAATTCCAAGTCTAATTCCCTTGGAGATAATTTGACTGCGTCCCATTAGTTGGCACTGAAACAAGGCCTGTTGATTGGTATATTCAGGGTGAGATGATTGAGGCAAAGATTGGAGCCTGGACTGAAATGTCATCTTTGAGTGTGTTTGATTGCATTGTGGTTAGGCAGGAATCTGTGATTATTTCCCTAATGCAATGAACACAGAGATTGCTGGAAAATTCCCTGAATGTCAACATGGTGTTGTGTGCAGGAGGGAAAGTGAATTTGAAGCACTAAGTTTTCTGTTTTACACGAACTCTCCAAATATACAATTTTAAGTGTGATTCATAGCTTAATCCTTAGCTTAATGAAATGACCCATAAGTGTTGTCGATCAGGCAACTAAGGCCTTGCAAATATTTATTAAATGTACAGGGTGATCAATTACACCAATGCCCCTCCAGAACAGTACTAAACTGGTTCAAAACATAGTTAGAGAACAGGAAGTACTTTGTGTCAATAGGTAACTTTACATCTGAGCAGACAACAATCACATGTGGAGTTCCCCATGGTTCCATCCTGGGACCTCTTCCACTGGCACAGATTGTAAAAAACAACTAAATAAACTACCATAGCTATGCAGATGACACGCAGATATGCATTACAATGTCACCAGGAGACCGTGGCCCTGTACAGGCTCTTGGTAAATGCATTGAGGAGATTAATGACTGGATGTGCCACAACTTTCTCCAGCTAAACAAAAACAAAACTGAAGTAATTGTCTTTGGAGCCAAAGAGAAACGATTAAAGGTCACCACAAAACTTCAATCTATACACCTAGAAACTACCAAAAATTTAAATCATGCTTTTTATTTCTACTGTTTAATTGTATCTGTAAATCACTTTGAATCACCTTGTTGTTGAATTGTGCTATACAAATAAACTTGCCTTGCCTTGCCTTGCCTTCCCTCAATCATATCTTTATTCTATATCTCCATAGCTCATCTGGTGGCTGGAAATAAGTAATTTTGGAGTTCTAAAGAGACTGAGACATGGATAGGAATGGAATGAATAGGGGCATGTGCTGATATGTGGTTCCATTGTGGTGACTATCTTGCAGCCTCTAACTTTTGACCAACGAAGAATATTATGAAGAAGCAAAGCACAATGAGGCACACTGAGGCTGACCAAGTTGGTCATTTACTTCCTGTAGTGAAAATTGGAACTAGGCTTGCAACTTGCTAGAACTGTGGGCAAGTCAGGAGGCAGGATGCATATGTTCCCTGCAGAATATTGCATTGTAACAAGATAAGAGGTTTGCGATGTCACCTGTCAGTGGTTTTATTGTTGCGACTGATCGGTGCACGTAGACCACAGTGTAGGCAACAGGCTCTTATTCCCAACTTGACACATACTGCTGCTTGGTCAAAAGCCATCCCTGTCAGTTTTTAGTGCAGAGGGTGGCTCTACAACTACATGTTGTCATTATTTTTTTCAGGGGCAGAAAGTGATGCACCCGCTGCACCGATATTAAAAAGTTAAGGTATGAAAAATATCATGGTTAAATTTTGAAATACATTATAAGATGCATTTTATACTGTTTTTTGATGAAAGTTTTATACACATCTTCAATGTTGCCATGGCAGCACATCCCACAACTTTCATATTACTAGTTTGGGAAATCTTGCATGTCCAGATGATGCTTTTGGGATACTCTTTGTATTGAAAGCAGCAGGCTCCTGATCAAACATCAGTGTATGATAAGTATGGAACAGATTGGACAACAATATACTGAAATAAGGTTATTTTGATGATTTTCACAGAATGTTTAAAGGGACACTATGTAATAAATTAAGTCATTTATTAGCTCAAATCAACATATTCATTCATAAGTTAGTTCTCATTGGTGTAAAATGATCTCTGTCAAAAATCTCACTTATCCTCCTGAGTGAAGAATAACTTGTCTGTATCTACATAGAGCAGGTAAGCTCTAAGGAGGCTGCCATGTCCTTCCGCTCTATGAAAAATGACGAAGTGCCGAGAGGGACATAAAGCACTTCGAATCGCGATTTCCCCACCAGGCCTACAAGCAGAAATGACGTCATTGTGACGTCATTTCCGCCAAATGGCTTATTACAGCCGCTAATGCTAAATAGATTTTATTCCTTGGCACATATGTCTTTGTGTTCATTAGCTTTCTTTTTGTAAGTGCATCATCTTCTTCTTTTTATTATTATTCCTATGCTCCCCCTGGATATCTTCTTTTTGGCGTTATGCTCACATTTGTAAACTGTTATTTTGTTGATTTACTAATAAAGTTTAAAAAAAAAAAAAAAAAAATGCTAAATAGATTTTATCTCGTAAATGATCCCACTAATAATGCATTGATTGTTACCAAACTTCTGCCGTAGTACACATAGGCTCTTAGCTCACAAAACGAGGCATTAGAAAGTTTGTAAGTTTACCGGGAGTTTATTTACCGCTGCTAATGCTCCTATTGCTAACACAGGCTAATGCTAACGCTGCGTCAACGTCACTTCCGGTAACTCCCGGAATATGACTAATTGCATTGCTTGCACACCAAAGGAGATGTTATGTTATCTGACATGTTATCTGTCATCTGTATTCATAGTGTTGTTGTATGTGTGTTATATAATCCTTTGTACTGTGTGTCTTGATTTCTTTTTGTTTGTATGGACCTTGAGTCTGAAGCTATAGCTTCTTGAATCTTGACACATTCCGCTTGCCGTAGTTCAAGAAGTTGCAGCGCACATTTGAAAACGTGAGGGGCTAGAGAGCAAATTCATTCAACTTTGCAAAATAAAATTGCACCACTAGATGGGGGAAGAAATTACATAGTGTCCCTTTAAAAGCTGAAAAATTACTCCAAAATAAGAGGAAACTTTGTGTTTTTTATTCAGTTGCTGCAAACTATTAGACAGAAAGCAATTTCTGATCACAGGTCCATTTAATGGCATTTACCTTATTGGGTTATAAAGGGTCAGCTAGTTTGTTCACGGTGGCTGACTTGACCTCAATCTGATCCAGTAGACTGCCATCTTTATTGTGCGGTTTACCATCCTAAGAAGCTAATAGCGGGCAAAGCCAGAAACCAATCCGGTGATTTACACACTTTCTCACACTGGCCTCTCAGTTACTAGCACTGGTCTATCACTGGCCTGATCAGCAGCTGGTTATATCTAGAATACAGCATCCACAGACTTCTCAGTAGTTTCACTAAGCCTCCCTTACCCTCTGCAGCACCAACAACAGCATCATGAATGAGACTTTGCTGGGACAGCATGCTTAAAAAGAACAGATTAGTGAGACAACTACAATCAACTGCAACAAAATGGACAAAATGGTGAAGCAGCATTAATTACTGTCCGGGGAATTTCTTTGTGGAATTTGTCTGCTCTCTCTGTGATGGACTGGTGACCCGTCAAACACATACCCTGACTCCTGCAGTGTGTCAACTGGGATAAACTCCAGTCACAGCTCCCCTCTTACAGGATACAACAGATATCACATCTGGAGCTTTTATGCCAGAGCACACAGTTGCAGAAAATAACTGGTGAGACAGATGCCACTGATTTAATTATGTTCAGAGTATAGAAATATTTTGATTGTGTTTGACTTATCATGAATAAGTTAATGCCAAAAGCACTGATGCCAACAATGCTTGTTCAGATTTTTACGTCATAACACGACATGTTGCATACTGATGTACAAAAAGAACATTGGTGTGTCCCTGCTTCAAGATTTCTAATCAAAACTGTGTATTAAGAGTTTGATACATCCCACCACTGGCACTTTTAGACCTGCTATCAATCTGTATCTTAAGCTTTTAAACTAAATCAGTTTTTTTCATGTTATCTGTGTAACAATTCTTTTTCAGTTTTGTCATTGGTCAGATCAGGATGTGCGGAGCAGAACAGGAACAAGTGGGACATTTGAGAGGTGGGAAGGGACTATTCAAGTGGCTGCAGATGATGTGAAGCATCAATCCTTTATATGCTTTGAGGCCACTTCAAATCAATTTCACCCCAGCCGCTTCCGGGCTAATCATGTGGCAGAGGGCAAGCAATGTGCCAGGTCTGTCTTAATGGAAAAAAAGACAGACAGACAGACACTGAGGCAAAAAGACACTGTCACAAAGAAAGATAAACAGATAGACAGACAAACATCACAAACCTGCACAGGCCAGATATGGAAGAGGCTGATCTGAAATGACGGGCAGTCATCCATTCCTGTCTTAAAATTATTTGCAATGTGCTTTGATATACAAATTTATTCCACCACTGTACACTGGTGCATTCTGAATATTGGAAAGCTTCTATTTCAAGGCCAAGGCAGAAGAATCTGTAAACACATCAGGTGAATTTTGAAAAATATCTGTCACATTATACTGATCAATTGTATTAGCATAGAAAATAATAACAATAAACAAAAAAATAAGATAAAAAAAAACAAAACATTTGCCTTGGGGAATACATAAACAACCGAAAGGCTTGTTCTAAATGCAAAGCATTTACACACAGAGATGGAATGGTTCATTATGTACAATCCCAACAGCGCTTAGCTCATAAGTGGTGCATGCATATGCAGAGGTGACTCACAAGGCTGGACACTATGAATGCTGTGCTGTTGAGTTAGTGGTGCATATGTACACTGAGCACGGTGGCTTTGTTTATTCTATTGACTTATTTGTTCTGTCCATTGACTGTGTTCCCCATAGCCAAGCCTTGCTTTTCTCCCTTAAATCACCACCTCCTAATTATCTGTCACATTTTCTCCTATCCCGTGCCAAAGACACACAATGGCCAATAATGACCCTTAGACAGCATCTATCAGGCGCTCTGCCATTGATTCCCCTTTTCCTCATTTTCTCGCTGTTTCCTCCGCTGCTTGTTGGTCTACATCCTTCTTTCTTCTTTAGCCATTCCCCTCTGCTTATTTTTTTTCTCTGTCACTCTGTGTCTAGCTCCAGGACGCAGCAGATTTCATGCTAAATTATTGAAGCATAAATGCATTGTCCAAAAGTCTTATTTTACGGAAAAACAGATTTCTTTCTCTTGTATATGATTTATAAAAGTGTATCAACATTTTCCGAGAATAGTCAAGAATTCTCCATGAATTACATGTTAAGGCTGTATTTGGCAGCATAAGTTTGAGACAGAAGTTGCCACATTTAAATCTGGAAAAGTGCCTCAAGTGGGAGCTGTTTAAATGCTGTCACTGGGTGACTGAACAGGCAGCGGGGAGTCAAAGTGGATGACGGGCCAATGTTTGGCCAGAATGGACTCTTATATGACAGTAATGTAGTTTGAGTGTTAGCTGCCCGAGGGCTGGAGAGAAACTCGTTCCCCTCCCACAGTTTCAGCTGGCATCTGTCCCCTTTATACGCCTCACCCACAGTCACCACTCCTCACTCCCCGCTCACTCTCCACCACCCCCCCAAAACTTCACCCTGCCGAGAGCGCAGGAACTCAGGTCATTATGGCAAACCGTCAAGGCTAACTGTCACACGGCCCATAATGTTGGCGTCACTGCACTCGTGTCCTGACGAGCCAGACTTGGTTTTGGTACAAACATAGCATCCATCTTCTCACTGACAAATCTGACACACTGAGCATCAGTCTGTGAGAAGTCAACTTATTTACCTCGTGAATGGGTATAGTGAAAGGCAAGAAGTGCCGAGACAATGTTCATGTTTTCTCAAAAGAAAACTACATTACAAAAGCCTTTTTTTTTCAAAGTGACCTTTGCTGTTTGTATTGGCATTCACATAAAGTTGCCTTCTAGAACATAAAGCACATGCCAAATCCTTTTTTTTTCTTACTTTACTTGCATTCTACAATAAGTGGGGGAAATTAGCTTCAGGTCACAAACAGGCAGACAGACGTTTTTGTTGTGGGTTCCCTATCCATTCAAGAACACAGGTGCAGTTTGTTACCTATAATCAGAAAAACATAACGGTAAGTGACAAGGCTTATCACTTTTTAAGTTATTGAAGAAATTTGATCTAGGCTGGGTTTACAGCATTAAACAAATTACTAGTAGTGTTAACTTTCAGTATTCAGCTATATTATCTTCAGGTTACTGCTTACCTTTTGTTCAAAATCAAGGACAGAACAAAGATTAATCGAACCCTAATAAATAATGATAAAAAAAAATAGGTAAAACACTATGCACTCTACTTCCTTCAATTTATGGAAAAGACAAAAGATTAAATCAGATAAAATATTCAGCAAACTTGCCAGTGTGTGAAATCCCAATATGCTTACTACTGGTTGAGCTTCCAGTCAGTCTAGATGTGTTATACACGCCAACACTTTTCACATTAGTAAGTTCGGTTTCAGGACCTGCATTTGACTTCAGGTGAAATACAGACTGTGAAATCCCAGCAACAGAAGCCACAGCACATTGAAAAATAGGATTATTACCCTTTCCGTCAGCACAAAAAGACAAAGAGCTGGTTTGTGGTTGAACAAAGATATTCATCTGTGTTGATTTTACTCCATGCAGAGTTTTTCGGAGGATTTTGGGTACTGAATCACTGCAGTAGGATTTGTGTGCCATTCATCTTACACCCAACAGCACATAGCACTCAAGAGGTGAAGCTACATGTAGGTCAAATGCTGATTGGTTAAAGGTTAGAGTGAGCCAAGTGGGGCTAACAAAAACAGATTGCATCAGAAAGTGGACGAGAAGTGTCCAAAACAATGAAGAACAAAGACGCACCGGTGAACAGCAAAGACAAAAGCTTCACTTCCAAATGTTCATTTTTAACACTTAATTTCACTACATCAAAAAGCAGATATTTGTCTTTAGTCTTCTCCACAGCAGAGAAAACCTAAGGGGTGAATAATAGCACCAAGAGTACACAACTTAGACCGTTCCACATATTTCGGAGAACAACCCCAAGCAGCAGCAAAATGTCACACTAAAATAACACTTAAACCTGCGCTTGCAAAGCATCAATGGAAAGAGGCCGCTGTATGTTGCTCATGTTCTGTAGTGAGTAGACAAGTCTCTCTGCTGCCCTTTGTTGTCTGTGTCCTTTCCTGTCAGCAGTTATTGCAATCATATCAAGCACAAACCACAAACCAAAGACTTAGGCATGTTGTGTAATTCCTTTAAAAGTTCTCCTCCTCAAGAGTTATACTGTAAAAGCAAAACTCAACAAAGGTCTCTAGTGAAAACGGCATGAAAAATCATTTCAGGGCCCAAATTTTCTCCTAACAGTATTTTTAAATGTCATATCGGGGTTTGTGCTCATGCAAAATATATTTTTTTTAATTCATCATATGTAACTTACTAATATTCATTCTAAACATGATTGCTTCCAAAGTCTGCTGCAATAGGTGATTCGTTACTCATATTTGGAGTGTCAGAGACCCCTACTATTAAACGCCAAATGTTTACTGGAAAAGATTATTTTCCAGTAAACAGGCATCTTTCAGGCCTTAAACCATGAGCTTAGAAAAATATGAAGTTCCACAAGGCTACATTCTTGACCATCTTCTATTCGACATCAAAAGAACGAATAAAAACTGAAAACCAGGCCAGAAATCACTGCAAGGTTTTAAGGTCACATTAAAACAAACACCTAATCTTGGCAATACTATTATTTGTCTATTTTTGCAGGCCTCTTTTGTAAGTGTGGGGAAACAACTCAAAGCTGACAAGCAACATATATATATATTTTTTATCCACAGCACATTTGGAACAAACTCAGACGTTTCTGCCAATTCTCAGTTATTTCAGGTCAGGATTTGACACTTCTCTGTTTTTTTGCTGTCTTTAATTAAAATAAATTGTGATCATTTATTTATCTCGCAATGCACTTTATTTCACTGCCATTTTTACTCCCTTATCCAATAAGTCTCATCCTATTGTAACTGTATTTTAGCTTTTATGCCACAATTTTTGAAACCTTGTTAAATTTTAAAGAATACCTTAGGTTTCTTTCATATCTTGTGTGTGTTAATTAATGTCTTATACTCATGTTTATTAATGTATTTGTATTGGCTTTGTTGTTGAAAGATATTATACAATCTTTACTTGGACCTGGAAAACTTAAATGGCATTATCAACATCAAAACACCACAACTTGAAATGGCTGATTGAACTAAAAAGAAGGGGTTGAAATGAGGAGGTAAAACTAACAGAATATCATTGAAAACTCCATAGGTGAGTCACTGGTCCTTTTTAATCCACTCAAATTTGGCAACAACTTTCCACTTCCATTCAAATCTCATCTCGGTGCAGAACCCTCCCTCCCACGCGATCTGTTTGGGCAAATTTGAATCACTGTCGGCTGTTGATCAAAAAAAACAAAAAATACTGGGGGGAAATAATGCCTGACAGCCTGAAACAGGAAGAAAAGTGTTGTTTTATTACTGGAGGGGTAATAACGGCGCAGATAGCGTCTATCAGCAGGGCGCCGAGGAGAGGCAGAAGATAAACTGTGGAGCACCTGAGCACAGACGATGCTTGACACTTCAGAGGGAAAAGAGGCAAGGACCGCTGACAGAGTTAGTGACGTGCCCCCATCACAGCGGCAGCAGATGCACCGAGGGGGAGACCAGAAAATATCAAACACACGCATGCTAAACTGAACAAAAGCCATTAGTGTGTGTGCGCATGTGTGTGGTGTGCACATGTTTTTAAGGACTGATACAACGCCTGCAGCGCTGAAACACTGTTCTTACAAATGTAAAATGCTTTTGACATTAATAGAGTGTTTTCTGAATTTTACAGAGAAAGTGTGACTGGGGTTGGTAATGTACAGAATGTGCACTGTTCTCTCTGTGTGTGAAAGTGTGTGTGTGTGTGTGTGTGTGTGTGTGTGTATGTGTGTGTGCTCCTAGCTCCCCTGGGCCCTCTCTCTGGGTGAGTCAGTCTAGTTGCTGTAATCACTCTGCTCACTACCCCCCACTCCAAACTTGATTTGGCCAGATTGTTTAGTTTTTTTTTGTTTCCTTGTACCTGCCTCTCCCCGATCTTCCTTTTCTCTCCTTCCATCTTAAATTTCTACCATCCATCTTCTTTCCCCAACTTCTTTGTCTCTATCTCTTTCTAAAACACAACTCTATCTGAATCCCTCCTGCTGACTTTTTCTCCCCTTCCACCTTCTTTTTCGCCTCCGTTCTTCCTTCCTCTTTGGGGTAATGGCAGCTGATTGATGGAGTTTGTTTTGCTTTAATTACACTGCAGGTGAGTGGCCAGGGCTGTTCATGCCAGTGAAGCAGAAAACTAAACTTGGTTAGATCAGAAATTGGATTTCCCCAAGTGAAAACACTGTATAGGGGAAAGGTCTTCAGACTACTGTATTTTATATCACAGTTGAATTGCTTCTTGTTACTCCTTTACTCTCTTTCTGTTCCTCTTACAAGCTCATTCAACATGTAGTGTAAATTATGAAGGTTTTTTTCACCATTTCACTTCAGATCCCTTTTTCAGCCCAGTGTGAGCTATCAAAATATTTGGAGCTCTTTTGAATGATGATAAACTTAAATGAATAGCTGTAGCTTTCATTGCTGGAGGTGAAAATATATATATATATATAAGTCACATAACCTCTCTTTAATTATTCTGTTTTTTTTCTTCTGCTCACTGCTTTAGATTTTTCATCTGATTTATATTAAAACGCTTATAAAGCATATTGTGTGACATATAACTGTCTTAATAGTTATTTTAAAAAGATGACTGTAGTTTGACTTGGAGTAGTCAGTTCAGGATAAGAGTAGGAAACCCCAATTTAGGATTACTAGCCGTGGACAGTGACAAAAAATATGCGATTATGAACACAAGCGGCTGAAACGAGCTCCCTCTAAAGGGGGGCCGGTCCTACCCCCAGGGACAGGATGAGGGCCTCTGTGATCCTGGAGGGGAGTCAGAATAGATTCACTGCTCCTTGGCATCAAAAAGAGCTAGTCGTGGTGGGTCAGACGTCTGGTCGGAATGCCTTCTGGACTATTCCCGGGGGGGTGTTTGCATGTCTTACCAGGAGGAGCCCTCGGGGTAGACCCATGACTCACTGAATAGATTATCTCCCTCGGCTGTCTCTGTAATGCTTTGGTGTCCGTCCAGAAGAGCTAGAGGAGGTGGTGGCAGTGGGGGTGCAAAGACTGGGAGTCTCTGGTCAGACTGTTGCTCCTGCAACCTTGTCCGAGACAAGTGGTAGAACTAGATGGATGGATGGATGGATGGCAGTGAAACTGGTCTTTTGAGCAATTTTATTTCTGACCCTTTGACTTGTTATTTAAAATTGTCACCACATTTAATGTGAAAACTGACACTGTATCATCATATGAATGATAAAAAATATGGAAAGCATGACAGATATAGCTTTGGAACAACATATTATATAATTGCATTATTCACAAGTGGCATTATTTCAATTCAAATCAACTTGTTTGCTTTAGCAAGTGTTTGAGTAACCTTAATAATTATTACATATTCCCTGACCCTAATAACAAACAATGACCCCTAATGATACTACTGACAGCTCCGCTGCAACTGTTGGAACCCTAGATTCTGGAGCTATAAATTCACATCATCTATAAATATGTAGCGATATTGGGCATTTATATATGTATCAAATATAAGGATTTATAAGACATTCTCACTGTCTCAATAAACCTTAAACCTCGAATGTAGGGCACCACCTTCGAATAAAGGAAAAACACAAAATCTTACAATCCTGGTATGTTAAATTAATGTTTCAATTAATAATCAATTAATAATCAGTCTCATATCTCGCTACTTTCGTGAATTCTCGTTTGGTTGGACAAACATACGTAAAGAAAGCATACGACACAATCTGTGATTATAACATAGATACATGAACTATTTATTAAAATGATATGACCAAAGACATGAACCTTAAACAAACAGGAAATGCATTGAATATGGGTGATTATATACGACACTTAGTGAATGGAAAATAAAAATATGGGAATGGAGGGATACAGGATTTATTCAAATAGTTTAGGTTGGTTTACTATTTGAAGCTAAAGACTGACATCTTGGGTTCATTTATCATTCTAATAGTGAAAGTCTCGAGACATCCATCTAACCCACTTTAAGGTGAAAAACGGGTCGATCTTACTTTACTGAAGTCCTGTTCAGTCAGCTCGGAACACAGCAGGTAGTAGCCACACAGTCCGAGTGGATTTCTCTCGGTTCCGCTCTCAGAGCCTGGTTGTGGCTGATTTCAGCGGACTCTCTTGGACTTCTCAGCAGTTGACTGGTTGCTTCTTTTCACTGGGAAACGGGAACGCTGGTGTCGAGGACCTAACTGTACAGAATGATAAAATCCACCGAGTGTCAGAGTTGGTCGGTTGCTGATTTCTCTGATGAAGTGAAATTACGTTCACAGAAGATTAATAAAAGGTTGCTTGGAGTTGGCTTTCTTGGTAGGAAAAACTGTGATGGCATGCAACAGCGGAGGTCAAAACGTGCGACGTAAAAAGGACATGGATGACGATGGACGAACAAAAACACAGAAAGTGTGTATCTTCAGACTACTTCATTCTGTTTCTATCTTTGTTCGGGTCTTTCTTTCTCGTCTTTCTTTGAGTCCTTGCCATCTTCTTCCTCCCTCCTGTCGTCTTCTGCACCGCTCATCCTGTCCACCTCATCCTATTGTCTTTCCGCTCTCTCCTGAGACTCTGGAAAACTCCCAAAACTCTGGTGAGCTCTTCTCTTCTTCTTCTCTTCTCAAATCATCTCTAAATCTTCTAAAATCTGTTCTAATCTGATTTTGGGTTCGCGGGGTCCGTGGTTTGACTCGCGGAGGCGGGGCATGACGTAGGCTTACACTACTCTTTCAGCCAATGATATGCCTGAAACTGTGGTGACGTCTGCCTGGGTGTCTGTGTAATGAGATCTGTTTTCAACATTTATATGGGGATTCCTGGATAAAACAAAGAAACTCTATTTCTCCATTACTCCCATCTCATAGAACATTTGTCTCGATGATTCTGAAAACACCACGACTTGTTTAAGATATGCAGATTAAAAATATAACATACCTCTGATATAAAGACATCAAATAACACAACATGATACAGACGATTATGAGTCTCAAAATTCAGATGAATATCTGTAAAGTCGTGACATATGAATAGCGAACCACACAATGTTAATTTTCTGTGTTAACAATGGAGATACCAAACAATAACAAATAGATACCGACGGGACATCGTTAGAAGTTGTATTGTTGCATTTATCTTGTCCATTTTACTGACTCCGTCTGGATTTAACTATTCAACACTACAGACCACAAGGGGGCAATGTGGTTCCATAGGCGGGTTGGTCATTTTTCAACAAGATCAGTTCTCCGTCAATATTTAAGCCAGAATCGTACAAATTGTCTCTACATGCGTCTTGTGATTTCGCTGGAACCTGAAAGAACTTGTAAAAAGTTATCAAACACATTTAATACAGTTTTAAGATTTGGCTAAAAGTGGGTCTTAGTAAAGTCTTTTCAGTTCTTGTTTAGCCATCTGTCCCTTATCTGGGGAAATGGGGGTAGAGTGTCAACTTTGATTTATTGGTCCAGATAAGATAGGTAAGTCTCCCACTTCTCCAAAAGAAGGGTTCTTTGTTCAATTGAGCTTATTCCAATTTATGGCAAGTGTCTGTTGCTAATTCCACTCCCATAAGCTTTCAAAGGGCCGAAGGTCGTTATAAATTAGGCAGTTTTCTGTCTCTCTCTCCTTTGTGGAAAAATTTGAAGATCTGTTTTTTATCCAGATACATCCCCCACAGGAATGCTGGTATCTTCAGAGGCTGAAGGCCTCTTAATCCAACACTGGAACTGCTACAAATAGTACAGCCCTTGATAAAAACGCTTTCTTTTAATAAAACACTCAAACATGGAACATGGCGCCGGTGCGTACCTAGCCGCCTGCTGCTCCTACAGTGGCTTGTGTTTTTGGTGTTCATAACCCTTGGCATTACACAGATCAGGTCTCTGCTGGTGTATGATCGCCAATTTCTTTTAGATCTTCGACATAATGTCAAAACTTTGGGTGCATTTGAGCATGGTGGACAGAAAACTGTGCCCCCGCAATTGGCGGGGATCCTGACTCACCTGTACCAGGCCTTGGCCCTACCCCCTCGGTGGAAGCGTCTCCGTCGCCGTGGCGGTCGGCTGGTGAAGCTTAAAGCCTGATTTATGGTCGTCTACAGAGAGCGACGGAGAGCCCTCTCCATCGACGGAGACGCTCTCTGTCGCTTGCGTGTGTCGGCTAAAATTCCTATCTATCCGTCGAGGCGACGGAGAATCGCGGAGACCGCAAGGGTTGTGATTGGTCGGCTAACAACATCATTTCCGGAATCACTTTTCCGGTTTAGCTCCTTCCTCTCAGAACAACAACACCGCCATTTTTGAAAGAGTTTACTGTGTGCCGGTCAACATTTGGTCAAAATTATTTGCATTTCAATATCAATAAGCTCCAACTCCAACAAAAGTCTTCCTCTCTCGGTCGCCATCGTTCACTGTGAGGAGTGAAATGAAGCCAGAAGGTAAACAATCAATCAACGACTTTCACGATAGACGTCGCGAGATTAGATCGTAGACCGCAGCCCCCGACGCCCGCCAGGATCGGCCTGGTGATCATGGTGAACGCCAGATCACTGGCAAACAAAACGTTTATCCTGAGGGATTTCTTCAACTCTCATGGCCTGGATAGAGATAGGGACAGAGACTTGGGTCGGTGCCAATGAGTGCAGCCCAACTTTCACCGACTGGCTGTTCTTATTTCAACTCCCCGCGGATGTTGGGCCATGGAGGAGGAACGGCGACTGTTTATAAAAATGTTTTTAAATGTAAGCAGCGCGCCGTCTCATCTTCCTTTTCCAGTTTCGAGGCAAATTTACTTGAGGTGGATCGCTCCAATCTGGTGCTGTGTGCCGTCATCTACCGACCCCTCAAATACAATAAGGACTTTTTAAATGACTTCTCTGATCTGCTGGCTGAAATTATGCCCAAGTATGATCGTGTCCTCATTGTGGGGGATTTTAACATTCATGTGTGTTGTCCTGACAAGCCGTTGGTGAAGGACTTTTTAAGCCTCATTGACTCTTTTAATTTGCTGCAGAATGTGTCTGGTCCCACACACAAACATAGACACATATTAGACCTTGTCCTCTCTCATGGTTTGTCTGTGTCCAACCTGGAAATCTGTGACAATGTGTTTTCTGATCATTTGCCTGTGCTGTATCAAGCTTCCTTTTCTCGCGCTGCTTTTAACCAGCTCTGTGTCCCCTCTGGCTCAATATCTACAAACATGGAGGAGCTCAGTTATTGGTTTCACTCCTCCTGCCGAACCATACTGGACTCTGTGGCGCCATTAAAAACTGTGAAGCCCAAAGCTAAACCTGAGCCATGGCTTAATGCGAGAACTCGCGCAGCTAGACAGGAGTGCCGAAAAGCTGAACGCAGATGGAAGAAGGACAAGCTGCAGGTTTCCCACCAAATCCTAAAAGACTGTTGGCGCTGCTACCAGAGCACTGTTAAAGATGCCAGAAGAGAATATCTGTCCAACCTTATCGACTCTAATTGTCACAACCGTGTGTTATTTAAAACAATTGAATCTGTTCTTAAATCCCTGCTTAAGAAACCCAGTCTTGATCCTGGTGTGCTAGCCAAATTTAGACCCATCTCCAAGCTGCCTTTTATTTAAAATTTTTTGGAAAAAGTTGTTTACACTCAATTAAAATCATTCCTGGATGAGCATGATGTCCTGGAGGTCTTCCAGTCCAGCTTTAAAACACTGCATAGCACAGATTCAGCTTTCTTAAGAGTTTTTAATGACATCCTCCTGACGAATGACTCTGGAGACTATGTGACTCTTGTCCTCCTGGACTTCACAGCGGCTTTTGATACCGTGGACCACAACATTTTAGTGCCTCGGTTGCAGCACCTAGTGGGCATCTCTGGTACCACCCTTGACTGGTTCAAGTTCTACCAGGCAGACAGAACCATGTGTGTAAGCCTTGGTGGTTCTAAGTCCCGCTCTGCTCCGCTGTCATATGGGGTTCCACAGGGTTAAATTTTAGGACCCCTGCTTTTCTCACTGTATCTGCTGCCTCTGGGTTCCATCCTGAGAAAGCATGGTATCTCTTTTCATTGTCATGCTGATGACAACCAGATCTATAAAACCCATTTTCATTCCCTGGCTTTTAACCCAGCATAACACTCTGTTTCTGTTATTGCTTTATTGTTTTTATTGTTTTAAAATTGTTATTGTTTATTATTGTTTCTACATTGTTCTTATGTTTTATGTCTTATACTTCGTGTTGTTATTCATGTAGAGCACTTTATTTCAGCCACAGCTGTTTTTCAAGGGCTTTAAAGTTGATTTAAAGTTAATTAAGTTAATTCCCCCTTCATGTCCCTCTTGAAAACATCTGGAGTGGACAACTGATTGTTACATGTTCTGCTAGCCATCCTCCCACCCTACAAGACCTTCTGACTTTTTTGTAAACAATTTCCTGCCGTATGTACCTCAGTACTGGAACATGTCAGCACCATGGACAGAGCCAGTGGCTGGCAGTCTTCCTCATGCTGTTTTATAGGCATTTCCCTTATCTGAATTAACTTTGTGCAGCTAACCCTTACGACTGATCTTGCCTTGGGGAATGCGAGAACGCATGTACCAACCTTCTCCCATGAGATGAAAATATATAGTTGGGAGTTCATATAACATCTTCACACACTAACACCTACTTACACTCCACACCACTGGTTATAGTAAGCAATATAGTTGAATTTGGATTAGAAGAAGCAATAGTAGCTGGGGGAACAACAGGAGGAGTACTTAGGGTAAACAGACTCTTGGAAGAAGCAAAGAAGAAATCCAGGATGTATTTAAGTTGAGGGTGTGGCCCATGTGAGCCTTTTGAAACCAGGTGGCCATTTTAGATGAGTTGGCCTATAAGGCCTTGTGTTTGCTGGCATTTTTAGTGATTGGATAGGACTGTTTAGGTGAGTTTGTCTGCTGAATCTGCTAGTGTGTATTGTCATGCCTCCACCTTTGGCACCCTCTATACTTTCATTACCCCCTACCCAAAACAGGGTTTGAATCCCATCCCTGCTACGACTGGTGTGCAGTTGGGGAGAGGCTGGGGTAGCTTGTGGTTGTGGAAAAAATATGGTTATTGTGGTGTGAGGAGCAGTGATGGCTGGCATTTGGGGGGTGACTCTGGGACGCCAGTGATCATTGTCTAGTCTCCTGGAGGTGTCGTGTAGCCTGGGCGAAAGCCGACTGTTGACTCCGTCAAACAGTCTGGAAAAACCCAAGAGGAATCCGTTTCCATGGAGCGTGGGACCATACTCAGCAACTTAAATTCATTGGAGTTCCCTTAACCAATCAGTAATGTTTAGAAAGGACGTAGGTTATGCGCTGAGGTTCATGCTTACTCTCGCGAGGCTCTAGCTCGCGAATCACGCTTCCCACATCCGCTTTCATTATACCGGTACCATTTGATAAATCAAACTTTTCCCAAAGCCAGTTGGAAGGAGAGCTACGACATACTTGCCACTAACAAAATTGACGAGGCATTCCTCTTGCTCTTGTTTTAATTGTGTAATGCTCTCCAGAGTTGAGACAACTTCATGGATAGCTTCTAGCGTTCTTCCGTCGCCATGTTTATTTCCGCTGCGGTTGAACTACAATTATATGGACTACAATGGACTCCGTGCGTGAGTTCTGCGTCACCACTCGCAACTGTTTGTTGATTGGCAAAACACTGAAAGAAGTGAAGAAAGTGAGACTTTGTGGACCTTTGGAGATGAATATATGATGATTTAGTTTGTACAGTAGAGATTATTTCGGAATCCACAGGGTGTACATCAGGATAAACAGACTTATTTAATCAGTAAAGACTGACGTCTCACTCAGTCCTCACTTAACGCCTTGCCATTTCAATAGTAATTCATATAATTAATCCTTTTATCTTTTTATAATCAAATCTTCTATGTTACTTTACAGGTTTCCACTTTTTAGAAAAGACTGCATAAAATTACATTTATAGTGAGTGTTATACAGTAGTAAGTGTTATTTCAATACTTTATCTGAATGATTGTGCCAATTTAAAAACATGGGAAATTGACATTAAGGACACCGATGATGTTAAGGGACTTGATAGATTTTCAAAATATCTGTTCAATGGATTCAACAAAGTAACTTGGAAATTATGTCAGTGCTTGACTGCAGGTACTTAGACAATTCAAGACAAAAATCTAAATAACATCAAAGAAAAAAGAACATGGTGTTAAAACATTGAAAACGCAACTTTAATTGTAAATCAGAACCAGAAATTCCTATTTCTGTCTCTTTAGTGACAGTTTGATTTTAGTTCAGAAGACAAGCCTTTACTTTATTTTGTGCTCTGGGAATATCTAAGTATGACAGTGTATTAAAATTGTCTTTTTTATATTTTTGTACTTCACGTGGGATGCCATTGTAAAACAAAATCAAGGCAGTTTCTGATTCATTATTCTGAGTTTACTCTCCTTCGTGTAAAAAATAGGAAGAGGAAGAAGAAAATGAATACAGAAATGAGGATTCTATGTCTGCTTGTGGGAGAAGTGGGACATTATGCATGCAATGAGATTTGACATCTCACCAGTATTCTGATTCTTTCCACTATACTAGTCATTAAAGCTGCTCTCTGACTTCTTTCCTTTTTCACACAATCTAGTCCCTGTGCGGTGGACCTCTCTGTCTGTTTTTTTCATATCTTTATTTTATGTGCTTTCTAGCTCGTCACACTATCTTTTCCCACCAATCTCACTTTAACATCTCCCGTAATGGTCTGCATAATGAACCTTTAGGAAAATTCAAGCAACCAAAAAGGCTTTCTTATTTTGCTGTTGACATAGAATAAAATACAATAGCATCCAATACGCAGACCCTTTAGTGTTAGTGTGGTCTCTGAATGCTAAAAGAAATAAACATGTGTTTGTTCAAAAAGAGCAATCATTTTAACCTATAAAATGGAATTAATTTGTTAGAAATGTTGTTTTAAGAATACGGTTTGAACATTAAAACAGTAGAACTATATTTACCTAATGTAAGTTACAAACAATTTTAGCTGATGTGGATTGGATGTTTGCCTCAGTGATATAGAAATACACTAGAACTTATTAAAGCTGCCATTGTACAAGAAGCAGTACACCTTAGACAGGTCGCCAGTTCATCAAAGGGCCCTGAGACATTCTATGGGTCGAATAGTCTTTTCTGATAAGGACAGTTACTAACTGAATGAAATGATCCTTAAGTATCTTTCTTATCTCCTTTAGCAAAGAAAACCTTGAACCATGCTTTTTAAAAGAAAGAAGATAATTCCATCCCACAATTCCTTGTGGCCACAAGTGCTAAAACAATTATTTTCATCCAGTTGTACCGACTGTGATTTGTGTGAATAAAACTGAAGACTGGAGGGTGAATGTGGGCAGTCTGTGAAAGCAGTATCTTTCACTTTTGTGCCTTCCCCCACCCCCCCTTTTTTTTAATTACAAACGTTGATAATAAAGTAATATGTAATATTTTACAAATACAATATATATATAAGAGATAACCAGAATAATGTGATAAGACTGCATTAGACAACTTATCTAAGCCATTTTTGAAGAATAATTAGCTGCAATTTCAGTGTTGCAGAACCACATCACAGTTTAATATATTTTCTGTGTATGCGCAAGCAAGTGACTCTGCACTGGTAATAGAAGGCAGCTGCAATGAATGCAGAGAGTCTATGTCTGTGATCATCAATGCAAGCAAGCCCTTATATGGTAACCATACATGTTATTTTGAGCAGGGGTCTCACCAGCAAGTTGCAAGTAAGGCAAGGCAAGTTTATTTGTATAGCACAATTCAACAACAAGGTGATTCAAAGTGCTTTACGGAGACATTAAAACAGTAGAAATAAAAAGCATGATTTAAATTTTTTAAAAAAAGGAAAGAAATAAGAACAATAGATAAAATCAGATAAAATCAGTAGTTAAAATGTGATTAAGTTTTGAGTTTTATTCAAACGCAGCTGAAAATAGGTGTGTCTTCAACCTGGACTTAAATACACTGAGTGTTTCAGCTGATCTGAGGCTTTCTGGGAGTTTGTTCCAGACATGTGGAGCATAGAAGCTGAACGCAGCTTCTCCATATCTGGTTCTGACTCTGGGAACTAATAAAAGTAGGGAATAGAAGGAATTTAGAAGTTTTGTCAGTGTTATTCAGTTAAGAGGTCAGCTAGTAGACTAATCACAAGTAATTCTTAGCCATATTAAAACTGTGTGATTCATTCACAACCCTTCATAACGACTGGGATGATGTTTGTCTGCTGGATATGGATAAATGCACGGAATGCATACCAAAGCGTTTGAATAAAGCTTCATTCAAAGCTCTGTGTTTCCTCATATGCTGTGAAGAAAGTACCATTTTAAACAATCATCCTTTCATATAATTTAGTAATTTAGAATTTCTCCTCAAAATCTTCCCAAACCCCACAAAGGTTTACGAGTTTAGGAATTTTTTTTTAGCGAAAAACAATATGTGGTCTTTTTTCTTTTTAGAAAATGTTTTATTATCATTTTACTGAACCGAAACTTTCTTAATAATTTGTGACTTTTGGAATAGTTGCAATAAATAAACAACTCTTAAATGTTATAGATAGACTGTAAATGATTTACAATGTATGGTTGACTTGTATAACTTCACATGATTCAGATATTTTCACACTTATGTCGCTTCAGTTTGAATTTAGATTTCCCTTATTAATAACTTACCAATCTGTAACTACACACCAGTAATGCAAGATTTTAAAATTAATTGAAAAATCTTGAAGTTGTGTGGAAGTTGAATTAATATTCACTAACATTTAGTGTCCACAGGAATCTTTCCATTACAATTGGTGCTATTTTCAGCATGCTCTTGTGCTTGGATGTTATGAGTTTCTGCATGCACAGTCATCTGTTAGCATGTTTTGTGTGGACTTGCAGCATATGTACTGTCAAGTTAACGGAGTTATTGAGATTGTTTTTTTTAAGCGTGTTTAATGTATTTGTATGTGTTTTCTGAAGTTGCTGTGCATAGAGATATCTTAGCCACTGTACTATTGGACATATTAATATTGTTTTGACAAAATGAAATGCTCACCTCTGAAAACAGACTTTTATTAGTAATTTACATCATAATACAAGGGACAAAAACCAGTACTTAAGAAACAGAAAGGTTAAAAGAGTGTCAATAAAATCCGACACTAAGCCAAATTGATTTTTGAGTAAACAAAGACAAACACTGAAATAATTACTTAGATATTGTTCACAGTTTACAAGCTTCTCTTTTCAGCTTGTGTGATCATGGGGAATCCACTTTGGATTTTTGGCATAATAAATAACTTTTTCTATTTTTTTAAAAAAAAGTTCAAAACACCCAAGCAAACAGTTTGGAGATTCTCCTATGATAATTCCACAAAGAATCCAAAACGACTTGCCATCTTAACCTTAAAGGGACACTATGTAATTTCTTCCCCCATCTAGTGGTGCAATTTTATTTTGCAAAGTTGAATGAATTTGCTCTCTAGCGCCTCACGTTTTCAAATGTGCGCTGCAACTTCTTGAACTACGGCAAGCGGAATGTGTCAAGATTCAAGAAGCTATAGCTTCAGACTCAAGGTCCATACAAACAAAAAGAAATCAAGACACACAGTACAAAGGATTACATAACACACATACAACAACACTATGAATACAGATGACAGATAACATGTCAGATAACATAACATCTCCTTTGGTGTGCAAGCAATGCAATTAGTCATATTCCGGGAGTTACCGGAAGTGACGTTGACGCAGCGTTAGCATTAGCCTGTGTTAGCAATAGGAGCATTAGCAGCGGTAAATAAACTCCCGGTAAACTTACAAACTTTCTAATGCCTCGTTTTGTGAGCTAAGAGCCTATGTGTACTACGGCAGAAGTTTGGTAACAATCAATGCATTATTAGTGGGATCATTTACGAGATAAAATCTATTTAGCATTTTTTTTTTTTTTAAACTTTATTAGTAAATCAACAAAATAACAGTTTACAAATGTGAGCATAACGCCAAAAAGAAGATATCCAGGGGGAGCATAGGAATAATAATAAAAAGAAGAAGATGATGCACTTACAAAAAGAAAGCTAATGAACACAAAGACATATGTGCCAAGGAATAAAATCTATTTAGCATTAGCGGCTGTAATAAGCCATTTGGCGGAAATGACGTCACAATGACGTCATTTCTGCTTGTAGGCCTGGTGGGGAAATCGCGATTCGAAGTGCTTTATGTCCCTCTCGGCACTTCGTCATTTTTCATAGAGCGGAAGGACATGGCAGCCTCCATAGAGCTTACCTGCTCTATGTAGATACAGACAAGTTATTCTTCACTCAGGAGGATAAGTCAGATTTTTGACAGAGATCATTTTACACCAATGAGAACTAACTTATGAATGAATATGTTGATTTGAGCTAATAAATGACTTAATTTATTACATAGTGTCCCTTTAAAACAAATAATGGCAAAATGTAAATCATGGACACCCTCACTCCTACCATGGCCCCAAAAACCCAGCAACATAGTCAAGGACTGAGCATATGCTACTTTTAAAGACTGTGGTATGCAAGAAAGAAACATCTATAACCGATTACATTTTTTTTCAGTAACACACCCTTGTGCTTTGTCTGCATAATATACGAGTACAATGCACAAAATACTAAGATATTCATCTCTGAAACTCTATCTATTCTATCACGAAGATAAAACTTAAGAAACAGCAGAATTAGATACATTTTTGTGATATTTGGTGTTATAGTTTCTGTGTTATTCATAGAGAGCTTAACATATTTGTTGTATTTGTAAACTCAAGGGGCTGGTAAAATACGAGACAAAAGCCTTCTTGTGGGTTTGAAACAGCCCAGTTTTGAACTTGTTAACACCACATTTGAAAAATTTCAACGATTGAGGACCTCTGTCCACAATCAAATGTTTTTCTTGTAAAATCAATCAATTGAGGAAATATCACCTTGATTTTCTCTATTTTATTCCTAGCTACTGTATACAACACAGTACAATATATGTAAATGTAAATGTACTTTATTTATACAGCCCTTTACAGGCAATCCTTTAAATGTACCAAAGTGATTTACAGCTGGTAATAAATAAAGAAAAGAATAAGTAAAAACAAATAAAAACAATAAAAGAACAGTAAAAACAAATAAAAACAATAAAAGAACAGTGAAAGCAATAAAATACAACAAAATCGAATAAGATAAAATAAGATAAAAGGGTCATCATACTACTGGGTATTAAAAGCAATCCTAAATAAGTAGGTTTTTAGCCTAGATTTGAAGAAGCCCAGGTCAGAAATAATATATATATTAGGGCTGGGCAACGATTAAAATTTTGAATCTAATTAATCACATGATTTCCCTGATTAATCACGATTAATCGCATTTGTAAGCAAAATCCAAAAAATAATTCAAAAGTAGTGTATAGCTTTTAGCATTTAGTTTTATTTTAAATGTACTGCCATATGAATGAAAGAGCCATAACATTTGTTGTGCAAACACACTTTTAACGTCAGCATTTCTATGTAGTTTTTATGTAGAAGCCTCGCTCCACTGTCTGTTTCCTTGAATGACTTGCTGGTATCAATTGTGTGTTTTGCCTTTAAGTGATATTTTAGACTGGAACTACAACGTGATAAGACAATTCAACCTGTCGACTCCGCCGTCTGGAAGAACTTTAAAATGAAAATGGCCGAGTAAAAGTTCCGTACCCTTCTCCATGTTTGGTGGATCCGCCGATTACTTTCTTTTCCGGTTCCGCAGCAGACAGAAACAGACTTTTACAAAATAAAAGCCTGTGAGCAACAGACTTTTACAATAATATAGTAAATGATAGAACAGGGGTGGTCCGTGGCGTAGTGGGTTGAGCAGGCACCCCATGTACAAGAGGCTATAGTCCTCGCTGCAGCTGACCCCGGTTTGTGTCCCACCTCGGATGGCCCTGTGCTGCGTGTTGTTCCCCTCTCTCTGCTTCCTGTCTCTCTGAACTGTCCCATCCATTAAAGGCACAAAAGCCCCCCCCCCCCAAATTTAAAAATAAAAAATAAAACCTGCGTTGATGCGCGTTACATAATTAACGAGTTAACGCGATAATAATGAGTTAACTCGCCCAGGCCTTATACATAAATGCAGAGCTTCTATCTTTTTTTTAAAGTATTTTTTTGGGCTTTTTATGCCTTTAATGATAGGACAGTGTGAGAGAGACAGGAAGCAGGGGGCAGAGAGATGGGGAAGACACACAGCAAAGGGCAGCTCGGTGCGGGAGTCGAACCAGGGCCCGCTGCATCGAGGACTGTAGCCTCTGTAGATGGGGCGGCCGCTTAACCCACTACGCCACCGACTGCCCCAGAGCTTCTAGCTTTTAAAGAACTTTTCTTCATTAACCAGCAAATTATCCTTTTTAAATTAAAGATTAAATTTAGTAGAGTAGCTGAGCACAATCAGTGCTTAATATAATTCCTTCTTAATTAAGAAAAATCTTGAAGTTGTGTAGAAGTTGACTTTATATTCATTAACATTTAGTGTCCACTGAAACCTTTCCATGACAATTGGTTTTCCGCATGCACAGTCATCTGTTGGTATGTTTTGTTGAATGTATTTGTGTTTAAGCAAAGACAAACACTGAAAGGGCTAATTTTCCTTTTTAAATTAAAATTTGAATTTTGTAACAGAGTAGCTGAGGACAATTTACCAAAAGTGCTTAATATACTTCCTTCTTAGTTCTTCTCGGTTCCATAGATATTCAATCAAATTAAACACTATATTTTTGTTTTAATGGCAAAGGGAGCTGTATTTTTTTTTGTGCCATCCAGAACATTTTTTCAAAAAAGTTAATCAACGGGATGTCTGTTCGTGTGTCCCAGGAGTCTGTAAATTAGCCGTCAACTCTCAGCAGTAGCTGCCCGTTCTTGCGTTGACAGCTTGCTAGCGTAGTTAGCATGCTTTGTAGCAAAGTGACGGCTGATATTGTACTCTTTGAATACTGCGACCGTTACTTGGCATATCAGACAAACAGCCGTTGATCGGACTTCAGTGAAAAAGTATTTTGTTGCCCACTCCTTATTAAACACTCGGCACTCACTGTCCACTTTTCTTTTCTTCAGACCACTCATTTTTATGGAAGGGTTCAAGGGGAAAAGCGTTTGACCAAGAGGGTAAATACACTCAAAAAAGGCCAGTGCATCTACTGGGGGAATTCAGGTATTGCAGGGAAAATGCCAAATAAATAAGGTTTAATAATATTATTTAATATAATAATATCAGGTTCGGCGGGACGGATTAAAAAGCCCAGCGGGCCGTAGTTTGCCCATGCCTGCTCTAGCACAAAATAGTAAAAAATTGCATCTATGGACACGAATTCCACATTTTGGCTTGGGACTGGGTTGAGTTAACTGCCAGCCTTCTATTGTTATTCTGCACTTTAGGGATTGGGCAAATAATAAACCACAGCCAACGCGCTAGTATTTTGCTGGTTTTGAAACATCTTCTAAAACAACAAAATAGAACACATGCAAACTTTTAGGCTTTTGAGACTCCGTTTTGCTGACTTTTCACACCAGTAGCCTTTCCAGATTTGAACTTCCAAGACACGACACTGCTTACCCTCAGTTTCAGCAAGACCTCACCTGTAGGTATGTTTGCTTCCATGTAGTAGTGTCACAATCCAAGGTTAAAACGCGTGAGATGGTGACATATTGGTTGACTGTTGTTTTGTATAGGGCAGCATAAACAGCACATGCCAGCAACCCCTGACCCATGTGTCATAAAATATGTGACTCATAACAATGTGTACTTTACCACCATAATCATGCATTTGATGTAGACCAAACCACTGACATTAATTCTAACCATGTACTTTTAACTCACAATCATAACCACTCCTGGGTGAGAACAAAGTAGAAAAGTCAAAGTACTTCATAAAACGAGCAGCATGAGTTCCAAACTAGTGATCCCATGCATGAAAGTTGGCAGAGCAACAATTGCAGCCCCCTCCTCACACATTGTAGTTAAATGTCATCACAAAGCAAGAATGTGGTTTTATGATAAACATATCACGTAAAGCAAGCCTTGTCTCCATATCGATAAAGGAGCCATTTGTTTCAAAACTGCAATGTTTTTTTTGTCTGAGTACCAATATACCTAGCTTTAGACCTGGCTGACATGCACAAAACACTAAATGCATAAGTGATGACAACATGACTTGGCGTGCTATAAGATCCAGCTACCTCCTTAACTCTGTATTTAATAAGTGATTGGAATCAATCGTCCATAAAGATTATATCATTTCTTTTATTACATTTTTCAAACAAAATTTCCAGTAAAAGTGCAATCAAAAGTTGATGCAAAATCATAAAAGATACAACTGATCATTTTTTCTGCACTCATGAACAACCCCAGATGATTCTGTGCAGTTTAGAATACATATGCCTCAAAGGCAAACAATGTTTCCTGTTGCTTTTCTTTTGCACATATAAAATCAGAACATTGTTATTGATGCTCAGAGGCTAAAAGCAGATTGTGAGTAGTCAAACTTCAGCAGTTCTCCTGTTCCCACTGATTCTCCCCTTCTGATTGCTGTCATCAGCACTGAATGATCATTGACTTCTCCCTTGCTGGACTCGCACGTCAGCCATATCTGAATATATTCAGAACTTTCTATTAAAGGGACACTCCACCCATTTGCATTAGGCTTTGCATTGTTAGAAACCCAGTCATACTTTTGAATGGTCATGCAACACTCTCTCACATCCCCCTGAGACGGGAGTAATCCGTATTCACCTCTTTACACTTCCTCCTACAATGACGCAAAAATCGTCATTTTGCGTCATTGTAGGAGGAAGTGGAAGAGGGGTGGATTTCTGTAGAAACTACAAGCGCTAGTTCCCACCCTTCAACACCGCCCATAGGGGGGTTGGACCTAATGCGCTAACAGACCTATCACAGATCAGTGCCAGTGCTTTTGAGAGCTGCAGCTAACATGGTCGAAGGTACCGAATACTCAGACAGATGCAATACGGAGGACTGGGATTTAGAAGAAGATATGGCTCGAGCTGGGGCGAATTGGTGGTGCCTGTGCTCTAACTGTGCGCCAATGGACACAGAACAAGAGTCTGTCTGCTGCCAAGAATTCCAGCGGTGCCAATTTCTTCTGGACGAAATCGGAGGATGACACGGACGTGTGTGTTGTTGATCACCCGAGTTTCGCACCCCATATGGATAGTGGCGTCCTGGAGACTTACTTTAGAATACCTAAAGTCAACTGGAAACGACAGCCAAAGCCTACAGGGCCAAATGGACGTCTTTCTGTACAGTAAGTTTGTTTTCTTTGTTACTATGTCAAGGAGTACTCTTGCTAACACGCTAACGTGGCATGTTCATTGCACAAATAGCTTGCAGTTATGCAAGCTACTGTGGCACGCTAGGCTCAAATGCCATCACTCACTTTGTGATCAATGTTTTGTCTAGACAATTTCGTCTAACAGCCTACCGGCACTTTCTTGAGTGGGTCCTGCAAGGAGCAGAGGGCGTCGTGTCGTGTTACCTGCTTGTGTCGTGCAGGCTATCCGCCAGAACTACCCAGCTCCAGACGGCCAGTACTGCGGGCACCAAGAAGTGGAGGACGCTCAGGAGATAGTTTCCTTGTTTTACATTCATTCAACAGTTGTATTGTTTGTGTAGTTATTTAATTAAATGGTTAAATGTACGTTGTTGTGGTTCTTAGTAGCCTAATGTTGCTCCAAGTGTATTCGAGTTATTTAACGACCAACATTTAAGAACTGGAACAATATAGCTACTGTTACCTCAGATGACAAAACGACAGAATTGTGATCATAGCCTACCTATAATTACTATAAATTATGAAGCATTACAAGTATACATTGCATTATAAGTTTGTTGCAAATCAGTTACCTCCTTCCAAGTTTCTGATGCTATTCTAAACTTTGTTGAAGGGAGACAGGAGAGAAGGAGTGACATTTTGTTTTTTAATTCACAAAATAAGAATTGTCATGAACATAAAGACACACAAACAACAGTATCCACACGATTAAAAAAAAGGTATTGACCCTGTGATTGAGGATACAGTAAAGTGCTCGATGGAAGTGCAAACAGGTAAGGCAGTGCAAGGATAAGGTAAAGACCATATAAGACAAAGACATTTAGGACATATAAGACATGGTAATTTTACAAAATGTATCACGAGGAATGGGTTAAGGTACAGCTGACGTCTGGCGCTGTCTGGGATTCAATGTTTTCTGATGATGAGGACAACTCTGCAGCAGACGTCGACGTCGTTTTAGTCTGAAATGTCATACGTTCAATAACGTTAAAAACATTTGAATAACGTCAGACTAACACAGTAAAACATGGTGGATTTACATCGCTAATAACGAACTTATTTAGATCTACATAGCAAAGTGTCTAACGTTACATTGCTAACTTTGCTGACGAGTGGAGTTAGCGAGGCAGACACACTAGAACAGCAAGCGACCAAAACATACAAGATATTTACTTTGTAAACAGCCAAATCATATGAGATGTGCTGCTTTACAGCAGACGACTATATCAGTGTGTGTTCTCAGTAGCCGCTAGAGTCGAGTTAGAAAAAAAGCCTTACCTCCAGGCAAATGCGTTTAGCATTGCTAGCAGTTCCAAAAGTTCCTGGCTTTTTGCACAAGTCCAACTCTTTGGGTAATCTATGAAAACTTACTCCGTGTATTTTCCTTGTGCTGGCTGAACATCCCGGTACCATGCAAGTGCACACCATTTCGATACACAAACGAGGAGTAATTCACGAATGATTTCGCAAACTCTTCACTAGAAATTGTGTGACATGATTTCCAGGTAGCGTAGTCGGTGCTACTCTCGGGGGAGTGGCCTGAGGATCTTGAGCATTGCAATGCACTATGGGGATTGTTGTCTTTAATCCAAAAGCACAAAAAAGTCATTTTCTGCCTTTTCTCGATCAAGAAGGCACCAAGTTAGAAATTTATGCTACTATTCTACCACATATATGGCCCACTTTCAATACATATTCATGTCTCCACTGGTGGAATGTTCCTTTAAGTTTAGGAAGGCTACCGTGTCCCACCTCCATATTAACAACCCCGTGGACGCATTCATTATTCTGTGCTGGGATCTGATGATTGTGGACATGTTCGGGCATAGTATCTCACTGGCTCCACCCCTGCTGTTTACACCTTTCCAACTTGATTAGAAATTATGTGAAAGAGAACAACTTGTACAAGTGATTTCACACCACCCTGGTTTGTGTGGCAGCAATCGCCTACTCTATATTGTACTTAAAAATGAATTGTCATTGGCGACCCAATTTTATGCAAAAAAACAGTACCATCCTCACATCATATCACTCATTCCCTCACCATTTACTGGAATATATAGACAATTTGATCAATGCAACTGAGGAGTCCATAGTTAGAATTAATGAGCACTGCTTGGCTCATACAAATTGTCTGCTGTGCTTGTAAGTCCTCCTGTTTCAATCTCTAATTTGTTATTGCTCCAAACATCTCTCTCCCTGGCGCCATTTGAAGCGCCTTGATGTGAGCCATTGCCATTTGCCTGATAAATCCCCCGCAAGAATGTCTTGGGCACACTGTGGAAATGTAATTCTTAGGATGGTTTTAGCCTAAATTGTGTAACAGTAATATGATTCTCAGCTCTTCATCACTGTTTTTGATTATTCATGAAACTCAGTCTGTAATAATGCAAAATATGTGTATAAAGATCAAATGTGTAGTGAAACGCTAAATTGGCATGGTGTTAGGTGCACAATTAAACGTGCAGTATTAAGGCACGGATGGGGTTTGTCCAAGGATTATTTTTACATGATCTTTTTATATTCTTTTTGAGAGGAACACAGAGTACTATCAATCACAGTTTTCCAATAAAACCATTATGTTTTTGTTGAAATATACAAAAAAAAAATATTTGAAAGAAACATCATGTATAAGTTGTGTCAAAATTTGAAAGAAATATTTGCAAGTTGCACATCTTAATATTAAACCAATAGGACACTGTGATGAAGCGGGATACGTCTCTCGGTAGAGACATTACAGTGGAAACCGCTTATAGTGGTCACGGATATAGTAATCAACCGCTTATATAGATCAAAAGGCTTGGGACGGAATCATTTCTATACAAATGCTGTTTAAATAATTCGTTCATAGTAATCAAGAAATCCGCTTATAATGTTCATTTTTGGCCATTTTTATGAATGTAAACATGTGCAAAAATAATTTTAAAACTACGTGTAGCTATTTTATTTTTTACTCCCTTGATTCCTTTCTGGACGTCTACTCTGCTTCTGCTCTATGCTTCTGCCTCGCTAGCTAACGTAACGAGTTGACACCGGGCAGCAAGCGTGCGAATCATGGCTGGAAAAAGGAAGTCATTTTCTCTGAATGAAAAACGTAGTCTCCTCGAGGCGTATGACAAATTACCAAAAACGAGCCAACGAGATGCTGCGGAGAAGCTTGGCATTCCTCTCGGCTTGCTGCCCGGGGTCAACTCGTTACGTTAGCTAGCGAGGCAGAAGCAGACGTCCAAAAGGAATCAAGGGAGTAAAAAATAAAATAGCAAAAAAAAATACAAATTCGGTTTTAGTAATCAACCGCTTATAGTGTTTAAATTGGCTCTGGACCAACGTGATCACTATAAGCGGTTTCCAATGTATTGGTAAATGTTTCATACTTATATCACCTTAGTCAATATAATTGTTCATTTCTTAAAGCTGCGGTCGGCAACTTTTTTTTAGTCATATTAGCTTGAACTGTCATGGGATTCTGGAAGTAGAATATTAAATAGGCTGTTTAGGAAAAATAACGAAATCTGTAGCTCCCTCTGAAGCCTGTAATCATGCTTGCAAAAACCGAGCGCTCCCGGCTGTTTTTAACCAATCAAGTTAGGGTGGAGGAATCCTACCTGTCAATCACAGCTTGTGCACATGCTGCTGAGCGTGAGTCTGCCCCAGCTTGTGTGCCTCACACTGGTGTGAACTCACGTGCACAACCTCGTCCACAGAGGGGGAGGGGTTTGGGGGGCGATTCGGAGCTTGTTAGAGGTTGGGGGAGGGACCTGAAAGTTGTGTCAGTTCGAATTTTCCGACTTTAGACTCGGAATTTTGAAAACCTGCCGACTGCAGCTTTAAGCATACTAGTATCCCAAAGATAGAATAAAATCAAATTACGACAGCAATTTAAGATGCCATAAATCATCTGGGGTGAAAGTCTTTAAACAAAAAGATAAGATGAAGGGACTTCTTGTGTAAAACTGAAAAACATACCCCTCTGACTGGGATGTGTGCAGCTCTCATCAAACATTGATAAGAGTCATACAAATCCTGGCTGTTTGTAGTTTCCATTAAAGGCATTTGTTGTGGAATGTATTAACAGCACGACTCCATGAAATATACAGTGAAGATTAAATGACTCAGTTTCCTTACTTTAAATGGACACAAACAGCCCACAATTTAAACTGGACGCCAAATAAACACTAAAGCACAAACACAGGCACTAATGTTAGCTTGGTGTTCAGAAAATACATCAATTTTCTTTTAATTTAGAAACAGAGTATAAGCCATGAATATTAGGGCATAGTAATAAAGAAGAGAGCAGGAATTCACACAGACAAATGAAGAGGGGTGGACTCTGCTGGAGCAGTAATCACAGAGGGGATCTTCAAACTGAACTGAGCATACGCAGATAAACAAAGCCCTTTTTGATCTTCAGAGAAGCAAAAATATTGATTGGAGCGCTATGTGGTCAGGTTGGTTATGCATTCAGAAATAAAGTCGAGTGAGGTGGTGGGCTTGGAAGGCAGGCAGCTGTCTCAAAAAGAACCTTAGGCTACTGTGTCTGTGTCCAAGGCATCATGGGCTGATATACCAACAGGTGGCCATGATGCTTCGGGGTATAGACTCACCATGTGGATGCAGCGCTCCAACCACCACCAAAACAAATGAAGTGTTTGATCTCCTGCAAGAAGCTATAGGGATAATACAGAGGTTCAGAGCTGCCAAACAGATACAGTGTAAAATTTAAATTTTACACTTACAAAGATAGAGGGATGGCATCAATCATTCAAGACCTACATTGTTCAGTATCATAGATGTATAATTAAGATGTTTTACCAAGTAACGTAAGAAGAGCCGAAATAAACCCAGCTGGCTTGCCCAAGCCAATTCCACTGTGTAAAGTTACATTTAAAAGGGTTTACCAAAATGTTCAAATATACATATCAAATAACATATAAAATATTTATATGATTCATGACAAGTATGGCGAACTGCAGTCCAAAGCATTGCTTTTTTTAAACAGTTTCCCACAATAAAATGAATTAGAATTAATTAAGACTTAAAAGCTTCTCAGCAGAGAAAAGTTGAATGAGCTATTGGCCGAGCCAGAGAATATGATTTGTCAGACTCCAAAGACAAGAAAATATCTAGAAAATTTCTAAATTAGCGAGCAGAGAAAAACACATTTAGCCTTTTTTATTGGAGTGACAGTGTGTCTGTGACTTTCCAATCAGAAACCTAATTTCAGTTAGATGTTTGTACTGAGGGGACAAAAAAGGCTCATGGATACATTTTGATGCCAATTATGTGCTCATGGAGATATAAATTAGAATTTTGAGCACTTTTTTCTTTATTTTGTCTTTTTGTACGTTGGCTTTTTGTTTATCACTCTGGGTTGTCATGAAAAACACTTGAGAAGGCTGCAAAAAGTTGTTAAACCCTTCTCTTTAAAGATGAAAATGTTCCACACTTCTTGCTGTGTGTGGACGATTTTTATTTTACAGCAATTTTTTTCTACAGAAAAAAAAAAAATCTTCCAGACTTCAAGTATTTTTTATTTTTACAATGAATAGCAATTTAACGAATAAGGTAAGGTATGTACGCATTCTGCAGGTTTACATGTGTCAGAGCAGTTAGCCTTTAAAGTTGAGCATGTTTGCTGAAAGCTAAGCGTACATTCACATTAGATTCTATACAGAATAAACCATTATTGCAGAGGTGTCAAGTAACAAAGTACAAATACTTCGTTACTGTACTTAAGTACACTTTTTAGGTATCTGTACTTTATTCCATTACTTATTTTTCTGCGTACTTCTGACTTCTACTCATTACATTTTCACACAAGTATCTGTACTTTCTATTCCTTACATTTTCAAAACAAACAGCCTCGTTACTCTTGGCTTCAGTTTTTTTTTTTTTTTTAACTCTTGGCTTCAGTTCAATGTTTATGTATTTCACGTCATGTGCGCCATCCAATACAGATCAGTGGCGCCATCCACTGATCTGAGTGTAATTGGATGAATCATATAACGCAAACACTCATCGGTTAGGCTATTCGTCAAATTTGTGCTGACATACAAGGAAACCCCTCCCTTGAGCTGTCACCTTACCGTGGTGGGGGGGTTTGCGTGCCCCAATGAGTCTGGGAGCTATGTTGTCTGGGGCTTTAAGCCCCTGGTAGGGTCACCCATGGAAAACAGACCCTAGATGAGGGACCAGACAAAGAACAGCTCACAAAACCCCTATGATGAATACTATGTTTGGACACCGTGTTCCCTTGCCCGGACGCGGGTCACCGGGGCCTCCCCCTGGAGCCAGGCCCAGGGGTGGGGCCCGCCGGCGAGCGCCTGGTGGCCGGGTCTGTGCCCGTGGGGCTCGGTCGGGAACAGCCCGAAGAAATGACACGGGTCCCCCTTCCGACAGGCTCACCACCCGTGGGAGGGGCCATGGGCGTCGGGTGCAGTGTGAACTGGGCGGCAGCCGAAGGCAGGGACCTTGGCGGTCTGATCCTCGGCTACTGAAGCTGGCTCTTGGGACGTGGAATGTCACCTCTCTGCTGGGGAAGGAGCCTGAGCTGGTGCGTGAGGCTGAGCGGTTCCGGCTAGATATAGTCGGACTCCCCTCGACGCATGGCTTGGGCTCCGGAACCAGCCTCCTCGAGAGGGGTTGGACTCTCTTCCACTCTGGAGTTGCCCGCGGTGAGAGGCGTAGAGCAGGTGTGGGCATACTTATTGCCCCCCGGCTGTGCACCTGTACATTGGGGTTCACCCCGGTAGACGAGAGGGTAGCCTCCCTCCGCCTCAGGGTGGGGGGACTGGTCCTGACTGTTGTTTGTGCTTATGCACCGAACGGCAGTTCAGAGTACCCACCCTTTTTGGAGTCCCTGAAGGAGGCACTAGAGAGTGCTCCTCCGGGAGACTCCCTCGTCCTGCTGGGGGACTTCAATGCTCACGTGGGCAATGACAGTGAGACCTGGAGGGGCGTGATTGGGAGGAACGGCCCCCCCGATCTGAATCTGGACTTCTGTGCTCGTCACGGATTGTCCATAACGAACACCATGTTCAGGCATAAGGGTGTCCATATGTGCACTTGGCACCAGGACACCTTAGGCCGCAGCTCGATGATCAACTTTGTAGTCGTATCGTCGGACTTGCGGCCGTGTGTCCTGGACACTCGGGTGAAGAGAGGGGCAGAGCTGTCAACTTATCACCACCTGGTGGTGAGTTGGCTCCGCTGGTGGGGGAGGAAGCCGGTCAGACCTTGCAGGCCCAAACGTATTGTGAGGGTCTGTTGGGAACGGCTGGCGGAATTCCCTGTAAGGAGGAGTTTCAACTCCCACCTCCGGCAGAGCTTCAACCATGTCCCGGGGGAGGTGGGGGACATTGAGCCCGAATGGGCCATGTTCCGTGCCTCCATTGTTGAGGCGGCCGACCGGAGCTGTGGCCGTAAGGTGGTCGGTGCCTGTCGTGGCGGCAATCCCTGAACCCGCTGGTGGACCCCAGTGGTGAGGGAAGCCGTCAAGCTGAAGAAAGAGTCCTATCGGGCCTTTTTGGCCAGTGGGACTCTGGAAGCAGCTGATGGGTACCGACAGAACAAGCGGAACGCAGCCTCGGCGGTTGCTGAGGCAAAAACTCGGGCTTGGGAGGAGTTCGGGGAGGCCATGGAGAACGACTTCCGGACGGCCTCGAGGAGATTCTGGTCCACCATCCGGCGGCTCAGGGGGGGGGGGAGCGGTGCACCGTCAACACCGTGTATGGTGAGGGCGGGGCTCTGCTCACTTCAACTAGGGACGTCGTGAGTCGGTGGGGGGAATACTTCGAGGGCCTCCTCAATCCTACCGACACGCCTTCCGATGAGGAAGCAGAGTTGGGGGGCTCGGACGTGGGGCCTCCCATTTCTGGGGCTGAGGTTGCCGAGGTGGTCAAAAAACTCCTCGGTGGATGAGGTCCGTCCTGAGTTCCACAAGGCTCTGGATGTTGTGGGGCTGTCTTGGTTGACACGCCTCTGCAGCATCGCGTGGACATCGGGGGCAGTGCCTCTGGACTGGCAGATCGGGGTGGTGGTCCCCCTCTTTAAAAAGGGGGACCACCACCGCGTTCGACCGTGTCCCTCGGGGATTCTTGTGGGGGGTGCTCCGGGAGTATGGAGTGCCGGACTCCTTGATATGGGCTGTTCGGTCTCTGTATGACCGGTGTCAGAGTCTGGTCCGCATTGCCGGCAGTAAGTCGGACATGTTTCCTGTGAGGGTTGGACTCCGTCAGGGCTGCCCTTTGTCACCGATTCTGTTCATAATTTTTATGGACAGAATTTCTAGGTGCAGCCAGGGCGTTGAGGGGGTCTGGTTTGGCGACCTCAGAATCGGGTCTCTGCTTTTTGCGGACGATGTGGTTCTGTTGGCGTATTCAGGCCGTGACCTTCAGCTCTCACTGGAGTGGTTCGCAGCCGAGTGTGAAGCGGCTGGGATGAGAATCAGCACCTCCAAATCTGAGACCATGGTCTTCGGCCGGAAAAGGGTGGAATGCTCTCTCCGGGTCGGGAATGAGATCCTTCCCCAAGTGGAGGAGTTCAAGTATCTCGGGGTCTTGTTCACGAGTGGAGGACGAATGGAGCAGGAGATTGACAGACGGATCGGTGCGGCGTCTGCAGTGATGCGGGTCTGCACCGGCCCGTCGTGGTGAAGAAGGAGCTGAGCCAGAAGGCGAAGCTCTCGATTTACCGGTCAATCTATGTTCCTACCCTCACCTATGGTCACGAGCTTTGGGTAGTGACCGAAAGAACGAGATCGCGAATACAAGCGGCCGAAATGAGTTTCCTCCGCAGGGTGTCTGGGCTCTCCCTTAGAGATAGGGTGAGAAGCTCGGTCATCCGGGAGGGGCTCGGAGTAGAACCGCTGCTCCTCCGCATCGAGAGGAGTCAGATGAGGTGGCTCAGGCATCTGGTTAGGATGCCTCCTGGACGCCTCCCCGGTGAGGTGTTCCGGGCCCGTCCCACTGGGAGGAGGCCCCGGGGAAGACCCAGGACACGTTGGAGAGACTATGTTTCTCGGCTGGCCTGGGAACGCCTCGGGGTCCCCCCAGAAGAGCTGGAGGAAGTGGCCGGGGACAGGGACGTCTGGGTCTCTCTGCTCAAGCTGCTGCCCCCGCGACCCGATCCCCGGACCAGCGGAAGATAATGGATGGATGGATGGATGGATACAAGGAAATCGTCATTCGTCAGAAGCAAGCAGGTGTTCTAAAAACTGCAAACGCGAAGCTGCGCGAAGTGTGTGCCACGCCACAATGTCGGATTCAGAAAAAGATGGCGAAATGTCTGAAAGGTCGGACACAGGTGAGAGCGTATCGGGAGATGGAGACGGAGACGGAGACCAACAAGACCTTCCTCATCCTTGGCCCTATCTCAAAGAATTTCTTGAAATAGTCGGGTGCAAAAATGACTCGTGGAAAATGCAATGCAAACTCTGCACACCCAAGACCCACGTGTAGAACTAATCAGTTTTAAAATTAAGCTTGCAATTCATATAGTGGCATCTACCTTTTTGTGTGGGTTTTCAAAAAAAAATGTTTTATTTTTTTTAATTTATAAGTTACTTTATACTTTTATACTTTAAGTAGGTTTTGGAGCACATACTTTTTCACTTTTACTTGAGTAAAGAGGTCAAGTTGATACTTCAACTTTTACCAGAGTGTTTTTAAACTGCAGTATCTATACTTCTACTTAAGTAACAAATGTGTGTACTTTTGACACCACTGCATTATTGACATCAGCATCACAAGACACAGCACACATCTGCTAAACATGCTTAACTTTTGAACTTTGAATGTTTATATTCTAGCTGCAAGCTTGGAGAACCAGTTACATGGATGGATGAAAAAGATTTAAAAAGTTTAAGGATTTTTTATTTAGGATGACAACATTGTGATGGTTCAATGGTTTCATTTACATGGATCACTGGTATATCCAATCAGTCAAACAGATAGAGATGAGCCTGCACACTTTTTGAAATGAAACTGTTTGTTTTATGCCTTACAAAAAAAAAAGTGACGGTACAGTTGACACTCTACAGGCAAGTTTGACTCTGCTGGATGCAACTGAGAGGAAAATCATAAAAAGGATGTGACACAAAAACTGGAGTTCAGACTTGGGTTCAATCATGCTCATAGATTAACTCCTGAGTTTCCCACCGTCCTCTCTGTGCAGTGCTTTCAGCTGACACACACAATGATGGAAATCAAAACTTTTCCTGCTATTTACCAGAGCCAAGGCTTTCAAAATGCTGTGGCTGTTCATTTTCTTTGTAAAATCCTCATAAAACCCAATCTGATCACCTTTGATATCTCTTTTAACATGTTTATGATCAATTGGGGATAACAACATTTGCAATTATTATTATTCTGTGGTGCATAAAGGGGCAAGAAACAGCTTTAATTCCAATTGCAGTAAGTAATTTTCATTAAATGTCAATTTGTTATTAATTCAGAGCACTGCTGAAATCAAATAGTGTTCATTAATCACTGTGCCGTCCGGCGGGCTGCTAATTAAAATGTTGGGGGCGAGCTCGTTATTCACAGGCAGACCTGATTGTTAATGTCGACTCATTGTCCTCCTCCACCTCGCTATCATTTATTTTCTTTGGTTTTCTTGTAAACTCTTGTTAATTATTAAATTGCTTTTTAGACCCCTTGTGACACTTTTCAGATAGTCATCCACATGCTGTCATTGAGGGGAAGTTGTCCTCTGGTCTGGGACAGTAGCCTCCGAGCAACCAAATAAAAAAATGTATCATTTAATTTTGCTTTGTAATTATAAATAAAAAAAAAAAAGAGACATGTCTATCACTCGCAACTTGAAAAATTAGACATAAAATCTGTGAATCATGTGCATTTCAACTTTTGCAAAAGTGTAATGATCTGCCGAATTGCCAGAACGTTTTTGTACTAAACCACAGCAGTCTCGCGATTCAGTGTTTTTTCATTTTCAGTTTTTTCTAAATTTTTCAGTGTGTAGTTAGACGTGATTAAATAATTAGTACTAGATATTCAAACAAGGCTCTATCTTCCCAGCAGTGGGCACAGAAGACCAAGGTCGGTGTCATTGACTCTCACACACCCCAGCCAGGGATATAAGCAGTTTTCCTTCCCCTCAATTATGTATGTTATTCAACAGCAGCCATATGTCTCTGTCAATACCTTTTCCTAGCATTCAGTGGCAGTCTGTGTGGGATTTGTGTGCGTTAAATAATGCAGTACTGAAAGGTCAGGAGGGAGACGAGGAAAGGGTCAATGCTTTGGTGAGTTTCACATGTTTGGGAGGGGGGAGGGTCGAGTTGGAGCTGAGAAGCCGCCGTTAATTTCCAGGTCAGTTCCAATAATGAAATGCATATGGTAAATGTCAGCACCCACTGACGAGTAATCCACCTCAGCTGGGAAATAATGAACGGCTTTCTTTAAGACCTTGACTAACTCCTCCGAACAGAGAAAGCAGCATGCAGTTGAGTTAGGTTTATGCGTAACCTGCCGTTTCTGTGTTGCCTTCAAATTTTTGGTTATAAGTTTAACTTAAACAGGCGAGTAAAACTATACCAAGAGACTTGTTTCCAGTAGGAAATGCCAGAACTGAATTTTCAGTTTGTAAAACATTAAAGTAAAAGGGTTAAAAGCTCACAGAAAACTCGGTGCTAAATGCCCAATTCACAAATGCCAACCACAGAATAGTGATTTAATTGAGGGATGTGTGATTTTGTACTGCATTAAAATGATTAAATCCTTCATTCACTCAACTATGACTTGCCAAAGTTTGTGTGCAGAATAGCTGGAGTTTCTCGGGATCCTGAGGGCCCGGGGTCTGCACTTTCAGCAAATACATTCTGCAGCGCTGGTAGTAGTAGTTAGCCTTCAGAGCTCTCCTCACGTCGTGCCCTGAGCAGTGTTGGGGAAGTTACTTTAAAAATGTAATCCGTTACAGTTACAAGTTACCTTGTTTAAAATGTAATTGTAGTGTAACTTTTTGGATTACTTAAAAAAAGTAATGTAACTAATTACTTTTGGATTACTTTTGGATTACTTTTACCTATTTATGGTATAGGATAATCTGTATATTATCTGTATGATTCCATCTGTATTTATCACATTTATTTATACCATGATATTCTTCTTTTCATTGTACTGCCATAACTACATTATACATTCTCTGCACATACATGCATTTCTCTAGGTAATTGATCTATTCTGCACATATCTATTAACCATCTTTCCTTACACTAGCTGTAAATAACTGCATTTTATCTCTAAATACTGCATGCTATACATCTGCACGCGTTACACTTGATAAGATGCCAAACTGCATTTCATTGATACATGTGCAATGACAATGAAGTGCTCTACTTTAGTAATAAATAAGCAAAGTAAGACTTTTACATCACATTTTATTTTTCTTTGCACACCCTTGCTTGTGTGTGTGCGCCAGTACTTCCGGTGAAAACTTCCGGTGATTTGACAGCTAGCGTGTCAGGTTAGGGCCAGTGGCCGTAAACAAAGGTTAACTTATAGCCTAGAAGAAAGATGATAATATAACGTAGCTAAAAAGACTAGCTTTCTTCAGTAGCCTAATGCTTACCGATTTAGCAAGCCTGGCAGCCTCGTTGCTAATGCTAGCCGCAGTAACGTTACCAACCATACCCGACGTCAAGGAGTTGGCTGAGCAGGGGCAAGATTATGGGGCTGGCAGAGTTAACTTCATAATCGGTGAGTGCAGGTTTCATTCACTTGTTTTCATTCTTTCACAGGATTGATTCACTTCATTGGTTTATCCGATTGCTGGCCGCCGAGCCATTATGTGTCTGGGTTTGTGTAGGTTACTGATCATGGTTGTTAGCCGATAGTCAGGTTGTGTGATGTGTGTGTGAGTGTGTATTTTTTCTATGGGTACATGCCATTGACTGTATGAGCGGTCCGTACTCGTTTTTTTATTTTTATTTAATTAGATTGGAGATACTAATTAATACTGAGGGGGGGCTGGTCCCGGGGAAAATTGCCAGGGCCGATTTTTTTCCCCAGTCCGACCCTGCCGCTCTGTACTTCTGTCACTGCAACCTCGCACAAATTGTAATCCTGTTAAGTAACCCCCATTCTCACTGAATGTAACTGTAATCTGAGTACATCGTTTTTGCTTGTACTGTAACGGATTACAGTTACTTTTATTTTGTATCCTTTTACCGTAACGCCGTTACATGTAATCCGTTACTCCCCAACCCTGGCCCTGAGTGTGTCAGTTGTGCTGGCTCAACAGGGGTGGGCAGTTACAGCTCGCAGGTAGGCCGCAGCAGTACGCCTCGAACTGCTCAAAAGAAAGAAAAAAAAGAAAAGCTTGAAGCTCGCCAACCAGCTCCAAGTTGGTGCTCCAAGTTGGTGCTCCCTATGGCGCGTGGTTTGTAGTCTGTTGTTGCTCTCGGTTTGTCGCATTTGGGCAGGGAGTCGCCGTACTGGGAATGCGACTCCACTTTGTCCCTGGAGCGCCTATTAGCCACTTTCACAGCCACTTTGAGGGCGGCAAATATTAAAAAATATATATTTTCACAAATTTAGTTAAAAATGTTGGCACACCAGTGTGTGCCTACGTGCAATATGAATTATATACACTACATTTCCCACCTACTGACATTCGTTCGCCAGTGAATTTCAACAGACAGACTCTTATCGTGTCTATCATGGGACGCTGGTCAGAGCGCATCAGCAGTGCAGCCAAACAGCTAATCATGTACTATTACCATGGCAAATTAATAAATATTAATCAGTGTCACAGAATTTTATGGTCTTGGGGTGCCCCAGCAGCAGATTTCAGGTTAAAAAAAGGCTTTTGCAGCACGGTAAATCATCGGGATGATGGTGAACTTCCTACAAGCGATGTGCAGCTTACACCGAATTGGTAAGATCTTTATTTATCTAGTATTATACAATGTAAAATTGTTAATTTTCTTTATCTGTGAAAGTGGTGATTTTGAGAAGGAGATTAAATCATTACTGTTAATCTTTAGTGGTCGTTTGACTGTTGATTTGAATTCTTATACTGGACTAGGCGTTGAAATGTATTGTCACATCAGCCCGACCAAGAATTTTTTCACCAGCCGCCACTGCTTCTGGTTGAAGAGGAGTTAAGCATGTTGCCATGGCACCGCTAACCTCACAGATGTACAACTTACATTTTGTTATTAGCTCAGTCTTTAGCCAAACATGGTAGCAAGCATTAACATGGCTGACCTTTTCACTAATGACTTCCACTTCATAGGTACCAAAAGACTTCGTCTTTAGCCTGTTGTTGCAGCATGGCAGAAATGCCTGGTTTCACATAAATCATCGAAGAATCAGCTGAGAGACGTTATACCTACAACATAAGCTGCATCCACAACATTAAAAAGTACATTGACAACATTAACATCAACAATGCAATACATGCATTTTGTATCTTTGCTACTGTAAAAGGTAAAGTAGATATTCCCCAAAAGAATAACTCAACCAAAAAGACTTAACATCAGAAAACGTTTATTGGGACAAAATAAATGTGTTACTCATATCAACCCAGGCTAAATCTATTACTTCAATGCCCATGAGATTACAGGAATACCCAAATCAACCAAGAGTGACAAAAGACATCACTGCATTCCAAGAATCACAGCAAGCATCAGAAAACCTTTACGGCCGGGCAAATATCTCACATGTGCATGCAAACCCACTTATGAATCAGGTACCCACGTTTTTAGGGATTAGGACTTTATATAAGACTGCCACCAGATTTGATGGGGAAGTAACCCAGACAGAAACAAACAAACATGTGTAGAAAAAACTAGTTAGTCTGCCTTGCAACCATGTTCCCAGATCTTTTATGCAGGCAGTACAAGGCCAGGCGGACTAATTAACACACACAAACTGCTAAACTAAACCGAAAGAACAGCAGAAACAGTGCCACTGACTCAGCAAACTGTGAAAATAAAAAACAAAATGAACAACTATACATCCCCCAGCATTTACTACTTCAATCATTACTTTAATAACAATCTAAACACCAGCACATACTGTACGTCACCTGCTACATCAACATTCCCCACGTAGAGAAGCTATATTGAAAAAAAAAAAAAAGTCACAGCACCCCTCTTGAAATGCAGTGTGGTTGCACTGCAATGTGAAAAAACTGTGAATTGTGAAGAATATAACATTAAAAAGCAGGGGTACCTGAATCCTATCTAATTCAGTCAAACCACTTCATCCCATTAAAGTAGATCTCTAACCACTCTCACTCAAACAGAACAAGGCTCCGCATCATCACCAGCCTCAGAAAAACCAAGTGGCCACACACTAAACTTCAGTCTTTTATCCACTCCTCTCCGAATCAGCCAGCCACCACCAGATGCCACACGTTACATCCCTCCCCTTCAAAGTTCATCGGCGACCCATCGATGAACTGAAAAAGAGAGAAGATTAAAGTTCTAGCTCATGTATGAACTTTAGCCTACACTGATTGCAGCAGCCTATAAGGATTAGAATGCTGCCCAGCCGTCTCTCGAGTCGACCTTCTGGGTTTCTCCCCCACCCTCTCATTCAGAGGTTCTCCACTTAGAAGGGATTCAGGAGTGAAAGATTCCCCATCCAACTCAACCTCTCTGGGTGGATGAAGGGCCAAAATCTGGTTCAACAATGTTATTATACTCACTATCTTCTGAAGAGTTTGTTTCAACTTCCAGTACTTCAAGATTGTTCATCTCCAACATGTCATTTGGGTCATCCTCCCTTGTTTTCATCTCCTTGTCAAGGTTTCCTTCTCCATCTCTGGTCTCAGGAACACCTCTTATCTCAGTTCTATGCCCCTGTCGAACTGGCCCATTCTGCCCAACGAGCATGACTGAATACAATACACCTTGCTCAGGAGGTGGTTGCACTACCTGATAAGGTGTGGGGTCCCAAATATCTTGAATATCATTATGATTTATCTTTAGATATCGCCATTCCTTTCTTGTCTCTTATTGTTTTTGTACAATATTGTAGGCCACAGCCCGTAAGTTCTTATGTTCTAGAACGCAGTCTTCCACTGATTGTTCATACCCCTCCACCGACCAAAAAGTCCACTGACAGTCGTGGTTCCAGTTCAAACGTTAAAAAATATGGAGTCATGCCAATCGACTGGTGGATTGTGGTATTATATGCATAGATGACCTGGGAAATATGAACAGGTCAACAGCATTTCTGCTCAGGAGAGAGAGACTATATCAAATCATTAAGTGTGCGATAAAACCTTTCGCACCGACCATTGCCTTGCGAATGAGACGGGGTAGTGTGACTTTTTGCAATCTTATTAATCTTACAAAGCTGTTGAACCAAGGTACTTTCAACATTTCTTCCATGATCTTAATGAATACGACTTAGGGGCCCAGACAAATAAAACCAGTGTTTTAACAATGCCTCAGCCTCTGTGGTAGCTCCTTCATTGGCACCGTTTTAGTGTTTTTGGAAAAAAAATTGGTCATTACCAAAAGGCTTTCTTTTCCATCTGTTGAAGTTTCTCAGGCTAAAAATGTACTAAGACTAAGAATTTCATGAGGACGGGATGCTCCAATATTGCCCATAAATATTTTAACCCTGAGCTGGAGAGCCTTAGAAAGAACAAACTTTTCACAGCTCTTACACATTTCTTAAAATCTGTGTATATATTTGGTCAATAATATCGCAAACGTACTAGCTGCAATATAGGGTCCACACCCCGATGGCCGTGATTATCATGAAGTGAGTCAAGAATAGATTTCTGTAAACACGGAGGTACCAGAAGTTGGTCAACCTTCCTCCCTCCATGAGGGGTATAAATTCGACGACACAGCAAAGAGTCCCTCTCCTTAATACACTGACGTACCAGCTTCAAAACAATGCACTTATCTCAGCGTGAACATGAGGCTCTCCCTCAAATTTCACTTCGTTTATGTGTGCCAGCAAGGACTCTGATTCCCTTCCCATTGAATTCTGGCAGGACAAGGTGTCTGCGTTAGCATTTTGAGAGCCTGGTTGATACTTTATAGCTAGATCAAACACTGCCATCTCTGAGACCCATCTGTGGTCTGTCGCCCCTAACTTGGCTTTAGCCAAATGATTTAAATGGTTGTTATCATTAAGCACCATGCACTGATGACCTTGGGGATATTCTCAATTTGTTTTGCACTCAGTGGGTTTCAGATTTCTATCAGCAAAACCTATAGCCTCACACTTCTGAGAAAGTATTGCACCCAACGCTGCGGGAGTTGAAATAAGTGCAGCCTTAAGCTGTTGAAACTTATAGCCACACTGAATCCCAGAAGTTGGCCAAAGGCTTCCCGGGAATTTTGCCCTTTCTACCTGGAGAGAGAAATTTCATAACCAGTTGATGCAGGGGAGCAGCCATATGTGCAAACCCAGAAATAAATCATTTACAATAACTGACAAAACCTAAAAATGAATGGACTTGTGCCAAATCGATGGGTTCCTTCCAGTCCCGCACTGCTGCCACCTTATCAGATCAGTAGAAACTCCTTCAGCAGACACCACGTGGCCCAAGTACTTCACCTGCCTGACACTTTGACACTTTAACTTTTAAACCTCGTTCATTTAACAGAGATAGTACCTCTCCCACTCTTTCCAGATCCCGTTGCATTGAATATGAAAAACATCGTCTAAGTACAAAAGCACTGATTTGATCTCCAAACAAACGCTCCATAAGGCGATGAAATGTACTTACATAACCCAAAAGGCATGTGGTTAAACTCAAACCAATTGGGGTACAAAATGCTGTCTTTACTTCATCTTTCTCTGATACCTCTACCTGACTATAGCCACCAGTCAGATCTAAAGTTGAGAATCACTCTCACCCTCTTCCAAATTCTCAAATCCAGGTAAGTTCAACTCTGATTCACTAGGTATGGCTGGAAATATATGCTGTACAACTCTGGGTATCCACTGACACCTGTATTTGAGGGTCCCCTTCAACCAAGAAACTGGCAGTTTTAACTTTTGCAATCACTCTACAAGGTGCCGACCAAACATCAGTTTTACCTACAATTGGTAACTGGAACATAAGCACACTCTCTCTCTCTCCCCTTACCAAGGAGGGTGATACTAGCAGACCCTCTGGAAGACTACCTTCATCAGGCCCAAGAGGTTCAATCAATAACTCAATTGGTTTATTTACAGGAGTCTTTGGACCAGTTAGAGGGACATAAGTTAGAGTTCCAGTTTGGACAAGAATAGAACCAACTTCGTGGTGCTGTTCATATAACCGGAGATTCCCATAAGCCAGGACCATATTGCTTGTAAAGTTCACAAAACAGAGGGTTAAACACATTATACCCAACACACGAGGTATAGTCTTTTTCTGTCTCACATGACTGTCAAGTGGATCTTTAACAATCAATACACCTTGGCATGGCAGACACACCCAAAAATGTAATATCCAACTCACGTTTCCCCAAATAAGGGATTGTAAGGTCATTGGCTGCTTTGAGTCCCAACCACCCATGCTCTTTAAGCACATCATCAAAAAAAATTGGAAAACTTTTTTGAAAAAGTCACAGTTATGGTGGTGACCATTGATCCAGTGTCTAATAGGCATGGGACATTAACCCCTTCGAGGTCAACCTCCCCCACCAGACATTCCCAAACTATGTGGCTAATATCTAGCTTGTCATTGCCATTCGAAAAATGTGATTCTTCCGCCAATGTGTGGCTCTGCACACTGGCATAGTCGAGTTTTCCACCGACCTGGAGACTTTCTTCCTCACTTTCCTTCTCTTTCTTGTTCTTCACAAGAGTAACTGCCATGGGATAAAATCGAGCTATATGTCCAGCTTTTTCGCAGTTAAAGCAATTTGGTTTTCCATCAACTATTCTCCAAGGTCAAGTAGCTTGAGCATCAGGAGCGGACAGACTAGAAGGAGTTAATACCCTAATAACTAGCTCTAGCTGTATCTGCTGGGCTTTCATGAAAGACCTCAACTCTGCATATTCTGAAAAGCTTATATCTATACCTTCATTATATCTTGCATTTCACTAAAAACTGACCAAGACTGGTTATATATATGCCTAGCTGGTTGACTCCCTTGTTGAGCCATCCACCTAGTAGCTTCAGCTCGAGCCTCCCGAATTGTCTATTGTGGATTACACCCGCCTCATCCTTAATACCTGGTCTCTCACACCATCACAGAATTGAACACAGAGATCCTTTGAAACCTTGCTTGCAGCCTGATGATCGGTTTTAATAATCTGATCTATTAAATCCATCAACGAATGGGAATAGTCAAGTAGAGACTCTCCTTCTTGTTGCTTTCAATTGAAAAACTGTTGTTGAAATAAAATATGAGAGTGAACAATCATACACCTCCGTAAGGGCATCAAAATTTCTTTGAACACTTACTCTGTGTTCGGCTGGCAGAAACTTAATGTCAGTGCATGCTGCCCCTCCAGATCATCAATCACAATTTGAGCCCGCTCCTTCTCGGTCCTACCCCTTGTTTGTACCAAGTCTCTCATCTGGTCAAGCCATTCATCTAAAGTCACAGAGTCTTTAGTGCTCAACCTTCCTGAAAAAGTTGACAGCTTTCTGTCCTGCTGCACATATACCACAGAACTGGGTCTTTCAGTTGTCTCCGTTTCCGTTCCACTAACTCCATCTGAAGTCAATGGAGTTTCCTTTCAAACCACTCAGTTCATTCTCCATTTCCTTTATACGTTGAGCCATTGCTTGTTTCTCCGTGTCCTCCATGATTTCCCCCTTGGATGGCCCCATGATCCAATGCTCCGTGTTGTCTTGCAACCCAGGATCCCTACCAGTGCTCCTGCTGTCCTTACAAACAAGTAAATAATTAAATGAAGTACATTCAAAATAAACAAATCAAAATTAAAGTAAACCCGAATGGGCACTCCCCCTGTTTTAGTCCTGCCGACACCAGGTGCCACTCGTTAAACTAATGATCACAGTCTTTCTGAACGGTGGTGCTGAAGGTGTTTGCTTGCCTGGGACTGGAGACACTACAGTGACTCCTATTTGACAACCTATCTAGTGGTACAAAGTGGTGTACACTAACATGTGATTATTTCTGAGTTATTTCTCAACTGCATAGTACACAGGCATTTTATCTAACACCATAGGTATTGCTTTCTCTAATGCCAGTTATATCTGTCATTGAATCTATGTTTTCAACAATCATACCTGGCTGGTATAACAAATACTATCTCTAGAATCCATCTGCTTTTGGATGTAAAGTCAGTACGGAATTACCTTCTGCAGTGCAATACCACTCATGGATGCTAGGAACTGGCTCCAAAACATTTCAGGGTCCAACAGACTCCCTTTAAAAAAGAAGTAGATTTCTCCCATAAATGCTCAGTTTGTAGTTTCTCCATTAGTTCACTCTCTCTGTTCAGTTCAAAGGGTGGTCTTACCTAAAACAATTCTATAATTTAAAAGATCTAAGTTATGGGGCACCGCTGACCATGCTCCTCGATGCAGTTGTCCCTGGTTCGAGTACCGGCCTTCTCCTCTCTCTTGCTCTCTGTCCCATTTCCTGTAAAGCAACTTTCAAAAAAGAACACTGGTGCTGAAAAAATCCCATGAATGAAAATAATAAAAGATCTAAGTCCTTGGGAAAAAAAAACACATATTTGTCCAATCAGCTTTGAAGGATTCCTCTCTAGTTCCACCTTCTTGTCCAAATATGGTCACTTTACGTTCCAGAAAAAACAACAGGATGATCATACACAACTTGATTCTTCTAAACAGCAATTCACAGACAAATGGGGTCAAGGAGAGGTCATCCATTCATTTATGTACAGTCGATGATAAAAATACAAGTTTTATTTCTGTATTCTGATAGATTAAAAGTGAAATACAGAATGTTAATCGGTGTTATAGAACCACTTGGAGACAGAATTTTGAACTTGATAAAAACTGTAAGTAGTCCAGTAATATTTGACTCTTTATGGGAAACAAGTGGTTTTAGCATCACTTTTGTGGACTGGCTTGATCTTCTCCTCTAACTCTTGTCAAAAAAGAAAATATGTGTATCAAATGCCGGCCTTTATGTTAAAGCTACATGTGACCAACTCCAACTTAGAGTCTTTTCAGAACACGAACGCACACACACACACACAGACATGCACACACACACAAAGTCACTTTATTTACCCTCAAGTTAGAACATCAAACTCCTCTTTGTTACCATGAAATTCAAAAAAGGCATTTTGACAAGCAAACAAAGCTACTATAAGCATTTTTATGTTTTCCATAAGCATGCTAAGTCTTTGTTTCTTAAAGGAAAAAAAAATACATCCACTTTAAAATGCTGTCACAGCTCTTCATAGTGGTGAATGAAGACACATTTTCTCTTATCAAAAGCAGTATAGGAGCACACCTCTTTTAGTTTCATAGTCATGAATTGCTGAAGTGATTGTTAGGAAAAAAAAGAAACACTGCTACCTTTAGTGGAAGACGAAAGCTGTAATGAGAGGACTCAAGGTGAGCGTGACTCACAGACTACATTATCTTTTGGTTGCTCTGTTCCAATGTCAGTAGCAAAGACAGATTCTCCTTTCATCTATGCCCTTGTTCACTTTTCTTGTGTGTGCGGGTGTGTAAAAGATGCCGGAATTTTGTGGAAATGCTGCACGTGTGCCAAAGCAGGAGGAATCACTGGTGAAGCATCAGTTAGTTTGAGAGGCATTGGGAGGGCGGGTTGGTGGGGGAGGGTGGAAATGACTAACGGCCTTTTGTGTAATTAATGAGGACAGTGTTGATTTCCGCCGATAATTTAGCATGGTTGCCAGCGCTTGACTTCTGATCCCCATTTACCCTATCTCTGTCTCTATTTAGATCAGCCTAGTGTGGGAGGAGTGTGTTAACCTTGGAGAATAGACACAAATCACGGGCAGATGCATAGAAACCCACAAAGTCTTATCCACATCCACACACAGGACCCCCCTGAAGCACCCTCCCCCCAAAATATACACACACAAACATTTATACCCTCATCATCTATTTTTCTCATTCTCTATTTTCGCACACATACATCAGCCATGTGCACATGCAAACAAGGAAACGGCATTTGAAAGCACACATATACACAGGGGCACACACAAACACCCACAAGCACCTGAGGCAATGGAATAAATGCATCTTTAATGATAGCAGATAAGGACTCCCAACCAGGCCTGTAGTCATAGCTCAGTGATTTGGCTAGTAGGGAAAAGGATTGTGAGAATGAAAAACAAGCCAGTGGAAACTTCTGGGCCTCCAGGAGTCTGCAACTAAAAACCCACAGTCAGTCAGTCGGACAGAGGAAAAAAGCTTGGAGGTGCTCTTTCAATATGCTGTCAGATGCTAAACAGAAAGTCTATGAAAACATCAGAGCTCTTATGGTTTCAAACATAAAAATGAGTATTAACACTCACTTCACAGCTGAATTATATTCAAATTACTCCCTTTTGTTTTGTACGTGGACATGTTGATGATGCTATATTAGTGTGGTTTCTTCTGCTCTATTGCTCCTGTTAATGAAATTGCTAATCACTGTCTGCTGTGACATGTTGATGTGACAGATGTGTGAATATGCATTATGTGCAAGTGCTGAGATGATGAGAGAGGCATTGATCAAAATACTTAGCATCTGTCTGCACTATTGCTTTTGTGGGAAGAGGGGGGGGGGGGTTACTGGAGATCAGCAACATATGTTGGCTTAAGGCTCGCCATGTTCAGGTTCTTGTAAACTCCTGATTGACATGCGAGTGTTGGCATTCTTTATTCATTTACTTCTATCCAAACATCAATGGCAGTAGGCTGCATCACAAGCCAGAGCTTAAACAAATGGCACGCCTCTCCCTCCGGCCTTACAGCTGACATTTGCTGGAATTATTATGCATGTGGATAGGCTGCAGGGAATTCAGGTGCAACTAGATAATACTAGAGGTATAATAGTGGGTTTGTATGTCTTACAACAACACAAATGCCCATATGGCACTAGGGAACTTTGGTGTTCAATATTCAAAGCCCCCCAGTGATGGAACGCACGCATGCTCTTACATATTTAAACCTCTTCATTTCACCCTTACTTATTCTCACATCTGCTCTATTTCCTCTTGTTTTTCATTAAAACTAAATGACTTATTTTGCTGAAATGTAACTGTGAATGCAAGTATTGAGTTTTGAATAAGAAGCAACAGTGAAATCACTAACAAGCTATTCCGATATAGTTTTAAAGGTTAACCTAATTTGCTGTCATCTTTGAATGATGTTTCGATAGGAAAATGATTGAAAGTAGGATCCAGTGTGTGTGTATGTTTCTTTTTTAGTCACTAAGCCCACCTGTCAGTACATTCATCACTGATCCTGGCAAGTTCTGCGTAATTAAACTCTACAGAGACTAGTGTTGCATAAGAGATCCCCAAACTTCTATAAATTATGCATGGCGTTGGTATGTTTTGGGGGGGATTTTAGTAATGAACACCAAATTCGCTATAGGAAGCCCTCAGTGTTTTGTAGCATAGCTCCTATTGTAGCATCAACTTTGGAGAAGAAGAAATTAGAAAAATAAATAGCTCTTATGGGCAGTGCCAAGCTGCCCACACTTATACACCAGACTCTGACCGTTTCTTGGCTGCATTGCCACACATGATAAGCTTCGTATTAATTTGTTAAACAGGGGCAGTGGGGTCACTCCAGTGATCCTACTATTGGACTTCTGACGAGAACTGCTCAAAATGCCACGTGAAAGTGATTAATCAGGGACCACCTGATGTTGCTGCTGTCTGTGAAAGCGGCTGAAATCTTGGCTGGAGATTAAATAAGTTTTCAAAAGTCAGGCATCTCATTTTTCTAAAATGCAGGGAAAATTTATCATTGATGAATGTCAAAGTTGGATGTCTTTATTAGTACTTTTAACCAAGCAAATATTATAGTGGCCCAGACCCTCCAGAAAACACGTTATAGGCTAGTTTATCTAAATATCTAAAGAGCAGGAAAGAAAAAAGCATAGAAAGGTTTAAAAGTTTTAACAGTATCAACACATTTAAACCAAAGCTGCTTCTATGCAGGGAATAAACTAAGCCGACGCACGCTAGCAAAGGAAAGCGTCTCCGGGAGGGTTTCCGACGACGGAGAGGGCTCTCCGTGGCTTTTCCCGGATGACTATAAATCAGGCTGTAATAGCCTCTGCGTGACCACAGAGTCGGATTGGCGGATAGCTACGGAGTAGCATACCGAGGCCTTTAGAGTTATGCCATTATCCTCGAGTTTTTTTTATTTCTAAATGAGAGCATCGCTTCAGTTCCTACTACCATACTATTAATACTGTTCCTACTATACTTCTATATCCTTACTACTATAATCAAGATTTGTCACACAGAATATTTCGACTATCATATTCTCTATCAAAAGTACAATTTCAAATCATTCTAAGGAATTATATGATGCTTTAAGAGTTGGAAGTGGTGAAAAGAGATGGATCATCACCAAAAGAAGAAACATGAAAAAAGAGAAATCCTGCCAAGGGTATTATGGAAGTGTCTGAGAAAGAAGGCCATAGATCAAAGCGTGGGACGGCCATTTGTTCCTGAGGAATAATAGCTGTGATGTGTGTCGGACCCGCTGACCTGCTGGAACAATAAAGCCGAGTTGTGGCTGCCTAAGAGCAATGACCTTGTGTGGTTGAAACCTGCCCGAAACAGGCGAAAAAAGAGAGATGGATGGGAAGAGAGATGCATGACCAGGGAGAAACAATTACAATCTATATAAAGGCTGATTCCTGCCCGACACTGCCACTCACATGGCTGAGAGAAGATTGTTGTCGGCTTTCTCTTAACAGTAGAGTAAGAACAGGGAGACTTTTAAAAGGGAAGAAGAATGCAGAGGTGCTTTTTGAGACACACAACTGCTCCTCCTCACATACAGCATGCTTCCTCAAGCGGGTTGATTTTAGACTTGGTGTAGTCTATTGACTGGTTATATTGACTTAAAAATATAATTTAGTTCCAACCTGTTCCTGTAAGCAACTTTGTAACACAGTTGAATGTCTTTGCAATAAATTATTGCAAGTGTACCATGCCTGGTATACTTCCCTTGATAAGGGGTTTCTAAGGCGAAATTTTAAGGGCTGAAAGAAAGTATAAAAATGAGTAAAGTATCCAGCAGCCAAGACATAAGACTATTTTGTCACATCTGAAAAGTGTGAGAGAGACATATCCAGTGCGAGAGAAAAATGGCAAGGAACAAATCAAAGTAAGAAGTCATTCAGCTACCCAGATAGGTAACAAAAGGCTTTCCATGAGCTGTGGGTTTCTCAGCAGATAAAAGTCTGTCTGCCAGACAGGGTGACAGACCGGTATTCATTGTGCTTCCAGGGGAGGTTGCAGACAGTGGTGTGAAAGGAGCCATCAAGGTTGAATGGGTGAGAAAAGGGGATCTGTGGGAGCAAATGAAAAGGACTTGGATCAAGCATGCCATTGGTCTCAAAAGAATGAAATGACAGCACTGTGTATGGAGGTAATCTCAACATGTGACCACCAGCAACAGTATAATCACAATGTCAAGGAGTGGAGAGCAGAAACTTGTGTTGGCTCTTTTTCAAAGGCATGTTGTTGTAGTAGATGTACCTTCTTACAATCTAATGACAACACCATGAATAAAAATGATGTGCCAAACTCTTTAGTGTGGGCTGATTGAGATGTAAAATGTTATCCATAAACATGTCTTATACTGAAACGGTAAAGAAACATGAGAACATGAACTACATGGAGAAAAGACTGAAGATAATTCCTCCACTAAGAAATCTTTCCATCTTTCCAAGGTTTTAAAAGTTTGATCAAGAAATACTCGGCCAAATTCATTTAAGTGTCTTTGCAAGAACAAATGATTCGAGATGATGATGATCATAGATAACAGCCAAGAAAATGCTTGCTCTGGAAAGTCCAATAGGATTCTGAGCTTTAGTTTGCGATTTGCTGGAATCTTTTTCTCTAAGCATGCAGGAACCCCCAGTCAGTGAGTACTCAATCTGACTGCTATCAAGCTCACTAGTCACTGTAAGGCTGTATAACTTTTTTTTGGTTGAGTATTTGAAAAAAGAATGCACTTTGCACACTGGTCTGTTGTTAGGATATAGCATCAAAGTGCACACAGTTCTGTATTGGTCTGGAGGATTAGCATTTTCACTTTACTGTTTCTCAACTGCCCTCTCAAACAATGGCCTTAAATGAGAAGTTCGGTTTTTTAAACCTGGACATTATTTCTGGCATAAAATATGTTCATCTCCTCACCGATAACAGTTTGGTATGCCAGAAATAAGGTCCAGATTTAAAAAAAAAACAAAAAAAACTTCTCCTTTAATTTAAAGAAGCTGGATTAATCAATCTTTGTTGCTGGATAACCACATGAAAATACACTAATGTGTTTATATATCTATGGTCCTTGATGAGAAATAAGGGTCAGGGGAACATAGTTTGGGAGTCACAATGTGACTTCCTAGCACTGAGTTTTGACTTCAGAGGTAAATGATTTGCAGCATTATATTATGGCAGAGGAAGGTTAATAAGTGTAAAGTCAAACACATCCAACTACCTCACTATATTTTGGACAACCCAGATCTACAACCACTGCAACCAAGACAGTGCAAAATAGTGTTTTTCCATCAATCCATTTTCTGTAACCGCTTAATGCAATTAAGGGTCGCAGGCGCGCTGGGGTCTATTCCAGGTGTCATTTCGGCAAGAGGCGGGGTATACTCTGATTGGGGAGCCAATCCATCCCAGGGCCACACAGAGACAAAAAGGTGTGGTCTTAGTTCACCAAAGTATATCTGTATTCTGAGGCGTTGGCAGTTCCAGCACACACTCGCAAACAGAAAAACCTTTATATCGTGATTAACTCTTTCGGTGCCATTGACGTCTATAGACGTCAATTTAAAAAAAAACGTTCACTGCCAAAGACGTCTATAGACGTCAATTGCGTTTTTTAACGGAGCGGGCTGGGGGACAATCTAGCGGAGTTCGTCACTAAATCTTAGGCTTGTAAACACTAAACAGAGAATATACTGGCAAAATTACCCGCTAGGTGGCAGCAGTGCCACTATGCACAAAAAAAAGAGAGCTCGTTTTCTCCATTTTTTGGGTCAAACAGCTGTTTTTGGTGAAACCAACCTATGTTCTACTGTCTATTACTAAAAGACTGAAAATGGTAGAAACAAACTGTTTTTTCCTGATCAAAGAAGAGAGTCTACTCTTTCTTTTGGTAATTTCGGTGTGTACATAGTCATAAGACACACTTTTCTGTGGGTCTTGGAAAATCAGTCAAAATACTGAAAAACACTTGGCAGTATGGGTGGCTCTGAAAAGAAAATGGCTGGCAGCCAATGAGTTAAGTGTACACTATCAGTGCTGTGGTGTAACGCACCTGGCTTGCTGGAATGTACTTAACTTCATGAACTAACTAGCAAGCTGAAATTGACGGATGCCGTCATCTAACATAGAAAACTGAACAGGTGTATATTTAAAAAAAAAAAATGTAAATCTAACATCTACTCAGAAGTTGTCTTTGCATGTGTTTCTGTCTGTCTGACTAAAGTCTTAGCGGGTTTGCAAGATTCAATTACATTCAGCATGTAGTCTCACGACAAACTGCAATGAGCCTTTGTAAAAAAAAATAAAAAAAAGCTCAAGAAAAATCAAGCTAATTTGAAGTAGGCTTAGTCACGGTGTGTGAGAAGAAAACATGACAAAACAACTGTCATGAAAGTGACAACCAGGTCTGATTATGTCTCAGTGCTTTCTAATATTATAAGTCTACACTGAAGCTCTCATGGTAAATGATTCATTAATCATGGATGCATTTGTCATGAGTACTGTTTTCCCCTAAAGCTACAAACCTCCAACTAGCAGGGTTCAGTTAATGGAGCCAGTTGTGATTCACTCTTATGGGGACATGCTTTTTTCCCTGGCACGTTCCTCCCTCTCCAGACACCAGGTGGTGTCACGGCAGTCTGCTGGCATGCAAATGTGTCCTCAACAACACCTCAACTGTTACGATTCTTCCATTTGTCACAGGATATGTTCATTACCCACAGCTTTGGCCCAAAATTAGTGTCGGTACAAGACATCCCGGCTGTGTGATGAATCCACCCGCTGCCTTGCTTGTCATGCCTTTTTCAGATCGAAGGGTCTCCTTCCTCCCTTTTCCTTCCTCCTTTACTCCTCTGTGTCCTTCACATCTCTATGCCTTTGTTCTTTATTTTTCACAAAGAAATATTAGTCAACAAGGCTGTACGCAGCAAGGGCCCAAACCATGACTCCAGAGGACGTCACATTACCCTTCCAGATGGTGTGCTAATGTTGCAGTGGATATCAAGGTGTTCAAACTCATCATAATAAGAGGGATCCATTGGCGTCAACTGTCATTGAGTTATAACCTTGCAACGATATGTGGCATCTTAGCAGAGGAGCGTCAGTGTAATGCTATGGTAACCTTGTCATGAGGACAGCAAAGTGACACATGTTGATAGATGGAATGCACTAAATGGTTTCATGAATGTTGTGGTAGTCAGTAACTGCTAGGAGAGGTCAGGCATAGTAATTACATGCCACCTCATCTGAAGAGCTATTATTATTCCCTTGCTAGAGTTATTTGCATGACAGGATTGGGGTCAACTCGTGTCTCAGTAGAGTCAGTTGTGAAAATTAATGCAAAATTAGACTGGTATTTAGGCAGATCTTTACAGTGGAAAAAGGATTGCAGTGAATGTGTGCGTGATCTTAAACACAGTTATTGTTTTTTATTGTGATCATGTGTTACAGACATGTCTCGTGTTTTCTTGCAGACTGATCCACCTCTCCTCTGACAGCACAGAGCAAATAGGAAAGAAAGGACAAAGAGGCAAACAAAATTAGATATCCTCCTAAGTACCCTTCCCCTTTGCTTCAAGTACAGACGGCAACATTTTATAGCATGTCACCCCTGTCATGTATTTATTATGAGTGTCGCGCCAGTCTCCTACCATAATGAATGCAAAGCCGGCGAGCAGACGTTCAGTCATGACGGAAGGACAGCGGCCCTGCCTTACATTTGGAGAAGACAACAATGTACGTCCCACTTTCCCTTCCCCTGCCCCTCCTTACTCACTCTAGTAATGGTTTCTCTGACCTCTGTCTCCCCATTACTGTACGCTTCACCCAACATCAACAGTCAGACAGCATCACTCATCCACACACTTCAGACATCATGAAAGCGGCAGCGTCGACGCCCATTGCCCAATGCCCACCGCATTAGCTGGTGACAGCCGGTGGTTGCGGGATGATAGAGATGAAGGGAACTCTCAATGAGATGGCAGTGATGACCCTGATGATGACCTAATCAGTGGAATGTTTGTCAACTGCATTGGAGAGAGGTACTAGAGGAGTAAAAGAGAAGATAATGAAATGCTTTGCATCTTTTGCTGCCCTTGTCATACACAATGTTGGATCACTCAGACTGTGTCTTTGAGCTTTGGACAAGAATCAAAGATTTCCTTTTTTATTCTGCTTAACTTTAAGTTATGTTCTGTTTGTCACAGTATCTCTGACACCCACATTAGCTGCAGAGCATACACAGGCAAACCTATTGTCTCTCTTGGTTGGTGAGAGGCAGCAAAGAGGTTGTCTGTGAGGCTGCCAGCTTCACAGCGCATGTTTACTCCATGGGGCATTTGATTCATTACCCAGCAGCCTTCCATACTGTTTATAAACTATGCTTACACAGACAAATCTCTGATAAAAACAATTCAAACTGTATAGTCCTATGGTACAACATAAAAGAAAAAAAAGGCTAAAACCTCTGAATGAGAGTGATGGCAGTGCTACAGATTCCACTGCCACGCTCAAGCTTTCCATACGCGTCATCTCTTTTGCCTCGATTTTTGATTTGACCTGCTTGTGTCTTGTCTCTTTGGGCCTCCACTCCAGTGCACTCTGAATGTGTTAGACATGTAGATGTGCAGAATTACAGTTTTCACCCCATTTTAATTGCAGCTAACTGTAGAGCAGGCATGGCTTGTAAGCTCTTTTATTTCCTCTGAAATGTGAACCATAATCAAATTTGGTGGCATATGCAGGTTTAGAGGTCTGCCATGTTCCATCCTCATCTGTTTAATCTAAATTTGTTTTTGTTTTTTTCCATTTGACTCTGCACCTGTGCACAGCTTGTATTGGATCATGGTTTTTAATTTGGAGACATAACATATGCCCTCCCCTCAAACACACATGGCCACTGCCATCCCTTGAGGAAGATTCATGAAGTGAGGGAATTACTGTAGAAGCATTTGGTTTAACTGATGTCAGCCTCCTCACTGTGACTATGTGTGGCAGCTCACAGACAGAAACTGGGTGAAAAAGAAACTTTCCCTCTGTTCTTTTCTTCTTAATCAATATTACTTTTCCTCAGGGGAGGATTAAGAGAAAGGTTTTCCTGATAGTCGTACAAATTCAATTTGAAATTGAATGGTTCTTCTCGCGGGCAGGTGCGTTTCGTCACATGTTAACATTTTATCACTGATGCCATCTTGACAGTCTCCCTTGGCAATGTTCAGATGGTAGGTTATTAACACACGCTGAGAGGGAAAAAAATCCATATTCCACAACTCATTGTTTGTCAGTTTGACAGTCGTCAGCATTACCAACATAGTCAGCCTGAAGCAAATGCAGCAATTACCTCTAGACTCTCAATTAATGAGCTTTATGAAAATGTTATTACTATTACAAAACCTTATCAGACCTTGCCAGACCCTTCTCTTCCTTTCCTTTTCAAAAGACTTCAGAGTCGAGTCCATGATATATTTGTTTAAGGATTTGTTTAGGATTTTTTCAACAGTTTTTTTCACAATATGTATGTTGCTCTTCTCGTCAAATGGCAACTTTTGAATTGGAGGCTCTTCCATTTTAAGTACTGATAAAAAAGTGAGCTTATAAAAATACATCAAATGAAGTCAATTTCCAATGGGGAAATGTAACAATGTAGTAACTAACAGAAATGCAGTGCCATGCAGTAGTGGAGAAACACAGGTGTAGCTTGATTGGAATTTTCTGAAGTTATTTAACAGAGAGCGTGTAGAAAATTGGACATCGCATGAGAAAAGTAACATTGATTTCAGATGACATTTAGTGTTCTTCTTATTGTCAAAAACTCTCATGGAACAACCAACACCATTTCACCTTTCAGGTTCTATCTATTGACAAGTATATCCCATCAAAGAAAAGCACATTGTAGAGCTCATATTACATTACAACCTACTGTTCCAAAATCGAAATTGATCATTTCTCTTTTTGTTAGTTGCAAAATGGGCAGATTATGACCTCTTAAAGGGAATTAAATTTTTTTCTCTTTATGTGAAGCAGGTTTATGATTATTTTGAATAGCTGGTGTATTAACTGCAGAGGACAGAGGTCTGAACACTATTAGTTTCGAGAATCAGAAATGTTTCTTGACAAGCAAACCAACCTAAAAGCAACTTTAGAAGAGCAAATTTAAAAGACTTCAAACCTAAAAATATATTTCATAGATGTCAGAGGATTAGCAATTTAGGAATTTTACACCATATACCTTCTGCATCAGACAGTTGTTTACACTGTCACTTACATGGACCGGATTAAGTGACCCAGTGTGGAAATCCACAATATAGCTCTTGCTCCAATCACTATGAATTTTTTAAAGTTTCGGACAGTGGAAAAATTGCTCTTCTCATGGCCCCCTTGTGAATAGCATTTATCTTGGGTTACCTCCACACTGAGAGTGCTCTGAGTGCTGTTTACTGAAGGTAAAACAAACAAACAAAAAAAAACATTTGAAAAATGAGAATAAACTTCCTTTAAAGCAATTCCAGGCCCCGGAGTAAGACTCTGCCATTTCTAGAAATGACAGATACGTTTAATATCAACAATTCTCTGTCTCCATTTTATGTTTGTCAGAGCGTTAGCCTAAGGCTGGGTACATGGTCCCAGTGTGCATCTGCACAGCCCCCGTCAGTTTACTCTCCTGGGTTCTATTTATATTTTGGGTGAGCTATCCTGAAGATAGCTCAACCAAATTCACAGTACCTTGCAAACTTGTGAATAATGGAAATCCTCTAATAAGTCTCTCCTCAAAACATGTCTCTTTGTTCATCTTGTGCTTCTAGTTTTTTTTTTTTTTTTTTTTCTGAATAGAGTTTGAATTCAAAGTCAAGTGTACTGAGTCCATGTGGTGACAAACACTTCGGCTGCATGCGGTCAGCTGGTGTAGATGACTACATTTATGTTGCATAGGCTTTGTGCATGAGTGTATGTAGAAACTGTGAAGTGGGTTTAATAATGCATGCACTCGTGCATGTGTTATTTACCGGCAAAAAAAGTCTTATTTTTTTCATTGTATGGGTGATGATATAAGTCACCAGACCTTCGTCCAGGACTTTTCTCGGGTGTTTGAGCTGTTTTCTTACGTGCTGTCTGATAATGTTGCATAGATGGGCATTTTGTTGTAGTTCCAAACAGCCATTCAGGAAACCAAGGTGAAAAAAATAAAACAGCCATCAGAGAGACTGTGGAAAGGTGATAGTGTTTACTTACAGGTAAGACGGTACACATTTTGTAGACAATCACTCTAGGAATACTTTGTAAGCACAACTATCAACTTAGGCTCTGTTTACATTAATTCATTTCACCATTTCTTCGTGGCGGCGTCTTGCAAACTATTTACATTTACACTGAAACGGGGATCGGCTGATTTGCTAGTCACATGACTAATCAGCCATCACATCACATGATCGCCCTTGCATCTGGAGCATGAGCAACTGCTTTATATTAACAGATTTATCAGGGCTGCTCTGGACATTCGAAAGTTCTCGCGCCATTCTTCGGCGACAACAACTTGGTCCACGAAATTGTCCCACCATGCGCTGCTTCTTCCCGGTCTAACCCAAAAGCGGCGCTCCATGTACGGCTTGCGTTGCTGCTGTGGCTGGGTTCTCATTATAAAAGTCGAGTAGCTAGAGCTCAGCACTGCGTATCCCCGTTTCTCCCCGTTTACAACTGCTAAAATCAGCATCGTATGCGAATGCTTACGTGGGCTCTGGCGTCTTTGAATCCTTCCACCTATGAAGTCGTATTCCAGTATTTTAATGTAAATGGACAGTGCATCCGCGATAGAAACGATGTAGAAAAACAATGTCTCACTTTTTATTCCCCTCCACTCCACATAACTGACCATTTATGTTAAGTTGTTACACACACACACACACACGTGCACAATGCAGTGTCACAAATGTGTTGGGAGAATGACAGCTGGCAGTTTGGATGGAACATAAATCCTGATTAACACCAATAAAACTGCCTGTGGTTATGTAACATCTTCTCGGAGCTTCAATTCCAAATATGTGTCTTAATCATTCCTCCCAGCATATAGAGTGCTAACCTTTTCTTTTTTTTCCCATCTTTTGTTAGCGAGCATAATTTAGAACAGGCAAACTACCAGGCCTATAAAATGGCTTCACCACATCTGCTGCTCCATATTTCTGGCTCAGATGTGTCAGTCTGCAGCCAATGTCAGTGTCAGCATCTGAAGACCGCAGGTCTCCCATCACCTTCTTTCAGCCATAAGCTATCTTCCTCACAGAAACAGGTCCCAGGTGGAAATGGTGTAAGACTGTGAAAGAAACTTGTTGACAGAATTCAGGACCCAGTTAAAAGTCATACTTTGACAAGATGAATCCTAGCCTCAGGCTTCCTTCTGCCTTTACATCCAGTTCTCCTTCTCTGTCCCACTCGCATTCTCTCCCACTTCTCTCTCTATGAGTGGGGGTACTGGCAAAATTTCAAGACTTCTTATTTATTTATCAACTTATTATGATTCCCCCTCGCACCTCAGTCCCCGCAGAAGATTTTCTAGTGGAAGAAATTCCTAAAACCACCCTTATCTGAAGACTCTTTTGTCCCTATGTTCTTAGGAATTGTTTAACAGGATTATAGAGGTTACATAAACCATTATACATTCATTTTGAAACAGGAGAATGATTCTACTTCATTTCTGATTAAAATGTTTGCAAAAATGACCTCCACTTCAAATTAAATAGAGAAATAATCCTTGGTTAGGGCATTATCAGAATTTATTTGACGTTTGCTGTAAAGAAAAAAAACTGAAGCTTAAGCAATATGAATGTAAGAGAGTATTGTATGTGTGCCAGGATATATACTATAAATTATTTATAAAGGTGGGATGGAGCAAAATAACTATACACATTTGACAGAGAATTTGTAGTTGCAGGAAATAGTTAAACATTTGCATTAGTAAATATGAAGCCACATTACAAAATACTGTAGAAGTTGCATAAATCTATCCATTCCTTTTTCTAATCCTTCTTTATTCAATTCAGAGTCACAGGGGGCTGAAGCTTATCCTAGCTAGCATTGGTAGGAAGAGGGGTACACCCTTGACAGGTCGCCAGTCCATCACAGGGCCAACACAGAGACAAATGAGACCAACAACCATACAAACTCACACTCAGTCCTAGGCTTAATCTAGAATCACCATTTAACCACACATACATGTTTTTGAACAGAAGGAGGAAGCCAGGCTTGAACCGTTGCCATGATTTGAACCGGGAACCCTCTTGCTCAGAGGCAACAATGCTAACCGTCACACCACCAAAATAACATAGTTTTTCCTCACATAAATAAATGTCCCACCGCATGTCTCTAATGCTCATTTTTGCTTTAAAAAAAAGCAACTTTTGCAGTGTTTTTACTAATCTTTCTAACGTTAAACACTCACAGCAAAAAAAAGTTTGACATATTGATCACGTGTTGAACTAAAAAATTTAAATACATTTTTTATTACCCAGAGAGTGCATAGAATTTAGTTAGCCAACAAGCAATAGCCATGTTAATGTAAAAGGAAAATCTAAGTAATGTCACCAACCTTTCTGCTGCAAAAAGCAATGACAAATGATGTTAGTCAACCATGCTGGGTTGTGCCAATTATCAAGCTATTCTTGGCTTCTATCATCTGGACTCAGTCAGGTTACTAGTAAAGGTAAACATGAAATGGATTGAGTTATCAAATTATCAGTAGTATTCAGCATGGGAATTATTCAGTGATGAATGGTGGGTTAAGTGTTTTCTGCAGGGAGTGCAAGGTTTATGGTACAATGCGTCATGTGCTTCATTGAAACGAAAGCCTACATTTTTTACAGAGACTTGCACGTTTAGTGTACAGTCACAAACAAAATAATGCAGGCTGTAAAGTCTGCAATTTGAAAATGATTAATCAAATGCATTACAACACCACGTATCTTGCAACTTTTACAAGGGTTGGCACTTCTTGGTATTCTAGATGCGGAGATTTTGGAAATTTAAGGTAAAATTTGGCCATTCTAGGGGTACCCAAAGGGAGAAATTGTACTTTAAAAACAATAAAGTTTTAATGGGAGATGTTCCCATCTTTGCTTTTGGCAGTGTGTTACCTTCATAACGGACCTTGTCAGAAGACATTAAAACTTAGACATAACCAGGAATAGAGATTAAAAAAAATGTTTATTAAAGTTACACACTTTTCAGTTATCCTGATGACAGACAAACAAACAGACAGACAGACAAACCAACGCAACCAAAAACATAACCTCCTTGACAGAGGTAAAAACGCACACTCTTTACTTCAGCTGCTGCGAGCCGCTGAGCGCCTACTGTTTCGTCTGCAGTTGCACTGACTACTGCGCAACCTTTCTTGGCTGTCATCGTCAAAAACAGTAGGGTAAAGCCTAGGTATGACAACAAGTAGGACAGAGAAAGAGACAGAGCATTTGTGGTTGCTTTATTCCATCATCTTTCGTGGAGAGGACTGTTTTCTGTCCTTTTCTCGAGCGCCAAGTCAACTGCACGTTCAGCTTAAATGATAACCTGATCAGCTCATCACATATTGTATGTAAGAAGCTTTGAAAAAGCACAGCAACCTTGACCGTTTTTGTTTACTTCAAATAGGGACGGGTAAAATAGGCTACAGCTATTCTAACATGATTTCTGCCGAATCTCCTTACGTGTGCGCTTCTGCGTGTGTGAGTAACCATGGCTACGGAGCACTCTTACCAGAGATTCTAGGAGCCGTGGATGCGGAGTGCCTCTGCCTGGAGCTACAGTTTCGTCTGCGGTTGTACTGACAGGCAGCGCAACCTTTCTTGGCTGCCATCGCGAAAAATGTGTCAAGTTTGTCAGAAAGGTGAAAATGGCATTGATCTGGCGTTATTGTACAAATAAATACAGACAAAATGCCGCTACGCTGTATTGAAAATAAGCGTAGCGGTCCAAAATTATAGCGTAGCGGGCCGCGATGCAAGTTTCCGCTAGCTAGAACCCTGCAGCTGTACCGGATGAAAAAACTAAACTGTAGGGACAAAAACATGAATATAACTGTGACAAGAAAAAAACAAACGACTAGACATGGCGTGAAAAAACATTTAGCTTTGACATAGCGTGGCGTGGAAAAACAGAGAAAAGATTTCACAAAATTAAAGGGGAAACCTGGAAACTAAATACTGAACTGGGAGTGATTGACAAATGAGTGCAGCTGGGGACAATGAATGCAGGTGACGTGAGTGAAACTAATGAACAGAACAGTAGCGGCTCGTGGTCTGGAAAATAGGCGGGGCAGATGATCTGCGTTATCAAAATGCAAGCTTTTATGGAGCATACGCAATAGGCCAATAGTCTATGCAACCATACGCAGGGGGGGATGTGCGCACTCGCATTAAAGTCTGCGATACAACAAACACAAAAGCCCCATGAAAATGAGCGAAGAGAAAGTTTGTGAAAGGAATTAATACTGCCTACGTTTAAATTTTTTTGCCTTTTCCGAAAAATGCTTCATGTCACACACACCGACAGTGCTCCACATATCCCCTTGTCCCCCCGTGCCAGGCGATTGGAAGAGCAAGCATGGGAAACAGAACATTTTACTCCTATTGGAACAACCAGAGAGCCAGGGCTTTTTGTCATACCAAACGTCCGATTGAAAGACCTACCCTTATCCATTGTTTGCTGAACTATATTAATATCAGGTTTATGGGGGCCGAGGTTTTTAATAACCAACTTTGTTCCCAAATCTTTCAAAAGAGTTCTCCAAGAGAAACTCAACGCTATTGAGTACAGGTTTGATGCTAGCAGCCATGGTTAAAACTTCACCGGCAGATTACTGCTTTCACTCGGTATGCAACCGGCATTCCGACATCCCGTCACTCAGACATGACGCCACTGCGACATCCCGCCATTCCGACACTTTGATACCACCATTCCGACACTTTGATACCACCATTCGACACTTGTTGGGAGCTGTCAGGGTCGGACTGGGAAAAAAAATCGCCCCCCCCCAAGTATTAATTAGTATCTCCAATCTAATTAAATTAATTAATTAATTAAATAAAAATAAAAAACGGCTATGGGTATTCATCCGCCGCCTTAAAGACGAACAGCGGCTGGTGGAGTCCCAATGCCACAGGGCGGCCGGTGGGGACCCACCTCCACCACAGCGGCGCAAGTGGAGGCAGCTGGAGGAGCGCCTTCAGCGGCTGCGCAGACAGTACAGGCGGGGAGGCAGGACGCTGGAGCAGTACTGGAGCGCTGCCCAGCGCTGCATCGTAAATTTGAAATAGTAGGCCTTGTTTTAAAATCGTTGGGTTTTGTGTCCCTGATGTTTGTAGATGTTAATAGATGTTTATATAGGGACAAAAGAAAGCCTACAGTTTAGGCGAAATTAATTATTATTATTGTTTTTTTGTTGCTGATTTTAGTTGTATTTACCTCATTTTGAATGAAAAGTTAATAAAATGTTGTTGTTGATGTGGATCTTGTTGTTGTGTTGTTTGTTTGCATAGTGATTGTATGAGGATTGCACTTTAAGGTGCCCACTGGTTTCTTTAACCGTTGCTCTTTTTACGAGCAGGGAGGAAGTTCTGTGTGAGTTTATCCCTTAAGATCGGGGCTCACCTTCCTTTGTGGAGATGTCGACGGGCAATATTTTTAACAACAGCAGGTTGGGTGTCTTCCGACAGTTGTCACAGCCTTGAATGCGCGATGAAGATTGTAACTCTGCGCACCCCAATTGAAAACTGAAACCAATATTTAAATTTGGTATTCCTTTTGCAGCCACGTGCATTTATCTAACCTGCTGTCCCCTCCACAAGCACAAGGCATGCATGAATTAATTGAAGTCATCTCCGATTCTGTGTGGGCCGCGATCTTGTTAATGACTGAAATACGTCATGAAGCTTTTCGTTGAATTACATTTGATTTGTATAGGCCTAATATCGAAAAACTTGCACAAGATTTGATCTTTTTTTGCATCTTAACTCCCACGGTAACATAGGCTAAACATTGCATTTGCTGGTTTTCTGGTGCTGTGCTGTCTTTGCGATGCGCATCTCCGCTTCACTTTGACAGCATTCGCAGTGGTTTAAGGTAAAATAAATTGAGGCAATTGTCACAAAAACAAATAGCATCCGTTTTACACTGCCAAATGAAATATTGGCTACACAACGAGCCCCTCGTCAGCCCTCATCATCAGTAAATTTCTGAGTGGGTGCGATCAGTCTTGCTGGACTTGCGTGTTGGAATGTCTCTCTCTCGGGCATGTGCAGCCCTATTATTGCATGGCGAGCTGTCCACGCGTGTGGTGCTGAAATCGCGTGTCGGAATGGTGGTATGTTGAAAAGAAAAAATCATACCGCCATTCCGACAAAAGAAAAAATGAAATTCGGAATGACGGGACGTTTCATTTCTTAAAAAAATTTCATCATTCCGACAATTGAACGTCAATGTCGGAATGTCGGTATGTCGGAATGGCAGCATGTAACCCTTTCACTCACTGTAGCCTACTATCAGACTGACTCGCTCCTGAGGTTGTGCAGAGTAATATAGCAGTAGGCGGGACAGTGTGTAGCAAAGATTCTCGGAGGAGATCCTTACAACGTTTTTAGCTAGTCTTGGGGAAACCTAAGCTAGCAGACAAGTAACCTACTGTACATGTACGAAGCTGTCAACACATTGTTTACTGTCTCAACATTGCTTTGCTCATCAAGCTAAGATATTTCATTAAATCACTCCCAGTTTCCCATTTTGCAAAGACTTCGTTCACAATCACTTAAACTTTGTAATATAGCAACTATAAAGTAAAATCTTTACCTACCACGAACGTGAATCCGGATTAAACAGCCAATATCCTTCATCAAATCCGACATAGTTATCCGTTTTATCCTACAAGTTTGGCAGCACTGAAGTTCCCACTGGCTAGATGGGCGGAGTAATATATTTCTTAAACCCTTTGAGTCCTTTCCATGTCCAGGGCAAGTCATACATCATATCAGGGCAGATCATACACCTGCCCCAATAGCACTATACAGGCGCGCTAAATGTTACATGATATTATGCTAAGTAGGGGCCTACAGTGATTCTGATTGGTAGAATGTGCTCGAGAGTTCTAAGAAGGGGCGGCGGGGCCGGGCTTAGCTGAGGACAGCCAGGCATCTGCCCTGGCCAGTGGCCATGGATCTAACGTTAAGCAGCCACACTGGAGGTAGGCTATATTTCAGCGAAAATAAAAACAGATTCCACTCGCAAAGTCCGTCACAAGCCACAATATGGTGTAATATGATTCCCACTGTGATTGAAGTTGAAATAAATATTTTATCTATAATTTCGGAAAGGTTGGGGGTGTGGCAGGCGGGGCTTTTCCCATCCTGCCCAAATACAGCGGGCGGCTGGAACAGAACATGGGGACTGAGGGAAAAACAGTGGCAAAACCTAACTAAATATGAACTCGAAAACCAAGACATTAAACAACCTAAAACATGATAAAACTAAAAACATGAAGAAAACCCCATGGACGTGACAAACAAAGACGCCCCCCCCCCAAAAAAAAAAATGCTCTACCAGAAGCAAACATCCCAGGTGTGTTTCTCATATAAAATATCTATAACTGTGGCCTGTTGAGAGAAAACCTTGTCAATATGTTTAATTAAATTGAAAAATTGTCTTATAGTCAATATTCCACATCATATATTCAGTCCCAATATTAAAGTGACTGGATGAGATAGATCTCTAGTTTGTGGGCACAGAGGCTTAAGCTAGACTGACACATTTCTTATCCATTAATTACAAAGAGAGAATCTCATTGCTCATATGGAGAGGATCCCATGGAATGTAGATTAATAAAAAAATATGGCATTGTTTTTAGGGTGAGAAAAAAGCTGATTTTGATCTTTGCCCTCAGGTAAAAACAAGACCAGTGTTTCAGTCTTCAAACTAGTCTTAGGCAAAATAATAAATAATTGACACAAAGGTTTTGGATGACCCTACTGGGATCTCCTGTCTGGAAGTTAGCTTGACTCGAATTTTTGCGAAAGTTGTAATTTAGCCACAAACAAACTATATTTGTGAGGCCTCACTGCTTTAAATCTTGCAGAATGAAGTTTGGCATCATGCAGCTGAAACAGCCACTTACCACACAGGTAAAAATGTTGCTTTGATGTTGGCATTTGTCTCTCCACAATACTTTATTGACTGAAAGGGTTTTGTGTCAAATTTTATTAGTGGTGGGCATAGATTAATTTTTTTGATCTAGATTAATCTCACTGAAATCTTGAAATTAATCTAGATTAAAATGGCTCATTCAGGGGTCCGGCAATCCGCGGGGTTCGCGGAAACAGACGTGTAAACTTTGGTTCCTATCCAAACAATAGTCCTTTAATCCTGAGACTGTTGCAATTGCCGTGTCGAGTGCTTCAATACAATAGTGTAGTAACCCCATGCATACCTTTCTCACTGCAATTAAGTTTTATTTCTGATTTATTTCGGATTTTATTTCGAATTTAGTTTCTTTTTCACAGCTGCCTCTGCTATTCCTGCTCTTCTCAGGTGTACCTAATGTAGTTTTACATCATTTGTAACGTGATGTATATCTTGTATAACAAATTGTAAATAACAAAACGTTTATTCGTGTCCTTGCCCTCTCTTTCCTCATGTTTTTTTCTCGCGGGGGTGCTGCACAGCCGCGGGGCCTTTAAGAATTTAACATTCTAAATGTGACGTCACGAGCTACCAAAGCTACCAAAACAAATTCTCAAGCGAAGCTTCTCCAGCGAGGTCGCTCTTGGTGTACACGCAGCAGGCAGACCAGCTTATTCACATGCATGGCTCCAGCAGTTTCTCTAGCTTCGCCAACTTCTCATATTCAGCACTTGTTGGGAGGGCCAGGTGGTGCTGCTGTTGCGTTGTGTGCAGTGCGTCTCTGTTGCGCCACACGCGCTTGATCATCTTGAGGGTGGAATTCCACCGTGTTGGAACATCTTGCACGAGCGGCTCCTGAACTTGCCCAAGGGAGGTTTGCTGGACTTTCAGCTCGTCTGCGTTGGCCGGACTGTGTTTGATATGTCCCACCATTTGTCGACACTTGTCGACACAAGTGCAGCATCAAACCCCCTTCTCGCAGTGACATTACAATCGCTCTCTGTACAACATGTGCAACACACGGCAGATGCTCGAAGGGCAGTATCCTCCCTGCGGCCACCATATTAGGAGCGCTGTCTGTTCCAACAGAGCAGATTTTGTCAACTATCCCCCACAGATTAGCGACCTCCATAAACTGCCTAGCACAGGCTTCTGCAAAGTAGCGTTCTTCTGATTTAATCACACCTAACGGCAGACAAAGTACATCGGCCTACACCCGAGCTAAAATATCAAGGTAAAAGTCATCAGTTTGCTTACCTATTTTGACCCAGTTCCCAACCCAACTTTGAGAATAGATTAACAGCGATATTTTTTATATCGCCCGATAAGACTCTCAAATTATCGCAGCACGTTAACGCCGATAACGGCCCACCACTAAATTTTATATTTGTTGATATTTTCTAAATGCAATGAAGATACTGAAAATAATGTCTTTGGAATAGTTTCTGTTGAAAATGGGGTCAAACCCAGTTACAAATTATATATTTAAGCTTTTTTGTATTTCAGAAAATGTCCTAACTGTTCTAGAAATTAGGTTTTTATATAGTAAATCTTTGCATTTACAGTTAAAGGGGTAGTTCCGTTTTTTTAAACCTGGACCATATTTCTGGCATAAAATACGTTCATCTACTCACCGATAACAGTTTGGTGAAAGTTGGCGTCCTTCGGAAGATATTTAGATTACTCGAGATCCGATTTTTTTTTTTTAACTTCACACGGAGTTTGCTACTGCTAGTTTTATGCAACATGGCAGGATATTTATCAGATTTTGACGACGTGGACAACAACTTTGAGTACGATGGACGTCCTTACCGGAGTAAATTGTGCTGCAGCGTAGTAGATACAGTCATCCCACTAGACACGTGTGTAGAAAGCTCCCTATGAGCCCCTGATAACAACAACACAGCAGCTATGAGCTAACAGTGCAATAGTACACGTTCATTCATTCATTCGTCTCAAAGTATTGGTAAAATAAAGATAGATTATGCCTTATTTAGAGGCTGTATTGTCTATGCCCTGTTCTCTCTCGTTATATGGATATACGCGCGGATTTCGAGTAATCTAAATATCTTCCGAGGGACGCCGACTTTCACCAAACTGTTATCAGTGAGTAGATGAACATATTTTATGCCAGAAATAAGGTCCAGGTTTAAAAAAAACGAACTTCCCCTTTAAGAGAAACCAGTATCTGAAGATTTTGGCATAAGATGAATGAATAGTTCTCTCATAAATATTTGTTTGTATTAATGTTACAAGATGAAAGAGAATGTTCAAGACAATATACAAATCATTTTATTATTGAGTGTCAAAGCATAGAACCTAACCTCCTTGCAAAACAACTAATCAAAGATCCGCTGGTTAGGTTGTGAATAAGAGCAGACTTTTAAAAAGTCACGCGATGGTACAAGAAAAAGTAAACTGCTTACATGCTTAAAATGAGTGTGCAGCTTTGCAGCATTTTTTCCCAATGATTTAAATGTAATTGTAGCTAAAACTGGCACAAAATTAAATTTTCATGTGTTGCAGATATGAGCTGTCCAATGAAGCCCAATTAACAAAATTGATTGACTCTGGAATAGCTCTCAGCTCAGTTGATGACAAGCAAAGTGTAAGAAGAGTGAAACCAACAGAAATTTGGAAACCAACACACCTTTCAGCAGTTCCTCGTGACAGTGTATGGCGAGCCATGCAATAATACTTGACAGTGTGAAGGACTCTGCAATGGAAGCAGCTTCCCCCACCATGTGGTAAATGGTTTGTGACTAGTACTGAGTGATGCACCCGCTCTAGGATACCCAACGTTAATGTGTTCTGCACACAGTGTTTCGTGCTGCATGGCGAAAGAGTATCATTCATAAAATGTCTTTGTTGTTGCTCAAGACCACAAAAAATAAGCATAAAAAGAAAAGAAAAAATGTTTTGTGATCTGATTTTATGCCATCTGTACTGTTTGAAACAATCACTGATCAAAATATGGGTGAAATACAATTTGTAACTTTAGACATGCACTGAGATGGAATTAATAACAATGTTTTTCATTGCAAATTAAAACTGCTTGAATGGCTATTGTAAGTGGTGCTAATGGCTTTTAAAAGTACTGACAACACTTTATAAAGGCACCACGCCCGGCTTTCTGCTTGACATTAATAGGTTGTTTTGAAGATGACACATGTTATTTGTGTACAGCACCTATCAAAGTCTCTCTAGACTCTGTGTTCTCACTTCCTTCTGTCTAACTGCTGTTGACCTCACTTGCATACAATAGAGCAGCATTATGTGATCAGTTATTTCTGGCAGGCCTTTGACAACTATTTTCATCTTCATGCCCTCATATTGATGAGTTAATGTGCTCTTTTAGCTTCTCATTTGAGCCAGCTGCCTGGCAAGGTGAATCTCCCCCGGGCTTTATTGGCCTGCTGTACAGCGGAGAGTCAATCCTACAACAGACTGATGGATAAATCACACACACTCAGAGACAGACTGAGGGCAGAATGAAGGTGTATGTAAACGAACTGACTGTGGCAACGGTATACATACAGTGATTTTTCCATATTTCTTCCATTTACAGAGCACAGAGAATTTTTTCTCTCAAATGACTGAGAAAAAAGGGAATAAGGGAATGACTGATGTACTGTATATGGAAAGAAACAAGACTTAAACTTGCATGATGGCCACTTCATTTGGCAGAAAAATTGACTCTGGCGTCTTCATTTCCTCTTGCAATTGCTTCAAGACCTCACATTTTGACAACGTTAATCTATATCTTTGAAACTGTCACTCAGCCTACAAATGTTAGGAATGGTATGTAATACAACTTCTTTCTTCTGCTAATTAATTTGATGGAAGGGTTGGGAAAGAAAAAAAAAAGAACCTCTGACAGACTATTCCAAATGTTTAACAGATTTTTAAAGATGTTATTCCATTGGTTCGTTCCCTTTTCTTTGCTCAATGTGTGAACAAAATGAAGAACATTCGCACATAGAAAGTCTTCACAATTATATCCTTGAAAGAAAAAAATGTAGTCCTCTATGTCAAATGACCCTCCTTGATGGTGACACTCTGCTGTGTCTCATCAAATTAATTAACTCTCTGATGGATCATAAATCAGCCAACACATTAATGGAGCCTGGTGTTTTGTGCTGATTCATGTCATTCTATATAACATTGTAGAGAGTTTATGGTACAAACCCCCCTGTGATCATTACTACTTCACAATGGACCACTTATTCTGCTGTCAAATCTAAGTTAAAAGAATATTCATGGCAATATGAATATTTTAATCTAAAGTTAGAGTTCTAAAAATGCAAAGATTTGCATAGAAAAATGTTACACGTATTAGAAAATAAATTCTTAAAACATGTCGTAAGAAAGAGAATCTGGTGGAGCTTAATGGTGGAAATGAACAGTTTTTAATCAATTTTCTGTTCAGGAATGTTTAAGTTGGGTTTGAAATCAGGGCTCCATGATGCAGCAATTAAGTACATAAGACAATCAAAAAACACTGTGATATCATACAGTATAAAGGCCCATTACAATGTATTAGCCTCACCATGCCACGTAACGTAACTAATTGCACTGCGTTCATCAAAGAAATGCATCTTCCCCAGAAGCTAGAAATTTCAGAACTTGGACTGCTTTCTTAAACTGCAGAGAAATTATGCGCTGGAGAAATACTGAAATTATTTTGTGAATATCAAAGTTTAAAGGAGCCATGGCATGAAATTTTCACTTTTTAAGGTTGTTTAACATTAATATGAGTTCCCCTAGCCTGCCTACGGTCCCCCAGTGGCTAAAAATGACGATAGACCTAAACCATGCAATGGAAATTATTCTCCGCCTTTGGTAATGTGACCATGCAGATGGCCTGATCGGGAAAGCTGCCTCTTATGACGTGGAGGTTGTTTCCTCCCAGAGCCCATATATGGCTATGCTAAAACTGCCTTTCCCCCCCCACAGCTCTTTGGGCAGCTCATTGCTCTGTACATGGATGTAAAAAATCTGTTTAGAGCTCCTGCATCAGAACCTCTTAAGAGAGACAGATTTAGTTTTTTTCTGGGAAAATGACGAAGAGATTTGTGTATGTGTGCGCCAAATATTTCACCGACGAATGTTTCCAGAACTTGGGCCAATACCAAGCCCAAGGGAGAGCCCAGACACCCTGCGGAGGAAACTCATTTCAGCCGCTTGTATTCGCGATCTCATTCTCTCGGTCACTACTCACAGCTCGTGACCATAGGTGAGGGTAGGAACATAGATTGACCGGTAAAAATCGAGAGCTTCGCCTTCTGGCTCAGCTCCTTTTTCACCACGACGGGCCGGTGCAGAGCCCGCACCACTGCAGACACCGCACCGATCCGCCTGTCAATCTCCTGCTCCATTCGTCTCTCACTTGGGGAAGGATCTCATTCCCGAGAGTAAGTAATTTAACGCTCTATAATTGTGTTGCTTTCTTGTATGTACCGTATAGTTATATAGCTTGTTACCACAAGAAAGGGTTTGTATCGTTAGCTATGCAGCTAATAGCATCTGCAAGCTCTTATCTCTGCCAACTGGGCTGTTGGGGGTGTTTGCATGCCCATGAGATGGTTAGCTTGCTCATTTTAGACCAAAACCCCCTACTTCAAGCTTCCTGAAGAAGAATGAATCCGCAAATTCAGTGCATTTCATCAGGATAATGATTCATTCATGGTTCCAGCGCTAGCGCTACGTGCATCTTTGCAAACCAGAGCAATCGGATGAGAATGTCAAAATCCTCATTCCTGCTTTCCCCTTCACGCACGCCTTTTTTTCTGTAAGAAAGATAAAGTTGGAAACGTGCTAACAAGCCACTAGCTAAACAGCTTCTAAGATTTGAGCACATTCAAGGAAAAACTTCAGTCGTATTTAGCCAACACTGGTATTGAACAGATGGGAAGTTGTGTATTGTATGGTCTGCATACGTAGTGATTCATATGTCTTTTGATGTCTTTTACAAAAATGACTTCCAGTCACATTCCAGTCTTATAGCTGACTTCTCTACTCATTTGGTTTCACTCTGCTAATGTAATTCCTCACATCAAAAACTGGATGAAAACCTAAAATGATTTTTTTTCATTTCTTCAACTAAGTTTTCTTCCATCCAAAAATAAATGCATTTTCTCATATTTATCACTAGGGGGCGTTGGCTGTATATCGAACAGAATTGCGTATCAAACATACACATGAGATAACAAGGTGTCAATGGTATTGGTGAATTGACTTTGTGCAGAGCCATGGTGAAGATCATTTCCCACACCTGCCTCATTTTGTACCTGGTAGTAATTGTGGAATTAATTGAAGCACCACTGGCTCAGTTTGATATTGTTGGATTGACTTTCTCTCTCTGACGCTAGTTTCTTACATCAACCTTGGGAGGATTGTGGCAGCACATGCCTGCCATTAGATATGGGTCGTGCTGTGATTAATCAATGATGTTTAATCAATTACTTAGTCCAGTACTGGAATGCATCTTATTTATTATCTGTCTGCAGTGTAAGTTTGGGATTTCACATCCGAGCAGTTTGTTTGAAACACCCTGTTACCCTGTTTGTGCAGTTCATACGATCTGTCAATGAGCAATGTCCTCAACGGACAAGCATGTTAGAGCTGAGAATGATGTTCATTTTCTTAAGATTTTTAAACTTAATTTCAATTTATAATCTATAATTAATTTATAATTCAGTTTTTCTCATTTGTGTGTGGCTGGATGGTTAATAAACTGCATGTACAGACTGCTTGTTTATGACTGCTTTATGCAACATTTTAACTTCGTACAAAGTTTGACATTTGAACATTACACTTTCTAAAGAGAGATTTAAAAAACAAACAATTACTATGATCCATTAAAGCCTAAATTTAGTTTAAATCAAGTGTATTTCTTTTGTCATAATGAATTCAAAATACCAGTTTCCTCAGACAATTTTAATTAGAGTGATTTTGTGGGAAAGCTAAATAAATTCTCCAAGCTAAATTTTATTTTAAACTCCAGATGGTGTTCTGTTCATGCAATGTGTGTGAGACTACATGATGTGCTAGAGACACTGACCTCTTAACAGCGTCTCTCTGTACACAGCTGTGAATCAAATGCTTCATTGGTTCCCAAAATGTTTCTATAACCCAATCTTTGGATTCTGTGGTAGTTCAATGAAGATTGTTCTTGAAAGGGACTATGGCCCTCTCAGAGAGGTTTAAATGCTGACACCTAAAAGTGCCGTCATAAGTCAACATATTATTTCAAGTCTTTGACATTTATAGTAAACATAAAACACAGGGGTTTATGCTCTATCCTGGCCCACATGGAGACACACATTAAAGCCCGACATGACACACACCCAAACACAAATACCCAGCCAATAACTACATGTAGTTTGAAGCCTTCACAGCATTATCTCTTGATAAAAGTGTCATTCAGTTTAGAATAGTCATAAAAAAGACATTTTCTATTCAGCTAAAATTGAAAGTGAGGTTAATTTTTGCTACAATACAATGATTCAAAATCTACATAGATCAACCCAAAAATGATTTTAATGCAACATGACACATTATTCTATATCTAGTGTCATCCCTTTACTTAAGCTCCTGTTTAAAGCTCCAAGCTTTTACCGATGGAAAGTTTCATAGCAGAGACCTGCCTAGATAGAAATACTGTAAGTAGCTGAACCATCTGATATCTACTCAATTTGAACTCTGAATTAAAAATTCAGTCCAACATTATTATGTTATTTGCTTTATCACAATCATAATTAATTCAAAATATACCCTTGGTTTCCAACATAGCTTTATCAAATTAGACAAAAGACGTAGCGATGTTAGTAACTGTTCCGCTGCTTAAAGTCAGTGTGAAGTAAATTCTGAGATTTAATTCAAAGTAGCTCAGTATGGGTCAGATGTTTTATCAAGTGGGAATTGCTAAATGCATGAGCTGAGCTTTTTAGATGCAAAGTCAGGGGTCATTTATTGAAAATGCAGTGTTTGAAAAACACAACCGGATATTGTACCATATTAGATTTTCCAACTATTTTATGAGGTGACTACACTTGTGTCTTCGTCATTGTGTTTACTTTCTCACTACAATAAGAGAGCTATGCCAAGAATATGACAAGGTAATAGTGACTTTAAAAAGTGTGAGCTAAATCATGAGGGACTAATGGGCTCATGCCAACTCCACCTCCACTGAAATTATGTCCTAATCTTGGAGTGTTTTGTGGGATAAGCCCAAATGTTGGCTCAAAGAGACAATTCGTTCAAGCTTGATTTCATCAACTTCTCAGTGAAGGGTCCCCATCCAATGTTCTTTTCTTTTGTTGTGCTGTGACTTGTGTCATCTTCCAATTTATTGCACTGTGAGCGGGCAGTTTTTTATCATGAAAGGTTTCTCTCCGCCTCTCCCACTCCTACTCCGTGGCCCCCACTGTCCTTTGTTCCCCTCTCTGTCCTGCTCTGTTTGCCGCTACTGAAGTCTTATGGCAAGATCACAGCATTGACACCATGTGGCGACAATTCACAAGACTGATTATCTTGCCCCCATTTATAATATACTGAAACCCGTTTCTGTCAACTCCCACAACTTAACTTTGAGCTTGACAGATTCCTATTGTTCTAAAAAAAGTTAATAATATGAGAAAGCAAAGTTAGTGGGACATATTTTAATTTGAACGTAGTTTTATTCAATGAATTTAATGCTGAACTGTTGGTCCTGGAATACTTAGGACCTCAAATGGAATCAACAAACCACACGAGAAAGAAATGGGCAAATTTAGTAGCAAATAGACATCTACAAAATGCCTATTAACAGGAAAATTGCTTTGAGGTTGCATCCTCCCCAACTTTGCAATCAGTCACAGCCAAATACCACCCCACCTCGCACCCCTTTTTCTACACCCCCTATTTCCACCCTCCCAAAAAAGGTAAAATTACCACCATCTTAAACACCACTCCTCACTGATGAATATTCATAGCTCAGTGGTAATAGCCGTTTGTACAATCAGCAGAGATGGGGTTGGAGATGTATTTGGGTTAATTATCAAGAGCAGTTTTAATTGCATTCTTCTTCACTACAATGATGTTAGCGAATTAGCAAGACTTTCTTTCTCTTTGTGTGCGCATGTGTGTGCACGCATGTTGGCTACCCCAGCTGATTTAGAGAGTGGAAGGCAGAATGCTTCTGCTGCTTTCCTAACTACAGTGGATAAAAAGATGAAGCCAAGCCTGAGTGGGCTAAGAGGCCCAAATGAGGTCTGCAGAGATTCTGTATAAGTGAAGATAGTAGAAAACATGTTTCAAATTCTTTCTGGGGTCTCACCCTCTTAACCCCTTCATTGTTCTGAAAACTTCAGCATTTCCTAGTGACTGCTGGAGTCCCTGCACTGGGATATGGGAGGGTTTTATATTCTATAGTTTCTGCAAAGTGTTTTGAGACTTCTAATAATACAATTGGACAATGGTTTTGAAGATTAACATACATTTTTTTGATGAGGCATAAACACTCACGTTTCCAAAACGTGAAGGTTTGAGCGCCCCTCCTTAAATTGTTTATCTTACTTGGAATAATCAAAATAATGAAAAAGTACTTTTAACATCTTATGCAAGGGGATAGAAAATGGATAGATGGATGTGAAATAAAATGATTTGAATGGATATTTAATTTTTTTTGTCATTCTATTTCCATATCTATTATTTTATTCACTTTTATTTATGTATTCATGCTTCCACAAATATTTATTTGCGGACTATAGTTCCTGAAAATCCATCATCAGTACAATGACTGAGAATTTCTGCTATAAATCTGTAGAGCACCACCCAAGGTCTCAGAAAGGTAAGGGTCAGACAGCCTGTATGTTCATTATAGACTATTTGGAGGAAGCAGGATCAACCCCTGGCTACTTGTGCAGTGGAGCAGCACAGTTAATCTGCATGCCCTGTGAGGACACTAGCAAGCTGAGGAGAAGTTGATACTAGTTACATGGGGCTGTAGCTGAAGCACTAAGTGAGCCGAGGGAGGTGGTGTAAAGCTTGCCTGGTTGCTCCCATTTGAATAGGAGCTAACTGCTGAAGCCACTTGCTTCAAAGTTAGATGGGGTCAGGAAGCGTGCAAACCTGGGAGCTAGCAGAGCAAACACAGCAGAAACTAAACCAAATGAGAAGCATTGAAACTCTGCAAGTTGACTGGAAGCTCACTCCTGGTTTTGCTCCACAAGCTCCTGTCCGAGCCCAGCACTCCTAGCTAGTGGTTGCATGCAAACTCCCGGTCAGCTTGCATGGCTCACTGGGTGCTTTGGCCTCTCATTTGGCCTTGCTTCTGCTCTGTAACAGTAATCCCGAAACTGGGCTACCTCTGGTATTTAGCAGCTTGGAGTTGATACGGCTCCTGAAGCTAGCAATGCCTGAATAGTTGAAATTCTAGTAACTGAATACATTGTGAATCTTACACATGTACAGGATCTTGTCTAATTTGGCTTTCGTCACGATCACTCTTGGGTTTAAAGATGTTTGAATTCATTTTTGGTCGGCAGAAACAGGTAAAGCTGGTTTCAACTGGGGACAGGTGGAGATGTCGGTGGGGTCATATTTAGCATATTCATAGATTAACATTCGCACATTCGCTGAATGACTAAGAAGAGGTAGAGTCAAATCATGAGCAATTTTAAAAGCATGGCAGGATTAAGCAAAAATTCCTGGCAAAAGGTTTAACATGTACAATGTTGAGGTACAAAAATTAGTTTTTGAGGATTAAAAAGGGACTTTAAAAAGTAAGGCTATTAACATTAATATGAAATTAGTATTCAAATCATTTTCAAAAACATTGGAATTTATTTTAAAAAAGAATTTCTTTACACTATACAGTATATTGTAAAGCATTGCACAATATTTAAAAAATCTTAATGCACTTTGCAAATAAAAAAAATGTATGCATATCTATGCAAATTTATGTATATATATATATATATATATACATATATATATATACATATATATATATATATATATATATATATATATATGTAAAATTAATACTCAACTTTGTGTTTCAGTGCAGTGCTCAATACCATATTTAAGTACTTTTTAAAATTTCTCATTAGTTTATCTTATTAGTAATATAAACTTACACTAAGGGGTAACACTAAGGCTTCGCCAGCAAAGAAATAAAACTATGAACAGATATGTGGTCCAAAGTACTGCTTTTCACAGTAGGCCCACAAAAGAGGCTACATCTCCCCCAGCTGCTCTCTAGGGCTTAACTCAAGTGTTTCATCCAACATCATTGTAGGCTACTGATGACAGAAATGTAAGGGTGTGATAAATAGGGCCATTTAAGTTGGGTGAGAAAGGTATAAGCTCCTTCAAACAGGGATCAGGTGGTAAAGAGGATAAGGAGTTGCTAGGTTCAGGAAAAGTATCACAACCCATGGATTCACCAGACGCTCACATTTATGACAAAGGTGATTTTCCCTTGTCTTTTTCCACAGATTCCCTGGCTCTTACTCAGGGGGCATCAATCACTGAGCCCCACGTCGCCACAAACCATTCATGTTGCCTTCCCCATGCCCTAAAAAAGAATGGCCTGTCATTTCTATGGTTAAATTCAATCCCGTCCACTTGAACATGCATCGACAGGGACCCGTCGGGACGAGAGCGTCATTCATCACGCCTCAGCTACTGTCGTTGCTGTGCATAGTGCTTTATGTGTGTGTGCATGGCAGAAGCCCAGATTTGTCTTGGAAACGCCAGGGAAAGATGATAGGAGCGCAACGTGATCGGCAAAGCAATAGAGCATTTAAGCTTGCATCAGACAGCATGAGATTATGATTTTTCCCCTTCTCTTCTGTCTCTGAGGCAAAGAACAGAGCACAGCTGTAGCTGTCTTGTGTTTTAGCCCCCCCCTTGATTGTTACTCACTCCACTGAGCTTCAGTATTGTCAATTCTAGGGTTACAAAGATTCCTAGTGGTAGGTAAAATGAATGAGAGGTCAGTCCGTATAACTATGTTTTTTATTTTATTATTTCTCTGTAACACTGTATGATAGAAAGCAATAACTTAGATTTGAAGACAAGATGTGGGTTTGGGTTAAAAGTGTAAAAAAAAAAAGCTTAGCCCCACTGTGAGCCTACTTTATATCATGTCTTTGTCCAGAACACTTTACAGTATATTGTGGCACATAATGGACAGAGAAGCGGACTTTTGTTTTACTACTACAAACATGAGACTTATCTCAAAATGTAACCAATAGCAATTATAAAATGTGCAGCCATGAACCTTTAGCCTACTGTCACTTTCCACTTATTAGTGTGGTTATACTTGAGTTTAAAGAAATTAAAATTCATCATCTTTTTTGGGGTTTCAAAACAAAGTGAATGACACTGATGATGAGTCTTATCATTCCTCTGAATTTAGTCCCATTGTTTGGTCTGCCATTCTGTATCTAAATATTTGTGTAACCTGCTGATTATAAGCTAGTGTGAGCAATCCATCATGAAGCATTTTATAGATATAGGATTAAATGAAGTTATTCTCTTTCTTTTTGTTAACAAGTATGAGACAGTATATTCCAGCTATACCTTTTTCATCCTATCCGGCAATGAAAAGGACCATTTCTCTCTCTGTTTAATCTTTTCCACCAGTTTTAATCTTTAACAGTGACTTGATTAAGGTGCTGTTTACACATACCCGGGTATTTTGATAAATTCATATTTTCTAACCTTCGTTTGCAAAAAAAACTAGGTGCACACAGCCCCGTTTTTAAAAAAAAACGCGTCTACATTGATCCGCATAAATACGCTATCAAGAGCTGTTAAATTACGCCAAGCCTGACGGTGGCAGTGTTAGAACAATGAGAATTCCACACAAGCCAATCAGAAGCCTAATAGAGAACCGCTGACAGGAAGAACTTCCGGATCCTTTTCAAGAAGAAAATATGGCGCCAGGCTCATGTGTGTGGACTGATAGCGAGACTGAGCTACTTTTACACGTTGCGCTGGACTATAAAACTGCTAAAGCCGTGAAAAATGTCTTTGTTGTTCAATACATTGTATGACTATAATTTTCAAAATCACACAAGCGAGTATAGCTCTCAACAACAGAAATGCTGCTAGTACCTCCATGCTTGCCAGATAAACAATGGACGGAGAGAAAGGCGTTTTCACGCTAGCATCCTGCCAACATGGCGGATAGGGGCGGGGCTCTGTACTATGACGACAACTCCTCATTCCATTCCCAAAACTCCGTTTTTGTCTCTTTCAACCAGTTTACACACAAACGCTAAACGGAGTTTTTAAAAAATCTCCACTTTTGCCGGAGTTTTTTTTTTGCTTCGTTTTCGTAGGAAAAAACTCCGTTTGTGTATAAACGAAAGGCACAAACGAAGGGAAAGGTCTTCGTTTATCAAAATACCCGGGTATGTGTAAACAGCACCTAAGTTGCACAGGAAAATAACCACATATAGCCACAAATTCTTGTGAGATAATACACTCTAGTGGAAGACTTTGAACTTCTGAAATACTTGATGCCACCTTTCAAAAAGACAGTCATGGTACCACATGCTCTCTTTGCCCAGAGGGTTTGTGCCATTAATCAGGGAAGTCTCAGTGTCCCCTTTGTCAGATGAGTGGGGAATATTCCCTCCTGCTAAAGTGTTTGGCCCCTTAGGGGAAGCCAGACACAAACAGTTATGAAGCTTTATTGGACTTATATATCTGTTTTATGTATTAGCAGGCACACAGCTGTGAAATATTTACATTATTCTAGACGCAGGCGAGGAGAGTTCGCAAAGTGCCCGCAATCTAAAAACAATAAAGAGCAGTCTATCTCTTTATCGCTGCCATTTTATGAAATGACTTGAGGCAGGAGATGATTTTATTGCTGGAAAGTGGAGAGTCCGAAGCTTTCTTCTTCTTTCTTGGAGTCCTTTAAGGTAGGTGGTTTTATGAAGTGCATTTTAATGCTGCACTTCAATAGAGGCCCTGACTTTTAGGAAAAGGAAGGCTGTCATATAGTGTTCCACTAATAAATCACTCTCTTAACAGCCAAGTTTCTGTCGAAGTGACACCTCTTCAACTAAAGTGAACATTCTGTGAACTCAAGGTTTATTTATACACACACCCACACACATGTGTGATTGTGTGTATATACAAAAATTCCTCTCAATAATGACATTTGAGTGTATTTATATGCATAGTACCTGCCAAGTGCCTATATTTTTCTTTTTTTTTCTCGAGTTTACATTCAACTACTATAAATATAGTTTAGTTCCTAGTTTAAATCGTTGTCTCTTTTCTCACCTCAGAAAACTGAAAGGAGATGCATGCCTGTGTGACTGCTTGAGTTCGCAGAGCTGAGCAATGCACACATTCTCACACACGCTCACAAACTTATTTTTCAGTTTTTGTGGTGATTCACCATTGACATAATGCATTCCCCTGCCCCTTACCTTAAACCTGGTCATGATTTAATTTTAACCTAAAACATAAAAGCTTTTGATCCCCAAAAGTCCCTTAAAACGTGTGAAGCCCACCACCTGGTCCTCACAAAACACATTGAACCCCACAAGTATAGTGAACTCCTCATTTTTGGTTTTTGAATATAGAAAAATCAAGTACGTACACATGCACACACAGGCTCATGTTGAAGGGGTGATAGCTCGTAATCAAACATAGAATTCAAGATGGTGCCTTCAAACCTAAGCAAAGGTGTGAGCTTATTTATTTGTGATTTAGATTTTAACTGCTGTGAATCTATCAGCAAAATTATGTTTAATTATTTTTCACCATTTGCTTCATTCTCATCAAAACTCTCTTATCAAAACTTTCACTTTACCTGAGCCCTCTGTCATGTTTGCTGAATTGGGCAGTATGGGCCAAGATGGGATATTGAGTTTATAAATTGTAATCAACATTTGTGATTTATTACCTTCGTGTTCCTTTAGTACCTTTGGGTTGAATTTTTTTTCTACTGCTGTGCAGTCAGGCAATTCCCTGAAGATGACAGTGTTTCTTTTTAACAGCTGCACGAGTATTCCATCAAGCCTTTGGCTGCACACAACACTTTCACTGAGCTTTGAGATTCCTTTGGAGCACATTGCATTGTGTAGTTAACTTGAAGAAAATAACGAGCAAGGAAACAAGTCAGGAAAGGAAGAAAGGAAAAAAGGAAAGAAAATGAAAAAGACCTTTATTCTATCAATGTTACCTGTAACAACAAGACCTTCCAAAGTATTTTTAATTATCTTCAGACATGGTACACATCTTAGGCTTTGGTGACTGCTACTCGAGTCTGTGTCTGACTTTATCAAGGGTTCATTCTGGTGTGACCCTTGAACAGCTTGACAATTCAGACCCCCATATTCTGAAGAAGCTGGCCAGACTGCCAAACAGCTGCTGCTCTACTGACCAGACTAAATGCACACAGCAATCATGCAACATGCTGCGGGGGTAGTTGAACTACACCTACTAATGTCATAGTTTACATAGTGTTGACCCCTATACCTAATGCACACGCTTACACAAAGAGCCAGAATTCTGCAGATCAGATACATGCACATTAGTGCATTACAAGTTCTTTTTCTAATTCACTTACCTGTACATGAAAGGGATGACCAGATGAATGAAGTTTACACTTGGAAATACAAATTGTTTTGTAAGTAGACTGCCACACATTTCGAGAGATAAGACGAGTGCGAACCATTTACACATTCCACATTTTTCTCTTTGTTGTGTGCAATCATGTCAGCTGAACCATGAGGAAACAGTTCAGTGTGTGAGCAAATCAAGAATCAATGTAATGATATGGCCCATTAAGTTATGAAATGAGGTTCTTCACAAATTGTTTTGCTTCTAGTAGATTTCTCCAAACAGGTTCTTCTGTAATGGGCTGGAAAGACAAACACCTCTATCAGCAAGTCGGCCTCAGACTTACTTCTGGTTTGTGTTTTTGTGCTTATCGGTTGATCATTTTTCTCGTAAGCAGAAAGAGGATCAGTCCTTTGTGCTGCTTAAGCAAATCTAAAACGTACTGACAAGACAGTTTTTTGTTTTAGAGTTTGCATTCATTCATGATTTTAGGTAATATAGTAAGTATAATTGGCTATAATAGTACTGATGGCAAATTTGAGCTCAACAGACATCATTAACCTACAGTATATCACAAAGTCAAATACATACCGTACATCCAATCATAGGCAAAGCTTACATCATATCATCAAACAGGCCATTCTCACTTTCTGATATTAATTTCATCGAGGATGACTAAGTTAATGTGCCGTGACCATTGTAATTATAAAAATAATATGGAATGCAACCACCCCATTATGACTGGGCACACATGGGAATCAGTAAACAATCATGTATGGCGCTTGATATTTAAAACTCCAGTCCATTTCAGCAAGGTGTTAGGACCTTGTCGCCTCTCATCCAATTAAACTTTTGAACAACGTGGACTGCTGCTGAATTTTAAATGAGAGAAAGAAAAAGCCTCCTTTAAAACGCTGTACCTAAATAAGGTCAGAAAAGCCATAATGCAGTATGCGATTTGGAAGATTTACGGTTGAGCCACAAATTCATTGTATTTTAGGTGAAAAGCATTTGGGTTCATATTGCAGAATGGAAATGAAAATGTCACAACCCTGTGTGTGCTTTTAACCACTTAACATCTTCATTTCAAGGAGCAGCTAAACAGAGCAGCCCTCACTGCTTTGATAAATACATTCATTTATATGCTTGGGTATTTAAGAAGAGAGAGTGCCTTCAGCATTAGATGTGCATAATAATATACAGTACATGAAAATCACCACATCTGCTCCGTGATGAAAAAGGTCTTTGCAAAAGCTGTAAAGCCCAGCAACTCTATTTGAATTTTTAAAATCCAAAACACCATTAGTTGAGGGCCAAATGCAAATGCATTATTAACATTTCACAAGAAAGGGACACTTTAGTCACAAATTACATCATTCAAATAAGGTGTTCTGTGTTTGGTAATATTTTTAAGACGAAGTAACGAACAATGAAAACATCTAGCACGGTACTCTTAAATGGGTTAAAAGTTAAACATAGTGAAAGATCATATCAAAGAGCTGAGGGGTTAATCTTAGGAATATTTTATATCCAATCCCTAACTGTACCAAAATGGAAGTCCTGGCTGTTAGTAAAGAGGAATTTTTACATGCATTGTTTATTCATACTTACGCAGTATAACCAAGCAGTGGATGCTAGTCATTAAAGCTGCTTTTGTGCAACAAACAGAAAACATCAAAATCACCAGTCAGTGCTACGAATGCCTCCTCCTGTTACCCAGATCTGAAAGCCCTATTGTCTCTGAATTTTTTTTTCCATCATGTCATTGTAATTGTTACTCAGTGGCCCTGATTTTGTAGCCTGGGCGAAAGCCGACTGTTGACTCCGTCAAACAGTCTGGAAAAACCCAAGAGGAATCCGTTTCCATGGAGGGCGGGACCTTACCCAGCAACTTAAATTCATTGGAGTTCCCTTAACCAATCAGTAATGTTTAGAAAGGACGTTGGTTATGCGCCGAGGTTCATGCTTACTCTCGCGAGGCTCTAGCTCGCGAATCACACTTCCCACATACGCTTTCATTATACCGGTACCATTTGATAAATCAAACTTTTCCCAAAGCCAGTTGGAAGGAGAGCTACGACATACTTGCCACTAACAAAATTGACGAGGCATTCCTCTTGCTCTTGTTTTAATTGTGTAATGCTCTCCAGGGTTGAGACAACTTCATGGATAGCTTCTAGCGTTCTTCCGTCGCCATGTTTATTTCCGCTGCGGTTGAACTACAATTATATGGACTACAATGGACTCCGCGCGTGAGTTCTGCGTCACCACTCGCAACTGTTTGCTGATTGGCAAAACACTGAGCGAACCGAGGTAGGGGGATTTGGCCAGACTATGTGCGGAGCCAAAATCTTTGGGCGGAAGTACGTAGGATGGCGTCGCCAGGCTACTGATTTTGGGCTACAAGGATGAATTCAATGCAGTGACCTACAACAGCCCTCAGCTCACACTGTATTTGCCATGGCTCAGGTACAGAACAAGCAATAAGACTTTTACTCTTGGAGGTTAGAGGATAATTCTGTTAGGTTCAGTGATGCCAGTGTTCACAACATCTTCCCTTACACTGATTGCCAATTAAGCCCGCTGTCCAGAACATAAGTCTATTTCACTAGAACAATGAAAAGAAGAAACTCTACATGTCCATTAAGGGTTCACTTTAAGCCACAATTCTCCTCCAGGGCTTTGGCAAGGGGCTAAATAATGAAGTTAGTGGCTGTTATAATGTACCCCCTATGGATCACAGGTCATTAATGCAGCTGTGGCCTTACAAGAATATAGAAGAACTGAAGTGGCACTGTATTGATTACAAACACACAATGCCATATACACATATAGATATGTGCACAGACATAGACACACACCAACACACCCTATAACTGACCCATGTCAGCCTTGTACATATTGGGGTTGGCGCTGATGATTCAGCACTTTTAGCACCGCAGCAGAGTTGAGTTAAAGGCAGGACAGGAGGAAAGGAGGAGGAGGAGGAGGAGGAAGGTGCGTGGTGGCATTCAGCCAACCCATCAGAGAGGAGAATGTGGGGTGGGTGGAAGGGTAAGTATTGCAGAATGGGGGTGGTGGTGATGTCATATGATGTTTGGAGTGATGGATAACCTTACCAAAAATAAAGGCGCACACATCACGTACACAAACTCATAGGGATTTCTACAAAAACATTTACAGTAGAGGCATTCACATAAAGTGCAGGTATACTGAATATTAAACTTACCACTCATACTAAACAATGCAGACCACGTTTTTAACAGTACACGGAGACGCAGGGATCCTCTCACGTACAGGCACAGAGTTTTCTCTTGGTATTATAGCGCTCCTTTGGCTCTGATGTCTTGTCACTTATCTTAAGCGCGGGGAAGATGTACGCTGTTGGGGGAGGGTTGGAGGGAGATGACACACACAAGCCAGCTTCATTCTGCTGACTGCTCTACTTTAAGAGTACAGATTAACAATGATGGAAGGTACTTGCATCCATCCAAAGCAAGCAGAGTTTCATTTTCACCTTTTTTTTTTGCCATCCAGATTCAAAGTCATCTCAAGTTAAGTTTCATTTGACCGAGAGCCATCAGGCCTTTGATGTTGATGTATCATATGATTAATCAAATCTTGGGCTATCCTCTGCTGGGGCTGCTTCGTATAAAAAACCTTTAATGTAGTCCTCGCAAAGCAGGTGGATCAGTCGTAGTAATTAAACTGCTTTAACTTTTTTTAGACTTCTTCATACAGTGAAGCTACAGAACACCGGATGTTTCAGACTTGAGTGGTGTGGTGCATGAAAAGATTTCCAGTAATATTCCCAGACAGTTTCTAAATTGTTAAGGTCAGCACTGGCAGAAATCTTATGCATACATTTTGCATAGATTTAGTTTCTTTTTTGATAAATTAACAAGCCCAGTGTCAAGGGTTTGTAGCTTTTTGTCTTGCCATGTATGCTACATCTCTGCTTTGCACATGACCCCATTTACTTTCCTGGGAAATTGGCTCATTCCCCTCACCTGAAATATTAATTTCTCCATCTCCGTCTCAAACTTGCACAGATGTATATGTTTGTTTCCTTTGAGGACTAGTTTAGTGCAGAGGGAGGATTTTGTTTCTTCCTCCTCAACTCTCTTGCTTTCTCCTCCTTTTGTCTTTCTCTGTCTCTGTCACACTCTCGCTCCCTTATGAGCTTTCATTCCCTCTCAATCCTTTGTCAACCTCCTCTTGCAAAGAGAGCAAATGTCTATTTTAAGAAATGTATCATGCACCAACCACCCCCACACACATAGCAAGAGGATAAGACTGGCACAACTCAAGCATGTTGAGTGTAAGTATGTGTGAGTGCCTGTGTAGTGTGCTGGAAAGAGCGTACACCCTTATTCATAACTCAGTGCTTGAAACAAGTCAAAGTGCAAATTCAGTAATGCTGTCACAATTTATAATTATGTTGCCAAGCATTATTATTCATATTATTATTGTTGTTGCTGCTGTTGGTGGTGGTGTTTTTTTTTTATCCAGCAAGTACTGTAATAGCAATAGGAAATCAAACTTCTTTAAATGCACATTGCTACCACATTGAATGATTCGATGGCAAATTGGAAAGTTTCATTATGACTTCAGAACCATAAAATGATGTTTTAGTTTGTATAAGCATATGTCTGCATACAAAAATGCTGTATCAAAAGTTATGGGACAGATTTTTTTGCACCAGAAGCTTTGTATGTTTGGAGTCTGCATATAGTACAAATGGAGCCCCAAAAATTTGGAACATTGTGTGAAATGTCAATGAAAACAGAAGTCCGTGATTTGTAAATCTTTTAAACCAATGATGCGCTCATAATTGAAGATAGAAAACATATCAAAGGTCGAAAGGGAGTAATTTCATTTCATGAAAATGAAAAGCTCATCTTGAATTTGACATGTCTCAAAACAGTTTGACTGTTGCCAAAAAGAAAAGAAAGAAAACGACTGGAAAAATAAGTGGTCATGAAAATAAAACAGCCGCAATTAATTGTAACTTATTATAAAAAGAGCACCTTAGTGAGGTAGAGTCTCCCAAAAGCAAAGATGGTTCAGTAACCTGCAAAAAAAACAATGCATCTAGAAATTATGGAGCAATTTCAGAATAATGATCCTCAACATAAAATTGAGAAGACATTGAATATTCCATCATGTACAGTACTTAATATCATCAAGACTCAAGACAATATTTTCCTAAAGGTCCAGCAAATGGTCTTCCTAGTACCCAAACATGTACAGACTTGTCAGAGGAAGAGATAATGCCACACAGTGATAAGCATTACCCTGTACAAACCTTTTTGAGACTTTTTCCTGACATCAGATTTAAGATGAGCTAATATTTTTCATTCAGTAGTAAAACGTCTCTCAACATTTGATATCTTTTCTACAATCTATTTATGAGATTTGTAAGTCATTGCATTCTGTTATTACTTCAGTTTAAGTACAGCTTGTCAACATTTTGGAAGTGAATGAGGTGGAAGACTTGACCAATCACACTTTAGTTGGCTTTGATAACAAGCACATAAAAATATATCACCTGGCAGGCAAAAAAACACAGAAAATATTTCATGAAGAATGATATCGAAACCTTTTTTTAATCAGGTCATTCAAAAATAATTTCCATTAGAATAATGAGCAGGGCATGGAGCAGGAAGTCTTAGCTCAGACTTCTGTTTATTCACTGAACACTCTGCAAGCTCTTGAAGTTTTGGCTACTGTGTCCATAGGTGAAAGTCAATTATAGCTGATAGATTCCCAGAATGGAACTTTAGAAACTACCATGCTCTGTTTAGCTCACATCGATTACTTAATGTATTACTCCTGCTTAATTTCTTGTTGCGTTGTCATGTGAGCTCCCATAACCAAGGCAGAATTGTTTCAAACAAACAGAAATGTCCTTTAAAAGAGACACAGTGTAGCACTGCATGGCTACAACTTAACTGGGGGGGGGGGGGTCACACACCCAGAGGCACTGCCCTCTGCTGATATTTCCTTTTCTCTTTTTTGATTCAGTTGCATCATAATGTAAAAACAGTAACATTTCCAGAAACTGTGGCTCCTAACCATGAAGCATGTTTACTGAAGCCTAGCTTGTTGTTCAAAACTTAATTTCATCGTTTGGACAAACTTCTGTGAGAAAAAGGAACAATGAGAAATCTTTGCTCCAACCTTGTCTTCATTTCCACTTCTGAGACACCGAACAAGGTGAAAAAAATGTGGATAACAGTTACTCTGATACCTGGATTGTCTTAATGGCTGATTATTAATTATGTAATTATTTCATGTATTGTCACACATTTTGTGCATCACTCTACTAATCACCCTCTCCATTCCTAAATAAACGACATCCCAATCAGATTACACAAAAGGTCACCTGCTTAAAGGAACAGTATCAAACAATTACTTACATTCAACTGTCTGTCAAGTTGGAGATGGCAAGCACCTCAAATGCCACCCATGCATTATCTGGCAACAAACAACACTATAAGACAAATCACAAAGAGAAAATAACGCACTCCAAATATCTTTGTTCGTCATCAGCAGTACTCATCTGGGAAAAGCCCCATTAATGTTTATTATTGTTTTTTTTAGCTTTGCCTATCCTGAAATTGCTTTGCCTTTTTGTGTTTTTGCATCTTTGTTGAGGTTGTGTCATGCATTCATGTCTGATCTTGCATTGTGGGATATGTTTGATCCTCTATTCCTTAATCTTAATTGTATGCCCTCAAACTTCAAGGCTGAGCCCTCCACTTTCCTGTTTGCCAACTTCTGAACAGTACTCTTCTTTTGCGTTTCTTTATAAAATGGCCATTCTCTCATGTATAAGAACTCACTGCACAAATGCATTGATTCTAAGGTAATTAAAACACAGGATATAAAACAATATATTAGATTAAAAGTGAAGCATAGCTTCAGAGAATAAAATCACACCAATAATAATCAATTAACAGTAGTCTGTTGCAGTAGCCGTGGCAATATTTTGTGTTTCATTGTATCTTTTGTATCGTCATATATCTTGTCTTTCTTTGTACTCCAGATGAGTTCAAGAGTAAAAGTCTAGTATGTAGCGAAGAAGCAAAAGATCCATTTAAATCCCTTGAAACAACACTTTACTTCGTGCTAGATATACAACATTAGTTAGCCATTAGTTTTTAAACAATGATCTTAGCAAAAGATTTTTCTTTTTCAGTAACCAAGCAGTTACAGCAGTGAAGCATGTCAAGTACCTTGATAAATTGTGGTGACACAATTTATTAGGTGTACACGTTTTATGAAGTGAGATGTGTCTGACTAAGACTACAGTTTGTAAAATATCTGTGAAGAGAGACAATCTTCTGCTGTCATTTAAATGGGTACAAATCCTGCTTCTATATGTTTTGTAAAAATGTGTGCCTTAAGTCATTTTTTTTTCTCGTCTCCCAAACATCTCACCTCAATCTGTTTCCTTTTTTCTCATTCTGCCTTTCTCTCTCTGATAGCCGAGTGTGAGATGACACGCGGGACACAGCAAAGCGCTGGGCACACGCAGCTCTCAGGTAATGAGAAATGATGTTGGTGTCAACGGTGGAATCGTCCAAATCATCCCTGAGCTGAGTTACATAATTCAAATATCATTCTTTTACTCCCCCTCCTCTTTTATCCGTTATCACTGCCTAGTCCTCTGGCACTCTCTCCCTTGCTCAGTCTCAGTTCAAACAGATTTGATTTCTATTCCACTATGTTCCAGTGACATCGCCGCTCCTCTGAGAGGTGTGTGCTGGAATTGGAACGCGGATCAACTTACCCATCACAGCAAAGTATGCAGGGAAAGGCCAGGAGGTAAAGGATCTGCCTCTGTGTGCCTGTATTAATGGCTTTTGTCATTATATTTTTGTGTTTTATATGGGATTATATGGTAAAATACATGCTTTAACTTATGGGTAAACTTGCTTATTGGCTCTTGTTTAGAGTCACATGAGAAGATTTATATTATTATGATGAATAAATATGAAGCAACAGTTAATTGTTTGTTCGCTGAACTCCAAATTATTGTATGTAATTTAAATTGTATTGTATGTAATACTGTATTTAAAAGTGACAACAAAAATCCACAATACCAGTCAGTGGTTCCACTATGAAGCTCTTGGGGTTTGAGTTGGGGTGGGGGGTATTTCTGTCATCATGTCCAGAAGTCCCTGTTTCTGCACGTTGAAGCTGAAACATGTAATCTCAAACTTTGCAAACTGAAACGGGGTCAGCGATCTTTTCAAAAGTTTCTGTTTCATAGGATAGTTAGTTAGTGTTTTAACTTTATGCTAAGCTTGATGACTGCCTGTAAGAGCATCATATTTTCCTTATGACAATCATACTGATTAATCACTCTCCTAATTCTCTTGTCTTTGAAGTGATAAAGCTTTATTTCTTGAAAATACAAATGATTCCCTTATTTTTTATTTTATCTCTGACATGTCATTCAACAACTACATTTAACCAGCAAAGTATTGATATGACATGTCAAGTCTCCTCTGAGAGCAGATGTTCAGATGAGAGTAAGGGCATTGAGAAAGTCAGTTCTCCACACAACTAAAAGCCATTGAGGGGCTCTTGTAGAAAATGTCTAATGTTGAACTCAAGTGGTCAGCTACCAGGTACGGAAATGAAGTTCACCAGATTGGTTTTCTATAATCTGAATGGTAAAAACATTCCGAGCCAGGGCACAGTCTGTACTGGCCAGACTGAGATGAGACAGAATGTAGAATATGAGCAGAGATGAAGTTGACCCAAGGCTTCTCTCAGCTCCCCAACCCCCTACCATCTCGTGCGCCAACTAGCAGCCGCCTCCTCGGTAAGGTTGAGGAAAATTTAACGTTAACTGTGAGCATGGAATCGCTTCAGCTTCTGTCTCTCTTTATTTTTGCCCACTTGTATTCAATGTTATTCATTGTTCCCTCTCACTCACTGTCTTGAGTGCAGTGCTTGCACTTCACAACTCTTTGTGCACATTCAAACACATTCAAACACATGCGCAGGCATGCACACATAGTCTTACATTTTATACCTACGTCCACTGTCTGTCCTTCTGCTTTCCCCCTCACTCCCTCTTCTCTTCTCCAGCAGTGGCTGAAATCTTTGGATGCATTGGCATGTCTCCTCTCATCACCACGCCATTTGTGAGGAGGATTGAGGAGGGTGTACAGACCAGGGAGAGAGTGTGTTGAGGCGTAAAGGGCCCTCTCAGCCCTAAGCCAAGTCTTGTCCATCCAATGCAGAGCCCAGACGGTGTGATTCAGCCATCCTGAAGCTTGGCCAACTCTTACTCATACACAGTCATACACACACATAGATACACTCATTCAAATGCACTCAAAGAGAAAGTCAGACATCCTTCCTCCTCTTAAGTCAACACAGTGAGGAGCGGCAGGGAGAAGAGGTGCGGAGGGGCAGCTCTGCGGCTCTCAATCCTCAGGGCAAGGTCACCTTTGCCTGAATAGAGGCATGCTGAAGTGATATGAGGACTGAGGAGGGTATAGGTGAAGTCTGGCTTCTAACAAACTTCTCTCAAAACAGATTCAATTCCCTTCAGGGCAAACACATAAATTGATGTACATGTATGGGCAGCTGGCATGTTTTTTAGAGTTGCATGCATGATTTAGTGGAAGAGAGGACTGAATGATTGAGAGGGTCATAAGCATGAATCTATAAACCACTGGGACTAAAAAAAAGAAAAAAAAGAAGGTTATTTTTTGCCATCTCAAAACAATTTTGACTTGAGTATGAAACAACCTTTAGGCAGAAAAACATTTGAACTGTCAAATTTCAGATTTAAATTAAAACTTTCAACCGCAACTATCAACCGCATCAGCTGGAATCAGGATGAATAACAAGAGATAGCAATCTCTGGCTATGCATTACAGTGGGTTCAAATGACAAAGTTCTCATTAAAAGGACCCATTTTCCAACTGAATTTATTCATCAGGCTTTGTGCCACATGCAGGCTTATATTTCTCATTACATCTACAGCAAAAGAGCCAGCCACGCCAAGTCCTGTTCTGTCCAATCCAATTGGCCTTATTGTGTCCAGGTGATTAGCATCATGCCAATGCCGTGGCTGTGGGCTGCTTGAGAGACCAGGAGACCTTCTCTGCATGGCATTATATCCACCCTCCCCCTATGACTTAAAAACTCTGCCCCCAAGGTACCCAGTGGGAGGACACAATGAAACGCTGACCCGCCACAAAGTTCACACTAGTTCAACCACATCTGAGCCTTGAGGCTCTCGGAGCGGTTCAATGCACCCACACTGGCAACCCTTGACTTGTTAGTTTTATGAACAAAATGTATCACAAGAACAAGTATCACAGTATATATTTCCGTACATACAGCACATCAGAGAAGTGTGTGTATCCATGGAAGTAGGACACTGATGATTATATCAGCAAAACTATCAAGAGTGGACCAAATTTGCTGAACTGGATTCTTGCACAGGCCAAGATGAGCTGGAAAAGTTAGAGTGAAGAAGGGAGGAAATGGAGAGATAGGGAGGGTGAGTGTGACAAGCGCCATAACGTCCTCAGAGATGCATTTGGACAGAGTGAGCATCTGTCAAAACAAGGCAGCCTCAACGCCCGCCTCACTAATAGCTGTGGACATGAGCGACTGGGGGTGGGGGGGTGTATAACATTGTGCTGTCCATGCACACACAAACATACCTACAAAGCAGATATGCACACACAAACACAACCGTTGCAACTCCTTTTTTTTTTTGCTTGCAGCAGATCATACCAATCATTTGATACCAAATTTCTACAATGCTGCATTGTAATAGAGATGGAACTATTCATGTTTGCGTTTGTGTAAGTGTGTATTTTTGTGTCTGTGCACAAGCACAGTGTGTGCATGTTTACCTTCCAACTATGTTTTTGGTTGTAGATACTTTCCACCATCCCTCATTGTGATGAATAGGGTCGTGTGCCAATCACTCATCTGTATTGTTCTTTTTTTCATCTTCTTTTTTTTCAAGGCAATTTAGACGAGTTATGTTTTTTTCTCACTCACTTTCTCCAAGAAATAACCATGAGCAATCGTCCAGGGCTGTACATCATAGCATTTTGAAAAAAAATGTGACAGTATACTGCAGCTCTAGTAATACATACCAATATCTTGATTCTGAAATCTTTCTGTTATTTTTATACAAACATACCTTATGCTTCTTCTTTTTACATCTGACATCTCCTGATATCCTTGATGACAAATAGAGATTAAATATCAGGAAATTCAAAGTAATATTGGGCTTGAGAAATATAATATTCCCCCAGGTCTGTTGAGAAAGTGTTCTAAAAAAATATTACAATGTTACCCTGATCTTAACTGGCAACTACATCTGTGTGCATAACAGTAACCCATGCAAAAAGACGGAGTTCCATTATAGATGCGCTAAATTACTCCATTGGTGGAATGTGTAAATCCAATTTCTCAAACGTTCATGTTTTCTTTTCAAGAAAGAGTCTATATATATATATTTTGGCTATATTGCCACAACAACTGTGTAAATGCAAATGTTACTAATGTAATGATGTCGCACTATTAAACATTATATGAGTTTTACTCTTTTGCTGTTGCTCTTTATTGTTTTAGCACAATCTTTCTCTTGCAGCCTGCCTGAGAGATCAGGGAAAACATTAGCACATTCACACACCCAAATCCCACCAATAATAATGATGGAGAGAACTAAATTATACATGCCAGTGGTTGCATTCATCGATTCCTTCTGAAATGATCACAACATCATCTGAAGTGTTGTTCAGAAATTTAGTTTTGGAGTCCACAGAGCACAGAGGACTTTGAGGGCTACAGACAAACACTGTTTTGCTGTTCTTTCTCTTTTCTAGAATTAATAGTAGTAAAACTATAGTTTTGAGTTTTAATAGTTGGTAAAAGTAAAACTATTAAGACAACACAATAAAAAATGCTATGAAACAAAAAGCCTTGCATACAGATATTTACTTCTATGTGAAAGATAACTGTGAGATATTATTAGCACTATTTAAACTTAATCAGTAACTGTTCCAGATGGAACTTTTAGAATTCTTTCATAAATTTGGATATTTTCATTATTCAGTGCACATCATAATTTGTTACATTTTGTTGGGGGAATCTGTGACATCCTGAGGGATTTAATCTGAGCTTGAATGTTTAAAATGAATTTATGAATGCACATATTCAAAGCACTCATGTTTATTTTTGTTGGTTTGAATCAAGATGAGAATTAGCACCACTAAGTCTGAGGCCATGGGATTCTGTCAGAAAAAGGATTGCCCTTTCTGGGTCGGGAGTGAGCCCCTGCCTCAAGTGGAATGGTTTAAGTATATCAGGGTCTCGTGGGGGCAGAATGTAGTAGGAGGCTGACAGGCAAATTGGGGCAGCTTCTCCAGTTATGCAGGTGTTGTATCTGTTTTTCCTGGTGAAGAGACAGCTGAACCAAAAGTCAAAACTGCCAATATTCAAATCCAACCCCAACCCTCACCAGAATAATGAGATTGCAAATACAAGCAACCAAAATAAACTTACTTCAGAAGGTGTCTGGGCTTAACCCTAGAGAAACAATGAGGGGCTCTGCTAGTAGGGGCTCAAATAGAGTCATTACTCTTTATGGGAAGGAGCCAGTTTAGGCATCTGGTGAAGGTGCCTTCCGGACGCCTCTCAGAGAAGGTGTTTCAGACTTGTCCCACCAGCAGGAGGCCTTGAGGCAAAGCCAGAATTTGCTGGAGAGATTATAAGAATTGCCTTGCTAGGAATGCCTCTGTGTCCCCCTTGAAGAGCTGGGGAGAGGTAGATCTGGAGCTCTCTGCCGAGACTGTTACCCCCATGACCCTGTCCCAGAAGAGCAGTATAATATAGCAGTATGGATTAATAATGAACACAGTAAAACAGCAGCCACAAGACTAACAATAATGTTTGGACCCCTAGCAATTTGGAAGTGCTAGCAGGTATACAATAAGGTGCTTATGGTTAGTCCTAATTTGTTAAAAGTGAAAACCTCAAAACTGTGTCCAGACCAATAATGCCGGGGGTCAGAAGGGTCAGAAAACTTTCATGCTAACAACATGTCTGCTGAGTCTGTTGGTTTGGCAAATGTATCATGAAGCAAACAAGAAAATGTTGGATAATGCACAAATGAAATTAACAATGCCCATGACTGTGCCCTTTTGTTTATTTTTACCACTGACCTTTGCACATAATACACTCTAATGCATGATAGTGCATAAAAGCTGCGTACAGTGTGAGGGACTATGGCAGGTTGACTTGCCAATAGTTTTTATACTTTAAAGGCCTACAGAAAGCTGACACTACACCCAATACATAATGATAATACATACACAGAGGAACAATAATGATCATTGGACTCTACACCAAAACATTTCATAACCGCATGAAATTTGCGATTTTGAATTTGCCGCTAGGAAACCTTCCTGGAATTCCAGACTGGGGGCGGGGCTTCCGTGCGACGTCACAAGTGCCATGGTTTTTCCTGGCTGCCTCAGTGTTGCCAATTTAGCGACTTTTGGCCATCTCTGGCGACAAAAAAAAATAATCTAGCGACTTAGCGACTTTCGGGCTCAATCAAAGAAATCAAAAGCAAGCAAAGAAATCAAAGAAGCACTGCAGGACGGCGGCAACCCGGCATACCGTCATTTCCTGTCAAAACGGCAGTTTCAAGCTAGCTACAACGAGGGTAGGTTCACTTCCTGTTTTCAAAACAACAGCACGTAATGGCTTTCCCTATGATAAAAGGCAACGGGTATTTTATTTTGTCAAAATAACCGGAAGTGCGTTACTCACTGCGGCCAGCTTTAGCAGCGCCGAATTCGTCGGAACAAAATGGTAAACAGTCGGTATTTTGTCAGGTTTTCAACACGTTGGGGATCTAAACGACTACTTTCTCACCTGAAAAGTTTCAAATGTTGCGGGGACAGAGGAAGCAGAGAGACCTGCGGTCGGAACTTGTGTCTGTGCCTCCCTGTCCGCCTGCCTCCTCTCTGGTGAAATCAGCCGGAGCCATCCCGCCGTGTTCAGCTCCCTGCGGTGCGGACACTCAGGGGGAATCCACCTGGCGGAGAGCGGACACACCGCGGGATGGTTGTCCTGCTCTGCCGGCTGATTTCCACTCTCCACCTGGCGGAGAGTGTGTTCGCTCTCCGCCAGGTGGATTCCTGTCCGACCGCAGGTCTCTCTGCTTCCTCTGTCCCCGGTGGTGTGAGCTGCTGGTGCTGAGGGCAACACACACACTTCGTACATCTACTCGCAATAAAAACTGCACTGAACCCAACGTTTTATATTTCCAAGCGACGTCCCGCGGCACACATCGAAATTTACTGTGAAGAAGCTGTCCAGGTCTGGCAAACTGCTGGCTTCGCTACTAGAACTACTGGGGGTTGTTCCAGCAGCTGGCACTCGTGACGTCACGCACCTGTCGTTCCAGTTTGCCAAATTCGAGTCAAATGTGGTGATAGTTTATTGGGCCTAATCAGGACTATCCAGGGGCCTAAAATTATTTTAAAATCATAAAAAAATTCCATGGTATATAAGGAATCGATCTGCTATTTCAGTTTTGTGCAAAAAATCACCTTTCTGTAGGCCTTTAAGGGTTATTGCCAGAGCACCATCAAAACAACCAAACATGCAAACTTCAATTGAATATAATTCTGCAACTCTAAGGCATATTTTGTCAGGTTGTAAGGTTAGTCTGTCACAAGGCCGGTATACATGGCGACATGACCAAGTATTAAGAAGCTTAGCTGCAGGTATTGAAGATAAACGAAGGCAGGTAAACTTAGGAGGGTCTAAGGTGAAGAGAGTGGCAATTCAGTTTGTTCAAGAGGGGGAGAAAGTTAATAAGACGATAAGGAGGCACGGCAGCTTGGAGGATGCTTGTGATTGGGAGATGCAGGTAGATTTAGGAAATAAGCTTGTTTTTCCCCAGGAGATAGTCTCTACAAATTTAAGGCCTGATATAGTTTTGTGGTCTAGGAGCAGAATGAGAGTCTATTTCATAGAGCTGACTGTTCTTTGGGAGGAATTAGTAGTAGAAGCATGTGAAAGAAAAAAGCTTAGATATGTGGAGTTGGGGGCAGAAGCAAAGCAGCGAGGATGGAAGGTTAGAATCTGTCCAGTGGAAGTAGGATGTAGAGGATTTTTTGCAAAGTCTGTTGTCTCATTGTTGAGGGAGCTGGGTGTAAGTGGACAGAATTTGAGGAAAATAGTGAAAGAGCTGTCAGATAAAGCAGTAAAATCCAGTTAGTGGATTTGGATAAGAAGAAGCAATAGCAGCTGGGGGCCCAGCAGGGGGAGCACTTAGGGTAAACAGACTCTTGGAAGAAGCAAAGAAGAAATTCAGGATATTTAAGTGGAGGGTTTGGCCCATGTGATCCTTTTGAAATCAGGCGGCCATTTTGGGTGAGTTGGCTTTGAGTGAGTTTAGGTGAGTTTAGGTGAGTTTGTCTGTAGTGATGGCAAAACGAGGCTTTTTGAAGCAATGAATCATTTTGAACCATTGTGTCATAAAGTGGTTCACTACTCGAAGCTTCATTCAATTCCCTTGGGTGACATCTACTGGCGTAGCGATTGTTGCACCATAAGAAGCCCTGCGAATGTGATGCACATAATAACACGATAATAACACGTATGTATGTGTGTTGTACATATGGGTTTGTAGTACCTCATTAAAGATTGATTAATTTACCCATGAAATAATAATTTGCCCTCTCCGGGTCGGGAATGAGATCCTTCCCCAAGTGGAGGAGTTCAAGTATCTCGGGGTCTTGTTCACGAGTGAGGGACAAATTCAGCGGGAGGTTGACAGGCGAATCGGTGCGCCATCAGCTGAGCCAGAAGGAGAAGCTCTCGATTTACCGGTCTATCTGTGTTCCTACCCTCACCTATGGTCACGAGCTGTGGGTAGTGGCCGAAAGAATGAGATCGCCAATACAAGCGGCCGAAATGAGTTTCCTCCGCAGGGTGTCTGGGCTCTCCCTTAGAGATAGGGTGAGAAGCTCGGTCATCCGGGTGGGGCTCGGAGTAGAACCGCTGCTCCTCCGCATGAGAGGAGTCAGATGAGGTGGCTCGGGCATCTGGTTAGGATGCCTCCTGGACGCCTGGTGAGACAAGTCCCACTGGGAGGACGCCCCGGGGAAGACCCAGGACACGTTGGAGAGACTATGTTTCTCGGCTGGCCTGGGAACGCCTCAGGGTCCCCCCAGAAGAGCTGGAGGAAGTGGCCGGGGACAGGGACGTCTGGGTTTCTCTGCTCAGGCTGCTGCCCTCGCGACCCGATCCCCGGACCAGCGGAAGATAATGGATGGATGGAATTATAATTTAAAAACAATGTGAAAATTTTTGGTTTGTCATTCTTATTTCTTTGGAAGTGTGCTTGGTGTAATAAAGAGGGTGCTTGTGTTACTTCAGGTGTTTTAATTCAAGAAAAGTAGTTTTTGCAATTTCTCCAACTTTGGAAAATACTCTGTCACAGGGAACAGAGGAGGCTGGTGTGACAAGGAACTGTTTGGGTCGAAATATTCCCACACTTTAGAACGCTTCCTCGATGGTTGCTCCATGAGAGAATAATCCAAAACTCTGAATATCAAAAAACGAGAGCCGTTCGTAACGCAATATGTGTAGAACGGGGACATGAACCGGGGCTTCAGCCATCTTGAATACACTGAATCGCGGCAAATGTTCAAAGCTCCGCTATCAACTCGAAGCAGTCAGCTGACTCGGTCTGAATGAAGCAGTGAAGTGGTTCAAACGTCATCAGTGACGTCACATGAAGCAAGCTCCGGCCCACTGCTTCACTATAACTACCCTGTCGAGTTTGAAGCGTGCTTCGGAGCTTCGGTGTTGGAGGTAACATCACTATTTGTCTGTTGAATCTGCTAGTGTGTCTGCTAGTGTGTCTTGTCCTGCCTCCACCTCTGGCACCCTCTATACTTTCATTACCCCCTACCCGAACCAGGGTTTGCATCCCCACCCCGCTGTGACTGGTGTGCAGTTGGTGAGAGGCTGAGATAGCTTGTGGCTATAAAAGATGGTTGTTGTGGTGTGAGGAGCAGTGATGGCTGGCATTATGGGGGTGACTCTGGGATGCCAGTGGTTTTTGTCTAGCCTCCTGGAGGTGTCATGGGCCCAACTAGACAAAACACTGATGAAAGGAGGTCCCCACCTGATGACCCCAATGATATGTTGGTCAGCACTGCTCACTGTTCTATATAGGGAGTATAGGGAATTACTCACTGAGTCTGGTCCTTTTATTATTATTTTTCTTTAGCACAAGTTTCTTGTGTTTACCTTGAATCTCTCATAAAAAAAAAGAAAACATTTTTCTTGAAAATATATTTCTACGTGACGTGTCCCTCCAATGGGATAAGTTCCCGAAGTTGTTCCAGATATAACACTTAAAAAAACTCTGACATGGATGCATGTCATTCTAACACAACGTAATCACTTGCTTCATTCACAATGAAGAGAACCGTTGCTTTTCAAAGGTTATTCAAAATCTTCCCTGACAAAGTAAATACTCTGGATACTAATTCTGGACTGAATGGACTGACAATCAAGTTTTGGTGTTTAATTTTGAGTTAAGACTTTCTTGAGAGCATATATGGGTGCTTAAAGTGACTACAGACTTGAAAATTCCAGTAGGAGCTTATGGTAAAATTATCCAGCCCCCCCATTATTTTCACAGATTCACATCATCTTGTTTTTGTTGAACCTCAGAAGTGGGAAGTTGGAACTCTTGTTTTTTTTTTATTTACTACTGTGACTCTCATTAACAGTTAAAGTTCACTTTAAAATAATAATGCCCTAATAATTATGCCCTACCAGTATTGAACCCAATATATTATTTTATCAAGAATAGCAAACTTAAGATTGTAGTTTTACAAGGCAAGTTTGACTTCTGGGAAATTACTCAAAATGCAGTTGAAGTTGATAAACCTTGCCAAAATTTCTGTTAGGAAATCAAATCAAACCAAATTGATGTTGGAAATTCAGAGTCATCATTTGTTATCAACTGCAACATCAATAGGCATGAACACATACGAAAACAGAACCCATCATTACAAAGAAATTGTTAACACTGGTGGAAAATTATCCATATAAACAGTTCATAACGTTAACCCTCAAAAGCTTAAAAGACTGAGTAATAGACCAAAAGTGAAGCCCAGCATTAATTGAACCCAAATTAAATAATTACAATGTTATTTAGACTGGTTTACTGGTGTTACATTACTTTAGCATCCCTGTGATATTTTGATCAAATGTCACAGATATTTCATTATGACCTCAGTAAATTGTGTCAACTCGTAAAATTAAGAAATCGTATGTGTCCTTTCACAAAGTTTTCTGAGGCAGCCTGTCTAGACTGAGTGAGTGACAGGTGAGCACAGCGTATAGGTACTTTAAAAAGACGTGCCATGTACGATATACTTCAAATGTTTCAAAATTCAGATATGTACTTTGCAATTATACATCATCCCAATAGGCCAACCTGATTTGCAGGCACCTCTGCCCCAAAGGCCATTAACTGAACAAGCCTGTTCTATAGGCATGGTTTCCATGTGCACTTGTGTGCCAGGCTTGTGTTACATAAATTCAATCATTCCCACTACTGCACACTGTTGCACCTCAAATTTCTATGCCAAATAGTTGGGAGCTCAAATATTTGTGGCCACAGTGACACTGCATCCGCCCTGATCAGTTTTTATTCAGAAAAAAAGAGCAGACTAAAAGGATGAGGAGTAGAAGAACAATATGGGCACTTGTTTTGAGCAGAGACTTTGCAATATAATTGCCTTTATCCGTGCCCCTTTGTATTGTGGACTGATTTCATGCCCATGTTTTGGAAACTTTGATCCAGCTGACCCAAAAGGTTGTAGGACTGTGCTTGCATTTGCAGAGTGGAAGCCTTGTTCCTATCCTTACACTGCTTCAGAAATAAAGCTGAACATCATTTGCACCAGGGGAATAAATTGCTGTTGGTGTACCTTAACTGGAACTTAAGAGCAAAAGCTTTCACCAAAAGGCATGTAACCTCACATGAACATAAAAGCTTGTTAGATGCACTATTATCTAATTAGGTACAGCTGGAACAATGGCTAATCAGGTCACCCTAAAAAAAACCTTAAGTAAGCTTCCGTCAGCAACTTTGTGAGACCAATCTGCATGACTCTGTTCTCACAGACACAAACAACTTGTTTTTTAATTTTTTCCATCTTTGTGGTGATTCGCCATTGGCATAATGCTTACCCTAATCATCACAGCTGAATACCTAAACCTAAGCGTAACCACAACCTCGAGCCACCAACTGAAAATTCTGTTATGTATATCCATAATAAAATTAAAGAATTCTTGATTCTTGAACCTAATTCTAACCCTAACCTAGCCATAAAACCAAGTTGTGACCCTCAAAAATCCCTTTAAGTATGTGGATTCAAATACCATTTGGTCCCTACAAAACACATTGGACCCCACAAGTATAGTAGGCCTCTCGTTTTTGGATCTTATGAATATAGAAAAAGAAGTACACACACACACACACATTTATGTGTTCAGATGTTCTTTGGTATGTTCAACACAATAATATGGTTATATTAGAAAGAGGTAGTAACAGGTGTCACCTCAAAAGATGAACTACTTTAAACCTGACAATCACAGCCCACTTAAATATCAATATTCTGTTACAGAAATTTTAACATGGCATGTCTCTTACTTAATTGTGTGTGTTAAGTGCAGAGCAGCAGCAGGAGATGATGACTTTAGCCTAGCTTTGGGTTTGAAAGCAGAAGGGAAGCTTTATAATGTCTGTTTTCAAAGTTCAGGGTACATTCTTTGCTTAATTCACTCTCTACAGATGCTGGCCAGTTGTATTTCCAGGCAACTGACAAAAACAATGAAGCACAAGGCGGAGGTTTAAACTGTGTGTTCACTTTTTCCCTTCCTATACTCTTATGCTAAGCTAAGCTAACTGAATTACTGATCCAGCTCCGTTCTTCACTACAGGTGTCTCAGTTCTCATAAAGACATACACTTACAACTTAGAATTAAATAAACAGTATTTGCAAGTCCTGTACTAAGTATTAGCATGGTCTTCTAGACCTTTGTGCCATAATTAATGATTGTTGACAAAGGCAGCTATGGCCTGAAAATGGCTGGTGTCCTGCAGGGATATTCAGTTTTCTTCAGTCAGAATTCTTGATTGAAACTTATTTACTGTATTAAAAAAGGAACATTTTGTTATTAGACTGTGTCCAGTCTAAATAATTAATTTAATTTGATGCACATTTTCAAGAGTGCACCACATCCATGATGACCTTTACTGAATTTGGAATTATTTTGAAAATTTTTGCTATGCTGACATTTTATTTGTGTTGATTCAAACAATCAGCAACAATAATAGTCAGCCAGTGACCTACCAAACAAGCAAGGAAGCACATATTGCTAACACACATCCAGCAACTGGGTCAAGTTGGTAGAAAACTGATTTGACTTGACTGACAGCTCTTGTTTTAAGACCCCCATAGTTACACACACAGACTTTGCCTCTTTTTCTGTATGTGTGTTCGTCACACACAGACACACACACGCACACACACACATGCAAAGAGCATCGCATGGTGTGTTTTTGTTGGAATTTTGACAAACAACAACAGTGACCTTTAAGGGAGACGAGGCAGCATGGCTGTGATCACAGGGAATGGAAACGGAGCCAGAGTGAAATGTCAACCGTCCCTGTGGTCTTAGCACTGACGCAAAACTGCTAGAAGAGGGAGAGCGAGTGTGTGTGTAAGTGATTGTGTGAGAGACTCTCTGTATGTTAATGTTGCAGGCACAAGTTCTATTTATGCGTGTATAGTATTTGTGTCTGTCAGTGTCTGAAAATGCATCATTGTGCATGTGTGTGGCAGAATATTGCAGAACAGCATAAGACATGGCTGACACTTTCTGAGATCCATTTCAATCATTCAGTAGGCAAGATTACAGAAAGAAGTCACTGAGCATAGCTTCATAGATCCTTCACCACTTCCTCTGAATGTCAGGAAAGTTGCATGTGAGTCCAAAAGTTCCAGAGTTATAACAGATGTGGGAAATAGCACAAGAGGTAAATGGAGTGCATTTATATAGCCCTTTTCTATTCTTGTTGACCACTCAAAGTGCTTTAACCCAACAAGCCACATTCACACACACATGTTCTCTATCACTCTATCATACAAATTCACACAGATTAACGTATCAGAGCAATTTGGGATTCAGAGCCTTAACCAAGGACACTTTGACATAATGGACTTGGGAAGCCAGGAAACGAACCACTGACGTCCCACTTGAAAGACTGATTTACCTCCTGAGCCACAGCCGCTCATGCTAGGATTGCAGACAACGGAAGCCACAAATATATCCACAGTCCAAACCTATGTACGAATTACCTGAGTACGGACAGCTTTGGGATTTAAAAAAGTTTCCTGGCATTTAGAGTGTTCACATTCTTCAGTGTTATCTCAGTGTCCAATACATGTTTCAAACTACACAGAAGTAGATAATCGTAAATGGCAAAACATAATCGTCACCTCTAAAATTGATTGTGAGACATTTTTTTCAATTTGTATTTGGTTGCTTTAACACTTATTCAAGCTCTAAAGATTTATAAATATTGGAATACTCTAAAGTTTAGTTGGATAAAAATGTGGTTTAATATATGCTTATACCATTCTGTGGAGAAATACTTGATTCTGATTGGCTTAAATTTGTTGTTTTTTTATAATGAACACAAACTAAGTAGTTTCAGATCCACAACACTAGAAAGCAAAGATTGAGAAATGAAAATGAGAAAATTAAATAATTAATTAAATATTAAAAAATAATTAAATATCCTAATTACAACTCAGTAGTAAGACTGTAAAAAAACAACTTGCCACATTGCCCGTCTGAATTTTGCGGGTTATCATGATTTCATTCGCCATTCAACTCACTGCTCCAGGCAGCAGCTGACAGAACATTACCTATGTAAGACTGTGAGATTATTTAGCAGAAGTCAAATCTTCTTTACTGACCGTCAAGACAAAGGAGGTAAGGTAAGGAAATACACAAACATAGGTCTGAGAAATTGGCCAAACATGATCTGTTTTCCACTGGAGCAAATAACATTCTTCCAACAAGTTGGAAGATTACTGCTCAGAGGAAGACACGCCCAGGACACAGCACTCACAGGGAGAGAGAGACAGGAGACTGGCCCAGAGTACAACAGTGTACTGTCAAAAGAAAAAGAAAAAAGATTGCTGCATGACGAGGGCTCCATTCTCAGAGCGTTCTGACTCTGTAAATAGTGACAGAACCGGTGCCCATTACCTATTAAAAGTGTTCCTCAGATTGGAACCTTCGATTCTATCTTTTCATATATTTGTACAGTTTATATTAGTACAAACAGTATTGTGCTAATACACCATCACCATTTTACAACTCCACTGTACAATCCATAATTAAATGTAAAGCAAAACCATTCATGATTCTTAATTAGATCATTAGTTATCTTCATTTGACTAACATTGTATATCAGCAACTCTCAGTGCCTCCCTCTGCTCCACCAAACAATCTCTTTGATTTGGGAACTTTTCTAATAAGCATTCGGGATAATGGGAGACATCTTGTCTTAGGCTACGTTCAGACAGCACACTGAAGTGACCCAAATCCGATTTTTTTTTGGCCCTATGCGACCTGTATCTGATCTTTTCATGACAGTCTGAACAGCACAGATCGGATTTTTTCAAATCCGATCCAGGCCACTTGCATATGTGGTCCTAATTCCGATACGTATCTGATCTTTTGCCATGCGACTGTAGTCTGAACGGCCAGGGCGCATTTATCCGACCGACGCGTCTGAAAAGCCGCTCACGTCAGTCCCACCTCTCCCGGCTACGACGATGCACCCAAACGTGTCTTTGGATAGACGATGCCACTGCCCCACAAAAAGCCTAGCTCTTTTTCTTTTTAATATCCTCTTTAAAATTATGCCGTGATTAATGTGCTGGCTCCGGCTGGAAAACAACTTTAAAATCGCAATATATGCATTCCTACTCTTACCATCCATGTTTACTTCCGCAAACACTGGGCACGTATGACGTCATCGTACGCCCTTCTGCGCATACGGGATAGTATGGGGCGGTGAGCCGTTCACACAGCAGGCCACATACATGTCTCATTTAATTGCAATGTGAACGACCTCACAAAAAAATCCCATTTCACAAAAAAATCGGAATTGAGCATCAAGGCCTGCAGTCTGAACATAGCCTTAGTGACTCAGACTGTTGTTATACTGTCACTGAGAGTGGTTAAGTTTGTTGATGTTGTCATATGTAAGGCCAACCCTTTCAGTTATGTAAAGAAAATCTTGAAATACCAAAGACGTCAAGTTTTTCCCTAAAGAATTGTTTCAAAAGCAGAAAGATACATTTTTCAATCCCACCATTCAAGCTTGACTGGGCTCTAAGAAAACAGCTTCTCAGTCAACATGATGACCTCCTGTGTTTTCAAAACATGAAGCTCTGGAGAGAGATCAATATCTGACTTTTTCATGTTAAGTAATGGTTATGGAATAGGAAAAAAATGCAATCAGTAATATTCCAGAGGCTAGTATTTCATTGATAGTTTCACATTTGGGTGGATGTTAGAAGCACAGTTTTACTGTGATCCTAATGTTTAAGCCATTTCTTCTTCTTTTTTTTTTTTAAATAGGGTAGGTCTACAGGGCAAGATAACTGAATCTGAGAAAATCTTTAACACTGGGCAAATAAAATGCAAGTGATGCATTGTGATGAAGTAGCCTGATTACTGCTAAGGCGCGCTTCATTTAGGCTCCACTTCATGCACCGGTGACACAAGGTTCTCTGCAGTTTGGTGGAGCAGAGGGAGGCATGACCTGTGTGTATCTCTCACAGCTTGAAGTCAGGACCTCATCTGGTTTAGCAGAATGGACACACAAATGCACATGCAAACAATTACATGCTTTGTTTTCCCCTGTGGGAGGTAATAAGATTGCAGCCTTTGTTTGTGTATGTGGATCCTATAGATCTGATCTCATAGTATTGGACTGTACTGTATGTTGTATTGTGATTCTTAATATTGTATCATATCATGTTACTATATCGCACTGCATATAATTCAATCATATGTGTTTTTGTCTTGTATTTTAGTAGAATTTTCAAAGTATTTGACAGTTTGCCATATCAGGGTAGAAAATAGTGTTGTGGTATGAAGTCACAGAGAGAAGCAATAGCGCATCCATGCATACATTTTATTTTATGATAAAGAGTGTACAAACCATTAATAAAGCAGGTGTTTTATGGGTAACATTTTTTGTGTCAAGCTACAAAAATGTTTTTTATGCACTTGATCAAGTCATTCAATCCACACAAATGGATGTTGAGATGTGTTGTATTCTTCAGAAAGTTGACCCACATGGTAATGATGTGAGCTTGTGCATGCATGCATGTGAGCGTGAGGGTGCTCCTGGGCTGTATTGGTATTTTGAAACGTGATTGACAGGGAGAAGTCTATTAGGTGAGATTGTTAACAGTGTTGAGCCTGTTATCTGCTTCAGGCAGCCGTGAAAGGGGACGGCTGATTCACAAGGAAGCTATTGAGAATTTCAAAGGTGTTGTCAGACTGATTTTGGCCCGGGCCCACATCACACTGAGCAGGCAAGCCGACCTGTTCTCAAATCCATGCTGATCAATGTGCCTTAACATTCTGTTTCTATGTTGCTTTTTCTATGAAAAAGTTTCCCTGTCCTCACATTTCTTCAAGCATTTTACATCTTCTTTTGTTTTTACTTTGCTAACTTAGCATTTTCCTTAGTCTGACATACAAATAATGTCCTCTGTATTGTGGTACATTTTTCAACATGGCAGAAACTTTGCTAACACTGAACACAACTTAATCTGCACAATTAAGCATGTATAAAGACAACTAATCAAACTCAACCTTTGCAGAGGCAAGCCTAAAAGCAAATAAAGTTTGATTTGCATACACTGTACTTCCCATTCTTGTTTTAGCTGCATGAATATTTTATATCCTTTTTGTTTATGGTGCTTGTGAGCTTTAGTTGAGCAGTCATCTCTGCACCATGAATTTCTTTGAATAGCAAGTACAGTTAACAGAGTAAAAACTCTATTCTTATAATATTGGCTGCACAACATTTGCAATGGACGACAGAGTGCCGAGTGGAAATAGGGAGATAATAGGCAACAAATCTATGTGTCAGTTTAGTTTTGTATGAATTTGTTTTTGCATGTGTACACACTGAACTCTGTTTGACCTTGGTTTGATTCACCAAACATTGCCAAGGGGATGCAATGAATTCATGCACATTGGTCTGTGTGTTAAACACTTGTATGAATTTGTGTTTATCAGCCAGCAAGGTTATCCATTAGCTAAGGCAAACGAAATACAACATCCAGCCATTCGTTCTGTTCAGAGCAGCTCAACACACACACACGCATGGCCTGTGTGTTCAGTATTCGCTGAACTGTGGGTAAGACCCCAGATACTGCCTACTGGGCTCATTGGGCCTGGATTTAAGAGATGTGATTAACCAGTTCAGAGTGAGGTGAGAAGCAGGAGGGAGGCACCAGGGAGCTGGTCCAATGGGAGTGCTACCGAAAAGAGAGTCTACTTTGCAGATCCAAATGGGATTTCTTTACAGAGACAGAACAGCAACAGGTCTGATTCATAAGAAAGCGTGTTCTATAAAATTCAATTACATATAACATTCTCAACATGAGTCAGCTTAGTATCTGCTGACAGCAAGTCTCTAGAAGTTATTTAGTTATTATAGTTAGTAAAAATTCATATAAATTATTCTCTTTCACAGAATGCTATTACCAATTTTAAGAAGTGTGGCATGATTTCTTAAACTTTTTTTCAAACAATATAATATGAAGAAAATTACAATAAAAAAAAAATCTAGTTTTTTTTTTTTCCTGTTAGACAATTCCTAGACCTATCCTTACACTGAGCGTAACATTGTGGTAAAGTAAAACTGGGGCATATAAAATAGAAAAAAATCTTAAATTAAACCTTGAAACAAGTATATGATACTAAATGGTAACTGTGTCGTAATGATGACAATTAGAAATAGTAAAACATGTTGTAGACATATATGGCAGAGAGAGAAACAACCTGAATCCTGGGATGCAGGCAACTGGTTGCCAGTCGAGGTTGACCTCAAACCTCAAAAAAAAAATGCTCAGTAATGATACTGAACACAGTGTTTGGGCAACTGTTACCTGCTTCATTGGTTAACATTGTTAGTGTTTCCCCTGTCTCCTGTTAACACTCAAGGGCCCCATCTCCCTTTGATTCAGTGACATTTGTGAGTTGCAACTGTTTTATCCAAGTGAGCAAAATACATGCTGTGTATATATTATCAAAGACATATGTAGAAAGAGCTTTGGTAACGTGCCTCAGTATTAGCTGTACTTAGATGAACAAATTTAAAATTTTACCAATTTAAATGAGTCAGTTTGGTGAAATAATCTATTACTAAACATTTAGTTGTACTGGATTAAGCATTTATCAGAGTTACAAATGACTTAATGCGATGCTGTCAGATTTCTTATTTTTGTACTCCTTGGGGTCAATCCAATGAGCTGTTGCACATTGCAAATCTTTCACAATAAAAGATCTGGTAAAGAAGGAATGGTTTCGATGAAATTATGATCACTAACGCTATGGCTGAATTTTGCACACCAATCCTTACTACAGAATTCCCATAGGGATGGACAGACTTCCTGTACACTTGCATATAAACACACAAGTTTGTGGAAGTGTAGCACAAGTGTTTTTGTTTTTTTTTTATTTAATTTTGAGGCAGTAAAATAAGCTATTGCATAAAGATGACATGTTAAAATGCATAAGTCACACAAAGAATATTGAGAACTTGAAAAGCCTGCCTCTTGTAATAAAGGCCTGCTCTTAAAGGGGAATTTATTTATTTTTTTAAACCTGTACCTTATTTCTGGCATAAAATGCGTTCATCTACTCACCGACAACAGTTTGGTGAAAGTCGGCGTCCTTCGGAAGATATTTACATTACTCGAGATCTGCGTATATCCATATAATGGGAGTGAACAGGGCATAGACAATACAGCCTCTAAATAAGCCATTATCTCTAAGACGAATGAATGACTGAATGCGTACAATTGCACTGTTAGCTCATAGCTGCCATGTTGTTGTTATCCGGGGCTATCGGGGGGCTTATAAGGGACCTTTGTAAACACGTGTCTTGTGGGATGACTTCATCGACGCGTGCCGCTGCAGCACAGCTCATTCACTCCGGTAAGGACGTCCATCGTACTCAAAGTCGTCGTCCAAGTCGTCAAAATCTGTTGAATATCCTGCCATGTTGCACAAAACTAGCAGCAGCAAACTTCGTGTGAAGTTAGCCGACTGTCACAGAGCGAAAGTGACAAGATGCAAAAAACCACGTCGATGTATTCAAATCCACCTTTGAGGTGTGCATAGACTATTTATGACAGTGTGAGGTTTTTTGGTACTACATTTTGTGTGATTAGAATATCCAAACATCCATCCATTATCTATACCCGCTGAATCCATCGGTCAGGTCACGGGGGGGCTGGAGCCTATCCCATCAGTCATAAGGCAGGGTATACCCTGTAGAGGTCACCAGTTCATCACAGGACCATGCATGTTTTTGTACAGTGGGATGAAGAGAACCCACATATACACAGGGAGAACATGCAAACTCCACACAAAAAGGCCCCAGCTGAGAATTGAACCTGGAACCCTCTCGCTGTGAGGCAACGGTGCTAACCACCACACCACCGTGCGGCCCGTGATTAGAATAATTACACGTATTCTTCTGTATGAACCTATCAACATCTGACTGAGATAAAGAATGGAAGGTAATGAGAAATGAATTCAAATAAGCATGATTTTTGTTTTTTTTATTATTTTACATCTCTTGAATAGTTAACACTCAAAACATTTTCTGAAAGCAGCCTAATAAATTGCATCGGAACAGAGAAATATACAAGTGATTAGATATTGTTTTGTCATTTCTGTACATATAGAGCAACCAGTCCAGCTTCCCAGCCCTACTGGCCACTCCCACAGTACTACTATCACCACAGTAGCAATTTTCTGTCTGTATTGAAAATGTTTTCAAGAGTTTCCTCATGTGTTCTCTGATTGCTCCTCCACTTCTTCACTCAGTGGCGAGCCTGATGATTTATTCGGTTTTGTGATTAAAGCATAAATTGTTTGGGAGGTAGACTTATACCACTTTTACAAGGACACTTCAAAGATCTCAGTCAACAACCATCAAGAAATATCTTTTTCACTTTTTGATTCACTTTTTAGCTGCACAGGTCTGACTTTTATAAATATGTCCATCGTTCCTGGAGTTGCAGTTCCATTGCCCCCCTCGCAATAATGCGATATGGATACATAGCAACAAATGCTCATCACAACCAAGTCCAGTAGCTAAAACAACATGGACACAATTTCATGAACAATGAAATTTACAATGGAAATTTGTGCAAATGAATATTTTTTGACATAATTAAAAGTGTTGGATATTTTAGAGCACTAAAAATATCAGAAAGACTATTGTCATCATTTATCAGATGCTGTGTGAGTGGTCAGTCTATTATAATAAGCTGTCGGTGATTATAAAAACCGCAACAATATGGCTCAGATTTTATGTTTAAAGAAACAGTATTGTTACTTTACCAACTGTCATTGCAGTAGCACTTGTCATGTTGCTTTTTAAAAATCAGCTTGTACCAAAGTTCCAACTTAGCTCAGATAATGACAGCAAAGTCAAGTATAGTTACTAACAGCCATTGGTGACCTGTTGTTTTGTTCTACAGGGTGTAGTGAAGTATCCTGATTATTTTTTGTCCAAATCAATGTTCTACGTTTCTATTTGACCACTTTGGGCCAGCGGAACACTCAGTTTAGAAAGTGCTCGGTGTAATTTGATTCTGCAACTTGTTCATGAGCTCAAAAAAAAACAAAAAACACAGACAGTTGCATTAACAACTTAAAAGTCCTGTGCTGCTTCTTATTTTCTGATGATTTCCTTAGAGGCAGGGGATAGATGAACACATCAAGGTGTGAAATAAATAACACATGATGGGAAGTGTGTAAATACTGCATTCTCTCGACCTCCCCCCACACACACACACTCTCCCACACACAAGCACGGCATGTCGCTGGGATGAAAGCAGTAACTGGCATCTGAGATAAGCAAATGCCTTTGAGCAGCGTCCCTCACATCCACGCCGATGCATTATTGATCGTGACTTTTCATAGTATGGGGATTTTATTCAAGCTAGCAGATTCCCCTTATTGAGCATCACCAGATGAGCTATGAGTAGTGTTTTAAGTTCCTTAGTGATTAACAATTACTGAGTAAAAGGAAGTAATGGCTTAGATATGTAGCAATTTTTTATGTAATTTAATCCAGTTGATGATTACTCCTCAATCAGTATATAGGTATAGGTAGCACACTGCTTTTTTGTGGATCTAAATACATTACTTTTTTGTCAGTGTGTAGCACTCTGTGATTTTTGAGGTGTGCAGTAGTTACATTGTATGTTTTAAACATTTAGCTGACAGGTTTTACTCCAATTTTAAAGCAGCCATATTGTGCTCTTTTTTTGATATGCTGACAAAATTGCTGAAGGTTTTTAGGAAATATTTTACACCACAGATATGAAGCCTAAAGTCACTCACCAGCCAGTCAGCAAATTAATACACCAGATACACATTACTTTGTAATTCCTCTGTTGCATATCAGCTCCATAAACCTGCAGCTTCGCTGTTGGTTAATTTCTCTAGTTTTGTTTATTTTCTCACAGCTAATGTTAAGAACTGTTGTTTACATGAACTACTTTAACCTGAAGTTTGTTTTGTTGAAACTGTCCTCCTCCCAGAAATGATCCCAGCCACGGTATGTTACCTCGAGCTATCATGAGAGCAACTGCATGTCAAGTGAAAAAATGGCGTTCATGAGAGTGACGGTATTTAATGTATTTTAGCCCTAACCATGATCATTTTGTAACCCTAATCAAGTAGTTTTGATTTCTAATCCTACCTAAATGATGTAATTGCCTAAACTCAATCAAGAAGTCACACAATTCAAGATTCAAAGATTTTTTATTGTCAATTCACTATATGTACAGCAGAACTGAAATGCTGTTTCTCTCTCTCACCTTGGTAAAAAAAAAAAAAAGAAAGTACCAAAGAAGGATAAAATTGTAAAAAAAAAAGTAAATTATAGAACCAAAATCAAATAAAAAGAAATATAGGACCTATTAACAGAATGACAGTAGTGAAAATATAATAATAATAATATATTATATATATATATATATATTTCTTTTTTATTATCATTAATAATAATAATATTAATAGTGATTTCCCTGAAGGCAGGAGGCTGAAGATGTAACGATCATGCTTGACTGTGGTGTTTTTTTGGTTTCTTGGTCTAAGCAGGTTTCCAGGAAGTCTGGGGCGGATTCTGGATTGATCCTGCTTTCCCACCTGTTCCTTGTCTGTCCTCATCCAGATGCCTTTTTAAGGGTCTGCAGGAGCAACCAGTCTTCGCCAGATTGTCTCACTACTTCAGTGGTAATTAGGCCGATTCCTGTGCTTCTTAAAGATTATACTTTCAAATACTTCCCTTGCCTTCCTGTGTTCTTCAGTGCCGATTCCGTCATCGTTCTCCTTGCTCTGGATTCCCAAGCGAAGGACTTAGCATTCTCTGGTGGATTCCGTGACACCTTCCTGCTTCACCTACCGGTCTGCTCGCCCCACCGCTGACTCAGAACCACTGCACCTTGGCTAGCATCTTCCCCTCCACTCTGGAAACCTACCTGGATTCAGTAAGAACAGATCATTACCTTTTCCTGGATAAATCACTCTCTCGGATCCCAACTAATCGTCTCCCTCCTCTCTCAGATTTTCCCGATTACCCGGACCCTCCCTCTGGCTTTCCACACTGCATACCTGTAAATAAATTTTGTCTTTTACTCAAATTCCCAGTGTCGGCGTCTCCTCTTGGGTCCTTTAATGGGTCAGCTAGGCACTTCAGCGTGACAGAAGTGGGGTGGGAGGTGTCGCCAGCAATGCTGATGACCCTGCGGGTGAGGCGGGTGTTGAAAATGGAGTTGGAATCTTCACCCTGACGTTGTGTGATAACGAGCTTTCAGCTTAGCTCCGGCCTGGCAACCCTGGTACTTCCACTTCAACTATTCAAGGAATAGTGTGAAGGACGCTGGCGTGAGCTTTGTCTCCAAGGGCCAACAAATCCTTTCTCAAGTAAAAGAAACTTAAGTCGTGTGCTTATCCATGGGATATATAACAAACTTAAACTTAAACATAAACTAGGACGTGAAAAACATACGTAAAACACACAGAGTTGCTGAGTAGGTTTCCTGCTCGCTTCAGGCACCAGATGCACTGTACTTTGCTGTTCATTACTGTTTTTGTTCACTGGCTGGTCCTTTTTACTTTTAATTGGTAGGTTTGAATTGTAGTTTATTATGCTCAATACTATTTCAGCCCCTTGCTCACACACACACACAATAATATGGACAGCGCAAACACATCCACTCTTTCTCTTTCTTTGTCTTAAATTGCAGGTTAGGAGTACTTCATTGCAATAGTCTCCCAGTAATAGGAAGGTTTGCCTGTTCTCGTTAGCTTGGTTAAATAGTCCTGGCTATGCTTTAATTAGTGTGAAAAGATCAATGATGTATAAAGTGTCAAGAGGGTTTTAGGTTAACTCCTTACTGCAAATGAAACCCAGTATCTTTTGAATAAAGACAGAATAAGCGCTCCGTGTACTTTTTGTCTTCAACCTTGTAAATTGCTTAAAGTATACTGGAAAAGTCTAAGACAAAATATTACAATGATACTATTTTAGACCTACACTATAGACTATAAACACTGTTCTTATAGTCTAGGGTTGGTATGCCTTAATGGTTCTCACAGGATGAATGGCACTGAAAAAATAAAGATATTTAAAAGAGAGTACTGGCTAATTAGAAACAAATGGTAAAAAGGGAAGGCATTAAAGTAATCCAAACAGAAGTATAACAAAGGTATGTACTGAAAATATAAAACATTAGAATAGAACAAAAGCTTAAAAAATATATGAATTTTGGACTTTTGGACTTTTGTTTTATTACAGATAGTATCCACTGAGAAGATTTTTTTTTTTATCATCAGTCATGTAAGTTAAATCACAGCAGAAATATTCAGAACTGAGATGATATTTGAATTGCTGTGATTGATCTATAGAATACTGATCAGTCATTGAGGTGAAGTAAACTAAAGACTGAACATAGTGTTATTGTAATTTTTATTCTGATCCTCTTAATATCACAATCAGTCTTTTAGAATTACTATTATTCACATAATGACAGCTTGCAGTTGGGTGAGCAGGGATAATAATAAACTTAACTCCTAAGATAATTGTTAAAAACAGTTGTTCTATAAATATATTTAAAATTTAGAGTTTTTAATTACAAGATGTGATCATTTGTGCTAATTAGTCCTGCCCGACCTAATCTCATTGTAAATTGTGATAAAGTCATGGCCATTAGTGATGGGATTTTCGGCTCTTTTTCGAGATGCGGCTCTAATGGCTCTTCTTACTGTGGAGAGCCGGCTCTTTCGGCTCCCAAACGGCTCCCCATATATATTTTATACATTATTAATTCATTAATAGCTTAAACCTAATTTTATTACATTTTGTTTCATTATTGGCATTGTTAAGCACTTATGATGAGTAAATATGCTGCATAACAATGCTTTATAAATAAAAGTTTTATTATAACCAATTAAATTATCACAAAATAGCACCACTTCCACAAAAATAACTTAAAATAAATTAAACAGTTATAAATACAAACACGCTTGACACAGGACAGCAGAGGAAAGGAAAAAAGTGGACAAACTTTTTTTCAGTGTTTCCGTCACCTTATTAATTGAAAGCTGTGTGTGATTGGTCAGATGTGTGGAGCTATCGCAAGCCAACGCTGCCATATCCACACGTCGAGAGCAGACGTTATATATCTTAACGATCGCGTTCTGTTTTCTTATATCACGCGTGGTATAAGGACACCCGTAAAAAGCGCCCCTTTTCCTCCTTACGGGACGCACTGTATAATGCTTGAGCACGCGTGCCGAAATACACCACGCGTCCTCTAGATGGCCAGTGCCACACAGTATGGCAAGCCTAAAGTGCCACATGTTCCAGCTTGATTATTATGTTTTATTATATATAATATACAAAGACATAGGCGCAGTGTGCAGTGGCAACACTGACAGCAATGTCCAACACATGGTAAAATTATGTAGCATAAAATAATAAGACACATACAAGGCAATTTAGGCACACAAAGATGTTAAAAGCAATGGCTTAAGACAAGAAGCTAAAAACTTGGGGAAGAAAAACACCCTACAGTCATGAGGTGAGCATCTAGAGGACGCGTGGTGTATTTCGGCACACGTGCTCAAGCATTATACAGCGCGTCCCGTAAGGAGTAAAAAGGGGCGCTTTTTACGGGTGTCCTTATACCACGCGTGATATAAGAAAACAGAACGCGATCGTTAAGATATATAACGTGTGCTCTCGACGTGTGGATATGGCAGCGTTGGCTTGCGATATGGAGCACACGCTTGACATGAGGGCAGTGGAGACCGAGGAAAAAAAAACTCCGTCTAGCACTGGCAGCAGCAGAGCAAAACGCGCGCAAGGAGAGGGAGAGGGGAGAGACAGTGAGGCACCAAAGGACAAAAAAAACTATGTGGGGAAAAAACTGTCGGCTCTGTGGCACTTGCAGAGCACAAGTGCAACGACAGGGAGGCGGAGAGACGGCGAGATACTGAAAGAAAAAAAAACGGCTCCCAAATAGGATCCCACAACGGCTCCCATTGTGGAGCCGGTTCCTGTCGTTCACTTCAAAGAGCCGGCTCTTAGACCGACCGACACATCACTAATGGCCATTAAATCCTTTGATTTTTTTTTTTTTTGTGCTACTGAACATGAAAATAACTCCAGTAACACAGTATCACAGCATTTCCTTAAATAGTCACATTTTGTCACATTTCAAGAAGAAAAAGTCAGCAGGAGATGGAAGATGACCTGACTGCCAAGGGAGTCAGGGAGTATTTTGTGTTTTTCCTTGAAAGTATGCTCAGTCCCTGATCTTTACATTTTTAGCATCAGATATGAAATTACAATGAACAGAAATATACTCTTTTATACCAAAAAATAAATAGATAAATTGTTAGTCAACATAAAATCCATTCTTCCCCATCGATTTCCTTTGACATGATCGTCATCTACTACTTTCATACTAGACTCTTCATCTTCCCCAGTCGTGTCCCCTTATGTAGTCCTGGACCTACTTGTTTTATCTGGGCCAGAGACTAACCCCCTCCTTCCTATCTCTGCCGGTCAGGATAATCCACTCTTCCCTATTTGCCTGATGTCTGCTCCTCTCAGTGGTACACAGATTTATCTCCCCAGAGACCCAACTGCCCGATGCCACAACTGAAGACGAAACCGCTACCCTCGCTGGTAAGGTTGGTTAGCTGGAGATGTTGTCAGTGCAGATGGGAGCATGAGGGCAGGGAGAAACTTGACATTAATGCACATGATTTAGTGTGCCGTGTAGGTGTGATATTTTTGAGATCTTGATTGATAAAGGGGTGATGCAGGCATTTGGCTATATCAAATTGGCGAGTAATGGGCCAAAATATTCAACCAGAAACATTCTACTTTGTTTTCAATTGTTTAAACAATAAAATAAAAACTATTTCACTGTTAGCAAAACCTTACTCTCAAGGAGCAAAACATCAGTTCAGATTTGCACAACTTTACACACACTGGGCACTGGAGCGAGTGCATGCATCTGATTAAATAAAACTATTGTTGGTCTTCCTAACACCATCGGTGCAATAGACTGCACACACGTGCGCATTAAAGCACCCTCACCAGATCCATTCCCATAGCTCAACCACAAGCAATATCACTACATAAATATCAAATTCATTTTCCAGAACCACTTTCTGAATGTGGTCTCCCACTTCACAGGACGAGTGCACGACTCCGTTATCTTATAGAACAGTTCCGTGGGCATCCGCCTCGAACAAGGAGTAGCTGGTGGCGCATGGCTCATTGGTACATATGTTTTAATAACTAAAATTTTCTACAGCAGTGGCTTTTTGACATGATTTCTTTAATTAGGAAATTGAGGATATGCCCTGGTCCCCTGGTTATTAACACCACTGACCAACTCTCAGACTCAACAGGAGGAATTAAATCACCTCTTGACTGCGACTTGTTTTTCAACTGCACATGGAAACTTTATATATTGTGTGGCCAGTTGATTTATTGCATCCACGACACACGGGAAAGCACGGCGCATGGATTGCTGTGATATGCCCACCCTGTCTCCCAGCTCCTGCTGAAATGTTCCAGTGGACAAAAAGCCAAAGGTTGAAAGAACAATTTCCATAAAAAGTAACCTAAGACTGACGCAAAGATTTGTTCTTAAAGGATAACTGCGGTATTTTCAACATTAAGCCTCTTTTCTGAGTCGTCTGCAATGTTTTAGAACCCCCCTCACCGCTTTTTTGATGTTTACTGCTGTCTCCGGTATTTGCCTAATTTTGATTCATCTCAACCTGCTTCAGAATGGCAAGTCATGTGCATGTCCTAAAAGGTCCGTAAAAGCACAATAAACGTCCGTTTTCAAAATCATCAACTCACCGGAGTGGTTACTGGTGTGCACTGGTAATCCATATCAAATTCCGTTGCGAAAAGTTGCTTCTGTCGTGTTTTATTTGACATTTTGTAAATCCCATTGAGTTCTATTGAAGACTGGATGTTTGTTGATATTACTCCGATTACGTGCCGAAGGATAATGAACAATCGCCATCAATGGCGCCATCAAGTGGTGTGGAGTATAGCAAGTCAGATTCAACTGCTGAGCGGAAGTTTATCCACGGCTGTGAGGTGGCTAAGAAAATAGTTCGAGCATGAACTAGCTGCCAAACAGTCTCTATCCTTATGTTCAAGTAGCCCTCGTGCAAGCCATGAAGGAGGCCTGTGATCACATCGATGCATTAACTCTGCAATGATTGATTTGACATAAAAAAAAAAAAATTCTGCCCTAAAGTCTTGTCAATGAGAATATAGCCTGCGACGTCAGCAGTGTGTCATGACGAGATCCAGTTAGTACGTTTTTTGTTTTGTTGGTTTGTTTTACTGTAACTGTAATGAATACAGTAATTCATGGTTTTGTCTCTCTTGTTCACTGAGTTTACAGTAGTGCACAGAATGTTTTTGGTCTGATGGTCAGCAATGAATGACTATAATGAGATTATGGAGAGAAATAAAGTGAGGAAATATTTCATCAGTCTGCAGACCTGCTCCTGTGTAATGTTTCCTGAATGTATCTTTGTACTATTCTCTATGTGCATTAGGATAGCAAAGATGCTCAAAGGGTTTTAGGTTAAAAACAGTATTGTGTAACCAATTAAAAAGAAAAAAAAATACTTTGGGATGCTGTGCAACATATACACATAGAAAATGTATAAATTTATTTACATTTTATTGTGTCTTTAAAAAATATTAACATGTCTCAAAAGGTTGGTACAGGTTACAATAGTGTAATAAGTGTATAATAATGAATGCAGATTAGCTTTTTTTCCCTTTATGCTCAGATATTCAAGGCCTTCCCTGAAAAAGACATTGTCTGGATGGGAGAATATGTTGCTTTAAAATCTGTATGTACCTTTTAGTATTGATGATCCCTTTCCAGATGTGCAAGTTGCCAGTTCCACAGGCACTAATGCACCACCATCAAATAGACCCTCCAGAAAAACGTGGGCATAAATCCTTGATCTTGCGGGCTAAAATCCTGGATTTTGCGATTGAATATGCGGGGTTTTTTAATGATTTTATGCCGTGAAATTGCGAGAAGTTGCGGAAACTTGCGAATTATGCAAAGTTGCAAAATATGCTGCTACTGAATGAAAAAGAGTCATTTTAAAGACCTCCTATGATAAACAAGCATACTGGAACCAAGTTACTTCACAGAAGGTTTTTTTATTTTAACAACTTTAACAACTGTTTCACAATCAGTCGTAAAAAAAAAAGGCTTAAACATTCCTGAGTCACAGAATTGTAGAAGATAAAATAAATGCTACCTCGTTTCTGGTAGCCCTCGCAATGGTTTTGGAGGTTTATGCCTCGGTGAACGTCAGCTGTCTGGTTTTGGCTTTCCTTTCCGCAGCTGCAGAAAGCATTTTCAAATGTTTCGCGCTGGTAAAGTGGCATGTCACCGACGATTTTCTTTTATGCTCCAACACACAGTTGCACGGGGTGCAGAATAGTTTCCCCCCGCTTTCGTGCAAGACATCGGGGTACTGGTTTGCCCGGTCTTTGGCAGTAATGTGAGTCGGTAGGTGAGATCGATTAGCTTTTTTCATTTTGTCTCTCGTTAATTTTCTATTCACTCTACGGTGCTGTTTTCCTTGTGTGTGTCGGTGGCAATGACGTCGCAAGCCGCGAGTCGGATATAAATTACATCACCAGTTAATTTGGTTAATTTAGACATTTTTTTCTCTTCCCAACTTTATGCAAAAAAGTGCGGAGATTGTGAAATCAAGCGAGTCCTGCATATTTCGCATATTTTGCGCGGAAAATGTGATTATTGCGGTGAATATGCGGCTTTTTTGAAAAATATTGACCCCCCATAATCAGCGGTATTTTGCTGATTTTGCACTGAAATCAGCAATCGCAAAATCGCGTTTTTCTGAAGGGCCTAATCAAAGATGCAGGCTTTTAAACTGAGCGGTGCTAACAAGTTGGATGGCCATTCCTCTTTTGTATGATTTCCAAAAATAATTCAATATTTGTCTGACCACAGAACAGTTTTCTACACTGTCTCAGCCCATTTTAAACAGGCTTAAGCTTGGAGAAGATGGCTCTGCATCTTGTTCACATATGGCCTCTTTTTTGCATAAACTGTGTTCACAATGATTTGTGGAAGTGTTCCTTAGACCATGCAGTGATTTCCATGACAGAATCATGACTGTTTTTAAAGCAGTGCTGCCTGAGGCCCCAAAGATCCCAGGCATACAATATTGATTTTCAACCATATCCCTTGCGCATAGAGATATCTCCAGATTCTCTGAATGTTTTGATGATATTATGTACTGTAGCCGATACAAAATTTCAAAGTCTTCACAATTTTACATGGAGGAACATTATTCTAAATTCGCTCCACAATTTGCAGATGCAGTATTTTGAAGATTACTGAACCTCTGCCAATCTTTCCTTCTCACAGACTCTGTGGGTCTAGTTGAATAAACTAGATAAACTGTTTTGCTAAGGAAACTTTCTAATTGAGTGAAATGGCCAAGAAGTATTTGAGCAGCAGCCATATTAAAAGCTGTTCAACTTTCCAAATGCTAACAAAAGAAGCTCAATTGTTTCCTTGAAAATATTGTTTAGCATAGGATACATCGGACCGTCCCTTATAAATAATCTGAGATATTTCCGTCCCACAGTACCTTACAGCCGAAACCTTCATAGCGATGCTTGACTGTTTTCAGCAATTTGAGACTGAGCCTGTGACAGTAATATATATATATATATATATATATATATATATATATATATATATATATATATATAGTCTTCCTCTTTTTAAATACCAACCTTGAAAGTGCTATTCTGTTTTTATCTCTAATATGAGATAAACTTTGTGTAACAGTATGACAAGACTGCATTGTCCAAGGGGCTGAACGGTGGTGTGGTGGTTAGCACCATCCCTTCACAGCAAGAGGGTTCCAGGTTCAACTCCCGGCTGGGGCCTTTTTGTGTGGAGTTTGCATGTTCTCCCCGTGTATGTGTGGGTTTTCTCCAGATACTCTGGCTTCCTCCCACTGTCCAAAAACATCCATGTTAGGTTAAATGGTGTCTCTAAAAAATGGTCCTTAGGCAGCGAGTGTGTTTGTCTCTGTGTGGCCCTGTGATGGACTGGCGACCTGTCTGTACCCCGCCTCTCACCCGATGACCGCTGGGAGAGGCTCCAGCCCCCCCGCGACCCGACCGACGGATTAAGCGGGTATAGAAAATGGATGGATGGATGCATTAGACAAAGTATCTAAAGCACTTTTAGTAGAATATTTACATAGGAAAATACAATAGGCGATCATTTTTTTTTACTTCTCGACCAGACCCGTATTTCTTAGGTGTTCTTTTTATAGCCAATCATGTTACTGACCTGTTGCCATTAAGCTTATTTGTTGCAACATTTTCTGCCGCTGCTATCAAAGTCAAGGTGGGCTAATGTTTTTTCATGAAATAATGAAATGTCTCTTTTGTAACTGTTGATATGTACATAATTAGTTTATGAGATCAGCAAATCATTGCATTTAGTTTCTATTTGCAATTTAAGCGGCATTCCAAACCTTGTTGACATTTGGGTTATTGATCATATTATTCACGCATGTACAATATGGCAACAAAACAGTGCTTTTATAAACAAGTGTAGAGCTTCGACTCAAGTTTCATTTTGCAAAGAATCTGAGATATTTTGCTCCAATGGACTCAGTTTTCAAAATTGTGCTTAAATACAAATATTGCCATACAAAGGTGCTATATTTTTGTTCAGTGGTCCCCAATATACACTGTATGTTGTTAAAAAAATTCTAAAGTAACCATACATGACTTTCAAATTATATAAATAATTGTTTTCCATTCCAACTGAAATGTAAGATTAAAAAAATATGTGAGTACAGAATCATCCAAGTCCTGAAATGAACAGGGCTTTGCTTCTATCCCCATTACAGCTGACTTATAGACTCCAGTCCCCAAGACACTGTACAAGATAAAGCAGCTTTAAAAAATGAATGGAGTTTTTGTATAGAATCTACAGTACACACCCCAACATGTAAAAATGTAATCTAGTCTGCAATATAGTTTCAACACATGTTCATCAATGCTCAATACCTCAATATCTATTTTGCGCTCAAGTATCATATCCCTTTGGTTCCAATTCATCAACCATGTAAACCGAGGCATTGTGTATGTCACCAAGGTTGCAATGTGGCTCCTACATTGCAAAATGGTTCCTATACTGCACAGATGCATTTTTATACATGTCATTTGTCATCATAAATTATGGTATCATAAATTCAGCCCATATGATAAAACTCCTGAATTACATTTGTAATTATTATGGGAGTGTATAACTATAAGTGTGTAACCATAGGTTCTAAGGTGAGAAAAGATTAAGAGGAAATATTCTTCTGACACTGTCATTTAAGTCTACAGACTACAATAGATTCACAGTTCATTTGGGCATATATCTTGATTTCTAATCCGTATATTCAACTTGCTGCCTTCTTATTCAACCCCCTCTCCCCAAGACACTTTCGCATCCAATTTTTTCTCTTTCTCCCCCATCCACTCCTGGCCTCCCTCCCTATCCACCCCTTGCTGTTTAGTTTAGATTCAGGGATGGAAAGCTTCATAAACAATTTTCTCCCTTTGCTGTTGAGCCACTTTTACCCAGGCACTGTGTGAACGCCATGCCAATTTCCTGAATCCATACTTCACAGCTACCTCCACCCTCCTACAAACACACACACTTTCTTCCTCTCCCACTACTCACTCCCTCTGTCCGTCGAAACAATGTTCATGTCAAGACAATTATATCCATTCTCTGCCACACACACTAACTTGCTGTGTTTACCACCGAAGGGCTGGTGGCAGCAAAGCAATTTCCTCCTGATGTGAATGCTGTATGTATCTCTCTCTCCCTCTCATTCACAGTCTCTCATGGCTCCTCCAGCCCTGCAGACATCTGATCTCATGAGCGATATATCTGCTGTTATAGCCACTGGCACCTCCTTGCATCCGGCCACCAGCTCTGCCAGTGATGGTTATTTCTGCTTGGAGGTAGCAGAAACGTGACAGGCAAAGCAGCAGCATCACGAACCCAGAGCCACCAGCTCCACGCTCTGGGCTAAGTGTGCGTTCAGATTGTGCCCAAACTTGCAGGCTCTACCTGCTCCCCTCCGCCGCTGTTCTCCGTTTCTCCAAAATGTTGCCGTCTTGATTTTGCAAATCATAAACACTTCCACTCTGGGCCCGGTTACAAAAAAGAACAGCCTCAGTCATAACTTTATGACATCGTCTGTCATGGCTCTGAGTTGTGTATTCTCTCTGGGCAGACTCTGCCTTGTGTGTGCTTGGAATATGATGATATGGGACATGATTTAGCCTGGTAGAGATGAGTTGAATATTAAAAAGTAAAGAGGTTAGAAACTAAGGCCTCCCTTCAGTGTTTCGAGGCATATGATAAGAGTCGTGCAAACACATCTATAAAGGCCAATTGAAGCTGGGAGGTAGAAAAACGCACAACTGTAGATGCACATAAACTGTGCGGAAATTCAAACAATCCAGAGAGTTCTATCCTTGAGGTGAAAAAAGTTTCTTTGCATGCAAATCAAATTTTTGTGTGTATTTGGTACTCATGTTTTGATGGTTGCAGCTCATAGGGCTGAGGAGATAAGGCATAAATAAATTAGGTTTCCACCCTACCAAGGGGAAGTATAGATTCGGTTTCTTCATAGCATTATGCTTTCAATCTTTTAATGAGGCAACAGAGCAAAACAATATGATAATCTTATGAGAAACGTATAAACAGCATTAGATTTTATCATTAAATAAATCACACTCCATTCTCCTATTCACTTAAGTTCATTCAACAACACAGACAAAGTGTTAATGTTTGGGCAGAAAAACAGCTTTTAAGAAATTAGCCCTACCTACTCATCAGACATTTTACATCATATGAATCATCATATTAATTCAATTAATTTATTGCATAGGTGGGAATAATTTTATATATATATATATTTTTTTTTTCAGATTGAATTTTTTTGTGATTTAAACACATGGCTGTCATGACTGAAATCTGAATCGAGACTGGGAGCATAAGAAGAGCAGGAGAGGGTGCAGCAATTCAATCTTAGGGACTGCATTCATGTTTATGGTGCGTTTGCATGCTGAGGCTTGTGGTTGGAAAATGAATTTGATCTTAGGTGACAGCTCCTGAGAATTCCTCATGCTTGGGTCACATGCATTTTCCTCTGGGCTATCCCTTGCAGCAGTGGGAAGTATTGGTGATTCGCGTTCTAATCTCCCCCGTTACAGATGTCATACAGAGGACCAAACTGGAGTCATGGATTTATTGGTGCCGCTTTTGACAATGCATACTTGGTGGTAATTTTACTTCTCTCACTGAGCCGTGAGACTTCATCGTGGGGATGTAATAAAGGTTGATCCATCAAACTATTGAGTACAAAGATAAAACATAAGTTTACTTTTGGTAATTTTCTACTTTGTCTTCCTTTTGAGATTCACTTTAAGTTCCTCTTTTTCTTTGTGCCACATTTTTATAACAAACTGCTGTCAATATAATGTGCAATATTCGACATGGTATGCACATCAGACCTCTGCTGATCCTACAAAGGAAATAAAGTAACAACAACAATTATGTTAATCCAAAAAGTAATTAATTAGTAATTATCTGTTAGAATTATTAAAGCTAGTATCTAACAGTGTTTTATTATTGTCAATCAAGGAGACTTCTGTCTTTCAGCGCCGTACTTTTACTCTCCAATCAGTAAAGCTACACCTCCAGGCTTTTCCCCATGAATTTCTCTTCCTTCATTGGTACTTATTGCCAGTCTGTTTAGAATTCAAGGGGCTAGACACTCTTAGACTGTATCATACAATCATGTAACAGGGTGCCTGCGCAAGTTTTGAAAGTCTTAATATGTATGGAATTTTGAAGCACTGTTTTCCAGACCTTGAAAAGTCTTGAATTTTGTATGAAAGCCTTAATAAAGTATGGAAAATAAATGTATGGTAGAATTTTACAGTATGCTCAAAGGCATTGTGAAATGAGAAATAGGAAGGTAGGCTATAAAACTATAATTTTATTAACTGGTCACGTACTGTATTAGCCTAATGGGATGAGATGTGAGTGAAGAGACTGAATTCTACATACATTCATCTATCTATTCAATTTTTTTTTTTATAGATAGTTTTTGTGACACTTTTTTGATGTGAAATTCATGTACTTGTGATTTTCATGTTTTGAAACGTTTTCATCAGTAAAAGCATAATTTACTGTGAATAATGCATTTGTTCATCGAATACTAGCCCATAAAAATTAACATTTCTAATAACATTTCCCTGTGTAAGTCTGAAACTTTTTCAATACCCTCTCTTTTACCCATACGAGAGCCAATCATTAATCAAAGCACTTTCTTTTTTCCTATATTAGCTTCTTTGGTAGCAAAGGTCCTTTTATGTTTCCAATGGAAAAGATATTTTTCAGCAACGCTTCCAGGTTGTACCCCACCTTCTTACCCAGTAGTATCTGGGACAGGCTCCACCACTCGTGCGACCATGAACAGGTTGGAAGTTGGTATAGAAAATGAGTGGATGGATAGTGATGTTTTTTTAATGTTTTAAATATAGAATGCAATGCAAATACTGAAATGTACATGTTCATTTTTTGCAATTTCATGTTTTGAAATGTTATTGTATTTTGAACTTTTTGCCCATTGGGTCACAGAGACCTAGCTTTTTAAGAATGCTTTTTATATATTCAGTCATGTTACAGTCCCAGTACCGTTTCACACAATTATCTGTATGATGTCGCATCAGTCAGGATGAGAGGTCCTCAGTCCAAAAAAGGTGGGTTTAGGAATGGGTTGCTGACTCAAGTGATTGCGTTTAAGTATCTTAGGGTCTTGTGTATGAGTTGGATTAAAATGGAGTGGAAAATGTAACAACTTATCAGGGCTGAGATGTGCTTCCTACAAAGAGTGCCTGTGCTCATCTTTAAGGATAAGGGGAGGAGGAGAAGCGCTGGAGGAGATGGTGGAGAGTAGAGGGACATTTGACCATCTGTGCTCACAATGCATTTTATTTTTGGCATTCACACCAAAGAAACGTTATTCCACTCATTCCAGAATTCCATTATCCCCCTATCTCTACTAAATTATGTCAACTGGACCTATGGAGCTTCCTGACTAAGGGGTTTCATGGTTTATAAGACAGCAACTTTCTGCCATATTAGTATTTCTTTGCTTAGTAATAATATGACAAACATAGTACTTTTCAATCTTGTTTGTACCATAAAAAACAAATCAGGTACTAAGATTGAACGTGAGCTGTTACTCCAACATTGAGATCCAGTATCTTAAGACAGACAGGAAACCTTGTCCATGGTCACTTGTAAAGAGCTCTACTATCTTTATCATCTGTGGCAACTCACACTCATCATGCATATTGTTTGTGTTAGCTTTAATGGCCCATCATCAATCATCTAGCAACATGGGACCATCATCAGACAGCTGGTGGCACTGAGATCAGTAGCACGTGTGTGATTTAAGTGATTTTATCTGTGTCGGATGTCTGAAGGTTTATTTGTAACTCTCTTAACCTGTATTCTCGCTCGTCAACAAAAGTGACATCAACTTAACAGTCCTTTCCACGACAGATCAAGGAAGAGTAACCTTATAGAATAAATCCTCAACATAATGCCCTTCTACTCAGGAATCCTTATCTTGGCTCCTCAAGATATTCTAATCCCCAGCTATGAAATGTTGAAATATTTGATGCCGTCTCTTGTGCCCACAAAGATGACAATCAACAATTATAATTCTATGATCTGCTTCTGATCTCTTGGAGCCTCCAGCTCCAACTTAGTCTCACCGCCTCTCCCACATCCATCAGCATCAGAACTCCCAACACTGTGTCCTACAAATTATTTATACAACTGAATTGAATATCAAAGTTTGAAGGAAATGTAAAGTGTCTTGATTATTTTTATCTGTCTGCACCGAGTTGATAAAATCCAGTTTCAAAAGTCACTAAACTTGATTTTCTGAAAGACATAGTCAGTCCAAAGAGACTGGTGGTGAATGCAGGCATTTAACCTTTCTAGGCAGATAATTCAGTCCCAGGTATACCAGCTTAGTATACCAGCTTAGTATACAATTCTCCTTTGCAATAAATCAAACAATAATGTTGCAACCAGTTGTTTCAAGAAATTTTCCTCCGTACTGTTTTTATACATATATATATATATATATATATATATATATACACCTAAAAGATACTTTGGAGGTGCTCAGATGGCATGAATAGATGGATAGTATTTAACCATCTAAGAAGTAGAGAAACATCCTACTGTGAGTCAGAGACAAACTGAAATCTCACCTAATACCATAGCTGAAAACGCTCTGATATACCACTTTTGTTCTTATTTCCAAGGGCATCAAATACTGATATTTTATCAAAGCACTTAGTGTCTCAGAGATGCGCCACAGGTTGCGAGGTGTTCTTTGGTCTGTGCTCTAATACTTAAGCAGTGGCTATTAGGTAATGACAGGAAATGCAGCACACATCTATCAGAAGTGTTTGAAAGTCACAAGACTTATAAATATCAGGCCAACGTTTGAGACAGTCTTTGTGCATCTATTTTTTATTTGCCTGGTTTTCATTCAGTTGTGGTCGTTAGCACTGTCACCTTACAGCAAGAGTGTTTGTAGGATCTTTCTGTGTGAAGTTTGCATGTTCTCCCCATGCATGTGTGGATTCTCTTTGGGTACTCCGGCTTCCTCCTACTGTCCAAAAACATGCATGTTAGGTTAAATTATGTTTCTAATTTGACCCTACGAGTACTGTGCATGGTTGCTTGTCTCATTTGTCTCTATGTGTCCCTGTGATGGACTGGCAACTTGTCCAGGGTGTACCCTGCCTCTCGCCCAATGACAGGTGGTATAGACTCCATCCCCCCATGACAATGAATTGGATTAAGCAGGTGTAAAAAAATGGATGGATCGATGGATGGATTGATTGAACTTTTTATTCACTTGCTGCTTCCTTTTTTTTCACCTGTTGTTCAGTAAGGTTTTTGGCACATAAACTAAATAAACTACACTTTAGCTGTGGGTAAAGATTTCTGGTTGAAAATACATGACTTCATAATGTTAAAAGTATGGTTTTAACAAAAAATTGAAGCACCTCAAATTACTTAGTTTCTTCTACCTTCAATGTCAGTGAAACAAGAAGATATTCATTGTAAAGAATTAATGGAACAGTTAGTATTTCAGCTCTTCATCATACTGTCTTTAAAGTAGCACATATTATTTCATACAAATGTATTAGCCAGTCTTTATTATAATCTTTTCCATAAGAAAAATCCTTGTGTGAAAATTAATAGTTTTGAAAGCCCATTTTACCCCATTAAAATATTACCTTCTCAATGACTTTTCAGCAGGTTTTCCCATCACCTCTTTACGTGGACTGATATAGGACGCACTCTGAGTTGTATAACGCTGTTCTTTTAGGTTAGAGTACAAATAAATATAATTTTCTCTGTGTATCTCTCCCTCTCTGCATTTTTAAACATGTTTTTTTTCCAAAATGCATTATCAATTGTTAATTCTCCCTCTCAGGAGAGATTTCGATTGCACTTGATGGACAAAGTCATCTTATATTATCTTATCTTATCCCTTTTCATTAAAACATAAATAAATTTAAAAAAATCGCTTTATTCTTTCTGGATTAAATTTTTACAAATGCAGCTGTCCCATATGACTCCTCATAACCCCCCTTTGAACAAAGGTCTCTGCTGCAAGTGCAAAGTTGCAGAACAAAATGGTCTTTTCTCTGCCACTGGCCTCACTCACTGAATGAGAACTTTCAGAAACTAATTACAGAGAAACCATCTTCATCACATTGCCATTATAGAGGGAGAGGGGACAGGCCCGCTGACTCCCTGGGCTCCTGCAGAGAGCAAGGCTCTGATACACTTAGCCGCAGCCCTGCTTTAATTGTGCAGAAAATGTGATTTGTGCCCCAGCATCACTTTCTAGGGAAAGTGGTGTTCACAGTCGGGGGTGTTCCAGTCGCATGAATAGTTCTGCTATTCAACCACCCAGGGACCTTTACATGTGTGTGTGCATATGTGTACTTGCATAGCAGTTTTCACTGTGTTTGTCAATGTTTGTCCTTCATCAGTAAACAAGATTTGTGGAATGTGATTAACTATTCAAATTTTAGAAAAATTATAACAGAGAGAAAAATAAAATGGATATGGCTTTAGTAACTAAATTTAAAATGTGAACACGAGCAATAGTTTGCCATTCCTTCATAAAGCTTTTTGAGTTTTTTGTTTTTTTTCAAACAAATAACAGGAGAGGAAACCATAATTTATAGATGGTCTTCTGAATACCTGAATCAAGCTGGTGACCTCATACTACGAGAGGATGAGGAGCAAATGTAGACTTCAAAATAAAAAGTAATAAGCACTCACATACAGTATACACACAAAGTCTGGAGCGAGAGTTTGAAAGAAGAAGATTGAAGAAAGGGATACAGAAAGACTGTAAGGAGTGATATGGGCTTTGAAACGTCATGAGGGAGACAAAAAGAGAATCGTAAAGTGGAAGAAGGAGAGAGGAGCATAAAAAAGAGACACACTGGCAGTGGATGAGAGAAACCGAGAGGTGGGGGTGGGGCATGGAAGAGGAATGTAGAAGTGAAAGAGACTTATGGGGGAAAGGAAAAAATCCTGATCGTACACCCCTCACCTGGATATGGTGCTTGTGAGCTTCGCTAAAAAACTGCTGATGTGACATGAAGAGCGAGAGCTAGCTTTTCAGCATGAAGAAAAGTGCTTACTGGCTCTTCTTGTAAGGGAAAAAGGCTTGAGGTACATGCCTCACATATCCTCTTTGTTTGGAGACTTTGCAGTGGCCAGCACTTTCTATCTCCCCCCTATCTGTTCTTCATTTTTTTTTTTTTCATTTTCTTATTCATTCCGTTTGTTCTTCTTCTCCTCAACAATTTCCTAGGACACAGTTGCACTGCCTGGCAGGCTACTTTGGATCGATTTGTTCCAGAATAATCTCTGGCAGTATGGCTTTGGCTGAAGTCTTACTGTTGATCTTCCCATAAACAGTGTTTCACAGTGGGGACGTAGTTATGGATTGGACCTGATAAAAAGTTAGCTGTTGTTTTGGTCTAAGAAGAAGCTGTTTCATCTGCCAATATAAGACATCAACATAAGTTTAATTAATTAGAGTCCATCCACAAAAACAATCACATATGTCCTGTTTTTTCTGAGACTATCAAGAATTATTACATGGATTCAGTTACATACTAAAGATCATTTTTTAAAGATAGGTTAATTTGACAACCTGAAAATAAACTTACATTTTTTGTTTCTGTTTTCATTCTAAAGGATATCATCGGATAATATCGAAATTTAGAATAACATTCAATTTGATACCATGATGATGACAGCGACTGCAGCTGTGTTGCTCTGCTTTATTTTTTCACATCGTTATTTTGAACAACATGCTGTTTTAAGCCCACTATGTACAAAATGACAACGTCAATATTCATTCATTTCTGTCTATATCCTCTTCATCCTGCTCAGGGTTGAATCTCTTAGCAACAGTAAGACAAATGGTCACATGCTGACAGAACACTGAATTGGCACAGCATTTGAAATTTGGAAGATTTCTTTCAGGGGATCCCTCCACTCCCATACAAAGGCATTTTCTAAGTTTTTGTTTTTTGTCATTATGCATTATGCACAGGTTAAGAAGATTTGCACAAGCTATCATGAGCCTTTGTGTACAGCATATGTTGTTTGATTTATGAAGTATAAGACCCCTTCCCTCCCTTAAACTGTCTCACTCAGTTCCTCTCTGTAAAAACTGGTGCATGCACAGCTGTGTCCATCATATTGACAGTGTTGATAAAAAGCTGGCATTTCAATCATCAAAATTTAACTATAATGCGATGTTAATTCATTTAAATATTTTCAACATTTAACCTATTAAAATGTTGAGCCACCACGAACAGTACTCCTTATCCTCTGCTCAAGGAATCAGTCCGCTAAAGGAACTTCGCTTCATAAAGTTTCTATATATTCAGAACACCAACATAGACAGCACTCTCATTGCATTACACAATTACATGAGATAGCTGTTACCGCTGCTGATGTAATTTTAGCAATTTCTAAAAAAAAAAAAAAAAAAAAAAAAAAAAAGTTCCACAGCTAAGCTAGCAAAACCAATGTATTTAGTTTTTTGCTTAGCTTGTTGATGAGCAAGTTTTGATGTTTCATGCTTGTTTTCTAGAAGAAATCAGGGGAGAAAATATTTTAGATTAAAAAAAAAATTGTTGTTTTGAGGTAACTTAACCTCTTAAAGTTAACATGAATGATAAGAACATTGTGGATAGATAAGAACAACTATGAGAAAACATTTAAAATGTTCAATAAGCTCTATGTTTTTTAGTTTGAAGCTCAAGAGAAACAAAGATTGATGCATGTTATTCAACTTAATGTGAGTTAATGAACAGCTGTTCATCTCTTCCCTATACCCACTTTACAGTTTATTTTGAGCTGAGTGTTTCTGCTTCTTTGTAATTATGCCTTCCATGGCTGAAAACCATGTACAGTGGGAAATTGGAAGATTGTCCTTGTGTTTACGTTCCAAAGTTTTGAAACTTTTCTGAAGATGGGATTCACAATTAACATTTATTTGAGATGCAATTAAAAGACAATGGACTAAAACTAAATAAAAAAGGCAAAAGCTAAAAAACCAATAAAATGTGTCAATCAGAAATAATAAAAAGTCATGTTAAAACCATTAATAAATAAAAGAGGATAAAAGAAATGTAGGAGGCTAAGATGGATAAAATGTGGCAGTCAAAGGGTCTAAGAGTCATGGTCTTCAAGGTCCAGAACGCCGTCAATTTCCAAGTGGCCGGGTCCGTGGAGTTGTCTTGGTTCTGTGTACTCGGCTGATGTCCTCTCACGGCGTGATCACGGCCCGCCACTGTACCTCAAAGCATAAGGAGGAGTACTCAGCTTTCCAGCAACAATAGGGACAGGAAAAACACATTAAACGAGCAAGAGAAGGAGAAAGTACTTTCCTTTACCACTTGAACACAGGTCGTTGTGTTAAGACTTTGTCCTCGTCACCCCACCGCCGTCCTGGGCTGAAACCCCTGCTCATATCCGCGTAGCCGACGGCAGGCTCCAGTTTCACCCAGTTGGCCCCAGCAAAGGTGTGGTCGTCTTCCTTTCACTCCATTCTCCTTGTCATTCCCATGGTCCTGCTGTCGTTCCGTGCTGCTGTCCTTCCTCGTATCGGCTCCCCTTGCCGTTGCTGCTGTCCTTCCTTCCTTTAGTTTCTTGTTTGTTCCCCTGTGCCAGTTACCCCCGGTTCCCCCTTTACCGGTCCCACTGTCCGTCCTGCATGCCGTTCTCTTCATCTTCCCCCGTTTCCCCCGTTTCGACCTTGCCAGTTCCCCCAGTTTCCCCGGTTCCCTCTTTACCGGGCCTACAGGCCGTTCCTTCCCTTCTTCCTCTGTTCTCCTCCTGTGTTTTCTCTCTGTCCTGTGTCCAACCTCCCACCTTATATCCAGTCTGTGAGCGCACCTGATGTCCATTTCTAATAACTGGTGCTCCTCTGCACGAGCCAGTGAGACAGGGTGAGGGTGTGGCAGATCAAACGCTTTCAGTCAATTTATAAAAGTCCAACAGAAATAAAGGCATGCAAAGTGTTCATCACACATCATGCAACACATAAAACAATCTTAAAAGTAAAAGATGAGCATGCTTTAAAACAAATCTAAAATGCATATAAAAAAAACACGATAAAAAGCCTTGATCTACCAGTTGACACGTACTTATGATGTAAAAACCTTTTGAGATATTTGACTTGAAAATGGAAAACTTAGGATCCTTAACATCAGGCATCATTGTTGGCAAAATAGTTGTCTGTGCACAATTTAATCAGTTATGTAATGGCTGAAATATTTGGACCAAAGTAATGGTCAATTCGAACACTCCTATTTATACAGTAATGGTGCTAGGAAGCCTTAAGATTACCGTAAATGCTGAGATAGTAGCTATAGCACTGCTTAGAAATTTCTACTTTAATCAAATATGCACATTGTTAGTATAGTATGTTGATAATCGACCTTCACCAAAGCCATTTTTGTGCTTCTATCCACATATTTGACCAAAATTATATTCAGTTCTATTCAAAAGCTTATTGGTTGATAGACTTTTGTGATGAGAGGCCCTGTAACTGCCACCATCTTCTGAAAAAGTACAAGGGATTTTTTGAATTTCAGGGTTTGTCTCTCCATTTCTAAATCCCTGTGGTTTTGTAATCAGTCTTTCTAAACCATCTTAATCTCTTAATTCACTTGTATGGCTAGCTCATTCTTTCCACCAGCAGCACTTTGTAGCGTCTAATCCTCTAAACTGCAGGAGATTTTCTGACCGGCACCAACCCCAGTACACATTTAAACACACAACCAAAATATATGTAGGCTATGTTCACTGAGAGAGAGATACTGCTCTCATTGGAGAGGACATTAAACTGGCTTTGGGTCTTCTGGTCAGCAAATCTTCTACAATGAAGCAGAGAGTAATCCCATTCTTATTGCTTTAACCCTCACTGTCTCAGTGGAAGTAATTGATATAATTTGTAATTGCTGTAGTGCTGGTATACACCACAGCACGAAAGAAGACATGCAGTACTCTCTCAGGCTTTGACTTTGAAAAAGTTACTTAATGTTTATTATAATCACATTAAAGGGACTTTTTAATTTGAAGTCCATATGAATAACTCTCAGATCTTCACTAGATGGACAGCTCCAAAATTTATTTCACATCTGAGTCATTGCTTTGTCTCCTCTTTTGTCTCCAATGAGCAAATGACCGCTGATGTCTCACCTTTGCTGGGACCAACTCCCTCTCTTCCAAATAGCATCCTTCTTTTTTCTAATAGAGAGGGAGAAAAAAAGTTTCAATGCCTCTGTCTGACGGACAAAATAAATTGCACTTACAAGATCCAAATTACATTGTTTAACCTCAAAATGATTGGTCCAGGCCCCTCTCCTGAGGCCTGTTCAGTTAGGTGATGTATGGCTTGAGTTTACTCTAGCTCTGCAAACCGAGTACTGCACAGTGCTCTGCAAGCCTCTAGGGCAGAGCTGGGGGGAGTGGGATGTGCTTGGTGCGACTCAGCCAGAGGACCTTTAATGTTTAATAAGCCCCTTTTTCTTACACTCGACTTTAATTTGGAAATATGAAGGTGCACGTGTTAAAAGAGGGGATTATTAGCTGGTGCTAATCTCTCTTTCTCTTCTGCTCTTGTTTACTGCAGCTCTCCTCCCCAAACCTCATCCTCAATCCCAAACAGAATGAAAGAAAATGACAGCAAGGGGGTAGAAGCAGGAGGGAGAGAGAGAAAGAAAACTGAAATCGGGCTTCTTGTTTGTTGTGCCTTGTTGTGTTGCAAGCGTGTAATAAGGCTCAAAATGTCACTGGTCCAAACAGTCACCCCCAGGCAGTGTGGGATTGTGGGGATTTGTGCAGCGGCATGTGTGTGCATTGATTGCACATAATTTGGGAGGATTAAAAAAATCTGATCATCCCAGAGCCTGTTTGAAGGATCTCATTGTGTTTCTGTAGTTAAATATAATCCAAACTAACTTTATATATATGAGAGAGAGAGAGAGAGAGAGAGATTATTGAAGTTTGTTTCATGACTAGAAGGTTGAAAAATAAATGAAGTGAGGGAAAAACTTGCAAAAGTAGGTGAGTCTAACAGCGGCCATTTAGTCTTCTGTCTTTTGGAATTAAAGAAAAACAAGACTTTCCTTTTACTTCATTGTTCATTTCGTCCTCCTTGCTATAATTAGCCCCTCCCTGTCTTTGTGGTGGTATCTTTTTCCATTGGAGGAGGCGCCATCTGGAAGAGAGAAATATTAATGGCAAACCCAAAGCCCAGCATGTCTCGCTGTTCTAATCAGCCAGCTTTCAGTTCCACACTGCTCTGTGTTCCTGGGGAGTGGGGAGGGGCATGGGTGGTGGAGTGTGTGTGTGTGTGTGTGTGAGAAGAGAAGGTGGGGGGTTGGTGGGCAGCATGTGTGCTAAAGCACGATTGATGCTTTGTGTAGCAACTGAATACAAATGAAGGATTTGTCAAACTGCAATATTTGGGTCCCAATAGATTACCATGCGGCACCAGGGTAATTATGCACACAGTTGATTGAATGGAGTCAAAACAGGGGGAATGTGTAAACTTGTGGCTGTTGCCACATTTGATTTCCATAGAAATGGAGTAGGTGACACACATACAGACGCATGCAAATATGCAGACACATACGTAATCACACGCGAGTGTAAATAAACACTTACATATACAGGCAAACACGGGTTAACGTGAGCATGAAAATACAATGGCAGGCAGAGGCACACGTCAGTTCAAATGCAGTTTGGAACTTTCAAAATCACACACATACCATATATTGCCATGCAAAGAAAAGCATATCGTAAAACCAACAGGTGGGACACAGATTACATTGTGATTAAGAAACGTGTCAAGAGTTATTTGTAGTTACATTCACAAGCACAATTTAAATGTAAGATCGAACACCTTTTTAGGTTACCCAGTTTTACCCAGAGAAGGCTCCTCTTGTTTGGTTTGGATGCATTTTCACCAAAAAACACAAAGAGCCCAAAAGTTAGTAATGTTGCTGCCAGGGATCGTGGCACTTATGTAAAATTAGTTGGGGCCATTAGCCTCAACCCACCACACACCCCATATGATATTATATTACAGCTAACATTTTTATCAAAAAAAAAAAGAAAGAAAACAAAAAATGTCAAACTCACTAAGGCTAAAGAACTGTTTTGCCTACTGGTGTGCTAGATGAAGTCTCTGGCAATCGCTAAAACATCCACTGTCACCAGCAGATCTCCTTGTATTTTGGCACAAATCAAACTGTGTAGTCGTTTTGGGGGTATTGTTGAAGTCAGATATGTTTTTAGATGACAGACGGATGGGAAAGATTGCTTAGCGATGGCAGCTGATACAGGGATGGTGTAGAGCAACAGCTTGTGCACCTCTGGTAGTTAACCTTTTGTCACAGAATTTGTATTAGTTGTTGATGCCACTGATGATACTGTAATCCTTAATGTATAAACAGCATATCAAGCCATATTACACTCTGTCAAAGTCAAATTACAACAGCATTCAGTATTAAGGAGATCCATAACTTTGAAGTTCAGCCTCCTATGATAATCTTTAGGGCTCTGAAATGTGTGCAGAGATTTCTTAGCATCCTGTTTTGGATGGCGTGTCTTTTGCCTTTTCAGTGCATCTTGTAAAGATATGTTTATAGCCTGAAAGGTCTTTGACAGCAGTTCAGTGGGGGAGAAACAAATCAGCATGAGGTACAGGCCAAAGATGTGCTGAATTTGTCCAGGACAAATGGAATTCTACTGGCTGTCCTGCTGACATCACTGCATGATTCTTTATTCATTTCTGTCATCAGAGAGAGGAGCACAGCACAATTGTCAAGGACAATTTCTACTGCACCTGTGCACACTTGGTGATTATGACAACAATCACAGAGGTAATTATTGCCATTTCATTTTTGAACATTTGGATCTTGTGATTTTGTTTATCGACATGCTTCACAATATGCACAACCTCTTGCACAAAGTCCAACATATGTCTGACCGCTGTACATTTTTTCCACTATGCTTCAAGCATAGTTAAGAAACTGTGCAAAAAATCTCAACCTTAATGGCCAAAGAGGAGCCAGCCACTCAGTTCAATTTCCAGACATACTTGTACTCTGTCCATCACATGAATTGAGAAAAACATTGCTGTGTGTGAGAATGCCATTTAGTGCGGTGAGAATGGTTGAAGTGTCTGCCAGGGCTTAGTCAAAGTGATGACATCACCAACTAGCTGTTCTTTATTAAAAATGTCTAATATGACATAGAACTGCCCACGGTAGGCAAAATAACCTGAACTAGTACAGAACGAGATATCAAAGTAATCAGCACATTAATTATGTCATGGCTCATTTAGTTTCTGTCAGCTAACCACAGGTAAATTTCAGGACAATCTTGCGCCTGTAATTCCATCAATTTGTAACAATTGCTGTTTTTTGGGTTACTAAGGCCAGGCCAGGTTAAATGATAGAGGTTATCTCATTAACAAGCATTGTACATCTGTACTATCTTAACTTTAGGGCAGGTGTCAAGCTGGCACGCAAAGTGATGTCATGAGTACACACTGTAGTTGTCATGTCTGTGGGTTTTTGCCACGTTTTTAGTTTCTGTTTAAGTTCTTAGTTTTACCATGTTTTAGTTTTTCATGTCTTAGTTTTGTTAAGTCTTAGGTTCAGGTCTTGTTTTTAGTTTTTGCCATGATATGCCACCTCAGTCTTTCTACTGCCCTGCCATCAGCTTCACTTCCCTCACCTGTGGTTTCCCCATCAGCTGCACTCACACACCAATCACCCTCCTCAGTATTTAGTTTCCAGGTTTCCCCATGCACCTTGTCAGATCCTTGCTCCTTCACGCCATGTCTTCATGCCAAGTCAAGTCTTTTTTTTTTTTTTTTTGTCACAGTCATGTTTTGTTGTCACAGTCTCGTTTTTGTCATCCGGCTCAGCTGCGCTTTGTGTTAACTTTTTTTTTTTTTTTAAATAATAAATCAGTTTTGCTTTTTACCTCTGAAGTCTGCATCCGTGTCCTACCACCCCACCCTCCCTGACAGTAGTAAGCCAAGGCTTCTCTGTCATGTTTCCAGCAAGAGCACACACCATTTCTCTTGTTTTGGAAGCCAAACAGATGAGCATGTTTGTTTGTTTTGTTTAGCCCTTAACACAGTCCTTTAAAGCTGCAGTCTGCAACTCTTTTTCAAGCATAATGCCTGGAACTGTCCGGGGATTCTGAAAGTAGTACATTAAATACCCCAATGCAAAAAAAAAATGAGTTCTCTAGGTCCCCTATATGTCCCGCTAGGTCCCTCCAAAGCCAGCAGGTTTGTTTACAAAATTGCAGACCGGACCGGTAAAAGGTAACCAATCAGGTTACGAGCTGGGCTCTGCTGCCTGTCAATCACCGATTGTGCACGCGCGATACAAGGTAGGCTCGTCCCCACGCTTATTTATCTGGACTATTGAACTTCATTACGGGCTAGTCTACTTACTGTGTCTTCCATGATCGCAAATGACAGGTGAGTTGATGAATGAGGAGTCGTGTACGCGCATCTGGCGTGCACGTAGATGTGCACGAGTTCTCATGTGTTTTGATGGGGCGGGACAGGAAGTTGAATAACTTTTTATTTTTCGGTTAAAAAATAAGCATTTCTTGCATTTTGCGACTACGGAGGTCACCGTTTTCAACTTCAAGCGTTCTGATAGATCATGTAAACTCTTAAAATGCCAAAAATTAGGACTTTACGTATGACAACAACAAATCCTGCAGACTGCAGCTTTAATAGTCCAGAAGTGATAGTGGGTGCAAAACAATTTTGCCCGTGTCTGACACGTTAGTCAGTCGAATTCCCTAAACCACGGTGACTGCAAGGACTGGCTGTCTTGTGCACCATCATGTATTTGGTGGCCAAGAGAGTTGCTGGGCTATCTGCTTGATAAGAATTGGTGAGAGCAGGCTTGTGGCAGTACCAGAGTTAGTAGTTGGAGAGATGGGCCAACTGTGCTGCTGCACAGGAATCGCTAGTTGAGGCAGAAAAAACAGTACATGCAGTGCCATCTTTTTCTGGAGCACAGATCGAACATCCAGCTGACAAAACAACAAAAAAAATGCAGAGCAGCTAATGCTAGTTGAAACAGAGGCAGAAGTGAGAACTTTGGGTAGAACACTGACTGGAGTGTGACTCTAGTTGGCTGAATCTGAAGCACCACATACAGAATTGCTCGTTAGAGGAAAACAGGCAGACTGGCTTCCTAGAGAAGAAGCAGGTGTGGAGCTTTGTTCTGAGGATTCCTCAAAGATTTCATTGTCAGATTAAGTGACAACAGTCACCTTTCCAGCTTTTGGCACTGCTTATTTTTCTGCACTGTATAACTTACAAAACGCTAATAACATTGCATGAAGGGGGGAGTAATTGTCACATGATACCATTTGTTAATGTATTCCTAAAGGGCAATTGTTTTGCTTTTTGATAGGCTATGTGGAATCTATGACTAAAAGGTGCTTCATATGGACTTTATTACTCTTGCATTTTACTCTCTTACTCTTGCATTACTCTTGTTTTCTCACATTTGATGCTAAAAGATATCTATGGTCTGTTCCATGGTCCATGGCTGCTGCAAAATAAAGATCCTGACCACTAGAAGTTACAGTAAAAAAAAGCCCTTCTAAAACATGTTAGCAGGGGAGGATACCAGTGGGAAGAAAAAAAGTAAAGATTATTAAGAACACAGTACTAAAAGATCCATGTATATGCAAATCTGTGCACTAACCCTTCCCACACATGGTCAGAAACTCTAAGAAGAAGCTGGTGGGCGTTCTGGAGGTCATAAGTTACTGTAGATAGGAGGGTGATTTATTCTGCCGACCCCCGGTTAGGGTTCAATCATTCCGTGGGAGAGCAATAGCCCATTCCGTCAAGCTCTTTATTGTGTTCACACACACATTCTGATTGTTTCCTTTTATCATTATTCCAGCAGAATTAAACACAGCATGAAATAAATGCTACTGGCAATTGTGTTATGTATTATTGTCACATTGGAACACACACTCACTACTAGTGCTGCAATCATCATAAAGACTTGGGTTGTATTTTAGTTCTTTCATTATCCTTATCCCTCCATTTGACTTTTTCTTCTGAGATTGAATTCATCATTGCACAAATTTATGGTTTAATTTCCACTGGATGTGTCTTCTGTGGAAATCAGAATGCAGAATTTATAGAAGAAAATGGCCTGAGAATTTTTTTGATTAATTTTGAATCATGTAAATTCCACTGACATTTATTCTTTTTCAAATGTTTGCTCTTTCAAAAGTTTTCCCTGTGTATCTTGGCCTTTTACAGTAGGTGCAATCAGTTCAGGCTGCAGCAACGTACAATGTAAGTATTGAACATTCAAAGTAATGCCATAGAAAGGCTTTGGTCATTTCACTTTTCCTACATTCACAGTCTGAGATCATTCAGAAGTTATGCAGTGGATTCAGTTCTTATTCAAATGCCATATAACAGGTGATATTTTCCTTCTGAATGGCATTCCTCTCTGCCCATTCACATTCTGCCCCTGCAGACTCTCATTATGCACTTTTGGCAGACTCAGTCTTCAGCCACAGCCATTTAAATGTGTGAAATACTGAAAATGGCCCTGGCATTAAACATTACTTGTCTCAGTCTGAAGACAAGACCTGTTTAAGGGATGTCGAAGACAAATCACTGTTGGATGTGGAAGTGCATTTTGTTGGAGTTTTATTTGCAATAACAATCTATAATTGTCGGTTACGGGCAAACATACTCAATGTATTTTTGTCACATCATAACAACAAAAATAGGATGAATGAGAACAGAATACGGCAGAAAATATAGACTAAGAAGTTTCAATCGAAATAAATACTTATTTTTTTGGTAACTCTCTGAGCTCAGGTGCACTGAACAACTCCCCTGTTCACCTCGGCATCTGGACAGGTTGGTGTTGTCAGACAGTGTCTCGGTCTTTCTGTGTCCTTGCCTTACAAAGGTTACCCTGTAGAATCAGATAGGATGGTGGCAGTAAAAGAATCACTTCTGTGGTCACTGCATCACCCACGTATAGTCTGTGCCACCTGTCCCCTGTGGTTAGTGTGAGTGTGTGAGTGGAAGTGTGTGCTGGTGCTGGTGTTTAAACGTGTATGCTCGTGAATGCATATCTGTATGTACGGGTAAATATACTATGTGTGCTTGTGTGTGTGTGCACAAAGGGAGCAGGTGGTGGTACTTGTATAGGAAATGTCTACACCAATCAACAGACACCCCCTCAACCTTGGGATTCGGGTTCCCACCCAAGCCTCAGTCACATCGTTTACAAAGTGAAAGAGACACACAGACAGACGCTGTTATCCAGCCTTATTTACTCCTCAGACCAGCTCACTCAGTCCTCACACACTTTTCTCAAGAAAAGAATCAGGGCCTTTAGAGAGTAACAGAAAAAAATGTGATCATTTTTGATACATTTAAGTGATGAAAAAAAAAGATGGAAAAAAAAGACTTGAACACATTTTATTTCAATAATAACATGGCAGTGCATAATATAATTGATATAAATATAAAACCACTTGCAGACTTATCTAACCCTCTTTGTTGTAAAGCTTCTTAAAAAAGGAAAATACTGAAAATATTATCCTATTCAGTTCTATGTTGAACAGGTAGAGATCCATTAGCTATGTGCGGAATTCAATCTTATCTTACATTGAGATACAAGCTCACAAGTCTTTCAAATGTTTAGTTGCCTTCTGTGGGGTGCTGGGATTGACCTCTCATTTAGAAAATACTGTTTGTTTATATTCTGGTTTTAAATCTCCTGGGTGTAAATAATACAGTTTACAGCTGAGAAGAGAGGAAGCTGTTTTGGCTGGTTTGAGAGGAGGAATAGTGATAAAGAGAGAAAGTAAAAGGCTTGATAAAATGCTATATCGTTTACCGTTGTATGCACTTTGTGTTAGTTTGGTTGTATTTTAGATTTTTTTTGGTGGCTCTGGTGTCTTTCACTTGTCAAGTCAACATCTTTGAAGAGGTTCAGGAAGTCCTATCAGCACCATTTCTTGTTTTTAGAAATTGGTAATCAAACAGACAAGCTAGGACTACTCAGATTAATTTCACTACTTAAGGACAAAGGTTTAATTACTTAACACTTTTCATCTTTCAGACTGCATACAAGTGCAGAAAAGCTGAAAATTGAGCCCTCACATCCCCTTGCTCAAAAATACTCTATTTATTTTTTTATTTCAGCATATCTTATGTGGACTGGTGCTTACTGATCAGGCCACTGGGAATAACCAATCTGAGTGTGGTTTTCTGGGCGGGGAGAGTTGGAGGGGGGTTCAGCCTGTCAACTGTTTTAACAGTTTGAAAATACAGGAGCAAATAGCACTCCATTGGCCATTCAAATGGAAACTTTAAAACTGGTAAAAAAAAAATAATTTTTATGTTTGTTTGTTTTTTTCTAATTGAATGATTAAAAGTAGAATCAATGGTTGCTTCCAGCTACAAACAAATGTTCTTTTCTGAACAAAAGAACAGCCACATGTCAGTTATGAATTAAAACCGTCCTACTCTTTAACTTATTAAAGACAGCATTTCTACATCAAAACAGCTTGTCCTCATGCAGGTCCTCATGCATGTTGGGAAAAGAATGTTTTCTATCCCTAACAATGATCTTTTTCTTACCCAAACTAAGTGATATTACTGCCGACACCCAACCTGGAGGGCACAAGAGTGTTTTAAATAAAAAGTTTGTCATGTCATTAGCTCAATGTAATTAGTTTAGTTTTATTTATATAGCACCAAATCACAACAAATGTCATCTCAGGGCATTTCAAAGATACAATCCAATTCAAACCAATTAGAATCCAATTTATTGTAATACAATTAAATCCAATTCATTACATTCCAAATGAGCCCAATTCATACATAGAGGCAACAGATTGCTAGCCTGGGTGCCAGCCGAACTTAGCCCCGCCCATAAAAGTTTTGGTCGGGAAGTTCGGTCTGGCTCTGCTCAGTTGGGAAATCATTATGCCCGACCAAGAATTGGTCGGACCAATCAGATTGCCAGGGCGGGCTTTATACGATGATGGACAGATGATCAACAGGGACATTATCGACTACGTCACTAAAGAGCTGAACACGGCTGCCGCTGGAGAGCTAGGGCGTGTAGATTCTGCCATCGAGTCTGTTCTACAGGATCTCCACATTGCATTCATTTTGAAAGACGAACAGAGGAACGCGATAAAGGCTTTTATCGATAGAAAAGATGTTTTTGCCGTCGTTCCTACAACAAGTGTGTGTCGCTTAATCTACGTCACATACTACGTTGCTCTGATTGGTTATAGGTCTATCCAATTGAGCGAAGAGGCATTTTTTCTCCTGGTTCGGTTGAAACACGCCCCATACTCAAATCTCTATTGAGCGGTATCAGACTCACATTCTGACTAGAATCGTGAGTATGACGTAGTCAGGCTAACAGATTGCACCAAAATGTCACTTCGATCCAGACTCCTGTCTGAGTGTGCACGAAGCAACTGTGGAAAGGACAAAAACTCCCTTTAAACAGGAAGAAAGCTCTGTCAAAACCACACTCACGGAGAGTGGCCGTCCGCCTCGACCAGCTGGGGTTTGAGAGGACAGAAAAGAGGGGACAACAAGCTCCATAACAACAGACCAGGGATAACTGTTGAGAAAGAGAAAAACAAGTATGCAATAATGTTATATGTACATAGAGAAGAAAGAGAGCAGAGAGGGGAAAGGTTTATCATGGGAGATCCCCCAGCAGTCTAGGCCTATAGCAGCATATGGGATGTTTCAGGGTCAGCTGAGCTACCCCTAACTATAAGCTTTGTCAAAAAGGAACGTTTTAAGCCATTTCTTAAAGGTAGAGAGGGTCTTCTTCTTGAACCTAAACTGGCCGCTGGTTCCACAGAGCTGGGCCTGATAACTGAAGGCTCTGCCTCCCATTCTACTTTTAGAAACTCTATAAACCACAAGTAAACCTGCAGTCTGAGAGCAAAGTGCTCTGTTGGGAAAATATCTAACTTTGATATCTTTAAGATATGATGGAGCTTGGTCATTAAGTACTTTATATGTGAGGAGGAGAATTTTAAATTCTATTCTGAATTTGACAAGGAACCAAATGAAGAGAAGCTAAAACTGAAGAAATATGATCTCAGCTCTTAGTTCTCATCCGAGCTCTGACTGCAGCATTTTGGATCAGCTGGAGGCGTATTTGGACAGTCCAATAATAAGGAATTATAGTATTCCAATCCTGAAGTAACAAATGCATACTCAAGTTTTTCTGCAGCACTCTGGGACAGGATGTTCCTCGTACTTTTCCTTTTCCTTTTGTCAGATGTTCGTCTCAGACACGCGTCCCACAGTTAAAAGCAAATATATGGTTGAAAGCGCCACACAAAACCACGCCATCTGATCATGATATTACAATAACGCCACTGCTTTTTATTCGCCTGTGTAACTAACAGTAAATAACAGTGAAGGACTAACAATGAATTAATTAAACAGGACATTTTTCAACAGTAGCTGTATGCATAGCGGACATATCTAAGGTAAGTCACATTAGCTTATGGTATTTCCAGCTTTCTAGAGCTGGATGACATAATGTGAATATGTGTTACTAAATCTTATATTAGTAAAACTTTCATACATTACCTCCTCAGTGAACATGAGACTTTCTTCAGCAAACCTGGCAAAGACAACAGCCAACTAACAACAACGATGCCTTGTTGAAATACAAAGTCGTGATTAAAAATGCGTTAAAAAAAATTATACCTTTTTTGTCACAAACCTGAGGTGCCCAACAAAATAAGTATCCAGCGTGTCTTGCAACATGTCTTAAAAGATTAAAGACTGTATATTTAAATGTCCTGAATAGAGGAGCTGTCACTCCTCTATAAGATGTCCTCATAAAGATAAGACAAAGAAAACAATTGTAATTTATGTACCTTAAATCTTGTTACATTAACACTATTACTTTAAGCAAAGTGTCCTAAATGTTTTATGTCAACAACTGAAAAATGCTTTTAGGAATTGCCTCCAAATAAGTCTTTGAGAATATTTGACTTTGAAAAGAAAATGTCATTGCATAACATAATTTAATTTTTTAGTAAAAAACTGTAAAAAAAGACACCCTATTGCTTAAAAACAAAGTAGTTAACAGAGAAGCCTACAGTTTTACAGGGGGGATCCATTGGGAATGTGCAGGGCTATAGGCAGCTGCTGAGTTTGCTTCACCCCATTATGCCAGCTTCGATGTTGTCCCTTGCAGAAATAGTTCCTGATGTTGACAAATATGATGCATTTATTTGTCAAGGCTCGTCCTGAATTCTGTTATAAGGATTTAGAAATCTGTTTACTTTACTGGCTGATTTCCCCCCGCAGCTGCACATTTCATTTTGATCTCGCTGGCTCCACTCCCATTTGAAATGCATATCAGATGCTTTTAGATGAGCATCTGCCATCTCCACTATGTGTCTTGTCAAATCACTCACTTAACTCAAAACAATTTGAGGGGAATATACCTGTGCAATGCAGACCTTCTGCCTACCTCACTGGTGGAGCGTATTAAAAAGTTATCGAATAAAAAAGTTCTCCCATAGAAGGGGATGGAAAAGAAAAGAGAAGCCCTTTGTGTGGAATTTCAATTATGATCTTTTTTTTCCTTCACCTTTGTGTCTTTAATAGAGGTCCTCGATTAATTTCAGAGAGCTTCTCCCCTATTTCTCCCTCTACTTTCTCATTTTCATTAAATGTCCCTGTTGGAGCTCCGCTCACTTTGCATTGCATTAACCGGATATCCTAGAGAGAGCAGATATGTTTGGCCTACATTTTATTACAACTGGTGTCTCTGAGATGCAATGTAAATCAGCAGGTCAAAGGGTGAGTAGAACGTATTAATTCAACACTGTGAATGAAACCACGGGAAAAGCTTTGCCTCGAAGGCTTTGTTTCATTGCCCCCTCTTCATTTCATGCAACAATATATCTAACACTGAACAAGGGTCTTAGAGAGATTTTACAGTTAAACATTAAATGAATGTAATCTGTTATGTCTGACATGAAATTCACACCATAGAGGAAAAAAACATTGCTTGAGGAAACTCTGAAATGACACCACATGTATACACATTCAGTCATCGATTACTTCAGATTACTTATTCTGCAAATAAGAATAAAATCAATCACAATTTGTTGTGCCACAACAGTAATAGCATGCCTAGTCATTAGTGTAAACAGAAATGCACATATCACATTTGCTATGGAGATGTGTCAGTCTCCTCATATTGCATAGAGCAAGATCTGCTGTAAACTAATTCAATAGCACGAAAACATCTGAGATGTTAAGGGAACTCATTTAATTCTGAACTGATTTTAAGGTAATTTGGTTTGTTCTATAGGTGATATACTGAATATGATACTAGTCACTTAAGTCCTTTTCACACATAAAAAAAAACTAACATTAATGTATTCATTGATCTGCGAAAGCTATGGCATTTAGCCATTCACATATTTGTTACTTTTCCATTTATGTTCTTCCACCTTCATTCAGATATTCCTGTGAATGTGACAGAAAGAGCCACAGAGCTCATGCTTTACTGAGCAGCTGTAGCTGAAGAAGAAGAGCAGTTGTCTGCCAATCGGAGGTTCAGTGGTTCAACTCCTGGCTTCCCCAGATCACATGTCGAGGTGTCCTTGGCCAAGAGAGTGAACCCCATGTTGCAATGTGTCCATCAATGTGTGTGATAGAGAAAAAAAGCACTGTGCAGACATTGTATGCACTAAGATCTGATGTATGTATGTGTGTGTTTGGGTGAAAGTGGCTTGTAATGTAAAAGTGCTTGACGTGGTCCACTAGAAAAGTAGTTGTAGTTGAAGTTTTTTTATTAAGGCAGCCTTTTAGGAATGAATGGGCTTTTCTTTGATTTTAAATGTGTAAATGTAGCCTAGAAATCTAGACGCCCCTAGCGGCCGCAAATGGAATTTGCTCCGGGGCTAGTCTAGTCACTTGCTGTCGTTTTGCAACGTTCCAAATCAAAACTTGATCGAGCCAATCAAATCGTGAGGAGCGGGGTCGGAGGCCGGGCTACCTAGTGACGACAGAGGTGCGACGTTTCAGTTTGTAGTTCCAGAGAGAGGTTAAAAAAAAAAAAAAAAAAGTTCCATTAGCTAGCTCTCTTTAGCTTTATAGGGAAACGAAGTAAACTTACATCTGAGCGCAATCCCCAGTCAATTGCGAGCATGATGTACCGAAGACAGCGGGCCGATCTTCGTCTCAGAGCTGACAAAACTCTCCGGTAAGGCATTTGAACGGTCAAATTCCGTTAACGGGACGAGAGTAGTCAAAACGGCTAAACCGGAAGTGCGTTGCTCACTGCGGCTAGCTTTAGCAGCGCCGAATTCGTGGGAACAAAATTGTAAATAGCCGGTATTTTGTCAGATTTTCAACACCTTGGGGATCTAAACGACTACTTTCTCGCCTGAAAATGTTTCAAATGTTGCTAAAGTTTACAGAGTTTAGAGCTTAAGATAAATCAGCTTTTCAGGCCATAGACTACAAACCACAATGTAAATTCCGTCGCGTTGACCACGTAAAACTTCTTCATCGCTCTGATTGGTTGTTGCGCCATCCTATTGCGTGGCGTTGAACTTGACAGACAGCCGTTTATCCCGCCCACACTGCTATCCAGCGTCACTAGACCCATGTACAGCTTTTTGCTGTACGGGTCTGGCTTGCTAGGCTAGTGTAAATGAGGTGTAAGGCTATATTATAGATAGATCAGAGTTAGACTCTAGTCTAACTAGTTTAAAGGGATAGTTCGCCTCTTTTGACATGAAGCTGTATGACATCCCATATTAGCAATATCATTTATTAAATTTGACTTACCCCCTGCTGCGTCCTCTGTCCTTGTGGAAAACAAAAACAGTTATGTGCGGATGCTGTTTATCGACTTCAGCTCCGCCTTCAACACTGTCATCCCTCAACACCTGGTGAATAAACTTGGCGCAATAGGCATCAGCACCCCATTATGCAATTAGTTACTGGACTTCCTTACAAACAGACCACAGACAGTCAGAGTTGGCAAAAACTCCTCAAAGACCACCTTCATGAACACCGGGGTCCCCCAGGGATGTGTGCTTAGCCCGTTATTGTTCACGCTGATGACTCATGACTGTTGTGCCAGATACAATTCGAAACACTTCATCAAGTTCGCAGATGACACAACAGTGGTGGGTCTCATCAGCGACAATGATGAGTCAGCCTACAGAGAGGAGGTAAATCTACTCATCAACTGGTGCGACATCAATAATTTACAACTCAATGTAAATAAAACCAAAGAAATGACTGTGGACTTCAGGAAGACACACATGCCACACACCCCACTCATCATAAATGGCAGTGCTGTGGAATCTGTGAAAAGCACCAAGTTCCTGGGGGTGCATATCACAGATGACCTGACCTGGTCCACCAACACCACCTCAATGGTCAAAAAGGCCCAGCAACGCCTCCACTTCCTTCGCCGGATGAGGAGAGCGAACCTCCCCTCTTCTGCCCTCACAACCTTTTACAGGGGTGCTATTGAGAGCATTCTTACCAGCAGCCTCTCAGTCTGGTACGGCAGCTGCTCTGTTGCCGACCAAAAGGCCCTACAAAGGGTGGTAAGGACAGCAGAAAAGATCCCCAGATCAGCCCAACCATCTATCCAGGAACTGTATCCGTCCCGCTGCCTCAAGAGAGCAAACAACATCACCAAAGACCCCACTCACCCTGCACACAAACTGTTCATCATCCTATCTGGTAAGCGCTACCGCAGCATGCGGTGCAGGACTTCCAGACTCAGCAATAGTTTTTTTCCCACAGGCCATCCGACTACTCAACTCACTTAAAGAAAGTCTATAAACATGAAAATACACACCCACTGTATGCTGCTTTTGTCACTCTGCACTTTACTTACTGCACCCTTTTTACATCACTATCTACCTCTAATTATTTACCTGTCCATTTGTCCGTACATGTTGTGTTTATTTGTCTTACCTGTGTGCATTATTGTATGTTGTGTAATTTGTGTGTGTTATAATATTGCTGCACATTCGGAGTATGGGGAAACGCAATTTCGATCCTCTATGTAATTACTTGCACTGATTGCATGGTTGGATTGACAATAAAGTTCACTTTGACTTTGACTTTGAGTTCCGGCCTCGTTTTGGCGTTGACGATGGTAGTTTGGCTAGTTGGTTGGGGCTTAAAAAATAAAGTGTCTTGCTTCTCAAAACAATATGCGTTCAAAAGAGTAATACATTTGCATCACAAAATCATTCATCCAGAAAAAGTCAGACCTCACAATCGCTTGGCGCTATTTCTTTCTATTTCTCCACTAGACGCGTGTGTAGAAAGCCCCTGATAAGCCCGAGATAGCCCCGGATAACAACAACACGGCAGCTATGAGCTAACAGTGCAATAGTACACATTGATTCATTCATTCTTCTTGAAGTGTTGGTGAAATAAAGACGGATAATGCCTTATTTAGAGGCTGTATTGTCAATGCCCTGTTCACTCCCGTTATATGTATATACGCAGATCTCGAGTGATCTAAATATCATCAGAAGGACGCCAACTTTCACCAAACTGTTATCGGTGAGTAGATGAACGTATTTTATGCCAGAAATAAGGTACAGGTTTAAAAAAAACGAACTTACCCTTTTATCAACATAATGTATAAGTTAGTGTTTCCGATTATCTCAGAGTGAACATTTTGGTCATTTTGTTGTCCAGGTAGCAATCATAACTCAAAACCCAAAACTGCTGATTTGCCATACTTGCTGTTCACATGAAAAGCCAGTATTCACTAGTATTCAATGCTTTTTCAATGTGAGGCAGGTGGGCATTGAGTGTGCATTCCCATTGGGCTTAAAATATGAACCTCTTAAGTTGTGAATAGCTAGCTAGTTTAGGTGATTTCTGTGAAGTTTTTTCTTTTATATTGTTTTTTTTGTCCAAAGTTACATTGTGACGGGTCCAGTATTGTACTCAGTGTTCTAACTAAATACAATGACTAAGAATTCACCCAGATACAATAAGTGATATGTACCTCAATAAAAGATCTGTGTCATTGTCCAGGTATATATTGTTGGCACAAATTTTGTATAATGCAAGATTATAAAAAAATGACATAAAGAAAAAAAAAGGATAAATGTAGGTTGGAGATAACTCTTCACTAGTATTTTGGTTGAGGAACCTTGAGCAAAGTTTTCATTTGAATTTAAGTCAGTTCATTCTTTTCCTGTTTAAGTAGTGTATTTCACCACTATACAGCTAAATTAAAAGGAAGACCCAAATGAACACATCACAGAAGGGAAAAAGGCAAACTCTACTTACAGCTAATGGGAAAATACAAATCTCAAGGAATGCAAACAAAAACGTAGGCGGTGGGTTTAGCATAATCTAAAGTAAAATAAAAACCATTGAAAACCAGATCACAAAAAGAACAAGGGCTACAAATGTAGACATTAGGATTAACAGGGGGCAAACATAGATGACCTGACAAATGGTGAGGGGAACACTGAATACACATAGGAGCACAGGTGAAACCAACTGGGATGGTGCAAACAATCGCACAGACAGAAAAAAGACAAAGACAGGAAGAAGAGAAGAACACCAAGTACAGTAAGAAGTAAAAGAGAACATAAGAACATAAAACACAAGGTGGCATGGAAAACAGGGAACCAACCCGTCTTTTCCTTCAAAACTATTCTTCTTTTGCATTCGGTTTGGGTGCTCTGGGGGCCATTGTCTTGTTGCCTTCAACAGCAAAGGTTTGATATAGCTTTTACTATGCTTTAATGAGGCGTTCTTTTCTTTTGTGCTTCATTTCCCAACTTGTACACAAGTGCTGCATTGCACTTCCAAAGACTTGCCTTTGTTTTCATCTGTTCATTATCATGGCTTTTAAGGGCCTCCATGGCTCAGGTAATAGAGTAGTCATCCAATAATCTGAAGCTTGGTGGTACGATCCCCAGACTCTCCACTTGTGAAAGTGTTCACTGAACCCCAAGTTACCCATGATGGCAGGAGAGCACCTATCATGGCATCGCTGCTGACGCATGTGTGTGTGTGAAGGGGTGAATAAGAAACATACTGTTAAGCACTTTGTGGGATCTAGTCAAGGTTAAAATACAGTATATAAGTGCAGAGCATTTTTTCTCTGTCAACAGTGCTGTCATCCTTGGCCTTCACCCACAAAGCCCTACTTGGTTCAGTGGGCAGCGTAAAGTACAGCTGAAGTCAGCAGGGCGGATAGGGGTAAGAGAAAAAAATAAAAAATCGTCAGAGAATTTGTTCCTAGGCAGCGCACTCATGTCATGAATCACCAACAGTTCATTGTGAAATGAGCCATTTTTATACATCCATGATTTGAAGATTAATAGATTATTGATTCTTTAAAATTCAAAACCCCCAAATTTCCTGGAGTCTGAGACACATATGGAATGGATACGACCACTAAACAAATACAAAACAGAAAACGTTTTTCAATACAAATTTTATTTGATTACTACATTTGTATAATACTAGAAATAACACTGTCATCAAAATGGTTTAATGGTAGAATTTCATATAAGTGCCCCACAAAATGTTAAGATATTGACGGCTTAATAGTGTTGGGGCAGATTTTACTATTAAACAAGGCAAGCAGTCGTAACAGTCTCATTTCACTCTGAGAGTAGCTACACCAGGTTTTGTTTATGAGTGTGTGTCAGACAGACAGACAGAAGCACATAACAGGAGCTAAATAAAAGTTAGCAAATTTGATCCTGTAAAGTCAGAATTTTCTGTGTCTCAAAGTTTTCTCTCTTTTAATCAGCTTCACCAAATTTTATCATAACATTCTAAAATAGAAAACCAACTGGGCTAAATTGAAGGCTGAATCCAATTGCATTGCAATGGGACTATATTGGCTGATTACTTTTCTATACTCCTGGATCTGACATAACCAAGATTAGGAAATTAAGGAGTCTGGAGAAACTATAGTTACTATGATGTCATAACTTGTTTTATCAATAAAAATTAATATGATGATTTGGTCAAAAAATTATCTTCATATATCCTTCATTATGCAGGAGTTGTTGGAGCTAAATACTTTTTATAGATCCATTTTCAGTTTAAATGTATCAGGTTTGAAGGTTATCATTTTCATACAGAGCTGTGTTGGATAAGCAGCAACATTGCCTCAAATTTGCATGATTAACACTTTTCTATCCACCTTCCTCTCATCTTTAAAAACGTTTAACTTTTTTGTGATTTTCATATCAACTCATCGCTTAGTAGCATTGCCACCAAAGAAAACAATAGAGTATGCTTTCCTATATGTTCTTTTGACTGCAAATAAAAACCATACCTAAAAGAATGTTCAAAGTAAAAAGTAATATGAAACCAACATTTCATGGATGACAGAAGTTGGCTGTCAACTAACATCAGTGTTGCCCCGGTTACAGAGAGACAGGCATACTGTTTTGAAAATGTCAACGACCCAGAGGGATGTACAATGAAGCAAGTTTAACACAGCTAGGCTTTCTTTGGGTTTGCTGTTCGACAAAACCAGAACTTCCGCTCAGAGATAACAAATACTACGACGTGGTTCTGATTTCTCTTTGCTCACCAGGTTTTCAACTTCAGGCTTTGCATGCTCTTGATCCCGATCAACTGACACTACATACACAAGAGCAGCAGGTTGAATGAATAGAGATGTGTGAAAAATGTAGAGCTCTTTAAGATGTGACAAAAGAGGCCTACAATCTGAAAATTATTAGTTGTACAAGTTGATATCTGCCTGCTGTTCATGTCACACTGCACAATGCTTTTAACTTGTAACTTAATGCTCAAGAAGTGCATTTAGCTCTGAAACTGTTTCATACAATAACAGCCAATTGAATCATTAAAAGTCTCTGAGCAAATCAAAGGGAAACTAATTTCACTGAGTAAAATCTGTAGCTATAAAAAACTTTTAGACCAACTTATTTTCAAACCTATTTTAGGTCCAATATCAGCATTAAACGGACTTGTCACAAACTTTCCAAAAAAAGGAATAAATTTAAAAAACAGACATGGTCTAAAGCTCATTTTGATTTGCCATTTCCATGGTAATGTGTGGCACAGCCAGTTTGAGTCTTAAGCTCTTAAACTAGTTCATACACTTAAAGGTTGAAAAGATGTAACTATATTATGTTCAATTTGAAAATCAAAATGCCAACATGGCTCCAGCTCCCCCGCGACCCGAGCGACGGATTCAGCGGTACAGAAAATGGATGGATGGATGGATGGATGGAAAATACCAACATTTGAACAATGTCTAAATTCACTGACTGACTTTAAGATGACACTGAAATTATTGATTTTCTGTCAGTCATTTAATGAGTCTGACTGTTCTTCAACATTAATCAAACATTTTCAGTGTGGTTTTAATACCAGGCATAAGCATAGCTTCAATAGTTCTGTCTGACAACATTTAAATGCTTTTGTCTGATTTTGCCGTCTGAACAGAATCATCAGCAGGATAGAGCTTTTGTTTTCGAATTAATAAACCAGTCTGTAGCAGGATATAAGTTCAGCATATGTTACATGGGCGATTAGGTTAAAACTGACTTTTAGGTCAATATAGCTCACTAAGCTTGCAATATGTTACATTGCATATGCATTCAATATATGATCACACAAGTTCAACACAACTTTGGACGCATAGCCAATACAGTGTACACTGATCAGACGTAACTCTGAGCAACCATGATGAGTCTTTTGATTTTAGCACAAAGGAGGAAAATGGAAAATAGCTTTGAAAATATGTTTAATTTTGGTTTATGAAAAGCAAACTGAAAAAATATGTGTTAGGTTTTTTTCTTTTTCTTTTGCAGCTTTTCGATATTCGGTTATATTGTGGGCAGCATTTTAGTTGTTTGGTAACTCCACACTGTTCATTTACATTATCATTTAAAATTGTATCTCTACTGTTACTACACCCCCCACCCTCCACCCCCCTTCCCCTTCATATTTCAGAATTCTAGACAGGGTTGTGACAGAAGGAAAAAAACTAAAAACAGTTTAATGTTATACTGTTTATATGAAAATGATAAGACTGCATGTCTGCATGAACAATGGCCCTGCACAAACATGAACATATAGAAAGTGTGTTTGAAAAGGTTTGCTGAGTTGCATGATGATGAAACAGTGAAAACATATGTTCCAGTGTGTGCCCTCAGGTGTATGTATGGACACTGTGTCATTGTGTAGGTGCAGACAGCATGAATTTGGCGATGTAGCCAAATCATCGACTGCTCTACAGAGTCCAGAACACTCTCAGCAGACACCCCCTTTGGGCCTCCTCCACCAGCGCCTCTTTCCTCTCAGAGAACTCTTTAATTATTAATCAAGTTAATTGGATAGAGGTCCCCCCATTGTGCTGAGCATGTGTGCGGCGTGTGTGTGAACGCCGGATGTATAACATGAACGTGTTTGGCTGCATCAGACAGAATGTGCAAGTGTGTTTTGTGGTTATGTCTGAGAGGGAGAGGCAGCCACCCTTTACTTTCTGCTCGTCTTGTGCCAACTAAAGATGATAGTAAAACTTGATGGTGCTCGAGAGGCAGCTCCCATTTTATAGGAATGTCTTCCTTATAGGTTGTAAAACATGTGCCCTTCTCTACCCGCCTCACTCCAAAGGTACAATAAAATGGTAAAGTAGCACATTTATTGCAAAAACACCTCAGGAAAATCTGTGTTTCATCTAAAAGTTTGATTTAAGGTGTTCATAATATGTCTCTTAGACAAGGTTGACAGTGTTGCAAATAAGTAAAAAATATTCTACAGATTCAGTTCATAAACACACAAGTCACCAGTATTAAATGTGACAATTCAAGCTATTTATGTTTCACTATTTCTCATTGACAAAATGCCATTACGGACAAAAGCAGAGTTGTTTCTAAGCTCCCATGAGAGATTACTTGCTTCTTTGTCTGTAGGGACAATTTTTTTTTTCCTTGTACCTTTTTTTTTAAGTGGACTTTTGAGAATTTAAAGTCATTCATTCTTTGCATCTCATTTATCCCCCCTTCACCCTCGCTCCACACAGCTTTTTTTCTTTTAATATATTTGTGGGCACCAGCCACTAACAGAGACACTTACAATAACCATAATGAATACCTAACTGTGCCACAACCTGTTTCCAGGCCTAAAGCTAAAACCAAGTTTTGACCCTCTTATGGCAGTTCAAACTTAAGAAGTCTGACAATTCAGAACCTGCAAAGATATCAAACCCCACAAGAGTAGTGGGCTCTCAGTTTTTGGACCCAACAAATATAGAAAAATGAGAGCACACCCAGACCCGCTCCATGTTGCATTTCATCCTCCCATCCTTTCTCTTGGAAGGGAGGGTGGTGGGAGCTGTTGGCCAGTTCTCTATATTAGATGTCAGGCCCCAGATAGAGACTCAGGCCTGTGGGTAAACACTTTGACAGCCTCTTCAGAGGATATTTTGTCTGTGAAATGGAGTCTGCATTACTCCAGGTGAAGAGAGACAGGGAAATAGACAGATAGTCTCACACTTTTCGAATAACTCAGTTTCTCCATTATAAGGGACTGCATTTGTTTGTGATTTAGGGGTGTAAAAATACATTTGACAGCAGGTTATGTCTACTTTATGTACTAAATTATCATTGTTTTGTGGGATTAGACTTAATTTGGAAGCTTTGACTGCTTTAAATCATCGTGTTGATACATTAGCATGAATTAACCACAATAAATATCCAAACACCACATAATTGTGAAAATATCATATATGGACTTTATGCGACAACTTCCCTTTATGGTGGTATTAAAAATTCTGAGCATGTGGATGTACATGTGTGTGCATATGTGTGTGACATAAAATGGAGGCCATATAGGAAAATTTCTTGGATGCATGAGCTTCAGTGTGGCAAATTAAATTTGAATGCAAATGCAGCTGTATTTCTTGACAGTCGGTGATAAAAACCCTATTATGTTTAATGATATGCTTTGTGAATGTGCATGAGTGGAGAGTGGCCCGCAACTCAGGGGGCAATCTTCAAACGTCTGCCTACCCTCTTTACTCTGGCTTTGATCAGCAGAGCTGCACATACACATGTACACACTTTCATATGTCCATGTTATCATGTTGACAAAGTTTTTACCGCAGCATCTTCCCTCAATTGAGCTTCACCAGAAAGTAAAAGATTTCCTGCAAAAATTGTTAAGCTCATCCAAACCTCTGGAGAAATACATGCAGATCTTAGAATACAGTCGGCTGGGTGACTCATGAACTTGTGTCATTGCCGAGTATGGGCTTAAATTTGTCTAAAAAATAACTGCAAATGCACAGAGGGTGATCTACAAATATACCTTGAGTTGCACATGTGTTTTGCTATCCACAAATACAAATTTCCTATTTTTAACTTGTGTGTTGGTTTTTACAAATATATATGTATTTGTAAATATATCATTTTGTAAAACTGAAAATTCTGTTTCAAATTTAAGCCCTTAGCCATGGCCCGTTGCTTGGCCTTGCTTCTATTGTGTGCCAATGATCCCAGGAACTGGTCTACCTCTGTGAGCACTGGTGTAGCTAGTTACTTTGAGTTAGCCTGGCTCCTGAAGCTAGCAGTATATGAGTTGTTGAAAGCATAGAAAGTGAATACATAACCACTATGATATTTCCATGAGCATACGATCTTGTATAATTCCTTCAGCTCTTTGGTGTGGATGCTTTTTTTTTCTTTTTTAATGTGCTTTATACACATTGGATGTGTATATCCATATATATGTATATGAGTTATACCAATATTAGAACTGTCCATTGCTCAGCAGAGAAAGGGAAAGCAAGTGTGAGCTGCTGGCGAGTGAAGATGTGGGTGGAGCCAGATTAGCATATTTATAGATCCCGATTTACTTAATGGGAAAGAAAAGGTAGAATCATATCCCAAGCAATTTTCAAGGCATGAAACGACTATTCCTGAAAAATCCTTCCCAATGTACAATTTGAAGATCCTAAGATGATCCTTTCTGCCTGTGCAGGACTTTAAGTCATTTTAGTCCATGTGAAATATGAGCTGGGTGTCCTATAGGGAGTGAGTGTTTTACTGACTTGTCAATTGATTTGGTTTGATGTCTGTTAACAAGAAAAAACATTCAGGAAACAAATAGCAAGTAGGATAGGAACCAATGCATCAGTCCTCGCAGAAACATTAATTTATGCACCAAATGGGAGCCAATCCAATTACGTTGCCATGTTTAGTTCTCAGAAAAATACTATTACGATGTCTACGTTCCTCATGTAGCTGTTTAACTTTCACAGCACTTACATGAGACACTGGGGTTCATTGGCAAATGAATGTACATAATACAGAATTGTGGTTCCCTGATATGTTAAATTGCCAATTAATTTTCAGGAGTTTTCAGGGCTGATTCTGGATACAGTTTCACTCAAAATATTTTTCAAATCACCTATCCCTGCAGTGAAATGTAATGACAGTTTCCCAATGATGTTTGTTCTGTTGTGCTTAAAAACACAAAAGGCAGCAGGGAGACTACATGCGAAACATTCGCAGACATTTAAGTTTGGACATCAGCTGCAGAGAAAAGATACTTGAGAAATGGCCAAAATATCGGAATAAAATGTAAAGAAATTTTAAGGAGCATTATGTTATGTTTGCAACTTAAGTTCAGAGAACATGCTGAGTACGAGATTGCTAAAAACAACAGTCAAGTTAGGAACATGTATTGGATGTGCACCTAGTCGCCATAGTAATCTGAAAAATCAAGCTTTCGAACACATTAGTATTGCTGAATGGAATATGTTAACCGAAATCATGCTCTTTTTCTAACACTTACCATGAAGCAATGTTGCCTAATCGCAGAGAAACTTTAAGTGAACATAAAACCTAAAGTGAGAAAATAAAACCAAATGGAAAAGATAAAACTCCTCTATAGCTGTCCCTTCAGTTCTCCTGATATACCTGCTACAAAGTTATTACTCTATAGCAGAGCTAAATATTTAGTGCAGTTAAAGTGAACATTCAACGAAACATGTCATGACAACAGATAAAAAGAGAAGAAGTGAGATATTGCATTCACAGCTAATGGTAAAAAAGAGTAAATTATTCAAAAGGCAGATAAACAACGAAGGCTTTTAGCTAAAATATGATCAAACGTCCTCAATAAAATACACTTTAAAAGGTGAATGCTAAAGATGACTAATTTCTCTTTGTTTCAGATAAATACGGTCATGTGGTCCATATATTGTTATGTTGGTATTGTTTGATGTAATTATTTATTTGGAATATACATTACAAACTGTACCTTAAGTGTTTATTTAAAGAACTATGTATTATAGCATCTCAGCAGCATATATCACAGTTGAAAGTGTGCATACTACTTTCACTTGGCTGATAAAGTATTGGAGAGTTTTTTTTTTTTTTAAAGCTGTATGTTTTGCTGCTTCCATAGCACCAGCTCTGTCCTGTGGTGATGCTCGGGGGTTGTCTTCAGCCAGGTGGAATGAGAACAAACAAGCTGTCGGAAGTAATCACATCTCCTGGAATATGGACATGTGAATGCACCAACATATCTGTCCATCAGCATCCAGAGCCAGCGGTCATTGCCTGCCCCTCCCACCCAACTCCACTCTTGGGAAATATCACAGACACACAGTAAAGTTGGCAATGATGGGGGCTGTATATTCCACAAGAGAGAAAACCTTTTTTTTTTTTTTTTTTAATTTACATAGATTTACCCACAACACATGAGAAAATGTATGTATGGAATTCAGAGAAATATTTGCCAAGTAAAGCACAGAGTAAAAGGTGACAAACACCATCGCTCTGTACTGCAAATGCCTGTTGTTTAACTTTAATTATTGTTTTTGTAACAATTTTTTTCATTTTTATTATTTGTTTAATTTTTTGTGTTCATTACACAATTTTATTTATTGCCAGACAAGTATTTCTATGAAAGAGGACCATAGGGAACCAAAGAAATAAACTGATGTGAAATGAATGTTTTTCTGCTGAACCCATGGGAATGTCCCTCCTTCAAAACCTGTTTACCAGCTAAAAGAAGCATGCGGCCCTTTAATCCTTCTTTTGAATGACAGGATTATTTTTTGTGGCAAGAAAACATTAGAGATAAGTATTCCTATCTCTTTTCCATCTCTTCAACTGCAGGTTATTGAATATCCCAGTGGAGGCGAAAAACTAATTACGAAACATGTCTTGCTAAGAGAGTTATCTGCGAGATAGCCTGCAGTGCAGCCATGTTTTAGCCCTTTTGTTTTTTGTTGTGCAAACTAATTAGTTTTTTCTCCTTTTTTTAATGGAGAAATACTCAGCTGCTCCCCAAACTAGTAATGACCTTCCATTGGAATTATGACACTAGCAGATGTAAAGCTTTTGATTAAGCCCATTTACACAGAGCCTGCACTAGTTGAGACGTTCGGCTCTGATGCTCAGGATTATAATTCCCATTCTGTTTTGCCGTAGGTGGACTGCTTTTCCAAATTGCTTTCATTATGAATACTAAATCTCTCCCTAAACTCTGATGAAACCTTGAGATGATAGGTTTTCTTGAGCTTAGGTTTTTCAGTGCAGTTTATTACTAAACTTTGCCAATAAGCTATCAGTTGCACATGCATAAGTTTGTTTGACAATTATTATTATGAACTACTTCAGACATAAGCTCTTTATTTAAAAACTGAAATTAACTTGGCTGAAGAAGTCTGGATGCACTGTATTAGTTCAGTATTTTGGTCCTTAAGGTTGGGATAAAACAACACAATTAGCCGCTCGAGCGGATGACTGCCCAAATCCATGAATTGTGTTAGAGTATTAGAGTCTTTACCAGTGCAAGTGAAACAGTCATGTTGTCCATTTTAACTCCAACAGATTACCCACTGCATGCTCACTATGCCTGTAATCTATATCCATACAAAATGTGGCACGATTGAAAGAGAATGAGGCTAAATCGGTTAATGATGAAAGATGAACAAATAAGTGAACAGATCCAAATGCTCACTAAAAGTTGAGACTGCTCACCGTATGCTGTGTTGCAAGGATGTGCTTATTGCCATTAAAATTAATAGCTCAAATTTTAGAAATATGACTGTTTACTTCGTTGCCATGATATTACACAAAACATCTTTACCACTCTAATGTCTGTATACTAAACACAAAGCTACAAATAGCGGCAAAGGGCCGCCATCTTCCATGCGTTAAGTGTGAAATTTACGGCATATATCAGGTTTTTTTTGCGGTGAGAAACAAATTTACAACCGATGATGTCACAGCTTAAAAACAGGAAAATGACAGGGCACATACAGACAGGACAGAAGCAGAAAAGCATGTTTTTCCAGACCAGTCAGAAAGAAAGTGAGATTTATCCACTGTAAATGACTGCTGACTCTTTCATTTACTGTCTGGCATCAGAGTGATCAGTATCCTCCAGACCTGCATAGCTAACTTTAATGTAGCTTTTGCCCTATATCCTGAAGGAACACACCATGATTGTTCATTTGGTATGTCCAGCAGCCCATTATACATGTTTCTGATAAGTGTGATATTTGCCTATTAACACACACTTGCCTGCATCCATGTACAGTTCATGTTTTCTGCTTTTTCCCAGAGGTAGAAAGGTGCCTCTGTGAGTAACCTGGGTAACTGCATTGTATCTCCATCACTCCAAGCTACCTTTTTTTTTTTTTTTTTCTTCTTACTCACAGGGGTTACACTAAAAAAAAAAAATAATTTAAATTAAAAATTAAAAAAACAAATAAAATTTAAAATTTAAAAATTTAAAAAATGTATATATATTTTTTTATTTTTAAATTTTTAAAAATAAAAAAGCCCCAAGCTACCTTTTTAAAGATTTTTATCTAATTTATACAACCATATTTCCTCAATAATAAGCAGAGACCTTCATTTGATCAAACTGCTTAAGGTTCCTAACCTGTAGTACCTGCACTCAAAAGGGAGCATGAAAACTGACATGCGTTCCACAACTTCTTCACACCAAAGAGATCACAATTAGATTTGCACACAATTGTAACATATTTACAGTATTCCAAAAAATCTGTATAAGGTTGGAACACATCAACCACTGCTGTTACACTCAGAGGTACTTTGTTTTAATGTGGACAACTGATTGTGTGTTTTATTGAATTGCAGGAGATAAAAGAATTCTTGAAAGAGCCTCTACAACTCTGTTCAAACAGCTGACCAACGAATTTTCAATTAAAACAGCATAACTCGCAGATACATTGACTTAAACTCACGGTCCTGAATCAGTGCAACAGTGCAAAGACAGAGTTGGAAAAATGTCAAACCGGGGAGCTTAAACTATTTCCACAGCAGATGAAACAGTCTAGTTGGACGTGTATATGTGTGTGTGTATTAATGCACCTGACTTACACACTTATTTACCCCGCATATCAATGTGCTGCCGGAGGAAATTCAAGTTTTACAGATGTTGATGTGTAGGTCACTTATCAGAGGAATCGTGAGTTTTGGACCTCTACATTTCCAGCCTTGAGGATGTTAAATATCTCAGCTGTGAAGATCACCTTCAAGCTGTTGCAATGTTAAAAGAACACATAGGTTTTCTTCCCTTGTATTATCTGTCATCGTCAGCTGTCACAATGCCCTACACATTTTCCAGAAAACTGTTGGATTATCATTACCAGTGCTAGAATTAAGTTTTCTTCCATCTGAACACATCCAAAGACATGTATTTACCTCTATCGAACACTGTTTAACAAAAATAATTATGAGTGAATACGGAAAAGAGGAAATAAAGTTGCAACATGAATCTGGTCCAATATACTTAACACTTTTCCTCCACTGCGTCAAAATGAAATCCCATGTGAATTTAACTGGATTAATAACCTATTCTTAACAGGGCTTTCATTGTGAAAGACATGTATGCATACCATAAAAACAGCTGAGGACCAATCCAGAGTGTTTCTTTAAACAGATGGCACCATTAAAACACATGCTTATTCTATAACAATGTTAAAAAGTGTTAAAAACAGCATAGTTACTTCACTAATCTGTTTGAATAAAAATGGTATAAATTGTATAAATAAATGGTATAATGGTATAAATTGAAAAATTATCATCTCTTTTTAGTTTTAATATCTTTACACTGGCTTCCAGTCAGTTACAGAATAGATTTTAAAAGCCTGCTGATGGTTTACAAATCCCAGAATGGTTTAGGCCCAAAATACATCTGCGATATGTTCAGAGAATATAAACCCAGCAGAGCTCTTAGATCCAAGGACTCAGGTCATCTGGTCCAGTCCAGAGTCCAGACTAAACATGGAGAAGCAGCATTTAGCTGTTATGCTGCAAACAAGTGGAACAAACTGCCAGTGGAGATTAAACTTTCACCAAATGTAGACATTTTTAAATCCAGGTTAAAGACATTTCTGTTCTCATGTGTCTATGCATGAAATATCTTTTAACTTATCTAGACTGTTGCCTGTTTTTAAATTCATTTAAATGATTTTATTTGTTTCTTTTTATATTCTTTTATGTATTTTTAATGCTTCTTGCACTCCCTGCTGCAATGCTTTTATTTTATGTAAAGCACTTTGAACTGTTTGTACATGAAATGTGCTATATAAATAAATTTTATTTGATTTTGATTTGATCTCTGGGATGAACATTAAAATTATATGCATGTAGTTTTTTTTCTTCCCCCAACTTGACTGCCCAGCCTGTATTGTTTTTCTTTTATCTGTTTGTGTCAACCGCTCCACTGACCATTATTAGAGTTCTGGCTTTTAACTGAATACAGTACCAGTTTAATTCTAAGGAAAACTGGTAACGCATGGCCCATTTTTTAACTGATAGACCAGTAAAATTACATATATGAGATTGTTTGAAATTAATTTTTATTTAATTACCTTTCATTCATGTATCTGTCCAAGTTTGGGTCCCTACTATAAAATATATATCCTAGAGAATAGTTAATTTTCTCTGATGTAGACTAAATGGATTTATGGACTATCACACCCCCTCTCCCCACTCGTCACAGACATTTGTCACTCTAAGCTCAAAAGTTGACAGCGCTGCAATTAGCTTTGGTGGACTCACGGTCATCTTGTCAGCCTGACAATGGGAGATAACAGGTTGATAGGGTGTAAGGACTTATTGGTGACCAGAGTGAGATGGAGGTAGACTTTTTCTATTCTAAATACTAAGCTAAGTTAACACATTCTGGTGTCTCTTTAAGATTTCCAGACATGTTATTGTTTTTTCTATCTCTCAGCAAGAGAACAAAACCACATTTTATATATATTTCTTGATGTATTCATAGGAAACTTTGATGTTATCCATCACTGATACTATCATAATTGGTTTGAAAACTAATCATAACATCCCCTCATTGTCACTCTACATTTGTTATTGCAGCATTACACCGAGTTAATGACTGAGTGAATGAATGATCCCGACTGCACTCAAATTTTGTCAGCATGAAAGCATTGAAACTGTTCAAGATGTCATCACAAAACACTTGTGTACTGTAGTTGAGGGGAATTACACATGAATTAGATCTTCCTATTCTGTACAGAAAGTTTTGGGTGTAGTTCAATGTTCTGAGAACTAACTGCCGTACGTTTCTCTCTCTAGATGGCCTTGTGTAGAACTTAGTGCATTAAGTTTAGGATTAAAACAGAAAATACTTCAAGAACAGTTTCATGAGACATTTTAGCAAACTGTTTTCTTACAAGTGCAAAGACGAAACTAAACAATGAAGGGCTTATTTTTGGTCATAGAGAAAGGAAATGGAAAGAAAGGGATGGAGGATGTCAGTGAAAGCAGGAGGAATAAAAAGAGGTTTCCCTCAGTATATGGCACAGGAAGTTGTCCTGGGAACTTATCTCCTGTGCCCGGGTTGCCGATCTGTTAATGGCTGGCATCATAATTCTCTGTGCAGAGGTTGTTTGCTATGGCTTCTGTCACAGGTTCATCATTACGCTGAAAGCTTAACACCCTGCAAGAAAACAAAGTAGCCTCCCACCAGATTAATCCCCTGACAGCAGGAAAAACTCTGAACCTGTATCCACTGCACTTACACAACCCACTGAGAGGATCCAAGACGGCATATAAAGAATTTCTAAGCAGAATAATGCTTACTGTCCTTAAGACTGCTAATAAAGTGCTTTAAAAAAAAGTATTGATGCTTTTTTCTTGATTTACATAGTTTGAAATGATCCCCCTGAACTGTTATTTTTCATTGTGAATATGACTCTTGCTTGCTTTTGCTTGATTTTTTTTTAGTTGAACTTTGTTGTTTAAATTTGTTTACAGATTAAAACATTAACACTTAGGTTATATATTATCTTGTAATTTGTAATAAAAGTTGCAACACACGGTTTTTATCCCCTGAGAGTTCTTCCCATCTCTAAAGTCATTAGGCTATGTTCGAGATCAAATGGGCTAACCTTCATGTGGGTGCCTTCTGAGACTGCTGTCAACCACCAGCTTCCTCAATTTTTAAATGACTACCCTGGGGCTGGATGGAAGAATCACCAGAAGACATACCCTTGACTTTCAACTCAATTTTCAAAATTCTATGTTGAAAAAACACATTTCACTCATAGAAGCTTTAAGATCTGAGGCTCTGAACGATGACTGAAAGCCTCTGGATAAATCTGTTTACCAAAGCAGGCTCATAAGTTAGCTGGTGAAAGTTCATTTCTGCAGTGAGGAAGTTGGAAAATGTGTCCTGTCTGAAACTGGCATTTTAAAGATGGCCAAAGTCCTGCCAGAACCTTTTCCTGGCAAATGATGGATTTGCTTCAGGGAGTTCTATAAAATACAGTTTCATGTCAAATTTTTTTCAATAATTTTTTCTACTTTTCTTTTTTTTTTTTTAATAAAGCATTGTTTTTAAAATCGTTTCATCATAATAAAGTATCCTCTCCTGCATCATAGAATTTGGACACCTCATCAGAAATTCTGCAATTTTGCAGCTTTAAAGGCTTCATATTTTTATCATGGATTTATTCAGTTTTCTGTGCAACTTACTGCAAATCCTTAAATCAGTCACACAGAAGTGATTATGTAGGACCTTAATACTATACTCAGCATCTCATTACTTCCATGTATTGCTTGCACCTCAATCTCCATAAGCACATAAAAGTTTTAGTACAGCATGTCAGACAAAACATTGATGTGATAAACAGGATACTGAACAAACATTTTGATAGATGAGGTAAAGTTAGTATACAGTCATTTGATTATAAACTATGAATGAGACAGCTGCATACAATTGACCCTAGCACTGGCGTAAATGCTCAAATTAAATGTGTGAATAAACTTTTGTATAGACTTTAACATTATGTGAGACTCAGGGTTAGGTTTTAACTTTTGTGTTGATGTGGAGTTTGCATTAAGTTCCATGTCCTGGGTGTTGCTTATATGTTGACTTTAACTGAAGAAGTAGAGTGTTAAACATGGGTACACTCAATGAAATATACCAGTTAAATCCTTTGTCTGTCACGGTTCAGGCACAGAAGGACACTGGGACTGAGCGACAAGTTCAAAATGAAAAGGTCTTTATTTTAGAACTGCAAGGTTCGGGGTGCTCGGGGTCGGACAGACTGGGGAACAGAGCCGGGTGAAGAGATCCAGAAGCTGTGGTCCAGTTAACAGGGTCAGGCAGCAGACAGGTCCAAGATCCGGGAATCCAAGTCCAAGAGGGGTAGGAGTCAAGCAGGAAGGAACCGGCTGGAAGAGAGGGTAGAACTGGTCGAGAGGGGGAACAGACTGGTTAGCGACAAGGTTGCGATATCAAAGTGCTTACGGGAGGCCTGAAGGTGTTACCACATTGGGTTTCACAACAATCTGACAATGTGCAGATGGAACCCCGCCCTCATATAGCAGCAGCTGGTGATTGATGGGATGAGGGACAGGTGAATGTGGTTACAGCTCGTCAGTAACTGTGACATTGTCAGTGGCAGTAGTGGTGTGTTTGCTCTCAACGTTCTGGTGGCTATCTGGTGTATTCAGAACTGGTCCTGCCATTATCGTTACCTCCATGGGGACAAACCTGTAGCTATAACATAGAGTGATAATAATAGAGGGATGACATGACATTGTATTTTGCATGCTGTGTTGAACCACAATTTCTGAGATAATTGTACTAGTTTAATATTTTTCACTGAAGTCAGCACACACATCAGGACTGAGAGTGAGCTGCTAGCTGGTTTGCAGACAGCTAAAATAGATCTGTCTCACTTCTTTTGTCTGTGAGTTGTTGCTGTCACTGTCATGGCCTCCACTGGAGATGTTCCAGTCAGTAAACATGTGTTTTTGTAAAGAAAAAGTGAACTATGCTCTCTTATGTTGATCCAAATCCAGCACCGTCAGTGAAAATTAGTTTGTGCACCCGTTGTTGTGATGTGAAGGTCTGATTTTCTTCAGTCTGGATAAAGCAAATTAAGAAATTTGCATGTAAGAACATTGGGCCTCATGCAACAACCGTTCGTACGCATAGATTTGTTCTTAAAGGTGGGGTAGGGGATCTTTTTCTGGAACATTTTTTTACATATTGCTTGAAATACTCTTCACACCCCCATTGCAACCAATTAATTAAAAGTTTTGACACAAATATGAAAAGTTTTAGTGGCCTCTAGAACGTACAATCTAGGAAAAACAGTATCCAATCATTGTGAACGGACTGTTCACAATGATTGGATTCTGATGCCGTCTATCAAACTGCAACCTGCTCCTCCCTCCCCCTCTTTCCCCCTGTGCGCGTACCCAGCTCCGTGAACGAATTACGTGCCCAGAAGCTTGGCAGGAAGCTAAACTAGAGCCAGCTTGGCTAGCACCTAGCATTATTAAACGTATAGTTAGCATTATACTAAATACTAAATACGGCAACGATCGATGCTTGCTGTCAGAACAGCGCTCGTGCACCTTCGTGCTCGTGCGCGTTCATGTACTCTAGAGGCGTGCCTTCGGGGGGAAAGTGAAAAAAAGGGTTGGGACTTTTTACCTGTGTATTTTCAAAATGCAGCTTCGCTGGACTCAAAATCCAGGATCTCCTACCCTACCTTTAAGTCGTGCATACAAGTGATTTAAGAGAATTTGCGCATTCACCAATCTTTTCATATTTTACATTTTCTTTCAGGTACGAACAGAATTTACAAGTGATCCAGACCTGTCGTAGGAGTTTCGTAAAATAGTCCGCTGTTATTCCAATCAAGTTTGCTTGACTAATGGATTGTATATTAGATTATTTTGAAGCAAACATAAGTATACCCCATAATGATGCTGACATTATTCTGTTTGACTTAAATGATGCACTAATTGAAGGGTAACTTGACTCTGTATAAAACAAGGTCAATGGGAAGTGTAACCAGCGGCTGACTTTCTACTTTTGGATGCCTTAGTGCATGTGTTCTCCAAGACCGTGTAGACAGACAAATGGCTGACATCGCGATTTAGATTGCCAAGGACTGTGCTGCTGCAAATATGCAGCTTGCAAGAGCCACAACTCCAGAGAGAAACACGCCGATCAAACCCAATTCCACCACATGTCCAGGTCCTCACCACCCTTGGATTTTTGGCCACTTGAACCTTTCAGAGCGAGACTGGAGACAGATCGGGGGTGTCCCAGTCCTCTGTGAGTGGTGCGCTCCCCTTGGTCATCAAAACTCTCATCAGTTTATCACCCATGGTACATCAGATTCCCATACACCGCTGTCCAACAAGTACAAATTAAGAGGGACTTTCATGCCGTGGATTGACTGCCAATCATAATTGGAGCACGAGACACATACACGCATCAAAGCACCCGTGCCATTGTGGCGCACTGAGCTGAAGGCCAGGTGGGTGTGTCTCTAATATACAGCGGGGGCAAACTGCTCTATAGCCCAGAGAAGGCATGCCAGATTTGCACAATATTGCCATGAACGAGGGTCTCCACCTGAACCAGCCCAGGCAGACCAGAAGCTGTGGTGCCAGAAGACCCCCCTTATTAACTGTCCCATCAAAGTGCCATCATGATGAGGCAACAACTGATTGCACGGCTTTAGTTGCAGTCATCGAGCACCTGGCCATGGTGAGACTTTTTTTTTAAGCCTTTTTCATATCAAACCATTTCTTTTTTATTTTAGTGACATTACGAACTACAGGTGACATGGAATTACCAGCACTCGTAATTGCTTCCCATTTCTTCGGTTTAGCAGGTTCCGTAATTCCACTGCTGACACTGCTAAAAATGACAGATTTTCCTTTTTGGATCTCTGAAAGCAGAACTTCAATCTCAGAGCCTGTAAAGTTGTTCTTTTTGCGCCTTGATGCCATTCTCATGACTCAACACTTCCTGGCACAGGAGAGAGGAAGCACATCCTAACATGGTGTAGCACCCCACCACTCTATAACCTGTGTGCCCAACTTATAAAGACCGATGGGGTGGTTTGGGTTCTTCTGGTAACAGGTAGATATAATAATATTTACCTTTACAACCAAACTATATTCAAAATAAATGACTCCAGACAACTGCTTTGAAAATAATAAGAATAATTAGTTTTAATAAACAAAAAGTTAACCCTTCCCAGTAAGAACAAAATCCCTTTTTACCTTAACCACTTTAAGTGTCAACACCAATAAAACACTTCTTTCTGCCAAAATTAATAAAGAAAAGAAACCTTATATACACTTACTATATGAACTTTTACAATGTAACAAGGTAATTAGTTTAATTATCTAAAAGAAATACAATATATTCATTTTTTAGCGAAGAAGAGATGGAAATTACGGGGAATGAAAAGTCTGTTTAATGAGTATAAGTTGTTTTGTCTGCTATATATTCTCGGTAATTTTGTTCCCAGCTAAAAATTGACCATAATTCTTTATCAGCAACGTGTGTTTGAGATTTTACGTCTAAGATATTTTTGATTAAAACAAACTCTGTAGCAGGCTATGGGTTTGATTTGCGCTGATGTGAGAGCATTGCATCAGTATCCTCGACAGAGTCTTAGAGGAGAAATTACTGGTCATCTTCATGTCATTTTAAAACCTAATTTGATATACTTGGTGAATGTTTAAATCATTCATGTGGGTGGTTAATATATTTTTCCGCAGTGTGAGAAAGTTAGAACATTAATGTGTTGTGTTACAACACATTCACAGACTGGCAACAGAAAATCTATCTAAATGTATAAACTGGTTCACAACATCACATATTGGATCTTTAAAAAAAAACTGCGTTATGTGCTATAATTGCTTATTTTCAAGCATATGCATTTTTGGGCTAATAAAATAGACAAGATGTGATTCTCTGATTCTGTCCCTGGATTTCTTGTAAATCTTTTTGCATACGTTAAAGGGTACTTGTACTTTACAAATGTACACTTTCTGTTTTTATCTGTACTAACTGATAAAATTATAATTATATAATTATAATTAATTATACAGGCCAACGACCTGAACGACTTCTACTCACACTTTGAAGTCATGGACTCACCCCTCCCCACCCCTCACACCACCCTGAACTCATCCACTTTGGATTGCCCCCCTCCCCCCTCTGCCCTCTCAGTCCGAGAAGAGGACGTGAACAGGCTGTTCAGGAGGCTGAATCCACACAAGGCTGCGGGCCCTGACTCTATGTCTCCCTCCACCTTGAGACACTGTGCTGAGGAGCTGACCCCGGTCTTCACAGGGATCTTCAACTCTTCCCTGGAGTCATGCCACATCCCAACCTGTTTCAAGTCCTCCAACATCGTCCCTGTCCCCAAGAAACCACGTGTCACAGGATTCAATGACTACAGGCCTGTGGCTCTTATTTCTGTAGTCATGAAGACTTTTGAACGTCTGGTTTTATTCCACCTCAAATCCATCATCAACCCTCTCCTGGACCCTCTGCAGTTTGCCTACAGAGCCAACAGGTCTGTAGACGACGCCATAAACCTGGCCCTGCACTTCATCCTGCAGCATCTGGACTCCCCAGGAACCTACGCCAGGATCCTGTTTGTGGATTTCAGCTCTGCATTTTACATGATTCTTCCCACTCTGCTCCAGGACAAGCTCTCTGTGCTCTCCGTGCCCGACTCCACCTGCAGGTGGATCACAGACTTCCTAACGGACCGGAGTCAGCGCGTGCGGCTGGGGAAGAGTGTCTCTGCAACTCGGACCTTAAGCACAGGATCTCCACAGGGCTGTGTACTTTCACCTCTACTCTTCTCCCTGTACACTAACTGTTGCACCTCCAGCCATGACTCTAAGCTTATTAAGTTTGCGGATGACACCACCCTCATCGGACTCATCTCGGGCGGCGATGAGACTGCCTACAGGAGGGAGGTGGACCGGCTGGTGACCTGGTGCAGCAGCAACAACCTGGAGCTCAACGCCCAGAAGACAGATGGTCGTTGACTTTAGGAAATCCACTGTCACCGGTTCCTCGGCACCACCATCACCCGGGACCTCCCATCGATCCATGACCTGCACGTCTCCAGGACTATGGGGCGAGCAGGTCGGCTCACAGCTGACCCTTCTCACCCTGCACATGGACTATTTGTACCACTCCCCTCGGGCAGGAGGCTTCGGTCCATTCGGACCAGAACCTCCCATCACAAAAACAGTTTTTTCCCCTTGCAATCGGACTTATAAACACTTCATAATCACCTCATAACCTGCCCCAGTCACATTACTTTACTTTACCATCATTAAAATTGCACTAACGAAGCTGCACTGTTGTTGCTCTGTATATCGGATACTGTGTATTGTTGTACACACCTGTACATTTTATATACATATATTTTTATTCTTTATTTTTTATCATTATATCCTATGTTACATAGGATATGTAACAAATTCCTAGTTAGTGAACACTGTTCACTAACAATGGCAATAAAAACGAATTCTGATTCTGATTCTGATTGTTATACGAAGTTATTCATTTGTTGGTGTTCTGCATTTTAATCTTTATGGAAGGGAAAAGTAGCCTATATTTGGGCCAGTTTGCATTTTATGATCTGGGGCTTGGTTGTAATGACCATCAAGTCCCAGATATTTCGGTTGTTAACACCTTGATGGCACATAAGATTACATGGCGCTGGTGTGAACGTCATGATAGTCAGATTCTTTTAGAGAGGGTGCTGACGAAAGAATGCCTGTGCATGTCTGTGTAAAGAAACATATGACCTCTACAATTCATGCAACATCAATTTGAAACTTGCATGGGTTAAATTGATGAGATTGCAGTGCTGCTCCATAAAGGTGATAGAATAAAAAAAAAAAACACACCAGGTATGCATTGATGATTTATGGAGACAGTATTTTCTGTGTGGTCTTCTTTCCCTCATGCTCTGCTGTATGCTTCAGAGGAGTTTGTTCCCTTTGTACTTTGAGATGAGGCTTGTCAGTTGCTATCACATTTGGCTTAAGAGGTACTGCTATTAGTGCCCTGTTCTCAGCAGGGTCAGTGCCTTTACAATGGTTTCTCTCTGCACTTACGAAGATTGCTGTGTTTGTCTGGTCTGTTGCTGTAGTATAGTATAGTCTGGACCCTCTTAGAGGACAAGACCCTCTGTGAAATAGATGTAACAAAATGCAATTAAACACAAAAGTCTGTGACAAAGCTCATATATAAATAGCATTTTTCAAGTGTTGTTGACCATCGAAGTGACCTTTAGTACAAGAGTACAAGTCACATTCACCTACACATACACATCCATGCACTGTTTTTTATTCCGTAGGTTAAGCACACATTACGACAACAGATACACCAGTTGTAAGAATTAGGGTCGATATGGAAACTATGTTAAAGATAATATTTTGGCTAATGGAGGATAGCTGATATCAATAGTTTTTTAATTTATTTTAAATTCAATGAAAGTGCCAATGGTTGATGTTATCTTGTATGTCTGTGCACCCCTAATTACTACTATATGAACAAACAATGAAGACCCTTCAACATGTGGACTGACATTAGCAGTCAAACCACAGACCTTCCAGTTGGTGGATGGTGACTCTCCCTCCTGAGCCATTGTTGACCCAACACTACAAAGTAGTGTACTAGAATACAGTGAAAAGTAAAAGAGCATGACACACATACAGCACTGTAGCTGTTCTTAATGTTATAGTGGGCCTGTTCACTTATAGAGTATGCACATACTTAGGAGATGGAGAGGCCCCACCAGTTTTCTTTATTCAGAGCTGCACGTAAACATTTTCTAGAGCCTCATTTATAAAACAGTGTATTGGATCTAAAGATAATTAGATTTTGTTTCCTTATGAAATCACTATCCCAATGACAATGTGCATTCAACCATAAATGATCAATCTAAAGAACCCCATGAACAAGAAACATCAAATAGAAAATTGGATGGAGGAGGAGATGTAAAAGAAGGGGGTGAATTGAACAAATATTCAAATGGTTGGGTATAAAATATGTTTTTTGTTTTTTTTAAATATGTCCTTTTCTATAAATACCAGACTAGTCTCACCAAAGATTGTGAAATTGATTAAGTTGTAGTTTTAATGTTTCCCCAGGCTTAAAAATTGTGAGATGAATATGTTTTGGGGTTGGCTGCTGTTGAGTGGATTCACGTGAGGAAAGCCGCAACCAGTGCGTTTTAAACTGAGCAGTCTGTGAAAATGTGTAGTTTTCTAACCCGAGCCATGTATTTTTAACTCTTAATCATAAAAATTAGCTGGTGGAAGTGAAGTAAGTGAAGTACAAAAGTGGAAAGGATTGTGCAGGTCAAGATTTGAACTCACACCTGAAGGTCAGATGTTTTACAACACCCACCAACTCCTCCTTTTCCCTATTGTGGAATGCTTATTCCAGTCAATTGTTGACATCATTACATTGAGCGCATCAAAATTGTCAAGTCGTGACAGGATTGAAAATGTCATCTGTGTAGTGACACAAGCTCTATCATAAACAGCGAGGAATGTAGCTATTGTATGATGACATATTTTTCTTCAGACCAACACAGATATTTTAAAATCTGTCTTGAAATTGGGTTTTTAATACAAATCTATTTTTCAGTTCATAAAATTCAAAATTGCAAAGTTATGTTTGGAATTGACTGTTGAGGGGAAATTTAGGTACTTATTGGCAAATTAATCTTTCTGGTCTCCAAATACTGCAACTACTTCTGTTCATGTAGTCCTTTGATAGTACCATGCCTCTATGACTCTGTATCTCACACCCACTTTTGTAAATACGGATCACTCCAGTATTTAGATAAGTTTCCAGTGTTTACAGCAATCATATTCACACTTAGCCAAAATGATTACCACAGTCTGTTAAATCAGATGTGCTGTTTGGGGTGACTGGAGATCATCTTAGTCACCATGGTGTTCTTTAATGCTATTTCATGTTAGGTTGGATTTCTACAGCTAATGATGATAATTTCATCAGCAGGCCTGGTAAATGTGTTTTAGGTAAAAAAGGAATCCTGCCACATCCCGGCAATTCAACAGCAGCAGTGCGCTTAACTTCTGATCACGAGTGTCACAATCCTTCTGAGCAGGCATCTGCACTCTGGGTGAGGGGAATATGATGGTAAGACAGTGCTGATCAAATACTGAGCAGATTAGACCTGCAATTTGAGTTGCCTTCTATATTTTAAGTTAAAAGTTACTTACAGTGTAGCTATGCCTCACAAGTAATTGCACAGGCAAAACTAACATTGCTGGTGGGGATGTTCACAATGAAATGGATGGATCCACAAATAACCTTGTATAAAACATATTAATTCAAATAATTATGTTTATCATATTTAAGTTCTACAATCTGGCTTCAGTTCACCAATTCACCACCTGCTTTTCTGTATCTAAAATGTTTATACCCATGGGTCTGAGTTACCATCCAGGTGTGCACATTATCCTGTCAACTTTGTTTTTATAGATTCCAGCTTTTGAATGGGAAGTGGTGGATGCCTATCTCTGCCCCTGTGCATATGCAACAGTTGTAAGTGGTTTGTAGATAATTTGTTATGGAACCAGAAGACTATTCGTGTTGTCTATTAAACTTCCATAAAATGAAGGCAACAAAGAGAGAGCTTCTGTCACAAATCTCATCACCACCTGACATCTGATATCATTCATTTCTGTGCTGAAAAGCAGTTTCATTCTGTGGACCCAGAAAGAAAATAGTATTGAATAACCCTCTGGGTCAAATTACTTTTGAGGAACTTCAGGCAGTGTGATAAAATAGGTGACCATATAGATCGATATTGCTTTCTTTCTCCAAAACTCAACTTGGGATTTGTCAAATTTCTGGCTAGAGAAAGGTTTATCACACAGACTGGCTGTAATTTTACACCTAACAATGCAAAAAATGCACTGTTGAGTGTGTGCATGTGTGCTAAGTTGATAGTTGTTTATATTTCATCAATCCAAAGCAAATGTATCTATTTGGTTCCAATTCTTGTTGAATCCATGTGGGTTTTATATAATAAAAATATTCCATTTATCAATTAAGGTGTTCATTTCTATCAATCTTTTGGTTTGCTTTTGGCCTTGTTTTTTCTTGGCTGAATATCAATAATTGTAAATAATGTTTGCTAGCTCATTAGCAATCTAGTACTCGGGGCAGCTACAGCTTAGGAGGAAGCAGTCTTCTACAAATAGGAAGGTCAGAGGTTCGATCCCAGTGATCTCGGACCACACGTCTAAGTGTCCTTGGGCAAGACACTGAAACTCATTGCTGACTGATGCATCCATCATTGTGTGAATGTGTGTGTGAGAGAAAAAGCGTAAAAGCCCTATGAGTGGTCAACTAGATTAGAAACGTATCATATAAGTACAATCCATTTAATATGAAGAGGATGGCTACAGCAGTTACAGATGGCCTCCTGTGATGGCGTTTCCTGACCTGGCTCCTCTGTATTCAGCCACAAATTTCTAAGTTTATTCTATTTTATATTGTTTTTTTATTTGTGTGTGTGTGTGTGTGTGTGTGTGTGTGTGTGTGTGTGTGTGTGTCGACGTGTCTCTGCATGTGTGTACATATGTCTGTTTGTGTGTATGTGCTGGGGTTGGGCGGGGTGGGGATGGGGGCTGCTTTTAAACATGTATAGCACTTTGTGCTACATATTGAATGTATGAAAAGTGCTTTATAAATAAAGTTTGATTTGATTAAATAAATGTATGTATGCATCATATTATTACTTAAACAAAGAAATACTTTGTTCTGTCATAAACAACTGGCAAAGTATTACTTCAGATTGCATGTCTGTTCACGTTTTTCTTAAGGTCCTGCGGATTTTTTTCATTGTGGCAATGTGTGTCTCATATTTGCCATGGAAAATATAACTGTGACAAATGAAATGAGACACTTGGACAAATGCTGGATGTAGCAGACAAATAACCCAGATCTAAGACAAACCAGCGGTTTATGTGTCCTCAAAGATGTGATTTGTGATGCTCTCAGAGGTGTCCTTGTCTCTGACTGAATATATAACATATTTGTTGTTTCAAAGAGTCAAAAGGGGACGATTGTTGAATAAGCCTTGAGTGAGGAGCTACGGCCAATTTGAAACCTGGAAAAATATAATAACAAACAAAAAAAGAAGAAACTATGGTCTGCTCGGGAAAGTTAGCAGAATTTAATTAAACTGTTGACATCCATGGCTCTTTGATGTGTTTGGTGATTGATCAAAGATTATTCCTGTGAATGTACTTGGACTTCCAAACTTGCAAACACATAAGAAATACGTTGTGTAGTGTGAAAAAAACAACACTCCGATAGCAGTAAAAATCTCTTAAGTGCTAGCTTTAGTGCTGAATGAATACAAGGTTACAGGTCTGCTTCATGTTGCATGAATGCTGGCCTATTTAAAACACCAATGATCGACTGCATGTTGGACTGCATGTGTACAAACAAATCTGATATTTACATTATTTGACTGAGAAAAACCTAGTAATGTTTTAAAAGTTAAGGTATGCACAATTAAAAATACAATTCTAAGCTGCACTTATCCTAATATTAAATTCATGTTACTTTATTGCGTATAATATGTTTTGCAAACATGACATTTAATTAAATAATGTTTATAGCAATGTTCTGCATCACTATTTGGGGTACTCCATGTTACTATGTTACCCTGCAAACTCTTCATTTCTTTGTCTCCATTATGTTGCCCTATAGATTCTTATGCTCACAGACTCAAGAAAATATGACATCCTGTCATTTGCTTTTACATAGGCTCCACTCTAATGGTCCAACTTCTGGCATGCTAATGGTTGGGAGTCTTAATTAAAATGTCAAGGTGGCGTGATGTCCCATTAAGGCTCCCCTCCCCTCCCCATCCCTTTTCTGCTTCTGATCCTCCCCAGGGGCCTATTAAGCCCAGGCCAAAATGATTGAAGTTCAAAGAGGTGAGCCTGAAGGTTGGATGCTCATTGCTTCGCGCTTCACCATCGTCCCAGCATCCTCCAACCCTGACCTTTAGCAAGACAGCCGTCCCCACTAATGTGCTCGCATATCTAATGAGAAAGGGCTTTAGACTCAGCCCTCCCTGTCAGCCATCTAGGCGATAATGCCACCAACCGTTACCATAACCAGTCTCTCTCTACTTCCCCAGCTGTCTTTCTCTTTTCTTTACCTGTTTTGTCTCTCCCTGTCTTCGTTCCTTCAAGGAAAGGTTATTGGAAAGGACAGGCCACTGCCTGCTTTTCATAACAGGCTGTGAGGCTGTCACTGCAGTGGCAGGGCCATTCTAATGAGCCTCTCTAATATAAGAACATAAGGGTGATTCAACCACATAAATCAAATTGTGTGACAGTACCAATAATGTCTATGCTATTCAAATGATCAAACTAAGAATAGACATGACTGGACATTTCTGGGGGACTTCTGGTGGAGGTGGGGCCATCCACCAGCAGTCCAAAGTGGCAGATGTACAGCTGTTTAGTCTGAGAACATAATGTAATGTGGTTGAACTTGATCTTTGCCACACATTGGTCTCTGCTCTTTTTGATAAAAGCAAGAAGACCCCTTCCTGCAGGTTCAAGGCAGCATTGTGATGCATCTAATGAAGTTGAACTGTGGTGAAAACAGACAAGAGGGGTTGTGTAAGTTATGGCTGTTTGTGTACGTGAGATTGTGTTGATTGCATCTCTACATGTAACTCCAGCAGTTCTCTACAACAATAACCCCACTTCAACCTTCTCTCTTGACCTCCCAGGAGACAATTATCCCTTCCTGACCGCCCCACACACCCACCAACTTCTTAATGGTAGTGGGTAGGACGGGGTCAAGGTAATCACTGGGCTGTGCATATTTGTACCCACTCACTTCATCAGTGTGAGATTACCAACAGGGAAATCAATGAGCAGTGCCCTAATGAAGGATCTGCACTTATGCCCAATGGACCTGTTAGTTTTTATCTTTTCTCCTAATATGGTATCAATGAGGTCCCCAGATACAGTGGCGCATGTATCATAGAGTCATATTAGACTGCACATAGTCATGTGGTGATGGAGGCAACCGTAGAATTCTCAAACTGTGCCGAACGGGAAAACTTTTTGCATATTCAAGGTTTTCACCACAAAAGGCAGCAGGGTTGCTTTCATTAGCAATCAAGCTGAACAAGTTTTGGCAAACTGAGTGTGCTACATTACATCCAGGCCATAAATGTCAATAAGAAAACATTACAACATTGACAATTTTATTAAAGAAAAATATCAGTGTTCTATGGAGGTGATTTGTTTTTATGCCGGATCCCTGACAAAACGATATCATAAACAAACGTAAGTTGACGCTGTGCGCAAGCTGTTGTGGAATGAAAACTGCAGTGTTGTGAAGGAGAAATATCTCACAAACAAAAACATGGATGGAGGAATTCTTGGTCAGTCATAAATGTAATCTCCATTTTTCTGTTGGTTTTACATTTCCTGAGTTTGATCAGACAGTGTCTGGCATCCAGTACTGCAACTCAAATTGACGGCCCTCACGCATCTCACACTTACTGTACAGTATATGATGCACAACCAAAACAAAGTGCTAACATGCAAAAAACACACTTTGCTGGGCGACACACACACACACATTGAGATACTTCTGCAAACACACCACTGCCCGGCCCTTGGTCTGCCGCGCTTCAGCGACCCTATCTTATTAAAGCCTGTCAGCACAGCTAGCACTATCATAAGCTTTTTATTATTGACTCGGAAAATATGATAATTTGGAAATCACAGGCCGCCTCCTAAAGACTCCACCGTCACTTTTAATTTTAGTTGCTCTCCCTTCTTTTAATGGGAATGACGAGATAGCAGGAACTTCACAAGCTTCACGAATTACACATTTTCTCCGTTCTCCCATAGTATGTGAAAGTGTTTCATTATGTATTTATTATTTATGTTTTTTTAATTAGTACATCAAAATGGAGGTCTGTTACCTATTGCACCTTCAAAGAAAGCCAAAGCAAATTTAATTAAAAAATCGTATCTTTCCTCATAGGGGGAATTCAATTATGTTTGAAGCAGGAGAGATTGCCAACTGAAGATGTTTTCTTTATTAAATCTGTTTCTTTAGCTTTTACTTTACTTTTTATGGAATACCTGGACATAATGCCAATGTGAGTTCATTTCTGAACCAAAGTGGTGCAGTGCCATTGTTTTTAGTGATGTAGCTGATTGTCTTTATGAATAAGTAAATACATTATTCATCTGTTATGACAACAAAACTGGGACTAAGCACAATATATATTCAAATTTGTAAATTAAAACAGGATTTCTCATGAAGAGGTTACAGATGGTAAGATATCAACTGAAAGTAAACCTACCAAGATGACTACCGTGATTTTTTTTTTCACTTCATCAATCGACTCTGACTTTCCTTCTGCCTCACAAGTCCCTCAGCATTCTGGGATTACCTCCCTATCTATTCTTTGCATTCCCAGAGGCTCGCCATGTGATCCATAATTCAACAGTTTCTCCTATTTCTAACCAAACTACAATTTGAACTGTCCCATAATCTCTATCTGGCACTTGGGGGCTTAATCGGAGTAAACACTGTTGCTTCAATATTTTATTGACCCTCCATCTTGATAAGACATAAATGGCATTTCTAATCTGAAGTGAAGAAATCTCAGAACAGGGCCACAGCTCAGCCGAGTGGCACACCACATGGGTGGTCAAGCCAAAGAGGTGGCAAGGAAATGGAAAATGAGAGATAGACCAACATGCAGTGAAAACCTTATTTCAGAAAACATTTTTGGGTTAACAGAGGCAATGCTCCAACCCTAGAACGTACAACACAAAGTTGGCCCTGAGTTGTAGTCTAAGAGAAATTCTGGCTTATAATTAAAAATTCTCACAAATAAAATTGGACTGTCTTGGAGAACCCTCTCTAAGAAAATGCTCAAAAACAGGAATGTTTATGTGAAAGAGCTGATAGAAGATAAAAGGTGCCTTTAGTTGATTCAGTACAAATGTGGCAATAGTGCAATCTGACTCTTGAAATATAAGTTAAGGTTTTATTATACTGTGAAAAATTCAGACTTTCACAATGTCAATTTTGTGGCTGTGATATTTACACAATTTGATTCAAGCATGCACAGTTTTGTCTGGACTGAGAGGAGAGACATCCTAATTGAAACAGAACCATAAAAAATTATTTATTAAAAATACTACAGTATTTTGGAGAATTGCAGCTGCATGGCTTTGCTTCTCTTTTCCATTATGTGGGCTAAGCGACAAAGATATTACAAATAGCACCTGAAATGCTGGCATGCTCTCTCAGCCAGTGATGCGATTTTGAAAGTGGCTCTGCACAATTTCACCCCCTTCTCCCCATTTTCCCTTTGATCTTGCCTGTTATTGTCATCTCACAATCCCAGTTTTGAGGAGGTGGCTTCTTGGCCTCTCGCCCATCTGCCGGGCTAAACCACTGCTGGAGCTTTTCCTAAAACTTCTCAGATTGTCCTAAAACTTTTAATTCCAGTTGACGAATAAGCAGACTGATATTCCGTTACAATCCACACACCTGCATGAAATTTCACACTGACTTAAACAACCGAATGGTTTAGTAGGGAGGAAAAGCATCCAATAGTTATGTATTTGTGCACATTTTACATTGAAAATAGATTCCATTAGGGCTAAAGGTATTTATTCCTGGAGCAGATCTTGTGAAAGTGAGAAAGATGAAAAATTTGCCAAGGCAAGCGGCTCAGAGCTAATGGATCAAAATTACCCCTGTCACAAAGTTTGGACCAAAGCTGACAAAATAAATACCTTTTTTTCCATCCCTCCCTTCCCCTTTTCTCATACACCCAGCATCTCAATATGAAACGCAGACAGAGAAATCCATCTGTAACGCAGGCATTGTCAGCGACTCGCAATTTACACCCATCCTTCTCTGCAGCTGTTCCTGTGCTTGATGGCGTGATAAATTAATCTTTTTCCGTGCCACTGCGTCAATTCTTTTAAAAGAATACATTAAGACACGTTAGAGATATTTTTTTCCTGGAGTAAACATTTTTTTCTATCTCCTCTCTCAGTCACCATGACAAATCATATTCTACGATGAAGAGAGAAAGCGTAGAGAAAAGAAGGGAAGCGAAGAAGTGAGAAGCGGGAGTGACAGAGATGAGGAGAAAAGAAAGATTTTAGGGAGCTGAAGTGTATAGCAGCAACCTCTGTCAAAGTGTGCAATTTAAGTATTCATCAACATCTTCTGAGGATGAATATTGTGGTCATAGGTGAACAAGCACAGTGTCTGACATTCGTTCTCATTGCCAGAGATGACAGAATGAGCAGGGCTTAGAGTGATTCCTGATGCAATCCCTCCCACCAAAATTACCAGGCAGCTATCATTTGTCTGTTTGTCTCCGAAGCATCACAAATTGTGAGTAAACTACAGCACATACCAGAATTTATACTGCACCTGCTATCTTTCATACAATTCAAATATTATAAACATAAAAATCTCCCCAGCTGCTCCTGAAATATATAGTGCCAGCTAAGACTCTTGTGGTAGATTAGGCCCTCAAATGACTATTAGCTGATGTGTTTAATAAAAAGACAGATAACCTGATTTATATACATGAATTTTTATGATTTGTGTAGGTAAAACTGTGAATAACTTGTAACATAATCCATCTTGCCAGGCTTTTGTCTATGAGCTTATGGCCAAGCCACAGTCGTGTAAACCTACCAGGATTCTGTACACTGGCAGCTACGGGTGGGTTCTATATGTTAGAGCAACAATGAAGACCTCTGAAGACATTCAGACTTCAGTATTAGCATCTGCTAACATATTAGTCATAGAGGAAATGGGGAGATTTCTTCACTGAAAGACAAGCTAAGAATGATACAAAAGGCTTACAACACCCCACATGGTTCTTTGTAACAAATCATGTGGTGCATTGGGTTAGCATGCTGGTTGTGTAGCACACAGCATGGTTACGTGCACAGTTGAGTCATGCTATGGTTATAGCCAGACCAGGAGACTTAAATGGACTGCTGTCCTTGTCTTAGCCTACATGCATAGGAGGAAAATTGATTTATTTGCCCAAACACGTCAGATACAGCAACACTGCGTGAGAGAAAATTCAAGACATGCTGCTGCTTCTAACTTTCTCTGCGGGAGATCACCGCGCATGTAAATCAAGCCAAATTTGCTGCACAGATGTTGTCTTTAAGTTACTTTAATTGTGATTTTGTCAGATGCTGTGTTTATGAAATTCGGATTTCATTACAAGAGAGTATCAGTCTGGAAATGCTGTGGGTGGCTGCTCAGAATCAGCTGAGTGCAGACGGCGTAATTTTTTCACAGCTGCATGTTCCATGATGCTGGCTCTTTTTCACAGACGCACAAAACATTTGGCCCTTTTATTCAACCTGTCTCCTGATCCTATGTTTGCTAGGACAGATCACAACCATGGATGGATGGATGGGTAACATAATAATGCTGATATATAATGCCTATATAATTATTTTATTTGCTTTTCTTCATGCCACATGGCATATGTATATGCATATGCTTTCAAATTAATTCGATATCATATTAGATAGTGTAGCGTTACCGGGTATTTATATACCTATTAAATATAAGGATTTATAAGACGTTCTCACTGTCTTAATATCCTTAAACCTCGAAATTAGGGCACCACCTCGCTGATGTTTAAACTTGCTTTAAGTTACAGTCCAGGGAGGACGACTGTTAAAATCTTACGATCCTGGTATGTTAAATTAATAATCAATTTAATAATCAATTAATAATCAGTCTCATATCTCGCTACTTTCGTGAAGTTCTCGTTTGGTTGGACAGACATTACGTAAAGAAAGCATACGACACAATCTGTGATTATAACATATATATAGATATATGAACTGTTTATTACAATGATATGATCTTAGACATGAACCTTTAAACAAACAGGAGATGCATTGAATATGGGTGATTATATAAAACACTTAGTGAATGGAAAATAAAATATGGGGAATGGGGAAATACTGGATGTATTCAAATAGTTTGGGTTGGCTGACTATTTGAAGCTAAATACTGACATTTCGGATTAATTTATCATTCTGTGAAAGCCTCGAGACATCCATCAAACCCACTTTAAGGTGAAAACGGGTCGGTCTTACTGTGCTTAGCCGGTTCGGACCACGGCAGCGGCCACGCGGGGTCCGAGGGGATTTCTCTTCCGCTCTCTGGGCCTTCCTGGCTGTGGTGGCTGACTTTAGCGGACTTCTCAGTTGCTTCTTTCACCGGGAAACGGGGACGATGATGTCGAGGGCTTTACTGTGGGATGATCAAATCCATCGTTGTGTCAGAGTTGGTCCGTTGCTGCTTTCTCTGATGAAGTGAACTTAAGTTCACAGAAGATTAATAAAAGGTTGCTTGGAGTTGGCTTTCTTGGTAGGAAAAGGTGATGATGGCGTGAAACAGCGGAGGTTAGGACGTGCGACGTAGAAGGACGTGGATGGCGAGGGACGAACACAAACACGTAAAACGTGCATCTTCAGAGTATTTCAATCTGTTTTTTTGTTCGGATCTTTCTTTCTCGTCTCCGGGGTCTCACTGGGTTCTGGAGGGTCTCCTCCGGTCGTCCGCTGCATCGTTATCCACACGTCCTTCCGCTCTCTCCTGAGATTATGGAAAACTCCCAAACTCCGGCGAGCTCTTCTCTTCTGCTTAAACCATCTCTAAAAGTCTATGAGCAGCTGTTTTCTGCTCAAATCTCCTTCTGAAACTCTGGGTTGGAGCCCTTCTGGAACAAGATCCAGAGCACAAGAAGGCAAGAAGGCAAGAGGGCAAGAGGCCTGTGTTTTCCGCTGTTCCGGGTTTTGACTCTCGGAGGCGGGGCTTACACTACTTTTTCAGCCAATGACATGCTTGAACTGTGTGCATGTCTCTGTAAGGTGATCTGTGCTAGGGGGATTTCTGGATGAGACAAAGAACTCTGTGTTTCTCCATTACTCCCATCTCATAGAACATTTGTCTCGGTGATTCTGAAAACACCACATCTTGTTAAGATATGCAGATTAAAGATATAACATAGACTTGTAATATAAAGACATCAAAATAACACACATGATAAAGACAATTATGACTTTCAAAATTCAGGTGAATATCTATGAAATCGTGACATATGAATTGTGAATTACACAATGCTAATTTCTGTGTTAACAATGGGGACACTAAACAAATACCAAATAGATACCGAAGGGACATCGTTAAAAGTTACTAGTTGCATATATTTTGTCCATTTTACTGAGTCCTCTGGGATTTAGATGTTCAACTAATCAACACTGCAGACCACTAGGGGGCAATGTGGTTCCATCAGGCAGGTTGGGCATTTTCCACCAAAATCAGTTCTTTGTCAATATTTAAGCCAGAATCGTACAAATTGTCTCTATATGCGTCTTGTGATCAAGCTGGAAACCTGAAAGAAATTGTACACGGTTATCAAACACATTTAATATAGTTTTAAGATTTGACTAAAAGTGAGTCTTCTCAGTTCGTATGTATAGCCATCTCGTCGGATTCCTGGTGAAAAGGGGTGTTAAAGTGTCAACTTTCGAGTTATGGTCTAGATAAGATAGTAAGTCTCCCACTTTTCCAAGAGTGAGTTCGACTCCCCAAAAGCTCTTAAGGGTGTTGTAAATTAGGCAGTTTCTGTCTCTTTTTCCTTTGTGGAAAGAAAATGAAGATCTGGTTTATATCCACATACGTAAACATCCCCCACAGGAATGTTGGTTTTGTCAAAGTTTGAAAAACTCTTAATCCACACGGCACTGTGACTGCTACAATAGCATTACATTAATCAGCCCACATGGAAACTAAAAGACTGAAAATAAATGCTGAAATAACAATAAAACCTTTAAAGTAACAGCAAGAGTGAAAAAAATTTTATTTCCCAAGATTAGAGACAGCAATATGATCTTAGTTATCGGACAAACAGTACTGCCCAAGAATAGATTTTTAGGTGTTTATAGTAGGCTAAATAACAAATTAACTGCATTCTGATTATTTCTTGTCAATGAAATATAATATTCCAGGGTTTCATTGATTGGAAAGTACTTCAGAAGCAGTTTGACAAATGAATACTAAAAATCAGCAAAAAGAATAAAGGTACAGTTTGTCTTAACCTAGTACAATACTTCACATTGTCTGCTCAAGTAGGACTGAATACATTTAATGCTGGGCTGTTTCCTAACTGTGTGACAATTAGACATTTGTGTCAAAATGTAGTCTACACTTACTGACATTAGACCTTACATGGAAAAAATATGCTCCAGGGTTAGAAAACCCAGATCCACTTTCAGCTTTCAGCACAGTCAGAGATGAGCTTTGAATGAGAGAGCACCCAGGTGCACACAGAGATGGATGAGAGGGGATCAAGGTACCCCAGGGACGGTGAGACCTCCAACTCCCCACAGAGTAGCAGCCCCTGCTGGGTAAATGGTTCACTCAGCCTGTGGCTCTTTCAAAACACCTAAGACCGTTTTAAAAGGTAAGAAGGGCACAATAAATGTGGTTTACTGAAGATAGAAACAGATTGTCAAAGTATACTTAAATAAATAGTGCAAAGAAAAGGCCAGTGCAAACTGTACACTAAGCTAAAAATACATGAAAAATCCCTCATACACAACAGATGCTTACACGGTAGATTCACATGTAAAAGATGAACTCAAAGAAGTTAGCTTCGTGTTTAATAATGTTGCTTTTATTTGAAATATCTCTCCAATAAAAAAAAAAAGTTCTTTTATGATGTGGGAATTTTTCAACTTTCCCTTATGCAGATATACTGCACATATTATGAGCAAAATCAGCCACCCATATTAAGGCTGAAGATTTCTGCTATGGATCTTCAGAGTACCACCGACACTCTCAGGAAAACAAGGTCATACAGACCATATATTCTGTGGACAAGATTGGAGGAACCAATCTTGACTATTTGGTGGGTGGTGCTTCACAACTATTTAGCATTTTACACTGTGAAGATTAAATAAGATGCTGGCTACCTACAAGGAAATGTTAGCACAAGCTAGGTGGAGAGGAAATGAGAAGAAGCCTGTTGGTTTGGTTTGCTCGTATTTCAAATATAGTAGACCTGAAATGGTGTGTTTAAATCCATAAGATTCTATAAGCATTCTTGCCTTACTTAAAGATGTTTAACTATGACAAAGGTGAATTCAGTTTATTTGGAGATACTGTAGTGTCCCATCAAAAGTACTTAAGAGGACCCAAATTTGCAGTCTTCACTTCTAGGGCACCTACCCCTCAAGTTTACCACTGTACTAATTATGTAGTTAAATGCTGTTCCATTCACTTATCTGGGAAACATCATGAGTATGAGCTGGTGTGTCCATCAACTAGGAGGTTTGTTTTTTAATGCGTTTTCCCTCTGTCAGGCCCTTGTTTCAAGCTCTCAAGCTGTACACAGGGCTGTGGACAGCGGGCGGTATGCAGAACAGGCTGCCAAACGGTAAGTGTCCACACTGCTATCCAGCCTCCCAACCTCACTTGGCAATGCCAGAAGTCTGAAAAGCCCATGAGTCTCATGCTCAATGTGTGCGAGTTAGCAGCTCTAATCAACATTATTTGTTTGTAGATGAAGATTTGAAGAGTTACTAACCATCTCAGAACTGAGAACAAAGGTTTAGCATCACAAAGCATACACAAACTTTGTAATGCACAATTTTGAGGAACACAGAAGAGTTTCTAAGGTAATAATAAGGGTGGACCTTTGAAGTGAATTTATCGTATAACATTTAACTGTAATAAAAGCTGAGCTACAGGATCACTCAGCTTGGCAGAATAAATTAACAAAGTGAACTGAAGGCAAAGTGTGTATTCAGGAAACATACATTTTATTCATGTCATGTAATCATCCACAGTAAGCAACAGAGTCTTCTACAGGACACTTATTCAGTTGAGCTCCTTAGATTATTATCATTGTGTTATTACACTGCCTGTCATGTTGTTTTCCTCACCACTGAAATTTTCTCTAGAAGTGTTACGTCACTCTGTTCCTATCTCAAGGATATACTGCTGCACCAGATGGAGCCAAGCCGCAAAATGAGTCAGAAGATTGTGTGTCAATCAATACTATTTTCAGCTGTTTTTTCAATAATTATTTTTAAGCCTGGTGTACCTCAGGTGCTCTGGTTATGAATTTCCTCTGTGCTAGTTCCCATGGAGACTTGCTGAGACCATGATGCAGGTGCAGTTCTTACAGTGAGGAAGAACTTCAACACTGCAAAGCTCACATGGTTTGTAAGCCTCCTGAAATAAACGCCTCATCCTGAAAACATAGAGCAAACACATCATATTTCCTTTTCCTCTGCTACACGATAAAAATAAAAAAAGAAGCAGTTGTACTGCTATTGAAGATATGTTGCCTGCAAGATATTCATAGACACAGTCATGTTCATGAAGTTTGTGAGGTCAGACAACTGTTCTGGGACATTACGGGGAACACTGACTGTTCTTGCCAGAATTTCTGTGTGCCTTGTACAGTGTAGCGCCCCTGTTGCGACCAAATTAAAGGATCTTCTTTTGTTTGACAAACTCCACAGGGGAGATCAGGCGTAGGCAGAAATCCTTTTGCCGCTGTTTCTAAGATTTCTGTCTTTTTTCCACGGAAGAAAGGATATGAGCTACTGTCAAGACGAGCCCCCTGCAAAGAAGCAATTAAAAGCTCGGCCTTGTGAAGGTCTCTCTGCAGTGCAGCCAGAAAAACAGCCTCATGGCCGGGTGAAATGGAAAATGAAAAGCTTCCATCGTTTCTTTGATAACTGTTTGTTGCAAGTTTACCAAAACAGCAGGCATGTGAAAGAAGGGAGACTCACACCTGCTTGTCAGTGATAAAATGCGTAAAACTAACCTAAAACCCATTCCTTGTTGGTGAAGCATGCACTCATCATGCTCGAAAGGAAAGGAAAACTGTGCTTTGATACCATAAGAAAGTTGTCTTGTTTTTAGAAGAAGGGAGAAGAAGACAGCAGTAACAAACAACCAAAGTTTTAGATATTTCACATTTTCTGGCAATGATTTGGGTCAAGGAGTCTTAAAATGTACAAATAAGCAACTACATCGAATCTTGATTCGGCTTTGCCAGATTTGGTATGAGGTCTGCTGCAGTTGATTCTGTACTCATGATGCAATGCAGGGTAAGGTGTACTCTCATTACATTTTGGTTTGTCAGCTTCTTTCTTTGTGTAATTGGAGAGCGGCTCACGATGGGAACCGTTTGGGAACATGTCGAAACATTTATAGTAACGATGCAAAATTGTTGTCGTGGTGAATTAGCTCAGTTTGTGCGTAGGGTGACATAAGAAAAACTTGTTTTCGCTTGCCGCTGCCAGTTGGCGTCAAGAAATGGGGTTTTGAGACACAGAGGAGTGTGGGAGGGAAAGAGGATGAGAGAGATTTTCAGAGGAGAGGGAGAACGATTATCACAGCACTATGACTTCAGAAGGATGAGGATTTATAAAGGCAGACACGGAAGTGAGACCTATAGAAGAAGATGCTGTATGGGCACTATGATTATGATTCAATATGTTGAGAGACAATTGTCAGCAACATGTTTATCGGGCTTTAAAATTCATTATCAATATAAGGATAAGGATGAGTTAATGCCATTGACTAGATCAGTGCACATATATGGCAGGTATTTGTTTTTGCATCACATTGTGAGAATTACTCTGCTCACACATGGAAATCTTTCTTTCGTTTTGTTCTCATGAACTTTGGATTCAACAACCAAGCGTCAAAATTGTAAATCATAACATCCAAAGGTTAAGTGCTGGTGTTTATACCTGTCACAGAGAAATGGGAGAGCCCAAACCTAAGATGAGATGAACTATTCCTTCAGCTTCACTCATGTGAAAGCATCATGGGTGAATAAGAATAAGAATACAAATACCCTTTAAAAAGAAAGTCAGAGCCATTACCTGGTCATCGTGTAACTTTATTTAATCTCAAATGTCAAGTTTGAATAAAAAAAAAAAGACTCCTAACTCAAGGGAAGAACCAGTCTTGTGTCTACACATAACAGTAAACTTAGTGAAGAATACATTTTTACGTTGTATCTTTAAGCACTATGTTACTAGCTACCTGTTGCAAAGACATAAGTTGTTCCAATTAATTTAGTTACATCGATAAAAGAAAAAAAATGACAAAGTTTGACAGACATGAAATTGTATTTTTTACACCAACAAGGTAATTCGTGAAGAGCCATTACCCATAAACTTGGCCTCCAATTTCAACATTACCGAAGCAGTGTGGGATCATCTTGACAAAAATGGAAAGGCAGCAAATGTCCAATGATGAGCTTTTAATGATGTATTTCAAGAAGCCTGGAAAACTATTCCTGATAATTACTTAAAGATATTACAAGACATCTTGTCAAAAAGGGTTCAGACTCTGTTAAAGAATGAAGTTTGTCATACTAATAATTGATTTTCAAGAGTTTTGAACAGTGTCAGCTGCAGTTTATGGTAAAGTTACAAATAAATAGATGTTATTTGTGTATTCTGTTGTCGTAGGTTTGATCATTTTACTATCTAGATAATGCCTCAATAGTGAATGTCCCTCTCACCTTGAATAAGCAGCTGGATTCTCATGAAACTTGCAAGTTCACAATCATAAGGCACTCAAACTTGGCAGGATTCACACTATCCGTTTGTGGCTGCAACACAAAAGTTTAAACTGACAAGCATCCTTTATCTCGGTGGATGGGCTTTAGGTGTTCTGATAATCATCAATAGTAGCTCCCTGCTCACTATCACTGTGTAGTTCTCTAAGAGTACCCGCCCTTCTGCGAACAGTTACAAGGGAGGCCCTCCCAAACGGTTCTGTGAAACAAACCATCTGACGTGTCAGGTTATGGTTCACCTGTCACTGTGTTTGTTTTTCTTGTCAGTGACAGTCCTTTTTCCAATGTGTGGTGCGTTTTGGTTTGTAGGTGTAAAATGTCTCACCTGGTGTGTCATAGTTTACATCAATTAATTTGACCCCAACTTTACAAGCAGGACCAGCAGACAAGTCACATCTTTTAGAAATTGAATTACCCTTACTGCAAAGCACCAAATTGGTGCTTCAACTGATCATTTGTCTTCCATGTTCATTTAGAAAATAATGCAAAAGATACACCAAGATACGCCACCACAATCAAAAGGCAATGGATGGCTAAAATTCACGGGCATGTGACATGTACAGACATTTGTGACTGAAAGAATAAAGAAACAAAAAAGGTACAATATGTCAGACTTCTGAATCTAAAAAACTATTCTAATTGGTCTGTTAATGTAACAGTGAACCATTTCTCACTGTTCCTCTACTGATCTGTTTTAACCATAAATGTGGTAATTGCAGCTTTTCTCACACAATCAAGGCTAAATTATATCATATAGCCACTGTCAAAAGCTCATACTTATATACTTACATAAAGCATACAGCCCCATATTTATCAAACTGTTGCTGAATACAGCCTACACCTTCCCTTCAACCTGTTTTTATCTCATTCCTCTCGGTTCTACATCATGATTTCCTATCAAACTCTCAGCTCATACCGAATGCCTCAAAGCAAATGCTGCAGAAAGGAGAGCAAAATTCACATCACTTTTTGCGTTCCATGTGTCAACTCGTTAATGGACGGTGAGTGGAAGTGAAAAGCAGAAGCATTTTCGTCTTTCCTTTCTCTGTCTCTATTACACTCAGCAAGGAAGCACATGTAAATTGGCTTCGAAAGAAGAGGTGGAAAACAATTATGGGAGCGATGCGCCTGAGAGAAATGAGTCTATTGCTTGACCTGTAATGAAGTGGAAAGTTGACAAGCCGGCTTTGTGCAACTCGCAGATTTGAATGCAAGGAAATGAGTCCTCTGTACTGTCAACCAACAGGAAGAGATTGCCAATTATAAGTGTTGGCCTTCCACTGGTGCCTTGCAGGCATACTGATGGGCGAGGAGAGGCATGAATATTCAGTGGACATGAATATTAATGCCAACATTTCATAGTAATGTCTCTAACAAGACCTTAACAAACAATTTGTTAATGATTAATTAAACATTAAAACCTGTCATTAATCGTAGGGTAAAAAATATGATTCTACTGATTAATGTAGCATTAATGTGACATGATTTACAGATCTTATCCATCTTGAAAACAAAGAACATTCAAAGTGTATCAATTAGGGCACATACATAACTTTCCTTTACGTTCATACCCGTGAAGTCTAGAATGGTTGTGCCCACATCCACTACAATGATGTGTTATTTTCAGTTGAGGAGACCTAATAAAGGTACAAGTAAGGATACATACTGTATCACATACTTAATACTGTTTACAATCAGTTAAAAAAGTTAAATACTGAAGCAGAGGAAGTCTGCTGTTTTAAAGTAATTTGCCCAAACTTTCATAAAGCATATTTCTTGACACAGTTCCCGGTTTTCTTTAAGAGTATAGTATGTAGAATAGTTTGAAACTGATATAGATCCATAAAACTTTGTATTATTCACATTATTGGCAGTCTGGACATCCTTAAAGCTGCAGTCTGCAGGATTTGTTGTTGTCATACGTAAAGTCCTAATTTTTGGCATTTTAAGAGTTTACATGATCTATCAGAACGCTTGAAGTTGAAAACGGTGACCTCCGTAGTCGCAAAATGTAAGAAATGCTTATTTTTTAACCGAAAAATAAAAAGTTATTCAACTTCCTGTCCCGCCCCATCAAAACACATGAGAACTCGTGCACGTCTACGTGCACGCCAGATGCACGTACACAACTCCTCATTCATCAACTCACCTGTCATTTGCGATCATGGAAGACACAGTAAGTAGACTAGCCCGTAATGAAGTTCAATAGTCTAGATAAATAAGCGTGGGGACGAGCCTACCTTGTATCGCGCGTACACAATCGGTGATTGACAGGCAGCAGAGCCCAGCTCGTAACCTGATTGGTTACCTTTTACCGGTCCGGTCTGCAATTTTGTAAACAAACCTGCTGGCTTTGGAGGGACCTAGCGGGACATATAGGGGACCTAGAGAACTCATTTTTTTTGTATTGGGGTATTTAATGTACTACTTTCAGAATCCCCGGACAGTTCCAGGCATTATGCTTGAAAAAGAGTTGCAGACTGCAGCTTTAATTCCCTCCTTGTGTTTTATTTCTTTTTAAGACTATTCTTTCCACTATGTAATTACTCTCTTTTCCCACTGTTTTAGAAAATTGTAATATTTGAATATGTGATCTGGCATCAGAATGTTATTATGTTCTCTCAAATTGAAGATATTCTGATGAAGTGATCATAGCAGCCGGAAAACACCCATTCAAGTGCCCTTTTCATGATATTTATCCTTGTTAATATCTGAATATTTCTCAGTCACATACAGCTGCTGCTCTTGGGATGTGGTGCTTGCCAGCTTCAAGAAGAGGTCCCTTTTATTTGTCAGAAAGTCTCCCCCATGGAGCTCAGAATGAATATCAATTAATAAAAACCAAGGTAGGTTTCTGAAGATTTGGTATATTTTTGTATCGTGCATCACTGGCACGTTTTGGGCTGCGTGGAGACAAAAAATGTTATCTCAGCTGGTACTCTGTAGGGTTGCAATCTGTGTGAGTGTGGGGGTGTGCCTTTGTGTGGTGCTGCTGTGTATCCAATTCCAGCGTATTTAACGAGATATCTCACTTCCTCTTTTTTTTTTTTATCTTGATTCCATTTCTTGCTTGCACTCAGGGGAGCAGAATTCATTCACATGCGGTTTTTCTTTGCCCTTTTTTCTCTTTACTCTGCTGTGCACAAATTGTCATTCAGCCCTCTCTGTGCTGCAGGAAAGTTCTTCAGCGATTGTCATTCAGTTTCAAATTAGTCTGGGCTGATCTACCATGCAATAAAATCTCAACATGCTGGACAGAATGACATGCTATTCAGCATGAATGTAATAACCTGAAGTTGAGGGGAATATGTTGTCATTGTCTCGCTATTTGTACAGCACATTGTCTGTCATCAGACAAGCTACAGCATGCAGCCTTGCAAGCTGGCGGTCTTGTTTCTTCAGTGTGATGTTTTTGCATACTTACAAATAGCTCTTATGCATTTTGTCAAGTCCCTGCTGCATATATGAATCCCTCTTTATGTACATAGTATGCATAAAGCACATACCATGTATGCCCGGGTGTATCTGTATGACTGTGCATGTGACTGTCTGTCGATCTGAGTGAGTGACTGACAAAAGGCACCCAGAGGATGGAGGACAATTGCTAACCCTTCCAGTGTCATTCAGCATAGTACAGGAGCCATTAACTTTTAAAGCCAGTCCTCTCTAGCAGCAGGCCCCATGCCGTTTAACCACCCCTCTGCTGCTATTCAAATGGCTGTGATGGACAGGAGACAGACCTCTGTGTCTTAGCAGGGTTGTTGGGTGGAGCATTGTGTTCCTGTCTCATACTGTGACACTTGTTGGCACCGCTGGCATTGTTGGCACCTGCATCTGACTGTGTGTGCATGCATGTGTGTGTAGTCTGTTGGACACTGCGGTTGGGAAAATGCATCTTGATTGACAACCCTCATCAGGGATAACTTAATGGCACTACCACCTAACAATTAGAAGTCATCAAGGTCCCCAATTGAAAGTGGTTAATAAATAATGTATAGGCACAGTAATACCACATAATCTGGATATAAAAAAGTCAAAGGTGGATGCATTATTAATGGGGCCAAATTGGACTTTAATAACTGTTCCACTGAATCCCACACCACAGCAGAATTCACTTATGTTAATATGCCTTTATTATTAATGGGCAGCCATTTTCTAAAATGTTAACCGACTGGGCTGCTCCAGAGGCAGTTGCCAAGATTGACGAGCCTCATGTCTGAGAAAGAAGTGGGTGCAGTGGGGGCTTGCTTATTTATTTATTCACCAACCTGTAGCATGTCGGCCCACATCACTGTGTCAGTAATTTGCTGGTAAAGCCATTAGGCGTGATCACAGAGGCCCAATTAACTCTGCAATGTGTGAGATGACAATCGTACATCATTAGCCATATAATGGCATGCGGTGCCACAGCCTCTTTAAAAACAAACATCAAGGCTATTACAAGAAATATATGCCATTGTCAGCGTTGTTGATCCAGCCATTTTGAGTTGTGCTGAAATCCCCTGTTGGATATATGCACGTCAAGTGTCATGGGACATTAAACCAAATGAGTTTCGATGAACTGTTAAAGGTTTTTCAGATCGAATGCATCTTCATTGAGGCATATTCATGATGATCGGGTCTCTGGTATCTGCATGCTATTGCTGCTGGAGACAAATTAAGAGTTGTACTGTGTTGGTGTTGATATAGAATATGTTAGACTTACACATTTGAAATGTGGGATGAGGAAAACAAAATGTCAAAGAGGCTGCTCTGACACCCTGATTTAAATTCCCCCATTCCTCGGCTCAGTGGGAGCTCAGTGCGACTTCTGAGACAATTTGGTGGAGGCATCTCTGAGGGGAACCGATAGACGAGCTAATATGTTCTCTTATGGTATTTGCATAATGTCCATGGTGCATTGCCAGAGAGCTGTTCTGCTCCAGTTCCCCCTTGTAATATATCTGGCAGCGCTTCCAAAATGCAGTTGTCGCTGGCACTGGCTTACAAATCATACGTCAAAAAGGAAACATGGTTTCAAAATCTTTGTTTAGCATCTGCTTTTGGACTTTGTCCTACACCAATCAACTAGACGGCACTGATTCTTTTTTGTGGTGTACAAGTCCAGGATTTCTTCTTTTTTTTTCAGTCCTGTCAAAACCATTACATGTGGAAGAAAAATGTGTGGCTGTGGATGACAGTACAATGTACAGCCTTTTTATTTTTTTTTATTTACTTTTGCTTTGTGATTTTCCTCATACTTCCCGTTTAGATCTTGACCTCAGCTGATTCACCCAAGCCACTGCTTCTGTTTTATGGCAGTGTGTTACAAAAATGTGAATGCATTTTAAATGATTTACATTTTCACTCATCTTAATCTTAATCTTAATGGTAAAACTCAAGCCTGCTCTGAACTTTTTGACTTCAAGAAGCCCAAATCAATTCACTGTACTTTCAGACAATGGAGAGAAAAGCAAGATTTTTAACCAATTGTTTCAGCGTAAAAATAGGATGGCATTTTTGCTTAGTTTCCCTCTGTTTTCTTTTTCTCAGTCAAGCTGTAGTCATCAAAGAAAACTAAATACATATCTAATGATATCACCATGCCATGAAGAACACATTCTTCTGTTAGTAGCCTCAAAGTATTGCATGCATACTGTATGACCTTAATTTTCTCACAAAAAGCGGCAAAAAAAGTGAAAATGGTCTGACACAGTTAATGAACTTGGTCTGTGAATCTATCTGCTTTTATTACAACCTATGTGATTTTAAAAGCAGAGATCTCCTGAAAGAAGCTGTGTCTAAAGTCTTGTTTAGTAACAACTAATGTTTGTTGGGGTTGATGAACTGCCAGTATCGATGAAATAATTGACATAACTATCGGTCTCCTCCTCTGTCAGTCCCTTCTCATTAGTCATCTTGCCTCTGTGCTCAGCTGACTTTGCTCCTCCTGTCAGTGTGAGAATTTAATCGACTAAGCGAGTGTTTTCTGCCTCAGTAAATGAAATTTGCGAGGGTATGAATAGAAGGAAGAATAAAATGTACTGTATGGATCGTGTGTGACAACGCTTGGCCGTGTAAGGAAATGTTGTTTTCAAACTTTTTGACATTCAGTCAATATATTGACAGTGTTTGTCACTACAGTGGAGCTTTGGCTGAAGCAAGATGATGCCTTCCAACCCAGGTTGACCTGTCATGTTTTCGATTCGCTGTCATACTGGCTCTTTGCAGGTGAGAATCCCAAAGCACAGAAGACAGGTAGCTCTGACAGTGAAGACAGTTATTCTTCAGTATCCAATGCCACTCTTCAGGTGTCACAAACGGCACTGTAAAAAAGTTACTTTTAACATTTCAGTGCGCCAGTTTGAATAAGAAGTGCCGCCACTGTAGGACAGAGGAGCAAGGTAATGGAGCTAGTTTTAGCTCGATGAATAGTAAAAAGGAGCTTCACCAAACAGAGAATGAAAACCCTGATCACATTGAATTGACTGATTGAACCACAGGGGCCACTTACAGTGCTGGTATTTGAAAAAAAAAGAGATGGATTGGTCCCAAAGGAAACAAATCTGCAATATAGATAAAAATAATTGATAGAGGTCACAATTTTTCACATACCATCACTTTGTCAGGACCCTTGGCATCAGGCTGTATTGCACTGGATAGCCTTTAACCATATTACCAACAAGCAGGATTAATGTTGTGAAACTGTGGATTCACAGCCAAACCTCGATTTTGTCCTCGTCAGAACTAAGTGGGTTTTCTGCCAAAACCTTATCAGACAGCACGTGAAGTAAAACAGAAAAACATAGTGACGCGATGGGATACAAATCTCAGTCTCAAAAATCAATGCTAACAGAAGGATACCTGGTTTCAGACAGAAGTTTTGGATACTTTGAAACTAATTCTTATGCCCCAAGGCATGGCCTGGTTCGTGCACTAATGAAACAGAGTTCATCCAATAAAATTATTCAATAGGTGACATCATTGAACTCATGACTCCGTAAGCCAGAAAAAACATGCATAACATAAACATAACATGCAGGCATGGGTGCCTAAACCTAAGTAAACATTAAATGGAAGCAAGCAGTCAACAACTCAAAATGAAAGTGAAGTTTAATATAAAATTAAGAATCGAAAGTATTGGGTCATTCATGCGTATGACTCCAACATCAAATGCTTCCAACCTATTCATACTCACTGTTTTGCCTGATAAATCTGGTAGATGTTTCCTTTGTGGCAAGTGCAAAATGCTCTGACATTGTAGTCATGTGTGGAGTAATTTGGAGTATCTATAAGCCCCTTTCACACTGCGACCCGCTACCTTAGCGGGTCCAAATTGCACCTTCGACCCGCGTCGAGCAATGTGAACGCTTGGCGTGTTGGTGACCCGTGTCGCCTGAAGCCGAGTTCAGGGGGTGTTGCCTAGTGGCAGAGCGTCACACGAAACACATAAAATGCTGGGCGTGTACAATGACGTAGGCACAAGCCATGCGTCGGAGGTAGGGTTAAATACACCTGTCTGCATCAAATTTTTCAAACAAACGATGGCGGGACACCTTGAGATATCGTTTATGCAATTGTGTATGCAGTTCATAGAGATGTTACTTTACGGTGCGTGGGAAACCGCGCTCTCCCATCTTTCTCGCCAGCCCTTCCAGCAGAGGTCCATCCTTCACCGTCCCCGAAATGTGGCGGAAAATAACGTCCTCTGCTCGGAGGCTGAGGAGCTCGCGGACCTCCTTGTCTCCCCAGTTGGCCATATTAAAAAATGTCTCCAACTTGATGTAGGCTAAAACAGAGTAAAACTTGTCCTCACCTGTCGCTGTTGTTCTGAATCAGCTGTCCATTCTGTCTTTTAAACTCCTCACGTCACGCCCACGTCCGACCCGCGTCGATTGTGTTCACATCAAACTCGGCTCGGCAAAAACACTAGGGTCCGACGCGGGTCGAAAGGCGAGTTGAGTTGACGCGGCAGCCCGGGTCGGCAGTTTGAACGCAACAGCGGACACGCTAAATTCGCGAATTAAACGCGGGTTATTCGGCAGTGTGAAAGGGGCTTATGGAATGAAAATGCTACTGATTTACCAGATCATTAGTGGGAACTTTGGCTTCTATCAGGAATATCTAACAATAACTAAACAAAGTGTAGCTATCAAGTGCAAAACTGGTACAACTGACATTTAAACCAAAAAATCAGAAGTAGGTTTCAAGCAACTTAAAGAACATGGTAACTTAAAAAAAAAAAAAAATCCGATAATTCTCATTTCAGCTGGTAAAAATTGGCAATCAGTAAGCAGAGAGCAGAGATGAATATTGATATATTGTTGACGATGCATTGTTAATGGTAAATCTGCCAACACTCTAACACTGCAAATTAAATTGATGCTGTGGTAGTACAGAAAGATTGACAATTGTAGCAACAGTAACTAGGGAACTTAATGTGCCATTGCCCTGTTTTGCCACATGCATAATTTTCTTTTCATTCACAGTACTTTGTGAGCTCTGACACTACAGATGCTTAACTGTTGTAATGGGAACCTAATTCCCTAATTGAAATGTCATTCAGAATAATGTACATCTGACACTGAGATTCTGACTTACACGTAAAACTTAACGAGGGGGATTTTTTGGTTGTTTTTTTAAATTCAAATTTAAGAGCACAACCACAACTCAAACATTTTCCTCTCTGCCATGTACCTACTGTGTACGGTCCTCACTGTATATATGCTTCACTGCCCTCACTCCCGACCCTCACCGCCTTTCTTCTTCACTGCACCACACCCACCTAAGCGTTCGCCTTACGTCTCTGTTCTTTATTATCGGGGACTGTCAGCCCTGGAACTACAAATGATCACCAGCGAAGCCTTTCCCAAACCACATCTTACTTCTCATCATTACTCATCATTATAATCTTCATGTTCTCATTCAGTGGCATTCATATGCATCTCATAGATCTGGTCTTTGCGAATGAAACGTTAAGCTGATCAAGGTGGGGTTGATTTTAAATACTTCAGTAGTTCAGATCAGTAGTTTTCTAACCTGGAGATTGGGCCTATCCAACGTGTCACAAGACCAATGCCAGAAGGCGTTAGTTTAATAAAACTTGTGACATACAACCTCTGCTGTATTTGTTTAATTGATTCAGATGAATAAACTGCATGTAATTGCAGTTAAGTAATGGGATCATTTTAGTTTAATTTGTATAGGCTGTAAAATAAGACAGATTTTAGCAGTTTAGATTTTTAGATTTTAGACAGCAGTTTAGATAAAACAGACAACAAAAAGAGATACAAACATAAAGAACTTAAAAAAAAAGCCAGATTATATTTGTAAGAAGAAAAAAATTGCCTTTATTTGTTGACTTTCACATCGGTCCTGGTCCGACCAGAGAAAATTGCTTCTTTTGGTGTTTATGCCTCTGCACCACACCCTTTCAAATGACAACCAAAGCAGCTAAACATGAGCACTGCAGGAGGTTGGAAATGTCAAATCTTCCTCTTTTCTTTCCTCCCTTGGTATTCTGTCGCTGTCTCACAACTAAATTTTTCTTTGCCTCTTTTGTGCTTGTCTTCGCTCCCTTTCAGTGGAGATGGAGAGGAAAAGGAAGTAGTGCCAGCAATGTCACGGCTGGAGAAAGCTTATCCTGGGTAGCAGGGTCTGTGTATAGAGTCAATCAGTGCTGTACAAACCCTTGATTGCCATTGACATTTACCGGGGCCCCATTTCCAATTAATCTTCAAGGGCCTTCACCTCTTGAAGCCTGATTACGATTTCCCCCCAACAAACTGGCTAATTTGTAATTGGCCATGTGTCTGGCAGAGGAGGCTCTCCTTTATCACTGCAAGATTGAGACATGAGGGAAAAGGAGATAGATTGAGAAAGGATCCCCACTACGCCACCGTGCATCCTCAGATTATTTTTGTACAAGCAACCGCTAAAACAATTTAGAGTCATCACTGATACTGTATGTACTGTTTACACAAATGCTTTTTTTTTAGTTGCATCTTCATAACTATTGTACTGAAACTATATGTTTTACATGTAGAAATATGATCTCAATCCCAACTACCTTAGTGTCTGTGGTTTAATTTCAGTGTACCCGCTAGTTATTCCATTTGACTGTGTTTACACTGTAGTATGTTATGAGTCCATTTCTGCTAAGAATCAAGTTTTTAACCTTTCCAACATGTACATGAGATTTTTTTTTTTCATGTCATAAATATATATCATGAGCAAAAACCGCCACCTGAGATGGCTGTGTATGGCTGAGAACTTCTGCTTTGTCTCACAAAGGTGATGTCAGACAACCTATATGTGCTACATTGACTATTTGGAAGACCTTCGCCAACCAATCCTTACTACTTGTGGGGTGGGGCTGTACAGATAATTTGAGGAATAGATTATATGAGAAGAAGGAGGAGAAGTTATCACAGGCTGGGTGGATAACCCAGCAGAAGCAAGTCCCAGTGTGGAGTACTTGGCGAACCATGGGAGGCAAGTAAGCTAGCTTGCTTCAGTTGAATGGGAGCTCACTTCAGAGGCCTCTAGCTCCAGGAGTGCTAGGCTGCAAGAAGATAGGTTCGGTAAGAGTGCAAACTCAGGAGCTAGCAGAGTGAACACAACAGAAGCAAGGCCAAGCAAGATGACATGCCACTCTGCAAACTGACTGTTAGCCTGCTAGCTAACCTGCTAGTTAGCCTGCTAACTAGCTAACTGAGTGAGCCTGCTAGCTAACTCCTTGCACATCCAGAGCTAGTGGTTTCCATGGCAAACAAGCTTCCAGTCAGCATCCTGCCCGGCCTGCAGCAAAATTTCATAGGTTAAACCATAGTGGAGAAAACTTTTGTTTGAGCTGTTTTTTTTTTGTTTGTTTTTTTTTATGGTAAGAAGATGTGTGGAGTTCATATGTACAATGAACCCACCACTACTGCTGTGTTAATGTTAATGCTTTGGTTCAGAATTGTGTTGAAAGTGAAATATATATGTTACCAGGTCTGACTCACTCATATCGCTGTTGCTAAATCTTACAGAAAAGCAGCAGGATACTAATTCAAACATGACATGACCACATTTAGTTACCGTCCAATTAATAGAAATCAGTGTATATTATGTATCAAAGGGACTATATAGTGGGTGTGCACACCTACTGTGAACACAGACATATACATACACCCACACGCTGGGAGATACTTATTTAAACTGTGAAGACACGATTGCTCACGAGAGCACTTACACAGAAGATGACAAGGAGAGATATGAGACATGAATGTAGTGTATCTATGTATAGTTTCACCTAGATATCTTCCAATAAACATTCTCCGGCACAGAGAACATTCATTTTCAAAGATACAGCTCATTCATAGCCAGTTCTTCTTTAAGGATGCCAGATCTTCATTGAGCAAGCTTAGTCACATGCTATTTCTCCCTCTGTCTGTTTTTCTCCTACAAAACTAATCAAATAATAAAATGATGAAAGAACATTGTGTTCTGCACTGTACTGTATCACTCAGGCAAAAATATGCGCACATGAATTCACACACAAACCCCTTTTCAAGCACATTTAAATTCTTACTTTCTTCTCCTTCTTTTCTGGTTTGGTTCTCTGTCTTCACTGTCTCTGTCTCACCACGACTACTGGATCATGGAGAGGGGCAACAGTTATGGAAGCGGGATTCCCAAACTGCCCATTTGCCCAACCCAGCAACTGCACAGGCTTGATAACGCTGTCCCGTTTCCCCTGTCACCACATCCCCCTACTCCTCCCTCTGCCCCAAGCTGCTGCGCTCTGCAGACCAGTGCCCATGGCAAAGCCACCCAGGAATCTTATCTTCTACCCAGGCTCATTCCTGGCCCGGCTTGTCTGCCTGTGTGTGTGTGCATGTGTGTGTTCTCCACCTGCTCATTTGCAACACTGTTTTTCTTCATTCCTCTCTCTCCTTCTGCCAGTTCATCTGCAGGTCTCTCTGTCCATGTATGGAGTCTTCCCAGAATTCCCAACTTGACCCAGTCATGCACAATAGTCTCAGTTTGTCTTAACATGTACCTGTTGACAGTCGGCTTTTACAACAGATCCCATAACTGTCTGTCTGCCTCTGTGCTTGTTGACCCGCACATGTGTCTTCCTGTATCATCGTCTCCATCGTTCTCCTTGTTTTCCTACCTGTCATATCATTGTACAGTTCACATTTGGATCTCTCACTGTCAGTCTCTTTTTCTATCTACCAGTTTGTGTTTTCACTGAGTTTTGCCAAATTTTGTTCTTGTCTTTAATTTAATAAACAGCTTAATTTCTTAACTGGACTGTCTGCCACAAAAGTTTAAAAATACACATTTAAATATTTTATAATCAATCAATCAACAAAACGTGAAACATCCAATTTTATTAAAAAACTGCTTTAGACAACTTAGGTGCTTTTTAACACTGTTTTGTAGCTCTTACTTGAATTTTTTCTCAAAGACAGAAGTCAGGTCATGCTTGTCATGTGTTTTACTCCAGAAACATTACATGCACACCATGCGTTGCCTTGGAAAAATAAAGGAGGTTCAAAACTGAATTCTAGACAGCGTGCGCATATGTTCTGGAGAAAATTACCTCAGTTGGCCTTGAATATACCGATGGCCAGATACCTTTCAGAATGGAGAAACCTTTTCTGCATTGTTGATAGCATCAGAGCCGTTAAGAAAGCTTGAGTGCCTAGTACCTTAATTCCACACAGCTTTGTAGCATGGATAGAGCTGCCTTGATATCGCTCACTGGTTTGTGAGCTTCCATTTTGAAGTCTCAAGTTAGACATTTGGTCTTCAACATGTTAGTTAGATTAGAGCCAAAAAGGAACTGAAGAGTGATCCTTGAAAGCTTATGAAATAAATGTGTGTCTCTTTGAGAACTTGTCTTCCACAATTACTTCAATTAGTTTTACTCCCAAATGGTCACACCTGGTCTTTGTTTGCCTATTACCATCTCACATGTTTTTTGTTTGTCAATAGTTCCTTCAATTTATATTCCGCCCCTATTCCTTTGCTCATTGCCAGTCCACTGTGGGCGATTGTGGGTTTCCCTTCTCCTAGTTAGCTCTTGCCCCGCTCTGTATTAGTTTCTGGGGTCATTTAGGATCTGTTGAGTTTTATTACAGTACCTTTCCTGTCTTTACTTTGTTCTTGTATAATTTATCAAAGTCTCCTTTTGTTTTTACATCCAACTACCTCGAGCATTCCTTTCCTTTTCACCTCATGAAATCATCGCACAGTCCAAAAGACTAAATCTAATTTTATTGACCGCAGATGTGGTGTGCATGGTTGCTTTTCTATTTTCTTTTTTCAGTTTTCCGGTGTAGCATGGATAGATGGAATCATTGAATTATTTTCCAAAGCCGGACCGATCAGAGGAAGTGACTCTAGCTAATGAGACCAAAACATCTCTTGAGAAGAATGTATTGACATAAAGTTTTATGAAAAACGTTGATGGGTTTTCAATGGAAGTCTATTGGAACAAGAGATGTCAGTGCCTGGTTGCCATTGGTAGTATATCACTTTAAGGTATTTTAGCATTGGCCCACTTTCAAGACCGGGTGACTTTGTGCATCTTTTTACACTGCTAGTCAGTAATATACAAACTGTGCCCCTTAGTATTTAATGTAAAGAAGTGCATTTCTTTACAGTTGGATAGAAACTTCACTGGCACCATGGGAAAAAGACTAATTTTAGTGCTTCAAATTGAGCACTGCCATGATAGAAATAGGACTTAAATCGTATACCATGAAATAAATTACCCGGTTGGCCTGCCGAGTGTGCCCCAAACGACACTTTTTCAATGCAGTTGAGATAAATTAGTTTTTCACATATGTCAGTCATGACAGAAATTTAGATAGGAATGAATGGACTACTGGTTGACTCACATACTTGAAGATCGATGTCGGAAAAAGGTGTAAACAAATGATTGCAAAAGCAATTCTAAGCAACCAAAGGCATATAAGCTTCAACTGAATGTTTAAGCTAAATATCTGAGAGGGCTGTTTTGTTGACAGACTGCCTGTCTATTAAGCCAATTCAAATCCCTCACCTACTTATCCCCTGGAATTTATTGCTACTTTGTACAGTGACAATAAAAACCCACAAACAAAGTGAACAAGTGAAAAAAACCCATACAGAGAGAAAACATCTTTACCAATTCCATGCTACTTGTTCACGCTTTAGAAGATTTTGCTACTCAAGTAATACTTGTTTGTGGTATCAATGCATTGTTGGTTTTAGCTGACAATATAAATCAATAATATCACTAGCATGGATTTTTTATGGACAAAGAGATCCTCTGTGATTATTCCTGCCTGTGCATGAGAGTAACGTATAGCAGCACTGACACGGTTGTCTGAGATTCACAAGGTACGACAAGTGTACATCAGCCCTTATTCAATTACATCAGACAACAGAGGGTATTCATTTCCTTGTAACTTCTGGATATGACAATGAAAACAGCAAGAAAGAGAGGCAGATGCCCTGGAGCGCTTGCTGTTTCAACAACTGACATGAGTAATATGCAGCATCTCCACGACACGCCATTCAAATCTCCTTCCATCGATATCTTTGATATTGCTTGAGACATTGCTCTTTTGCTGTTCTCCATATCTGTCATCGGACGAGTACCCGCAGCACATCTGCCCACAGACCTACTCACAAACACTCACACACCTACAACCCTCATTCTTCTTTGTCAGTGACTGAAATGACTATTGACGTTTGGGTTTGAAATGTCTTGAATTGGAGAAAGGTATGTGTGCTTGTGTGTGTGTGTGTATGGCAGAGCAGAAACATCTTTGGCCCATAAGGGCAGTGAGAGGGACACTTCAAAGGTTCTTCTCGGTGCCTCCAACTATGTTTTTCCACTCTTAGCACTTGTTCTCCTAACTACCAATAAGTTAAATACTTATACTTTACTTTTTGGTTTCTTTTTTTACTTTGTTTTCTTATTCAATGTAATTTCTCCACCATACTTACATGATGGTCGAGGATTGTGCAGATTTGTGTTCATAAAAAAATGCCGGGAGGAAGCTACATGTGTGTGTGTGTGTGTGTGTGTGTGTGTGTGTGTGTGTGTTTGTGTGTCTTCACCTTGCCCTTGCATCATTGTCTTTACCTGTCTCTCTTGCTCTGTTTACCTCTCTTTGATGGAGGTGAATCATAGTGTTTCTCAATCAAAATACTGATCTGTAACACCCTAGCCCTCTCAGTTTCAGCTCATTTAACAGTGATAATTAAGATTGATGTAAATATTCCATAAGATACCTCCTCATTCAACTATTGATGTTTTGTTCATAGCTCTTTTCATTCCACCTTCACATGAAGATAGAATAGAAAAAGAAAGAATAGAGAAATACTTTATGCATCCCCCAGTGGGGGAAATTCAAATTAGTCAAGTAGCTCATAAAAAAATTTAATATTTACAATGATTGTATATTAGACAACAACAACAACAATAAGAATACTAATAATACTACTGCTACTATTGATAATAATAATAATAAATTACTAAATAAATAGATAAATAAATTTGAGATACATTATTACTGAATGGCTTATGGAAATCGACACCTCTTTTGTTAGGACAATCTCTACTGGACCACTTGGACTATGAGAAAGCTCACTTAAATTAATCTGAAATCCAGCATAAGAAAATTATTCCTACGTTCAGTTTTAGCACCATACATCACTGCAAGCAAGTCTGTCCATTGCTATTGTTCAAAACTGTCCTGCTGTAAGTGAACCTAAAAGTTAGTGTGTCACATCCATGGGGTTTTTACCATTTTTTTAGTTCTTTTGTGTTTTATCATGTTTTAGTTTATGTCATGTCTTAGTTTTTAAGTTCATGTTTAGTTCTTAAGTTTTGCCATGTTTTAGTTTTGCCATTGTTTTTTCCTCAGTCACCATGTTCAGGTCATTAGTTTCATTAGTTTCTCATCAGCTGCACTCATTCACCAATCACCCAGTTTAGTATTTAGTTTCCAGGTTTCCCCATTCAGTTTGTGAAATCCTTTCTCCGTTTTCACCCTTCATGCCACGGCAAGTTCAACCAAGTTCAACCAAGTTCAACATTTTTTTGTCATGTCAAATCTTTTAGTTTTTTGTCTCAGCCTTAATCATGTTTTATTTTTCCACAGTCTAGTTCTGTTATCCGGCTCAGCCACACTTTTTGTTGACTTGTTTTTGATAAATAAATCTGTTTGCTTTTTGAAAAGTCTGCATCCGTGTCCTGCCACCTCATTACTGACATAGTGAGATGATAAGGCCATATTGGGAAAATAACTGTTTTGGTAACTTGAGTATTATCTTAACGATTTCTTCATTTGAGTTGGTAAAATCTTTGTTCTAAGGATATATAGTTGAGTAGCTTGTTGTTTTTAATGTTGTCATCACACAAGGGTGAGGTCACAGATTACTGCACAATCTGTCAAATGCTGCCTACAGTCATTAGAAGAAGTAACAGTGTTGGAAAGTAAGTACTGTACATTAACTTTTTTGTTTTTCATTTTCCAAGTTAAACGATTTTAATATACTCGATTATATTTTACATTGAAAATATATTAAAAAGCAAATTTTGTACATTTAATATAATTTTACACTTCAACAAGGGCCACTTTAGTGAAGATTACTGAAAAACATAGAGCTCATAACACCAAAGACATTTGTTAGACGGTATTTCTTCATTGTGTTGTTGCACCTTTTATTTCAAAGCACCCTGAGGTTTTCCTCCCAAAGCTGCAACCTGTTTGTACCTTGCTTTTTTTCAAGTGCAGATAAGGAAATGATATATGTGAACCAACATTCATTAAAACTTTTCAAGTATTAATAACAAAAGTTACTAAGTATGTTTAATTTGAGTTATGGCACTGTTCAAAATTCTTAAGCCACACTTCATTTTTTAATAAAATGATATAGAAATGTGGTTCTCGGGTAAAAAAATTTTTGTTGTTGTTGTGTTGACACATCAATGGTTCATCCCTTGAGTTAACTACCTTTTATATGATTCATAGGTCAATATTAAGTGACCTAACAAACAAAAATATTCTTCTGCTGAAAATGGTCAGGTACGAGTACTGGACTGAAAGTGAGTGAAAAAGCAGCCAACGTTCAGAAAGCCGGTATGACTTCAGACCACTTTAAAAAATGACAAAGTCTGGCCCCTTGAGAGTAAAATGTAAAGAAATGTAGGGTGGCTCAAGACTTTTGCACAGAACCGTACTCTAGCACATGTGTACTAATTTTGCATAGAGTGACTTTGATTTTATTGTGAACTATATATTCATCCATTTTCTGTACCCACTTCATCCACCTCAGAGGGGCTGCAGCCTATCCCAGCTGTCATTGGGCGAGATGTATGCTATATCAGATTAGTCATATTGAAGTTTACTCCTTTCCTATATGTTACTATCAACAAATACTTGTTGATTTGTTGATATGATTTACAATCTTCCTTGCATTTTGTTCTCATCCTGTTATATTGTACAGAGATAGATGCATTAAGAATACTGTATGACTGTTACGCATGGCAGTCAAAAATAACAATTTACTTTTTTAATTCTAGGGTAGTTTTAGGGAAAAAGGAGACTTACGAGCATAGTTTTCCCATCTCTATCATTTTGCATTTGGCCTTCTTTTTTTGGGGGGAAGAGTGGAAGAATCAATTCCACAACACGCCTCAGAGACATCTGGTTCCCTGCAGGCTTTGTGTCAGAGCCACACTTCCAGGCAGGTGCGTTCCCTTTGTGTTTAAGACAGGGGAGCAGAGTACTGCAGTGTAGAAAAGATCGATCCACCCTGGGAAGTGTTGTCTCTGCCTCAGCATGACATGAGGTCCTAACATAAAGGGGGAGGTCACAGCCATAGTTAGGCAGACACACCTGTGTCCATTAGGTATGTCTGTTCAGGGGTTCACATATGCGCACGTAAGTTACAAACACACACAAGCACTTCTGCCTTTCATGTTTCTGTTTTTGTTTTATCTTTTTAAATATAAATTTATGTCTGTGGTTTTCTAACAGCGCTGTCACAATCCCTCTCATCAGAATGAGATGTGTTCACATTTGTGAAGAATGACGTTGCCAAGGGAAAATCTCTTAGTAGCATCACCCTGGTTAACTTTTCTACCACCTAATGATTCAACAGCTCAGTAATGAGGTCTTGGTGGGTAATTAACAACAGCCCCACGTGACATTTTCCTCTCTCTTAGCAGTAGGGCATATAATGATAAGAAAAGAACATTCCTCATGGAAATCTTTAACAAATTAAGAGCTAAAACACATGTACAAACACGATCATGAACTACAAGTTTTTAAGTTATGATCATAAACACCAACTTGGGTATTTGTAATGGGTTTTTTTTTCATGTTTTATTAGTACACTGCAAGCTGCTCCCAGCTGATCTAACTCTGTGTCTGTTCATGTGCAGCACTCACAAATGTTACATCAGTGTACTGAGTATTTAATGCTACAGTTTAAAACATAATACTGTTAATGCATTTTCTTGTCAGCTGCATGAGTAAGTTTAAAAGAAAGACAGTGAGGGCCACACTGAACTTAGCCCTTGTGATGTGTCTTTCCCTGTGGGCTTACTATATCCAGATTAAGGGGGAGTTCACAGATAGGCGACAGGCTCCAGCACCCATATCCAATCAAGACGGTTCCCTCAGGGGAACCATGTGGTGCACACATATGTGGCCACAGCCTCACAGCATGACACCAGAGTGTCCTCCAGGAGTCCTCCACAAGGATCAGGAGCGAGAAGGAGCGAGAAGGAGCGAGAGAGCTGCACTCTGACCGAAGAAGGAGTGATGCATTTTAAGATTAGGCCACACATTTATGAACACAAGCAGAATGTATCATGATTTATAATGTGATCTTGCTGCAGAGTGAGGACACTGAATATGAGAGTAGGAAGAAGGCAGCACATTTGCCTTTTTGAAGGCTTATGCTGTTCAAGGCTCTCCCTCTCTTTATTCCACAGCCTGTCTGATAGTCTATTTGTAACACTGCTTGCTCCTTCCCGGGTCACTTTATCTGATAACGCAATGAAGGTTGCTGTATCCATGTCCATGTGTGCTGTAATTGATATGTGTGTGAGTGTGTAAAATAATACTTTATTTGGTCCACAGAACAGCTAGCTAAAGAGTAATGCATATTCTCTCAATGAAGAGGGCACAAGGTAAATAATGCACATCCACCTTTTCTCAAACAACCTAATTTGAACTCTTCTTCTTTCTTCAATGTGAGTTTTTGTCCGCATGAAGGAATTTGCCCTTGTACCAAAAGAGAAGCGCTTACTGAAAATGTTCATCTACAATTCTGAGAGTAAGTGAAGAAGAATGAAAATTATATTGTCCAAAAACCATCATTAAAAAAAATAAAAACATTAGTTAAGGTGCTATTAATAAAACAAGCAACAATCTGAGAAGAGTAACTTCAAATATCACAGTAAAATGTGTTTAACATTAAGAATTGATTAAGGGGTGGTAGGTGGCATAGTGGGTTAAGCAGGCACCCCATGTACAGAGACTATAGTCCTCGCTGCAGCTGGCCCCGGTTCGAGTCCCGCATCGGACGGCCCTTTGCTGCATGTCATTCCCCCTCTCTCTGCCCCCTGCTTCCTGTCTCTCTTCAACTATTCTGTCCATTAAAGGCATAAAAGCCCGAAAAAAGAATAATAATAAAAAAGAATTAATTAAACAAAAAATATATTCTGCCATAAATGTCTATAGATGGTTAACATAAGGTAAAATGATTGGTTATCTGATCTTTTTATTTATATCCTCAAATGGTTCTCAATTTGTCCTCATCAATGGACAAATTGACAAACCCTAATTTTCTCAGATATTATCAAGAAAAGGTGTGTTTTGCAAAGTTGTCTGATATGTAGTGGTTCTTCTCTTGAATTAGGTGCTTTTCTGATGCTTTGTTGATTTATAGGTCAGTTAAGTAGCGTCACAAAAATAGATAAATAAAAATGAATTCCTCTTGAAATGGTCAGTTACAAAGGCTGGACTGACAAAGCAGCAAATGTCCAAATAGAAACTTCCAGAAAGCCAGGAGAACTATTCCTCGAGACCACTTTAACAGATTATAAGGCTGGCTCTTTGGAAGCAAAATGTAAAGAAATGAAAGGTAGACTTTTGTACTGTACTGTAACTAATCTACTTGTGAAATAGAGTATGCTAACATGTAGATCACACATAGAGCCTACACCTTCCTGCAGTTTAGGGACTGTATCATTTTTATGATAAACCTCACACAATGACATTGGGCTCTAGAAAAGCAAATAATCCAGCAGTACTCCCAGAGCCATCACACTTGATCCGTGGATGAATGAATCACACTATGCTACCATTTCCCTCTCATCTTCCTTCCTGCCCCTACAGAACCAAAGCAAAGCCAAAGCTCATATTTTCCCTGACAAAAGAGGTGACAGTGAAAGGAAAGTGAAGCGGCTTTAATAAATGCTATGGGAAATGTACAAGGAAGAGGGTGCAGTGTTTGAAAATGGTAACCTTTTTCAGATGCTGATTTAGTATTCATTATTAATGACCTTTCCCTACCTGAGCAAAGCTGTTGCCAGGAGCCTCTTTGTGTTTGTGTCTGCCAGAAGCTGGGGGCAGATGCTACGGCCTTGTTCACATTTGTTGGCTGATGGATTTCTGTGCTTTATGTGCGTCTTTCACATAAATACCTCTTAATTTGTCCCACAGAGTCCTGTGTTAAAAAAAAGATAATCTGAGCACGATGTTAAAGTTTGGAGAGGCATGCTAGATACAAATTAGGGGTCACACAAGCGCAACTGGTATTTTGGTATGAGACAGAAGATAGAGCTAGGAGGGTACAGGAAGACGGGAAGGCAGGCCCGCACAAGGAACTCTTCTCTCCTCTCAGTCTTCTTGCATTTACCACTTTCCATATCATCAAAAATCCTTTTCATGCTAATTGATCTTAGAGAGCGACCATGCATGCAGAGCATTGCGAGCGAGTGTCTGTGAATGTGTGCGAATGTGAATTTGAACAATCACCTCAAATGTGCTCACCCAGGCTTGATTTTCAATTCACAGCACCTACACACAGTAATCACTCCAGCACTGTGAAAGACATACTCTCAAGTTCTATCTATCTATCTATCTATCTATCTATCTATCTATCTATCTATCTATCTATCACTCCACCTGCCTGTTTATCTTGCTATTCCTTCCATCACTCTGCCATTCTTTTGTCTATCTGCCTCAATTTATCTGTCATTATCAGACAAAAAAATGTAGCACATCCCTCCCCTCCTGGGCCGATAAAGCTCTACACATCACTCAAACAATGGCGGCTGCAGAAAGACACACAGCCCCAAGAACTCACCTCAGTTACACCATTAGGTCTTTTGTGGTCATTTTTCTCTCTGAGACTGAAAACATTTTTCTATTTGACCATATATTTTATAGCTAAATGTCAAATTATTATATTGCAATCACTGGCTTTTCTCCCTGTGCTAGGGATTTAACTGCACCATCGATATTCGCCATAACCTCCCTTTTAGCAGATATAATTAGACTTCTTACAGAGACAGTGTTGTAAAGAACTTCAGCCAAACCAAAGTCTCAAAGCTTTCTGTGAGGAGATCATTTCAAATGAACAATTCTAATACTTTATTTCGGCATTCTTCATTAAGAAGAGAATGATGCTACAAGCTTGCCAAATCCCGTGGTTCACTAATATTCATTACTTAATTTCAGGTGGAGTTTTTCTTTTTCTTTTTTGGAACAGATGTCTGCATAAGGAGTTCTGTGTGACGCTTTGTGAATCATTCAGGGCAGACTATTATCATATACCTATCATATACTTTACTTGAAAGTTAGAATGTTGAAGATTTCAGGCAAGTTTGATTCCCTGATACCTTTAGTTAAAAAAGACAATTTATTAGGACTTGTTCAGGATTTAACTAGTCCTCCAATGGGAATAACCATATAGGTTGTTGGATGGTGTAGTTACTCTCAACGCATTCAAATGCAAACAAATATTTGTGCATTTTCAGCTGTGAGATACGTGTTCAAAACCTCCATATCACAGCAGCTTTAAGATTTCTGAATTATGTTCAATTAATAACCAAACAATAATAACCAAACATCTTACTTTGACAGAAATTACATTCAAAAGAAGGATGTCTATTAAGAAGAGTAAATCTGTTCTATACGGAGAAAAATATATTAAGATTATTTTTTAATCATTTAATAGTAAAAAAATAAAATAACCTCAAGGCTATTTGTTTTCAGTGCAAATAAAATTAAAACAAATGCTAAGCTATAGGTATAGGTATACATAAGTAGGATATTTGACTTGATATAAGAGAATGAAAAGTCCATCACTGATTATCACAACTATTCCGGAAAAGTATAAATTCACTGACTAATGCAGAGAAACTGAGAATCTTTACCTTAGTGAACAATAACAAACAAATAAATAAAATGTATAAAACCCCTCTGTTTAACCTGTTTAAGGTAACAGCAAATATTTAATAGGTTTTATGAGGCAGGGGTCCCAAATCTGGGTGTCGGGACTCCCAGTAAGATCACAAAATTATCAATTTGGTTGTCAGATGGTTATTGAGAATAGGAATAAAGTATCTGAAGCCAAAGTACATATTTTAGATCAATAGGTGGTTTATAATGCACATCTCATTGCCTGTGATATAGTTTGTCTAAGAATAAATTACATTTGTGAAGAAGCGTAATTGCTCATGATTCTCAAACTGGACCCAAAATCATTTTTAAAAAGCCTCCATTGTAAGACTTTGTGTCATTGTATCAAAGCTGCCATAGTAACTTGTGTTAGGTACCACAAGATGGACCCTAGAGATGTCTTTTCTGAAAAAGTAGGGATTTCAAGGTGGATCACCTGAAAATTTGACTATAGCACCATCAACTGAAAAACACAAAGCAACAAAACCAGCCTGAACACCACCAAGAAAGCCTTGAACATCAAAACATTGGGAGTAGGGTGGCAGCTGTGAACAGCAACCTGATTATTCTGGGGAGTCATGAATCGTACAAGTACTTTATCAAATCATTGTCAGCAACTATGGTTTGTGTGAATGAAACTTCTCCTTTTTTTAAAAGTGGATTTCTTCTTGCCCAATGGATGAGCTGGATTTCCATTGCTTGAATGTAACTAATGTATAGTACTTTTAAGGGAAATTAAAGTGTTGCTAATGAGATCAAATAATGATCATCCATCATTTCCCTGGTTCCTCTTATTTTTGGCTGAGATTACCAATCTGCAGTATGTCATTTAGCAGTAGACCTGTCCCTGTGCATGTACTTATTTTACTCATGCTGTTGGGACATGTTATATTGTGGGAATCCACCTTGCTTCTGAAGACAAAAAGCAAGTCCACATAACATAAGTCATTACATTCTTAGATGAAGACTTGGTTTAAGGTCAGGGTAAGGTTGGGGTTAAGAGTATGTAGTAGTCATGGTTAGGCCTTGGGTTAGTGTGTGCAATACCTGTGAGAGCTTGTGTGTGTTCTGGGAAATATGAACAAGAACAAGCTTAAACTCGCTGTTTATGCGTGAGCTATTTCAGTTGTCTGTCAGCCATCACAAGTAAATACTAACTATTTTATACATATATTATGCATGAGAGTGTGTTCAGACGCACATTCCTAAAGCATTCAGCGGCATTCTTTTTGATCTTGTTTGGCCCAGTGGTGAACCAGAGAGGCATCTCACCTCCCTATAAGTTCTGCTTTTCTCCCCAGAGCAATTAATGCAACAATGGAGTCAGAAAGTCTTGCCCCAAAATGGCTGCCTATCTGGAATGGAGGTGTTACATCACCCTGACAACCACGTCAAGCCCTTTGAGTATCATCAGTGTGCACCAACAAAGCCAGGGGTCAAAGTTCACCCTACATTGTGACCTCCATGGAATTAATCTGTTGCAGTGGAAATAGGTTTTGGGTGCTGCATGATTCAGACAGCACCCAGACACTGAAGTCATTTTCCGTCTTGACTGATTGACTGGAGCATTCATGACATCCGACACAACAAAACTGCTTCATCACAATGAAAGTTCAACAAAAAGAGTTTCATTTAACGTTACATATAACAAGCATGTGGTTGTTGGAATTTAGGTGCACGGCGCAAGCAAGTGGATGTTAGATGTTGAGAAGCTGGTGTTTGTCAAGAGGTTTACATTTTCAGGGCAGCTACTCAGTCAAGGAGAGGAGCTGTCAGCATGGCTGGCATTCAGCACAAGCAGAGACGCCTACCCATGTCAAATGTCACATCACTAATCTCTTTCCAATGCAGGCCAGGTATAAGTGCAGGGGCAGGAGACAGGAACACCTCATTGCACCACAGAATGAGAATCCCAGGACACTCTGCATTTCACAAATCTGAAGACTTTAATATGAAAGGAATCTGTTGTCATTATTGTTTTGTGCGCAGCTTTATGTTGAGCAGCATCTGCAGCAATTTTCTAAGTCTCACTGAGGAAAGGGGCATTGTTAATGCCTGGCAATATCTGCAGCACAATTTAAACTTGCATAGCATTGAAAATGGTTTTCAGTATCCACTTTGAGAGGAGTTTAATGTCCTTTACATTTTGTGTGTGGACTTGGTGCACCTGTCTATAATTTCCTATCACAATGTGTATTAATCTGAACAAAGGTTGAAAAGAAATATTTAGTCCATAGATCTGCTGGAAGGCTTTTGGCAAATAATCTTAATGGTTTAATGCGTTATTGAATGCTTTAGCTGCTTTGTTTGTTTTTTCCTAAGGGGAGATAATACGCCCCCACTCATTCCTGTGTCAACAAACTTCCACTGTAAGGCTGTTCATTCCATACAGGAACCAATAAAGTAAACTTTTCTCAGGAAATCAACAAAATACCCTGTCTCCCATTTACCAGCTACATTTGTCTGTATTTACATGTACACTATTTACCATTGTTCCTTATAAATGCCATATAGGTTTGTGAAAACTAAAGGGGAATCTTTGCATATTATGAAGTAATAAATGTTTATGATATGTATTTAGTCTATTTTCACAATACAGCATGCTCACGTTTTTTAATGCTGCACTGATTTTCTTCCAGGTCCATCCCTGCCAATCTCTAATAAATTAGCATTAATCAACTAAAAGTGAACCTTCCTGCCCCTCTTGTCCCTCCAAACTTTCAGAGCATTTAGTCATGTGCCTGCCATTTCTTTCCCTCTTTGTGCGCTTCCTCCTAAATTACTGGGAGGTGATATACAGCCTGGATGTCCCAAGGCTAAAGGAGATTTAGGACTTTGTCCCACATGAAGGAGAGGTGAAAAAAGACATTACTATGCAGAATAGGTAATCCTGAAAACGCCAGAGCACTTTGGGGTGCCCTATGCAGATTATCAATCTATTTGTGTAACTTGGCTACCCGGAATTTAATTTCCCCTTTCATTTATTTGCCTTGCTGCAATCGTTTACAGTGCTGAAACTGAAAATTGGAGCCATGACGAGCAAGGGAGCAATATTGCAAGGGAAAATAGGCTTCCCCTGCTGTGTGATTGCAAACGTTCATTTGGTGGGACTGGGGGTGGGGGATGAAGTGACCTCTTTTTGATGAGCTCAGACTACATATGGTCATTTCCACTTTGTTCGCAAAGCTCTCTTACAAGAGAAGATTTACATTGGCTTCTTCTTGCAGAGCATCACTTGTCAGTATTGCTTTGTATTACTTTCAGCACCATGGACAGAGGCACGCATTAGTCACCATTGCTCTACACTAGTTTCAGCACCATGGACAGATTCTCATCTCTGTCAGCATTCCTAAGTTTAAAAGCGTTGCGCTGGTGAAGTTAACAGCTGCAATCGAATCACAGTGAGGCTGCAAATACCAAGAAACAAGAAGTCCAGCGTAATTTGATTTCACAAAGGGATTTTAAAATATATATCATTTATCAAATTAAGCTTATTCTGGGAGGGACGCACTGTAGGAGAATAAACATGAAAACTGGCCAGGGGGCTTCTGTCTGCACAAAGGATAAGAACTACACAGTCATATCTGAGCATACCAAAATGGACTGAAAATAACTGGAGTGAAAAGACACACTGTTACATGTCTTGCTCGTTAATTTCCTGTTATTATAGCAGAATCTGTCCGAAGCCATTCCATTACCTCACAGGTAGGTCGTGTCACGAGGCAGACCGTGAGGGAACCATCGTGGCGCCATACCTTACATAATCATCACGGCAGTAGCGACTGAACATAATTACAATGATTTGTGCCCTCCCATTTCCCTCTTGTATTAAAAAATATTGCTGGAGGTAAGTCAGGCGTGAGCGCAGGCAGGACTGCTGTGCTGAATGGAGTGTGGCCCCGAGGGAAAGCTTGGAGAGCAGAGCACAGTGTCGTGCCAAAGAAAGCCAAGTCCTGTCCCCGCCACCCCACCCCACCACAGCAACTGCTCCGGCTCGGTCATGCCGTGAGAACGTGATGACATTACCGGGCCATTTAACTGGCAGAAGAGCAGAGAGAGGAGAGAGGCGCTGTGCCGCCGTGAGAGTGAGTCTTTTGTTATTTAATGGTTAGCTAATGTCTCAGTGGTGGGTGGGGTGAGGGGGCGTAGGTGGGGTGTGTTTGTGGGGGGGGTCTCATATCCCAAATTGAAAACAACATTAATTTTTAGCATTTCAATCATTTACAGGATCCGTATTGCTGGCTTATTTTGGCACGTTGACATTGTCTTACACACAGCAATCCCTCCAAAAATTAAAAATTTATTTTTTTAAAAAGGACTGTCCAGTTTTAGATATGAGTGCCAATGATATCGTAAGTCCATGGTTAATCGTGTTAAATGAGCTGCTATACTGGCCGTTAAAATGAGGTTAATCAGGTTGGATTCAAACCGGATTAGCAGCAAACCAGACTCTTAACATTCATATATTGCCACAACCTCGGCTGTTTTTGTTCCCCTTTGGGAGTAGAGATAAAGAAAATGAGTGGACTCTCAAGGGAATAAACCAGAACTACCAATGATATTAACGGAGAGGTTGTGCTATTGTCCAACCAAGACTGAATTTGAAATATCTGAGTTTATATCAGTTCATTTTTTGGGAGATTTGTTTGTTTGTTCTTTTGTTTGGTCGTCATGTCGTTTTTTATACCATTTTGTAGCGTGAGAAAGTAAAAGTGTCTTTCCTTCTTTTTCTCCCTATCCATTTAATAAAGAATTTTCAGTCCATTCCTATCACAGAAATACATGTACTTCGAGGCTAATTGTTGTAAATCAATTCCGATAGGTATAAAATTACAAAACTTAACTCACTTAAACTTAGATTTTCATAAATGAACGACTGCTAAGGTAATTCAAGATGGGTATCTTAGAAATTGGCTCAGAAACTTCTTGGTCGATGCCTATGGATCTATGGTGAGTTCATAACAAATGATGGAGAAACTAAATGGATATTGAAAGCCCGTTCAATAGACAACCTTTACGCACCACGAGCTTCTCAGTGTTTTGCACTGTTTTTATGATGATGTCCCTGAATGTTACAGTATGGGGAATCACAATTAACTCTTTTTTTAGATCTATAGATATTAGATACAATATGTACATATTTTTTTCTTGACAATCACCTCTGGCAAACCAACGAATAGGGGAGTTGCTTTGTATGGATTTTAAAAAAAAATTGTGCATCTTGTCAAATTTCTCCCTCTCGTGTGGTATTTTTTTGTTGTTTATTTCCTCCATGTGGCCCCTCTCTACGCCACTCGGCGGTGCTCACAGACTTTGCCTCTCGGAAGATCAAGTCATCTATTCCACATGACTTTGGGAATGGAGGAGGAAGCTAATAATTTGTCGTCAAACCAGCGGAGAAGAACGTTTCTTCTTAATCAGAACGAATAGTCGTAAACGTGACTGCTACCGGTAAATTTTAGTTTCGCGCGTGAAGCGTGAATTTCAGCACCGCGGAGCTGTCCACTGTCCAGGAGCGGAGAGTGGACGCAGCGATTCGCTGCCGCTGCTGTCGAGGATGAGGGCGCAGAGATGATATGAAAAGTGACTTAAGCACACACACTGCAGCCACATTTCCATACCCATTGTGTGGCGATTGTTTATGTTTACACAGGTGCATTATAAGTTGTTTAGCCTACAGTTAATAAGAGGAAAGCGTATGCCAGTTTCAATGTGTAACAGCCGTGAGATCGTGAACGTGTAGTTATTTGCTGTGAGTAAGAGCACAAAGGACCGTATTTTCTCTATATCTCTCTATTTATAGACCCTGTCCCCTTGGTGGAATGTACCACTGGCTTCTCGCAGAATAAAAGGGGGTGGACAGAAAACGCTGGAGTTTATATGTGATGAGTTTGAAGTGTCCACCTTTATTCGATCCTCCCCACTGCTCAGGCAGAGATTGAGCCGGTCCTGTCCGTTTAAACCGAGAAGACACCCATACCGACTCCTCAATGCAAAAAAATAAAAGGGTGCCAAGAAGCTGGGACGAAGGACCGTGGGTGTAAATAGACAGTGAACGCTTTTGGTCTCTCTCTTCTCTCCCTCCCCCTTTCTCCTTCCCTCTCTTTCACTCTCTCTCTCTCTTTTTTATGAAATCAATGAACGAGTTATTGGCTAGGACATAAATATAAGGAATCAAAGCCTCCACCGGGACCAACGGCATTGCGCGCTTTTGATATGTGTCTTCGCCAAATGCTACATGTGTTTTCAAATAATTGTAAATTTTGGCTTTGATAGGAGGAGAGCGGGATCATCTCTGACACGGCTTGGTCTCGGAACCAAATTTTGACCCAGACTTCCACCAGCTTTTTTCTTTTCTTTTCTTTTTTTTCCTTTTCTTTTTTTATAACGTAAAACGGTTCTCCACCATCACCGTCTGCTGCTGTTGCACCCATCCCAACTCACTGGCCGGTCCGAAGATGGCAACTTTAACCAACGGCCAGGTGGACGGCACGGTGCACGGCGTCGGAGTCGTGTCCGCCAGCACAAACGGGCTCGTGAACGGATTAAACCACAGCCACAGCCCGGTGGGATGCCCGGCCACCATACCCATGAAAGACCATGATGCCATCAAGCTCTTCATCGGCCAGATCCCCCGCAACCTGGACGAGAAGGACCTCCGGCCCCTCTTCGAGGAGTTCGGCAAGATCTACGAGCTCACTGTGCTCAAAGACCGCTTCACGGGCATGCACAAAGGTGGGTCAGAAACTCATTCCCCGACACATCTATGGCTCTATTTGTTTATGTCAGTGAAATTTTGTGACACATTGGTGAAAGTGGGGATCCAAAAATCACGCAGCAACTGATGGGCAAATTGTATAGTTTCCTGTTGAAGCTTGAATGACTTTCTGCGTGTTGTTGGCAACAGTATTACGACATTTTCCTTTGTGAGACTTGTCAATGCGCCTCAAAGTGAGCGCTTCATTTTCCAGTTTATTGAGCGAACATATCCAAGCATGAGAGTGTCACGAAGCGGGAGTCACGACGGCATGAATTTATGTGGGGCGATTGCAGGAGGGGCAATGTTCCTATGTGGCCAACGTGCAGGGGAGTGTTCACACATGTTCGTCTGGCGGCGCGCTTTCATTCACAGCGCCGAATCCAGGCTATTCACCTCACGTTTTCACGTTGCATTAGCGGGGAGGTTGTGTTTGATCACCAGCAGCACGGAACACTCTGTTGCCTGTGACTCGCTCGGTGTGGGAGAGTGAGCGTTTGGGGGGGGCTAATGTGCGTGCACGTGCGCACGAACGTGCAACAGCAAGAGTAGGCCTATGGACATGCACAGCTACGATTTTTCTTTTTTTAACTCCGGGGGGGGTGATTGTGGTTATTCCTCACAGAATAAAATACATTCACAAAACAGAAATGTAGACATATATTTCTGCTGGTTTTTAAACTTTCCAACCATACACAGCTTCAACAGCTGTTCCATTCCAGTTTATTTCTTGTGACTTTTCCTGTCATAACCACGGCTGACGCTGAGCAAAATCTCCCTGCTATAGTGGGCTATTGATTACAGTAAATCACCATGAACTTTTGGCGCAACAGAGTTACATGCCCTTTTGGTGTAAAAGCCCATAAAGAACCGGCCTCTGCTTTATTTTGTACTCTCAAGGGAAGGATTATTCTGTGCAAACCACCATCTAATGAGAGGTCACTAATTGATCTGCTGTACCTGCAGGACATCTCCCATGGGAGCAAAGTACATTTAGAGAAACCACCGGTCTTCAGGGCCCCTGTTACCCCTTTGTAAGCTTCCATTGCCCAATGTAAACAATGTGTGACATCCACCATGTGTTAGGAAATGATTATGATATACAAATATTTCCAGAGGGCGGAGACTGTCTGCAGGCATTGAAAAAACCAAAGAGGTGGGAAAAGGTGTGTGTAAGGGAATATCTTTTATTAATAGCCCAGCTGTAGTAGTGACTCCCTCTCTGATGCTTAATCACCAGTGGCCCCAGAACTATAGGCACCGCTCGCAAGCTGATTCTAAGAACTGTCTCCTCATTGCGATATACGGCCCTGCTTCCTGGGCTGGGCCCCCGCTTTCATTAGCAAGCCCCCGCTGTGCTCATATTTTAACCAGCCGGAGGCACTATACTCCCTGTCTCACCAGCTCACTGTAAGCTGTTTGAAGGCCGTGTTTCCTCCACAGCCTCCTTACACCTTCCTGAGGTTTCTGTGGAGGGTGTCCAAATTAGCAGTAAAAGACAGCACGTCCCACAAATAACAGGTAAAGTGACTGACTGTGTGTGCTGCTGTCAAACTGGTTTAATTGAAAATTACACAGCATTGCATGAATCAGGTAGTGTGAGAGTTTAAAATTAAATGAGTAAATACTCTTTAACTGATACTACAACTCTTTTGGATATATGTACAAAATTCCTTCTCTTTTCTTGTATGGTATATAAAATCAAAATCATTTAAACCTGTCTTTATGGTTAATATGTTCATGGAATTGTTATGTTTCATCATTGAAATGGTGGTTTTCTTAGTTTAAAACCCTTTTCCTATTTTCTTTATATAAGGTATGGCTCTCCCCTGTTCCCTAGGCTTCTTCAGGCCATTTGCCATTTTTTTAAAGTCCTGCTATAGAGCAGAGACAGTCAAACTGAGGGCATGATGACCCTTTAAGGTGTGACATGCTCCAGTGGAGTGAAGTCTATAGAACTGCCCACCGTAAAACTCCTCTTATATTCCTCTTCTCCATCTTTTTTCCTTTTCATTAACTCCACTTGACACTCTTCATTCTCTCCTTTCCTTCATTTCCTTTTGTCCTCCCTGTATGCACTGACATGCTGCCTGCTCGGTGACAGTAATGCTCTGTAATGGCTGTTGTAGTACAAAAACCTCAGCTTGAAAAAGAGATTTTAGATGATCGACTGCAATTCCCTCGCATTTTTGTTTTACCTTTTTTTTTTTTTTTTCAAAATGGCTTGCACTGTTTCTGTAAACATTTGAAAGCATTTTAATTTCTCAACACTGTTGTCTTCATTCAATATTAGTCTAAATTACATGAAACTTAAACAAATAAATACTATAAGTATTGTTTTAGCTACATAATACGGAGCAATAACTGCTATGGCACGCAATAAAAGAATCTCGTCTTTTTCTGCTGTACATCACCAGGCCTAAACAACAGCCTTTGCTATGGTAATGCTACCTCTGAAGAAAGAGACCCCTATTATAGCCATTGTCAGCAGTGCCAGTGATACTATTGCCATAACCCTTCCGATAATGACTCCATGTATCACTAGTAATCTAGTCTTTAGGACTGTGTCCCCTTGGAATGGACGGGTGGAAGGAGCAGGGAGGAGGGACGCTTGGGACGGGGGTCGGATGAGCTTGATAGTGGGTGCAGGGACACCGGTGCAGGCCTACATTCTCCCAATGATTTTATTTCTCTCCCCTCTGCGACCGAGCCATGCTAATAGAGGCCATTTATAATGGTCACCGGCTGCTGCTGCTGCTACCAAGCACAACGGGGCTGAGAGGCATGGCGAGCACAAAGAGCCAGCCCTTTTCTCTTCTCTCTGGCAATGCTGCACGGGAGGTGGGGATCCATTCAAGAGGAGTAGGTGTAGATATGTTTGCTAGCACTATTCATCAGCCTGATTTCATCTCGTAATCACTGCGGCAAAATGAGCTGTGATGATATGGCGAAGACATTTAATAAGTGAAGGTGTTATCCACTGTTTACTGCTGTCACGGCTTCAGGCAGTATTGTGTTTCTAGTCAAACCTTTACCCCTTCCTTTTTTGTCCTCAGGAAATGCTAATGTAGCCAAGATTGTTTAACTGCTGTTGCTTCATCTGGTGGCAATTTAATGCAAGTAATGTATTTGTCCTTGGTCAAACTAAATACATTAGCAACAGCTCTCACCACAGGCTCCCACAGTTAAAGTAGTTAAAAAGCCAGATAGTTGCTCAAAGTCACGGCAGGTGTTGAAATTTCATTTAGAATTGGGCCACATTGTCCATTTTGACCTGGCAGATGATGTAAACAAAACGCGACAAGTCTTCATGTTGAAAGCATGTGTCGTCAAAAAGCCCACATCATCATGAGAACACAACGCTAATCCAGTGTATGAAAAGAGCAGAACTGGCTAATAAAATATTCTATGGTACGATATCAATACTTCTACAAAAGATATTTATGTGTTCACTTATGTTTTAGTATGCCTGAAATAAAACAAGTCACAAGTAGAGATGCAGAGTAAAGATAAAATGCAATGTTGTATAAATTTGCCCATCCTGCAGATGGCTTATGCTACAGATGGGGGCTATAATCCATGCAGGTCATAAAGGGACTTATGGTTCTCACTGAATGCCGTGGTTTTGATATTTCAGCCTTTTACCTGAATGTGTCAGGCAAGCAGATTCAAAAGAGAACAGATCGTCGGTTTTCGCTGTGTACACTGAGGCCAGAAAGTCACGATGCCAAAAACACCAAAGACTCCTGCTGGGTTTTATTACACATAATTAGATGTTACAGGTTGCCGTGTGCACAAAAAAGGAGGTTAAAATGAAACCTGACTTTGAACAAAGAAAGAAGACAAGCACGGGTGTGTTTCTTCGTCCTGCAGCCCTGCGTTAATGCAGCATGCGTTCCGGCCGAAAAATTTCACTCGGGTTGCATCATCTTCTCAGTGGGATCCTTCTCTCTCCTCCTCTCCCGTTTGGCTTGGAATGACTCAATGAGTGATTGTGTGTGTCTGTGCATGTGCGCCTTCCCCTCCTGGCCCAGAATGCTCCAATCAGCTCAACTCAGAATGCTCGCTCAGGCCCCACGTTGTGACCTGCTTCCACGTAGATGCATCGCAATCGATTTTGAGTGTTTTGTCAAAGAAAGAGGCAAAATGTGTCATAGAGAAGGTCTCTACAGACCAAAATAAAGTCAACCACCAGTGCCGTACCACACCCTCTGCCCTATAAGAGCCCAAAACAGCCAGACAACAAGCACTAAAGAAGAGGTGGAGACAGAGTAGGCAGTGATTTGTCAGGAGGAACATTGTCAAGGCACCACTGCCTCTGTTGTCCATTATTATTGGAGAAGACTGTCCGCTTGGGGCCAGCTGATGGCCGAGCAGGGAGCCAGTTAGTCACAGTGAGAGATGGTCTGACCAGGCCAATGGGGGGACTGCTCATGGAGCTCCAAGGATTAGCATGCTAACAGCCGGTTTTGGAGTTATGCGGCTTGTCAGGGAGGTGGAGCCCTCTGGCTCCTCTGACTTCAGCAGTCCTCTCATTAAAACCACTGACCTTTACATAGACGCAGAGAAACAGAGACAATGTAAAGGGATGGCTGGACTTGCCTGTTCATCTAAAACCATTAAGCATACATTCAGCTTTCAAACAGCAAGTTATGCACACACAAACATCCAGGAGAAACTTGTCTCCTAATAACCACAACAAGTTCTTAAAAGACGCAGTACATTTAAAATACTAATACATTTAAACCAAAGTTCTATAATCAAATGATTAGACACTTTTTTGTGTGTTCAGGAGCTAGTTAATGTATTTAAATGGGGAAGTTTTGGCTTCCTGTGGACAGCAGTGATGACCTGAGGACATGTACATCACTGAAGATTTGTTGCCACTTAACAGGTTATTGAGGATGCTGATCTTTTAGCCTTGTCATCCCAGAATGATAGATCGATAGTTGAAACGTTCTGAAGACTCCAAATGGATAGTTAAGTTTTCTTTTAAAACTTTTTCTTTTAAGGCAAAAGTTTGATCTACAGTATCCCTCTCAAGCTGTTTTTTTTTTTGTTATTACACCACTGACTGTGCCAGAACCAAACATCAGTATTCTGACACACAAAAGACGATAACAGATCCATGGTATGTTCAAATTTTCTAAAGTGGGACATCTCTGAAAAAGTTATTTGTGAAGAGAAAAGCTTTTTTTGTGTTTTGACATTGTTAAATATCGCAGAGCTGAGTTGAAATAAAGTCTGCTTTAAAGTTTTCATCAAAATTTGGCCTTTTCCTTTCCATAAAAAAGGTGAGAAGAGATGCTTGCGGTAAATTAGTTTTTCCTCTCTGCCTGTTTGTTTCCTAATGTCGCTTTCCTTTTGCCTTGTTCATTGTACAGTTCTTTCAGGATGAAAAAATAAATAAAAATTTTCTGACAAGTGCTCCTTTCGGAAGTAAATATTTCCTTTTTCAGGGCTCTTGCATCAGTGAAATATTATTGTGCTATGTGGTGGATTTTTTAACTCTTCAGTCTTTAGCAAGCTGGTTACCATTTCCACACCCCCTTGCTTCAAATACCAATGGCCAGTTCTGTAAATGAGGAATATATTTAAAATATTGGAAAGTCTCACATGTTTGTTTTTTGTATTTTACTTCTGTTTTGTTGGTGATTGCATTTATGTTTGCAGGCCTAAAAGTAGTTAGGTATTCAGACTTTTTAAATGTTTTTCTGGATCAGATTTTATTAGAAAAGACACAACCGTATATCAGAAGTTTAGAGGAAGAACACTGTGATAAAAACAAACGTTCTGTTATAGTCCTCAGTCCAGAGCCTTTGTACCATTTTCTTGATCTCGCTCCTGCAGCATGTGTGTTGCTCTTTTCTGACCATCACTGCCCGTTCGCATACATTCTACCCATTTTCACAATACCTCCATTCATTTTGTGCCTTCACTATTCTTCTATTTACTGTAATAAAAATAATAAAAACAATGACAATTGGCATAAGACTCTTTGCTTTTGTACTGTAAAGTCCCGCTTTGATTTTCCTCTCTTTAGCCGCAAGATATATAGGGTCCCACAAGATCCGCCAGTTCCCAAATTTGTTAGAAGAATGAATTTGATATTTTCTATGAGTGTATCTTCCAAATTTAACTAAAAAAATGTTTCATTTCATTATTTTAACTCTTATTTTTTAACTCTATCTTTTCCAGGCAATTATAAGAGAACTGTGCACTCTATGAATCTGCTCAGTGGAAAAAAGGTTCAAACACAGTCTCCTTTGCTCACTGTTAAAAAGTTTTTAACCTTTTCTGGGTTTGAACTCAGAAACTAGTGTTTTTCTTTTGGGATCAGAGCATTGTTTCTTTAGAATTTGTGTCCTGTTCATTCTTTTATGTGCATATGTTTTGTATGCTCTCATTTAAGTGCAGCATTCAAGTATTGCATGTATTTTGTTTTCATTCTCAATGATTTCAAATAGATTTTAGCCTCAAATCCAACAAAAACTCTTACTATGGGCCTGACGAGTCCAACTACAGCTCCTTGCTGCAGAAGTTTTCCACAAGGAAACAGCAGCATGACACAGCAGCAAAATGAAAAATAGAGCCAAAGTTTGTCACAGCTAACTGAGGCAGTGGCCCATTAATGCATACCCTGCAAGCATTAATTCTTATTACACTGCCTGCCCTAAAAGTTTTTAATTTCATCTAATGTATTTTTGTCTGCTCCTCTCTTATATTCTTCCGAAGGTTAAATTGTATTTCGGCATCATAAAAAAAATAATTGTAAACAGATCATACCTCGCTATCTCTCCAACCTTTGATGCATGTACTTTCAATGACCCTTTTAGCCCCAACAAAATAGTTGCATATCCACAAAACAAATCACTCAGCTTTGGTGATTTATGGTTCATAGAAAGTTAAATTGATGTTTATTCTCTTCCAAATTGCTGAACATAACTCAAAGTGGCGTATCTGGGTCTACCTGCTAGGATATTCTGAAGCAGGGATTACATGAGCCGTGTACTATTTGTCCCAGACAGAAAGCACGTCAGACACCGGTGAGCATGTGTGGCTTGTCAGGCAAGACACATATTTAGCCTTCTCTGTATGCACGCATTACAACCTCCTATGCTGCACACTGACTGCCAAGGTTTGAGTGGCCATGATTCAATTCACTTTCTTCCCATCTCCCTTCATGCCTATTTCATGTCCCTCAATTAAAAATGCACCACGTTGACTTGTAAAAGGAAGGTGGGAATGGAGGTTAGGGCTTTTCAAAGATCTCTCTAAATTATTAAAAGCCAAGTTTGATTCGGAAAATGGAGGAGGATTAATAAGTCATGTGGAAGATTTCGAGGGTTTGGGTGGCAAATGTAATCCAGGATGTTCTGACAAAACTGGCAGAAGCGTCAACCACAAGGAAATGTTTGTTGTAGATTAGGCTTGACAAGTTTTGACTCCCAGAGTCAGTGTCATAGATTCAAACCACGAGCTCTCTTTATCTAATATAAGAGGAATGCCTAAAGTTAGCAACTTTGTTCAGATAAGCTTTTTCATTTTTCTGGGTTTTTTTTTGTTTTTTTAAATGTGCTGTTCATAAACTCCAGGTCCATATTCCACATTTTCAATTCCTCAAAAACTGCACAGAGCAGTCCAGTTTGCCATCTGATATTACCATTCAAATCATATTGGCATCACACTGAGGGAAAGTACATCAAGACTTTACCCTGTCCTGCTGGCTGGAGAGCAGATAGAGCAAAACATATCCCCGCAGAGGGAGATGGTGCAAGAGTGCGTAAAACGACAAGGAGCTCAAGACAGAGTGAGAGAGAGGGGAGGAGAATTAGGAAGATGTTGAAACAGGGATGATGTAAGAGAAAGCGTGAAAAGAGGCAAGGGAGATCCATGGAGGAGAGTTTGGATGGGGGCTGCACACAAAGACAGAAAAAGAATATTAAGATCCGGAGTGATATAAAAGAGACAGAGCAAAGATTATAGAGACACAAAATAGAGGAAAGCAGAGATTGTTCAACATCAGGCGTAGAGTGAGCCAAAAGAATGAAAGTAAAATGGAAAGGGCTGGGGAAAAAAAGACAGAAAAGGTAGGAAAGGAAAAGGACCGACAGAGATAGAGGTAGAAAGAGTGAGGGACTCCCAGAGACAGATGTCGCCATCTCTGGCTCCAGCAGATTGATAGCTTTTGGCCCAGTTCCATGCCAGGCTCTGACCCCACTGTCCTCTGCTGTAATTTATAGGCTGCGTTTTGCCAGATTTAAGCACCACTCTGTGGCCATCATGGCTTGAGAAGGGAGAATGACCTTCCAGAGATGGGATCAGAATTAGACCCCTGCAGCTCCCTGCTGCCCCATGGGTAAAGCAGCAAGTGCCCTCCATATTAGCATGATCTCTGACAACATGTTAATGGGACAGGTCTTTCTGTATACTTGTCCAACTTGTGTTTGTGTATTTCCTCCTGTCTCATCCTTCATATAAAGTATTAAGTATGTTAATGACAGGGCACAGTTTGTTAAATCTAAAGTACGTTTCACAACTCGAGAACACGAACTCGAGAAAATGAAAGATCACAGATATTGTCCTCATTGTTTTACAGAGCAGATCCTTTACTGTTAAAGCAATACAAAAAATGGAAGCTCGGAAATTTAATCAGTTGTTAATGCCCAAAAGGCACTAAACCTTGCTAGATTTTGGTGGCACTATATGTGTGTTTGACTGTGCTATAAATGGGACAGATTTAAGAAGCCTCTCGTCTTTAATGTCCAATGTCATGTAATGTAAACCAGATTCTCCTCGATCAGATGCACAACAGAGATCTATATACATGCATGTAAAGACTTGTAATACTTTACTTCAAATGTTAGTTATGCTCCATGACATCAAAAATCCATGACCGAATAAGCAACAGAGTGCCATCACTTTGGGAAAACCATCATCAGTTATTGTTAAGAACAGTTTAAACATTCAAAAAGTTACCTTTCAATTGAAATGTTGTTCAATTCTGCTCATGACTGAATCCAAATCAGTGAGAGAAGCAAACAGGGTTTTGTGCAGATTTTCTATATTCATTTCATGACATATTTTGTTACACTGCTCTATATATTTTCTATGTGTAATGTTGACTTCTTTTTCATTTCCTGATAAGTTTATTTTCTTTCCCTTCACAGTGGATTTTGACAGAATTTTCTATTTTTAAAATTTTTATCAATAATTTAAAACCTGTAAAACATCCCGTTATCCCGCAGATCTTTCACACTTCCGTCCACTGAAGAACACCTTTTAAGCTCCTCCTCACTGCGAGAAACAGCTCTCGCTGCTTATTACATAATTAGCTCCTGCCTTCATAAATCATGCTGTGGTTTTGCGCAGACTGTTGGTGCAAATTAAATGAGAGGGACACAGCAAAACTTTGCACTGTGGTTCTTGGAAAGTAAATATGGCTTGTGTGTATCTGGAACGTGGCCCCTTGTAGACCAACTTGGTTGATTAGCTGGTGGGCTCAGCTGGATTTGTGCTTGGCCATTCAGAGCGTTAACTCAATGCACAAATCAGCCCAGGGAATGATCTGGACAGAAAGCCTTCAGCAAATTATTACAGATTTGCAATTTAATGGCTTTGGAGGTCTCTCCCAGCCTTGCAAAGGTTCCCAATGAGACAGACCCTATTAGTTTCAACCTTTAATCACAGAACAGGAGATGGGAATCCAAGCCAAACCTATATGTACCCTGCTTCACTCAGTGTGGGAGGATTTCATGGGGTTGATAGATAGAGACAGGGAAGTCTGTGTGTTTACAGTTGTGTGTGTTTGTGTGTGAGCGCTGAGTAGTTGATAAGCATTGCATTCCCTGGGGTGACTGTGTGTGTGTCTGCATTTATGAGTGCAGGGGAAAAATGTGTACATATATGTGTGAGTGCTCATTATTACCATGGGAACACACTTGCCGGCAGCAATTCATTTTTGCTAAATAGATTTCACACAAAGTTAGCAAAAGTTTATTTCTATGGCAACATGTTGCAGAAAATCGTAAAACTGGCTTCCAGCATCACTTTTGGAAAATATTTTCATCAAACTGCTTTTTAAATTCACATTTAAGATGAAGATACATTGTAAACATTTGCAATATTTATTGATTTCATGTGATGCTTTAAACTACTAAAGAGCTGTAAAAACCTGCTCACTTGGGCCTGTAGATTAAAAGCTTTTTGTAATTTACCTCATATTTTATGCATATATCAGCTGTTAGGTTCAAGAGCCATGCTCCCATGTTTTGGCCCAATAAGAATTTACAATATAAGACATTAACACAGGTGGAAAAAAATGTACTTAACATAAGGCAATAACTTTTGTGGTTCTACTTCTTATAGACAAATGGCTGGTTTTCCATAAGGTGTTAAAGCCTTGTCCCATAGCTATGGTTGCCCTGATTAATGTGCTGATGCAAAATATAAAAACTATCACTCCAATCTTCTTTTCAATGTCCCAATTTGTCCAAGAGGAGGCCAAGCCTTTTAAATGAGCTGGATAAAAGTGACTGCCAAGGGATATGAATATATATAATTATCTGTGTTTGGAGCGCCAACAGAGGGAGTTTAAAAATCAACTGTGTGCGCCAAAGGCTTCATTAGCTTGATGACAACAAATTGTCCCCCCAACTTGCAGACGGAAAGACGCAGGTATCTATAAAGCTATTAACAGCATGAAGTCACACAGCCCTCTGTAGTCCAGCCTCTATCTGTTTAGGATTAGAAGCTATTTAATCTGCTAATGTTAACATGCCCGTGTGTTAATGTTGTGTTAGTGAATTATGTGGTGATTTAAGAAATGGCTGACTGTTTTGTTGGTCTTACGCATTGACACGTTAGAATGGAAGGATAACTCTGTTTACTTTACATATGGAAATCCCTGAGTGACTTTCATCCGTCCTTCCTATAGCGACTAGTGGTCCATGTTAGCTTTACAAACATCTTAATTGTGTTAAATGGAGGAAAAAGGAGGGAAGATTAAAAGCCATTAATGTGTGTTGTGTGAGGGTATGCTATTCCCGGGACGGTGCTTTTGTTCACTTTGGCAAAGCAGATGAGAGAGTTTCACCTTGAAACTCAATGCACACCAGAATCATTGTCATTGTGTGTACCTTAAAAGCTGCTGTCTCTCTATCTCCCTGTTCCATAGACTGTCAAACTTGCTTTGCTCGTCTTTGCATTTTTTTTGTGATAGCCTCTCTCCCTCCTTCTTACTCTCTTTACACGTCTCTCCGATCTCCTCTCTGTTTGTCTCTCGTGATTTTCCCTTTGTACCCCCGTTTCTTTCCATCACTTTCTCTCTCTCTGTCTGTCTGAGCATCAGATAATCTCACTGGGGGAGACTTTAGAGGACTCTCCATCTGTGTATAAATAGCTCTGGATGAATTATTGAGGGACCTGGGGTTGCTAATAATCCCGCAGGACCCATCTGACAATGACACAGAAGATGGAGGGAAAACAATTACACAGGCTTTCTCCTTCAGCAGAGTGGAAATGGGGTTGGGTGGGGGGGACTCAAAGGCCTTTGGGAGCCTCCTCGCGGGGCCCAACATCTTGGCTAATAAACCCAATTAAGTCTCCGGAATCAATTGGAGGCCCCGGGGCGTCCTATCTTTTCCTTCCCCGGACGGGGTGCAACAACAGGAAGTGTAATGATTCATGTCCCCCCCTTCTGCATTTGGATCATCCTCTCATCTCCATCTTGCAGGTTGGCAAGGCGGACGCGACAGGACAGGATGTCCGCTGAGGCAGGATAATAGGACAGGGAAAGGGAAGGAGAAGAGAGTCTAGTAGAGTGTAGAGAAGAGCACAGAGGAATATTAATACGAGTGTTTATCCTGTAAGTGTTTTACCAGGGGGACAAGACATGGGACCCCTCCCATGAAATACTAAAATAATGGTTTCTTAGTATCTGTCTATCTACTTTACTCATGGTTCCCTGTGATTCTTTTCCAATCCTATCCTACCCTAGCCTAGATTTCCTCATTACAACTTGTTTGCTACAAGGAAAGTTTCTGTTTAAGGCGAATATTGTCATGAGATTCTGGTCACAGAGATAGAGTACAACCGTACCCTTTTCAACCACGAATTTACAACTCTTTTATTAATAGCAACTGGTTAGAGGAGTTGGAGTGAACTTCTCGTCTGCATTCCAAGCTTGTCCTTTGTAATGTGAGCCTTTTTTGAGATCTCTCCTAATGTTCTGATCTAACGTTCCAAAATAAATTTGGACTAGACTGTACACAATAACCTCCGAGGCATGGTATTATCGTATGAGAGAGCATACAGCACTGAGCCATAAAGCTCACACTAGCACACACAGCACACTAATTTTACTTAAATGTTCCTTGTCTGCAGCTCAGCTCCAGATGGCTGGTACTGATTCTTTTTTAAGGTACAGCCATCCTGATAACATATGACCAGTCAAAGATCCCGTTGTAATTCCTGCATCACATTCCCTGTCATTTTCTCTTTTTCATTTCCTTTTTTCATTCCAAAAGGTTTTAAAGGCTAGCAATTGTAGAACGTCTGTTGTTACTGATGGAATCTGTAGGTATTCAAACGACAATAGGAGAAACAGAATTTCCAGCCTTGACAAGAAAAACACGAAAGAACCATAATATGAAGCTGGATTTGCTAGTTGGGATCTAAAGCAATAGATAAAGTGCTGATACAGTATATTTAGCTCATTTCATAAGTAAACTAAACAACTGCTGATGAAAAATTGCTGTTAACAGCAAAGGAAAAAAGCAAGAGCAAAAGAGTTTCCACATAAAGACATCCACATAATTTAAATCTGAGGCTGGTAAGTTCAATTCTAAGATGTGCCTGTGACATACCAAGACCTTGGAGGCACCCAAATGAAATGGCAGGGTTGTGTTTTTCTAGGTTTTTGGGTTTCTTAAAGTGAAATATGCTGTTTAAAACGTATATATTGAGTCTATTCAGCTGCTTCCGTGATGTACATGGGAGCAACACAATTCAATGAGGACATCTCTCATGCTTAAAGTGCAATGTAGTCTGCTTTTTCAGTATGAGTTTTTAGTCTCCCATGACAGTCTAAAAACTATTTTAGATATTTTTTCCACTCTGCCAAATACAATATTCTTAAAAGAAAAGCTAAATACATGCGTATGTTCAAGCATCTTTGTTTTATATGATACAGCCCCTGTTGGTGTTGTTTAAGAGGATACTTTTCTCTCTGGCATGAGAGCTCAAACATCACGTTAGTCCTTACTGTGTGTGCATAAAAGTGTGTGTCTGTGTGAATGTGTACCTTTACATGGGTTTTCTGTCCCTTCCCTCAAGGGGGTAGGGAGTGGGGGAGCGCTGAGTGGGCGACGGTGTGTTGGTGGGGGTGACAGTGTCCTAATGATGCATTTTCTACTCCATTGATTCAGTGGCTCTGCTCTCCAGTAAATCCTTCACATGCAACACATTAAAGCTGGCCCTTTTTCCTCCTTCACCGATCGATTAGCACAGCTTAGAGACGGCCACTCTGAGAAGCAGGGCAAAAGATGGGACTTGTTTTCCCTAGAAACTCAAAACACACACACACACACAAGCACAAAATACCATTTAATGGTTCATTTTTTTCTTCTTTTGAACGGATTTCTTGTCATGGAAAAAAAGGAAATTATATCTTCATCTTCTATGGATGCCAAAAAACATTTAGTTAAGTGTGTGAGGGGAAAAAATGCATTTAGTTCATATCAATATCTGCAATATTTCTTTGTTTTACAATTCCAGTGTGCGCAGATAAGAGAAAATGTAAAGATGTCTTTAAAAAAAAAAAAAAATTTCATTCCTAACAAGTTTTCGACCATTGTTGGTCAAGTTACTTTGAAATAGTAATTAGTTACTGATTATTGATTACTTCTCAAAAAAAATAATCCAGTCACTTAAATGATTACTTATTTTCAAAAGTAATTAGTTACTTTACAGAGTTACTTTTCTAAAATATGATACACAACCTGAGTACACTTTAAAGTAATAGACCTTTCAGCCTAATTCTATTCTTTCTGCATATTGCATCATATAGAATTGACATAATAGCTTAATAATAAGCTATTATTATTTATAAGCTATTATCATTTGCAGAAGGTATCCTGCAAATGACTTTCTCTGCGGTAGCTTTTGGTCTGTATTTTTTCTACGATGTGTCTACAGTGGAAATGGACAATATGTCCTTGACATTATAGACAGCGACTAGCTTCTTCAGTTCAGTGGGACTAAGTCCTGTCGCTCTTAAGTCTATTTTCACCTGTTTAGCAGGAGAGGGGCCGTCGGAGGTTTGCCCGGTGGAATTGGATGTGGTAGCCGCAGCGGTCATGTGAGTGGGGGGATCCGGGGGTTTCGCACCTTTCATACGTGATTGTCATGAGACACTCTCACAAACAAAATCACGGTTTAGTAACGCAGCCTGCTTGCGGGAAAGTCACAGTCATCTAATTACTTTTTTGGCAATTGTAATCCCTTACTTTAGTTGTTACTTGAAAAAAGTAATCAGATTACTTCTACTGCGTAACCGCCCATCGCTGTTCGCGACACATTTGGGGCAAATTGGAGCCACTCTACTAAGTTTCAATGTGCTGCTAAAAAGTAACATTCAAACCAATACAGCACTTTAATTTCACGTGATAAAGTAACAACAACAAGTAACAGGGTAACATTACAGGACCTAACTCAAAATCTGCATATTACTACATAAATAATAGGACATTTGTGATCATCAAACATACATAAAAAGACAAAATAACCAAAAAAAGAAAAAAAAACAACCGCAAGTCTAGTTTATTTGCAACATGGTCTGTTTTTCTCCGATTTAGCTTTTTGAAGCATTTGAGTGTGGCATATGTGTGAAATTAATGTCCCATGTAGTATTCCAAACAAACAGAGGACTTTTTTAAAGGTTGCAAACTTCCAAGACTTTGGCGTGAAATTTACAAAAATTGACAAAACACTTTCAATTGAAAAGAACTTATTTCAATTTTTATCTGAAACAGAAGTGAAGTATTTAACTGAGATAGCAATAAGGTTATACTTCAACTTCAATTCGGTCTTTGATAAATAGCATAACATGGATAAACATACTGCTGCTGTGGCGTATTTTCTGTTTGTCATGACACAGAGCACTAAAGTAAATGTCTGGAGTAGATAAACATGTTTCATTAGTTTTACTGTAGAACTCAACCACAGCTACAACCTACACAGAAAAGAGGGAGAAATGATCATAATCATATCCTATTATTATCTTAAACCTGCACATCAGCATCTTTACCGACAGAACCAAAAAAAAAGGAATATGACACAGCACAGATCAAGAAAGCTAATTGGTTATCACTTATCAGTTCAGTAACAATGAAGCTAACTCTGCATCTGTTTGTAATCCTGTTATTTCTCTGAGCTCTCTCCAGCAGTAAAAGCCAGACTGACATTTATTCTTGTCCTGTGTCTTATCCGTATATTTAATCTCTTCCTTCATTGTAATTGTCTTGGGTCTCTTCACTGGATCTGCCAAGGTGTTTTTTCTCCCTTCAACTTTGTTTGTAATGGCAGTGTCTTCTTTTTTTTTTAAACTTTATACATTGTAGTGAAGGTGTTGCTGCGGGCGACATGGTACCATAAAGCAAAACATGTGTTGCTGGAATGGAAACCAGAGTCGTGAAATGCGGTTTCCTGGCACTCCAGGAGGTTTTAGGCCAAGGAATGTGCAAAACAAATGTTGGTATTCATAAAAAAAAGTCAGTAGCACTGAGGCTCACACACACCTCTCATGCTGCTTTGGATTTAAACAAAAAAACTAACTCAACTCAATATTCAGACAGAACATGAACAATGAGTTTTATTTTACAATTTTCCCCTCCTTATCTGAGAAACTCATTAAGTTCAACTTGGAATCACTTTTATCATTAAGAATTACTAAGTCTTGCACTTTTAAGAGTAGAAAAATGTAACTGGTGTACAGCAGCAAACTCCTTTGAGACTTTTCCTTGGTTATTAACATTTGTCTTTTCTTGCTCTTTCCTTCAGTACCATGCTCATTTAGTGCTCCTATATTATAGATTCTTCTTGTTTCCCTGAAGAGACGACTGAGGGATCTGCTTATACTCACCTATGAAAGAGCTGGGCTGCTACTGTAATTCAAACCATTACAAATTAATTCACCTCTTATTTCATAGCACTGCTCCTCAGTCCTGCCTCACATAGCTGAAATTATATCATGCTTAAGACCAGCAGTGATTAGGCTCTGAAACAGCAACTGAATCTTTAAAGCTTGTTTTAGTTTTTAAAAAGAATGCTTGATGTAAGTGGGTTTTTTTTCCATCTGTTCACATAGAGCAGAGTGCTTTTTTTTATATACAATCAGATTTTATAGCTGCCAGTCAAAGATTATAAGATGATACAGGAGAAAGTTGTTTTGTTCTTGGAGACCTTGGCCATGTCCCCTAAAATAGCTTCTATCCTTTGTCTCTTTTTTCCATGGTGAGTAATGATCTGAAAGGTCAGCAAAGGTGATGGGTAAATGAGTGACTTTTGCTCACTCTATTGAAATACTATTCCTCGCAGCACCAAAACTTAGGCGGCTTGAATGGGTTTTACACTTTGATACTAGATTTTGTTAGATACATTGGTCATTTAAGTCAAGTCAATAGACATTTAAGAAAGAGCAGTTTTCAGTTTTACTAACTGGATAACATTTAATCCACAGCTGATAAAATTTGTTCTGCTGGTATCTTCCTGTATCTCTTCTGTCGCCCACTGCCCTGTGTATGCACAGGACAGGGGCCTGTCATTGTGATTCATTGTGATCCAGTACTGTTTAGTACTGTTTCACTGAACTGAACTGGACTGAATTAGATATGATCTGGATGTGGAATTAACTGCCTTGAACTGGATTACAAATGGACTGATTTGGACTGTACTAGATTCGATTTGAAATTGTTTTTCTGTATAGTGCCCTGAGATGACCTTTGTTGTGAACTGGTGCCATATAAACCAGCTGAATTGGTCTGAATTGAACTGAATTAAATTGAATTGGAATGATTCAAATTTAATGTAATGGCTGGTAAATTCATATGAGACTTTGGTGAGGTCATATGCTCCTTTACTGATCGTTAATTTTAAGTTTTCTGGGTCTATAAGAATGAGCTAGATGTTATGATATTCAGAAGTATTCAAAAAAGCTAATTATTTTTGTCATACTGCAAATTGCTGCAGTAACTTCTGTCTGAAGGAGTCTATTTTATCTCCAATCTCTCCGGGCGCCTTCCTGACTCTGACAGCTGCTCTGATTGGTCAACTGGTACCTTGTAGTAGAGATGGGCTAATTTGGCATATGATCAGCTTTTCAGTGAACTCTCGCGGATCACAGTATTGAATGAATAAATAAAACCTGTCCAAACTCTCCAACAAGGTTTTCATTACCATGATTGGGCACAGATCCTGTTGTCATGGCACCTGAGCCCTGTGAACTAGAAAAAAAACTGACAGACCAGGCTGAACACACTTTTTGTCTTTTATTTTGGTTTAATTTCAAAATCAGATATAAATAGTGAGTCTCATAGTGAGGGCCACCGCAAAATTACAATCAGATCATCTTTTAATGCAACACTTGGATTCCTATTTTGCCCTGACTAGTATTCATTCATCATGTAGCTAAAAGACCAAAACTTAATGAGCTATTTCCAGAATACAATAAGTAAGGAATTTTAATCTTTACTTTGACCCATTTTAACAGTAAATTCAAGAGTGTTATTTAAGCCTTTGCACTCACAAAAATCCAGTCAGAAAATTCTTGTCTTAAGGTCAATCTTTCAAAAAGGAGAAAAGAAATCGTTCCCCTGTTTATTGAGCAAACGGTGTCCTTGGTCAACCCTTTCCGGTGGAGATAAGTGTTAACAGAACTGAGGTAAATGGAGACATGGGGATTTCTATTGACTGACTGAAATTGGACAGCCTCAAACAAACTTTCATAACAAAGTTTTGCGAGGCAGAATTCCAGGCCAGTGCAGCAGTGATTCAGCTGTGCCGTGGATAAAGCTTTTTAATGCTATTGACTCTTTTCAGGCTCATACCAAGATGTTCTGAAATATTTAAATGATCACTGGGAGTTTCTCCACGTCTTTGGCTGGGAATAAAAGGGGAGAGAGAGGAGGGAGCTTTTTATGTCAGCCTTTTACACTCCCTGAATTAATGGGCACAAGATAATTAGAGAATTCTGTGCAATAACATTGTCCCTCAAGTTTTCTGGTCTTGGGTGGCATCAGGCAATGCATAATGGTAAAAAGTAATTCATGCATCCAATAACAGTACGAAGAGCTAATTCAGGAGAACTTTTAATTCTGGTAAAATTGTAATTAGTGTCAGGGGAGAATTAAAAACCTACAGTTCCTCAATCAGAGCCACACCAATAAATATCGCAGAGGTCAAGTCAAAACCGAGTTCGACCAAGAGTCAAACATTCCAATAATCTGTATTTTTATATCAAAGGTCAAGTGTGTGGGATTTAGTGACATCTATCAGTGAAGTTGCAGATTACCACCATCTGAATATTTCTCTGTTTCATCTTACTATTGACATATATGCATCTTTTGTAAACACTCCATCCTCCCATCAGTGTGTTTCCAGCTGCTGCAGGTTTCAGGGCAATACCTTCACAACACCATAGGGCTAATACACAAATTTTGAAATGGGCTAGTGTTAAACTGCTTTGTTTTCTTTGTTGAACATTAATTCAAACAGAGAAATACATCGAGGTAGAGGCCTGATTGAAAAAGTCAGCGAAGAAATTGACGTCATAACATACATTGTGATTGAACTCAAAATAAACAAAGAAAAACATTTGACAGTGCTAATGCAGTAGGAGGCTAGAAAGCTGTGGAAGATGAGTTTAGGATCTGTTATAGTCAAAACACGTCCATAGTAGCTTCAAACCGAGGAATGTGTAATGTAAGGTATGAAACTGTGAGTGGTGGCAAGGATGTCACTCTTCCATTTAATTCAAGTCATAATGAAACTTCTGTGAAAGTCCCATTACTGTTGTGTCATTCTCAGAAAACATTATGATCGGCTTCCTTAATAATTCAGCTCTTCAGAGGATAGATGCGCTGACTATGGGATATGATAGAGCATATCCCAAGAGACCAACCGAGAGAGTATACGTCCCAAGAAAACTGAAGACTCTAATGCTTTGAGCCACTTGGACATGAGGAACTGTTGAGTCAATGATCATACATTTTCGATTCAATTTAATCCCAGTTAAGACACCGAGTCATGACATAAGTCTTACCATGGCACCCCGTCTAGAAAGACCAGGACCCCACAATGACACAGAGAGAAACTGGCAGGAAAGATGGTTCCTTAAAGAGACAAGAGGAAAATAGTGTATAAAACTTGAAATGAAAGAGCTCCCTTCAGCTGATTTTAGTGTGAGGTATTCTGCTATTCTTACGTTTGAAAAACTATAGCATGGCAGAAAACCTATTCTGATCCACAGTCCTAATCAGAAGGAAGAGGTAATGCATGGCTAAGCCCAGGCAGCCTGCAGAGTTACAAAAAAAAGATACCACTTGTGCGTGAACCACACTACCTATGATTGGATGAAAACGTTGCTCTGCGCTCACATCTAGCCTTACATCAGTAAAATGACGTTCAATGAAAAAGCTGCATAAAACAAAGTTATTAATAGTTCAAATATTGACATGACTTGCAAGTCTGTAAGAGTGTTGGGGCAGTTATAAAGTCTCAGTTATAAAGGCAACTAATTGGGTGACGCAGAGTGAATTCATAAAGGCCTGTAAAAGAAAAGGGGCAGGAGGCCGGTGACTAAAACTGACTATGCTTGTCTGAACTACTGAAGGTACTATTTGACTTATAATCATGAGCTGGAGAGAAATTCTATTTGAAAATACTATTTGAAATTGGGGATAGTGTTGCTCTGTTTCTGCTGTTAGTGTTAACAGGGGAACAGCTTTCCAGAATAATGACTACAGCCGTCCTGACTGCATGATGCTCCACCAAACCAAGGCTTAGATAGCTGAAATAATACAACAGGGAATGTGCTGCTAATATATTGGTTAAAAAAATGATTATAATACATAATTCATGATATCATCTTCAGTGACGACAGAGAACTTGATTAAAAAAAATCATTTAACAATGTATTAGATATACCTAACATAAAGTTCAATGAGTTAAATTACACCTATTTAAATATAAGGAGGCAAAGGCTTTACATAGTCAACCTGCAGGGAAACTCGTCAAGCAAAGACAGCTCATCAAGTCAAGGTTTTCTACATTTAACAAGGTCAAAGCTCTGTGTGGTCTAACACAGCTGTCGTTTGAATAAGGCCTGGTGACAGTTAGTGGATTTCTTTCTTCTCCCTTCACCAGAAAGTTATTCAGTCTCCACCATTCCCTTGCTGCTTTCTTTCATCTTCTCTCCTTCCCCTCCCCATATTTTTCACCGTCTCTCACTCTTTTTCAGTTTCTCTCTCTCAGTGGGTGTGTGTCCCTTTAGGGTGTCTGCAGCAGTTGAGATAAGAAGCGAGTGTAGGACACAGGGGGATGGTGTTCACAGAAGCTAGGTGATCTTATCTACTCTCCCTCTCCCTGTCTTTCCGAGCATCCCTTGCTGTTCTGCTTTTCTTCTCTGCTGTTCTCCTCCCCCTCTTTCTTTTTGCTCTTTTGCCATTCCTTTTTTCTCCCCTCATTTCTCTTTCCATTTCTCTCCTCACACACACACATTCACTCAGATCCCCTCTGCGCTACTGTTGATTTGAATTTAAAGTGATGGGAAACTAAATTGGCAGCATTGACAGCTGAAACAAACAGCTTATCTCTCTCTCCTGGGCCAATATGGGTCTTAGGCAGATACTAGTGCCGCTGCCAACCTCTGAGTTGTGACAGTGATGATAAATTAAGCATTTGTTGACTGTCACTTTTCATGTTTGTATATGTGAACGTATGTGTCTGTGTTTCAAGATGGTAGAGTCATTGCCTTGTCTGTACATGTGTGACAATAAGAAAAAGTGGAGCCTTAGTTTTTAGAAGTCCTGTTCAAAGCACAGTTTTGAACTTTTGCTCTTTTGCATGTACTCAACACTTTTAATTTGTTATACGTATTAAAAGTAATGATCAAATATAATGATCATACTATCATAATATCATGCATTAATCCACAGTTTATCTCAACCAGGGTCATTTTAGGGGACTGGGTGTGGTGGTAAGATTGCCACCTTTCATGTAGGTGACCTGGGTTCAAATTCCCTGCATGAAAGGTACAACCTCCAGTAGGGGTCCTTAGGCAACCTGTAAGTTGCTTTGAATAAAAACGTCAGCCAAATGCATAAACATAAACATAAACATTTTACCTCCACAGGGTATCGCTGCAATTACATTGAGGTAAATCCTAGGATGGCTAATATCTAAGCTTGATTGAGATCACAGAACTTCAGTGCTATAAAAGGATAATATATCCACTTGTGTATAATCAATAGTAATGTACATAATACACTAGAATCATGACATAATTGTTTTTTACCAATTAAATTGAGTAGATAAATGTAACTGCCTGGATCATGTTCCACTACAATCTTTTTTAAGTGCCTTTACTGTGTGCGCAAGCTAACCTTAGCCAAGTGCTGTGACTAAAGCTGCAGAGATGCTAGCTTTTAACTTGGCGTATAATGGTTACTTTAAATTTCCTACATCTATGGTGCACACATTGAAGCAATGTGTCTGCACTAATGTACTGCACACATGAATGGCAAAGGCAGTGTACGTGCACCATATGTATGACATGTCATACCTTCTGCACACTGACGAATGCTCTTGGTAAAATAGCTTACAGACAGCTGCAGAAATAAACAAGTCCAATGGTGTGTTTTGTCTACAAGACATCACTTGCCTGAGCTGTTTATGTCAGACTTTCATTGTGAAAGTCTGATCAGTGTTTGAAATTATTGTTGAAAACCTCTGAATGTAGATGTGAGGCTATTCACTGTTGGGAATGTAGCCCATATCTGTATTTTTAACTTCTAAATTCTTGTTCCACTTTGGGTAAATTTGGAATGTTACCAGGAATTATACAGTGTGAGGTCTCTGGTGGCCTTCTGGTTAAAGTCTTTGGTGGAATGGGCTGATTATGCTTGATGCACTAGTTGTTTTGTGCCAGCAAATTGTGATATCAACAACAACAGCGTAACCTTCTATACCAGTGCTTCCAGCGTGCTGGACTTACCACAGCTGACATCCTAAACAGCAGGTGCCACAACTGAGTCAGTGGCATTGCTACAAACAGGAATACCACCTAAGTAGGTGTACAGGAAGCACACTGTTCATATATTATTACTAACTAGTCTGTTTAAACCGGGAGTTGTGACCTCAGTTTTGGACTACATCAAAAATGGTCGAGAACATCAACATTAATGTAAAATTATGTTCACAACACAGACGTTGTTTAAACATGTTGTTTAACCGAACATGTGGTTGAAATGCAGCAATATATCCACCCTAAGCCTATCAATAAAATTATGTTATCTTCTTACCTGACCCTGCAGAAAAATAGTATTTGGAATGATCTCTGTATTACCGATTATCGATTACCTACTGGATAACACATTTACACTTGACTTATAACCCGAAAAAACAGCAAAAGAGTAACCAAAATAATGGTGCTGCACTGGTGACAGTAGCAGTGGCTCTGGACATTTTGTATCTTTCTCAGATATTTTTGTGAGCTTTTTTCTATAAAAACACTAATTCCTTAATCTTTTTTTCTGTGCTGGTTTGGATGCAATGCTGCTGGAATAATTTGTTTAAATATTTTTTTTTTTACATCTGTTATGATGCTATGTTATGATGACAACTAACTTGAGCTTTCCAAAGCCAATGTAATGCCCAGAATAAGACCCCAAATCAAGATGAGTTGAAGAAAAAAAGGAAAATGAAAATACTTTCTTCTTCTTCCCAATGACATGTTGGTCAGCACTGCTCACTGATCTATATTATAGGGAGTATAGGGAATTATTCACTGAGTCTGATCCTTTTATTTTATTTTTTTCTTTAGCACAAGTTTCTTGTGTTTACATTGAATTTAGTACTTCAGAAGTGACAATTTTGGTGCTCAAGGGTATATATATTTAGGTATCCGAAGTCACTACTAACTGAATAAAACACAACCGTGGCCTTTTGTTTTAGGCCCTATGTATCTGAAAATGCATAATTCAATTAGTTGTTCAGATTGTAGGAGAAACCTTACATCACTTCACAAGGCACAAGGTCATCCAGTCCAATTTGCCATAATCTCCACCTAACTTCAACAGCAAATGATGCTGCTTTCGATGAACACCAGAAGAATTGAAACTCTTCCAATTCTTTACAATTCTTTCGTTGTAAGTTGAAACTGTTTAGCCCTTGCTTTTTGCTTTGTTATTAACATAAAATCTAACCGTTAATGATATAATCCACTTAACATAATAAATAAATGAACTTATAGTGCTCTACCAGTTTAATCTTTTATGTCCCAACGAAGAAATTTGACTTATATCTGATGTTGACTTTCTTTTTTTTTTTGCACTGTCGGTATATTAATAGTGACATCCATTTAAATAACAAAAACTGCTGAAATATTGGTCATATTAGCAACATTTCTCATTGTTTGCCATTCAAAAATCAAACAAAATACAGAGGAATGAAGCGACAGTGAAATTAAGTGAGTTTATGGAGACGATATGTGACCAAGAAATGATGACGTTAGTTCTCGGTGGTGTTATAAATCAGCCAGTGGCAGTTACTTGATGGGACTGTACCCAAAAGAGGGATTGGTAGCCTGCCAGCTGTCCAAGGTCCAAATAAGACCTTAGGGTCTTTGATGAAGCCAATGTAAGTATTATAAAATACAACTGCCAATCAAGTATTTATTGTATGCTTTCTCATACTGTAATAATGTGCTCCAAGGGTTATTAAGTACTACAGACCCTGAGGAAGAGAGGGCGGAGTGGAGTCAAGGGAGTCTCTCACTGCCCAAAAATTATCTGCTCAATCATCTTGTAAATTAATGGGAAAAAAACAGGTGCCGTGGTGTGGATCTGTGTTACTTTGACCAAAAGTCTTTTTGAAATATTAGTGATGTATATTTCAAAAAGACTTTTGGATTGCTTTTTTGCTTGAATCTAAAGAACTATTAATGTTTCTTTCAGTGTCAAAAATACGAGTGTCAGGCACATGCATCACAGGCTCTGGTGTGTTTCCTAAGGGACAGTGCCAGCATGAAGCATGAACACGACAGCCACTGAGAGGACGAGAAGGTAGCAGAGCTGTCAACGGCCAGCTCCCACTCCACCTAATGAGAGAGAGGCCCATTAATTAAAAACACCAACAGGCTGTGCTCCCCAGTGTCCCACCATCAGGACGACCCGGGGTTAAAGACACAGTGCAGAAAGGATGAAAAGCATGCTGCTTCCACATACAGTACATGGTGCTGCCCTCAACAATAAATGGCCCCGAGTATTCAAGAAGGAAAAAAGCCAACCTCAAGTGGGAAGCGCTATTAGAAGGGGGCGGTTTCTTTAAACTGCACTGTTTGTGTCTTTGGGGGAAGCGGTCCATGATGATCATCTAATGCTTAGCCCTTGATGTTCACAGGACAAACTGTGGCTCTTTTGTCTCTATGTGCTTGCGTTCGCTGCGTGGCAGCAGGGAACTGTTTGCCAAAGCCCACATGCAGACGTCTGTAGTTTCAAGCAATGGAAAAGATATGTTAAAGTCTGCACATGAGGAGTTTTTTTATTCTCACTGTCCTTGTGTTTATATGCACCTTCTTTGTTCACCTAAAGATTTACCTTTTCAAAGAGTTGCAAATGCTGCTAAAATCATTATCATTGTGCAAGTACACAAACTACCTTTCTCTCTAGGATGATTTTTTTTTTCCCATTTGGAGGATTTAATTTAATTAGTTTATATAAAAAGTGTGTTTGCGTGTGTATGTGCATGAGTGAGCGGAGTGCAAGTGAGCTAAACACCTGGGTGTACAATATGAAATTGCATTTTAACGCTGTAGTCTTTTGTGCAGTTGTCTTTGAAAGTGTTTTATTAAACTGTCAAGCACATGAATCATTAGCCTTGATCTGTAGATTGACAGTTTGTCAGCTCTTTAACAGTGGCGTGTGCCTCACTGTCAACAGAGGATGGCTAGGGAACAGCTTACATGCTCCCCACGGCTTCTTCGTCTTCTGTGCTTCTTGCGTCTCCATCTTCTTTCCACCCCTGCATGTCAGCCCAGGTGCTAACAAAACCGAAGATTGTGGGTAGTCTAGGAACATATGGAGCTGAAAGATGGAGAAATGAAAGGTGGAGGGAGGGGAGGGGAGGGTGGCAGAGAGAGAGGGAGAAGCTGTCAGACTGTCTATCCCTGTCACAGCAGCCAGGAGACTGCGATGGACAAATGGATAACTGCTATTTCAGACTGCCAGGCCGAAAGCTCAGTCAGATCTGATGATGTTGATGTGGCCACGGTGGCTTTTGCGCAGCAGGATGCACCAATCGTTACACATCCACGCAATATTTGGTCTCTCTTGTTTCTCTTCTGCATTTTTATACACAGAAATATTCTGTTTGTTCAGTCATTGAAATGCAGTTCATTGTGCACAAACACGCACAGGCACCAACACAAACACGAGTGAATTCCCAGTGCGGCCATGTGGACAGGCTTTCAGAGATGTGGCTGCAGGCTTTTTGTGTGTGTGTTTTTGTGTGTTTTGTCAGTGTGTTGAATTTGGCAATTCGCTGATGATTGGTGCAACCTCCTCCCATAGCTGTCTCTCCTTCCTTGCCCCCAGTTCTCATAACATAATCAGGTCTTTCTCTTTCTTCCTCTTTTTTTTTCAGGCTGTGCCTTCCTCACCTACTGTGCCAGAGAGTCAGCCCTGAAAGCCCAGAATGCATTGCATGAGCAGAAGACCCTGCCAGGGGTAAGTTATACATATGGAACGCCACGTCGACCAAGAAGTTAAATCTTACATAAACCTTTCTTGGATTTACTCACAGACACAAACACAGATGCTTACTTTAACAAGTAATACCTTTTATTTATTTCAAATCAAGGAGGAATCTCCATCCTTGCCATGCTGATCATGCACTGACTGCACAACAGACATGAGCACAGGCCTTCTCTCTTTTGTCCCCCCACCCCTAAAAACATACTCCTTTCACTATCTCACTCTCTCTTTACTCAGTCACATCCACACAAACCCATAGGGAGAAACCACTCAGCATCACATCATAGGCATACTATTTATAGTCCTTCCTCCAGTTTGTGTAAATGAGTGTGCGTCTGCGCGTGTGCATGCACCCGTGTGTGTGGGCAAATGCGTGAGTTAGACAGAGAGGGATGAAAAGTGGGAGGGTGGATGCATGTAGGCTCCTTCTGCATTTGTGTGCACACTATATTGTGCCACAGACTGGCAGCGGCACGAGCGTGCATCGTGAATGTACGTATATCACGACGGCGCATCTTCACGACAGATGTTCACATGCTGAGAATGTGATTTGTCACATGTACAGTGCAGATGGATGCAAGCCACGAGCGTTTGAATGCTCTGCTTTTATTCATACGTGATAGAGTGAGGGAGCTTTGACACTGTCATAGAGGAGAAGTAGACATTCATTCATTAGCAGAGCGAGTATGTGAGCTTGAGGGATCATGTGCAATGTGGGTATTTTTCTTTAGTGCATTTGTGATGATTATGATTATATATTTGTGTGTGTGTGTGCGTGTGTGTGTGTGTGTGCGTGCATGCGTGTCTCTGTCATACTTTTTGACTAGTATGTGCATGCTCATGAATGTTCGCGCATGCACATTATTGTGTTGCACGCACTGGCTCTGCTTGTGTGCGTCTACGGGTGTAAGGAAGTTTTGATGCGTTTCTGTCAGGCCTGGCTCGGTTTGCTCTGTTCGTTTTTAATGACGCCTCCAGGGAAGCTGACAGTCGCCGTGTTGAGCGCACAGCCTTTGATGTGAGTGATTATGACATCACAGACGTGCAGTCGAGAAGAGCGGAGGAGTGGGGATCCGTGCTCTAAGTTTTCTTTTTTTTTCACTTCCCACTGGCATATTATTCAGAGAGAAAGACGGAGGGGAGACCGAGACACAGGGAAAGAGAGGAGGAGAGATTAAATATTTGACCAAAACCAGAATGCGATTTTGTGTTCACATAAAGTATGCTGCCGATTCATATTCTTGCCTTTGTTGCCATTGTTTGACATGAAAGTGAATATTTGTGCACAGAAACAACACTGTATTTGGTTTCTATACGTTATGATGCATAAACAGCAAATAATAGCCACAGTCAGCCTTATTTTAAAGGAAAATTTAAATTTTGCTATGCCTTTCGAGGCAGACGACAAACTAAAGTTTGCATTTGATGAATGATGCGTATTATGTAAACAAAAATGTCCCAGAACAGACCTAAACGCAAAACAAACCTTTATACAGAGAACTTTGGGAAGCAGAATGGGACACTGTCTTTTGTTGCTGGTAGAGGTAAAGCAAAGCAAAATAGAATAAATTAGTTCATCAGAAACACAGCGAGGACTTGGCCCTGGAAAAGGCAGTGGGACATTTTACGATGCACAATTATACTCTCTTTCCACCATTTCTTTATTTTATTTTTTTCCCTATGCAACTATCTTGCATCAGTCCTTCCCTCACAAGCCAAGAACAACTAAAACCCTGCAAATGAAATCCCTTTTGTTACTCTTTAAAGCACTTCACTTCGTGCCCATGTGCACTTTTTATTGTCAAAGTTGTTCCCTTACGTTTAAAAAGTTTTCCACTTCACTTTTTCCTTTTGCTGCCAGGTGAGCTGAGAGAAGAGGGGATTTTGCTTGCAATAGGAAATGCCCAGTAAGCATGGCTGTAGGCTGTTCATGTAGCTCAGACAAAGTACGAAGGGCTGCCTTATGTGAATGTGTGTGAGTGCAGCTGAGTGTTTGCAGTGTCAGGAGAGACTTTGGGTGAACCAGCGACCAGCAAAATATGGATGTTAAAGTGACACTGATATTGAATTTCTCATGATAGATGACAAATTGTTTTCACATTCCTCATTCCACTATAGCACCAGAAACCACAGATACAGAGGATTATGCTGATGGAGAAGTTTCAGCTAACATAATGAAATCAATTTTTCTGACAACTGACACAGAAACCACATGCTGCTGCATTGTTCGAGGACATTCAAAATTTTTCAAATGTGTATTTGAAAGTTAAACAAAGTAAGAGGAAAAAACCCACTCTGTTAATTTTAGAGCAAATTAAAGCGGCACTATGCAACTTTCAGTAATACGGGGTTTGTTTACCATGCAATACACACCCCAAAGCTGTAGGGGGGGCTCCGTAGAAAATAAGGCGACAGTCTAGCCATATTATATATTACTACTCTAGAAGCTAACCACATTCAATTTAGCCGTCGACAGCTAATGGAGAGAGGTGTGTCTTATCAGGCTCCCTGGCTCGGCTCAGAGCCCTTTAGACCTGCCGTGAAGCAGTAGTTCTCGGCTCTCGTGTGTCGCGAGACTTCCAGAGGTAAACAAAGCACGCGGCGCCACAGGCAAAGTTGCAAGCGCTGTTTCGGGCTAGGGCCACCAGATGGAGATGGAAATGTCACCGTTTTCATCAGAACAGGTCAGCCAAGCTATCTGATGATTGCCAAGCAATTTTATGACCATGAAAAAGTTGCATAGTGCCGCTTTAATTACACTTCAAGAAGGATTGTTAAAAGTTGATACCCTCATAAGAGCATAGAGCAGAATCATACAATGGGGGGCAAAAACGGCAAGTAAAGAGAAGTAAGTAGGTACTAGACAAAATATCAAATACCAAGACAAAAAAAGTACGGAAACTGAAACAATTTCAGTTGTGTGGAGCATATTTAGTAGCAACCGTTCTCATCAATTCATAACCAGAGGCAAGGAAACACAGTTAAATTAAATTCCATGATAACTTAATTTTTAAAACAAAACTAAGACTTTAATGTTTCAGGGCCGCATAACTAAGTGCAACTTATTTTTTCTTGTGTAACAATATCTGCAGAATGATGGATGCAACGGTTACATTATTAGTGGTATTATCCCCTTTTGAGCTAACTGTTGGTTGGCATTTCTTTTATTATAGATTTCAAAAACTTCAACACTGTCATGGTAATCTTTTTTTTAGCTAGTGCTTCATACTCTCATCTAAAATCTCAACTAACATGAATTCACGTGACAGTAGCTCGTGGTAGTGGCTTGCAAAAACAGCCGGGTCTCTGTTCTCTATTACTTCATCTCCTCTTCCCCCCATTCAATGAGTGTCAACCTGTGTTAAGGTGCAACTACACCTTCCCCAGTATGTTAGTGTCAAGCAGGACTGTTTACAGTATTATCATCTGCACATTATTAACACAGAATCAATATTTCGTGTTTTTAACATAACGCTGATCACCAATACCAGCGTACTGTGGCAGCCCTATTTGACAGCAAACCCTCTCTGCTATAAGAAATTATCGCAAATTATTATTCTTTGATCAGTTTTCCTAAATATATTTCAATTCTTTAATGTGCAGAACACTGACCTACAGTTACAACTGTCCCAGTGAGAGCATTTAAGTTTTAAGGCTGGAGGACTGGAGGAGCATGAAGTCACAGTTTTCTGGACTTACAGTCAGAAGATCTGTGTTGATCGGAATGGAAAAGAAAAGTCCCGCATAGGTATACTTAGGCTTTCAGGGTATCAAACTCCCTGACCTCATTTGGAAGTTTACTCCAGGGAAAATTTTACTGATTGAAAACCACAAATTCAGGACAAGCAATGCAGACACAATCCTTTCCTGCAGAACCAGATTTTTATCCTCAGATTGTTGCTCAGGGGCCCTTGGAAGTTTAATCAAGCTGTAAATGTGAGTTTTGTGGACTTGGAGAAGGTTTACGACTGTGTCCCCCAATGTTCAAACCTTGTCTCATGGCTACAGAATTTGGGTAGTGACCATAAGAATTAGATCATTAATCCATTTGAAACAATATTTGTGTTGATTTTTTGGTTTACCAGTGTAGCACGTCCAGCAGCAGTGACTTTATCTGCAGAGAACATTTGGTTATGGTCAGGGTCTTTGTGGCATTTGTTTAAAATGTTAAGTCTATCAAACAGCTCTGCATGTTGAAAAACTGTCTTCAGTTTCTTGTCTGAATGGATATTTCTTAGGAGTTGAAAGCAAAAACAACGTGAACATGTGAAAAAAGTGAACATAAAAGTGAACATAAAAACTATTGCAAAAACGTTGTGTATCCTTACTTGGGATAAACAGTTTCTGGGTATATGAAATTAGTATTTTCACCTTTTTGGATGAAAAAAAAAAAAACTAAAATTGGGCCTGACCCAAACGCCAGGCCTTGATGTCATCCTTGTGATTCTGCACTCTAGTTTCAGGCTACAGCAAGAGGCATTTAAAAGCTCCTCTATTGATTCTGGCAAATCTCCTCACAAGTGGGCGGATGTGTTTTTATGTGCACGTGTGTGTGGTTGTGTGTTTATGTGTGGGTCACAGGGTGGAGTTGCAGAGTTAGAGCTTGTGCAACGTGTGCACAAACCGCAGACTACAAATACCCACCAGTGAATCCTCCCGCACACATCTTAGTTCTAACACGCAAAAAGTGAAACAAAAAAAAATGGATCTGGCATCCACTCAAACATACTGCCAAGTATACAGTATAGGTCAGGGCACTGACATATGCCCCTGCACACCAAACAAAACCATGTACTTCTGAATACTTAGTACCATGTTCCAAGTTAGAAAATAAAACATACAAATACACACATTCAGGTGCGGTACAAAACACTCCACTGATACTCCCAAAACACTCCACTGATACTCCCAAAACACTCCACTGATACTCCCAAAACACTCATATTCCAAACCCTTCTCTTGTAACTGCAACACAACACTCCTCGTAAACACTTCCATTCAACAACCTGATACCATGATACTCGTAGAAAGAGAAAGAGAGGGAAAGAAAGAAAGAGGGAGAAAGTGAAAGAGCGAGGGAGCGAAGGAGAGAAATACAGCGTCGATTGACTCTCACTGTAATAGTGAGCCAGATGAGAAAATATAGAACACTGTGAATCAATGCGTCATTTCAGAGCACTTTAACACACACGCAACACACACATAAACACACAATGTTTTCAGCCTGGGGCCAAACAAACTTCAGAAAAGACAGGACACCAAATGAACAGTAGGAGAGAGGAAAGTGAAAGGCATGGATGATGGCAGACTGGGGAGAGTGGGTGGATGGAGTGAGTGGGAGGAGAGGTATAGTCGAGGTGCCTCAATACCGACTGATTTGTGTCTGTTTCTTTTTTCAACCCCCCTTCTGTCAGTTGAGATAATGCCAGGGCAAGAAATCCATGGCATTGATTGGATCCTGTGACCCAGTTTCATGGCAGCTTTTTCTCAATAAGTCGCCCTCGTTGGTCAATAGCTGCTGTGCTCCCCAGGTAAAGTGAGTGAAGAGGTGTTTGGATGGTGGTGGGAGGTTAGACGGTACTCTTTTATGATTTGCCTATGCATGCACAAGCACACTACTCTTTTCTTGTAGATTTTAGATTAGTGGTGCAGTGTTCAGGAGGCATAGCCTCACGTCGACTTGACTAATGCCACAGACTGTGGAGCTAAAACGTCCCCTCCCTCTCCCCAAGCCATCACCTCATCAACCATCCTAATCGCCCATATCCAAAAGAAAACCATTTGCCACATAACGTGCTCCACTTAATCAATACACAGTCAATGACAGAATGCTGGAATGAAGCACAAGCAAGTTTTAGCTAAAACAGCTCCAGCTTTTAAAATCGATAAGCACATTCATATAACAAAGACAAAGATTTTTGTGAACTCAGAGACCTAAGGAGTAACTTATTAGAAGGAGCAGCATGGTTTGGCAACAAATTAATTAACAGATTTTGGGTCCAATCCAGAGCAAAGCTTCTACGTGAAACAGTTTGCAGGCTGAATCAGGCAGGTCATAAGCCTGCAATAAAAATCCAAATGACTTTCCCTCAGTGGACAGCAGAAAAGCAGAAAGAGTTTCAGGAAACAGTGTTTTAGTTTCAGTTCTAAACACTGGTTTTTGATAAACCCATCATAGTTAATGAATTTTATAAATTTTCTTCTAAAGACCTATAAAGGGAATAAGATTTCTTGGATTACATACAACATATGGTGCCATTCTCATAGTTTTGTCCACCTTTGTTCGAAGGGCTTTTGTGATTTGAATAGGCCCTTCAGTTCCAGTTAAGGGGTATCATAATGATGTAATATACAAATATATGCCAGACAGTAGGGTGATTCCAGCTATTTGACAGCAGATTGGCAATGGCTCTTTTGTTCTTTCAAGAAAAAGATGTTCTTGAGTGCAAACCTAGGCCAAAAAGAAAAAGTCTGGAGTGGAAGAACATAACTGTTAAAACTGGCAGAGGCATTGACCTAAAGTTCATTAAACATCCTAGTGATGAACTGTATCCAACCTTTGACTGGAAGTGGACATTGCAACAGATTAATGCCCATGGTTTTGGTTTGATTGATCAACTAATTGATTTCTGTCATGAACTACACAGTGTCTAGTCCATATGAGCCTAAGCTGTCATTACTGTTTAATCCAACCCAACCAAGTGCTTGTCAGGTTGTCGAACAACAACTAAAAACCCTTTGTGACATGTTCAGAACATCAAAATGAAAGGCCTTAACCCACATCCACTTCATGCTGCGGGTTAGACAGTATTCAAGACTCCACTCTTTTCCAATGGTTTCTTTTTTTTCTTTTTTTTTAATTTTATACAAATTCCTCTGCCCTGCACCATTTTCCAATTGTGAACAATTACTGCCTCTCACCCCTCTCTATGATGGTGCACAATCAGATAAAACTATTTTGTACGGATCTAAACGCTGCCTCCTAACATGCCTGGATGGTACATCATAGTAACTATGTTTTGTAAGCATAATGCCTAACACCTTGCGATGCTTTAATGAGATGCTCACTAATTTTGGATGTCCTCATACCTTTTGCCATCCAGGACAGATTTAGTTTAACCCCATGTGGTATTTAACATGAATGGAGCTGTAATTTTAACCTCATTACCAGCCTACAGCCCATCCTTTGTCATATGAAGTCATATAATGCTACCATTATCATTATGCTTTAGGCCTGATGTTCCACCTCCCATTGCCAAGTGGAGTTTGAGCAGATTGTACAAATGAGAAGTATTCATCTGCCTTGAGGCAGTAGATCACTATAGCTCAATAAGCCAACTAATTTCAGAAGTGGTGCATGTTACCCACTGGGTCAATAGATTGATGATCCATATGTGAAACCACACACTGAGCCACACTGAGCCATACTGTAGTAGTGTATGCAATGTGTTGGCGATAACCCAGTTCTAAATGTTAATCTCATTTAAAAGGGAGGGTTTGAATACTGGTGAGGAGCACAGGGCGGCTCAAAAGATTGGTGAAACTGACAGCTGGAGCGGTGTCAGTCCACCTCCCTGTCACCGAGGTGCCCTTGAGCAAGGCGCCGTACCCCCCATGCTCCCCGAGCGCTGGCTGCCCACCACTCCAGTGTATGGCATCTGTCTCCATGAGTGTGTGACCCTGTGCATGTGCATGTGTGTGTCAACAGGTGCCAACCTGGATGGGTTAAAAGCAGAGGACAAATTTTGTGTGTATGCATGACCAATAAATCTGATCTTAATCTTAATCTTAATCTTAATAACTCCCTAATTCTGAATTTAGCAACCCCCAAAGTAAAACGACAACAAAATTGTTGGTCCTGGAAATGATGATGAGGACAAAAAAAGATTCTTTACCACCAGCTGCTTTGCAAGTGTGATACACGCTTTAAAGAAATGGATTGAACTGTCTGAGCAATTCCTTACACTTCTTGTAAGTGCCAAGATTAGGTGATCCAAATGTTTTCACATTTGCACCTAAAGTCAGGCAGCAGTTTTAAAGATTTCTAAGGTGCCATGCTCTTTTAAGAATCTCACCCTTCTGCTGGAATAAGCTATTGTCAGACTGAAATCAACTTGTCCTTTCCTTGAGTCTGTATTGATCCACAAAAGCCTAGTCTTACAGCATATCACTGAGTCTTCATCTCCAACAGCCGGCCCTTCTGAGCATTTACAAGTGTTAAAGTCACAACTGACATTAAGGGCTCGTCCATGTACTCACCAGTATGGAAAATGTCCTTTCCAGGTGCACTTACTTAAGTTTTGGAAGTGGAGTTTGAGAGAAACCTCTTTGTGAGGCCTATATTACTTTCCAAGTGTAGAAAAATCAACCATCCATTTCTTTCATAAATCCTTAAAATGAACTTCCTGACAGACAGCAGTGGCTATGACTGCCGATGGTGCAAGGGTGGCTGCAGCTGGAGCTGTTCTTCAGAAAAAAAACTCTTTAATAGTGTCCTATCCAGTGTGCGCATGGCTTCAGCCTTGGCCGTGTGTATAGTTCACAGATTTAAGTATCTCCATAAGCCGGTTGTGATAGTCATTCTGCCATTGTCACAGTTTTACCCCCTGCTGTTACTGCTGCTGCTGCGGCTGTATTGAGCTCGCCTGACTCCAGCTGCTTTGAAAAATCCTGCCAGTTCAGGAAAAAAAAAATTCTCTGAATAGTTTTATGTCACACTGCCATATCTATTTGTCTTTTTTCAGGCTCTCAAGCCCTAACAGACATACTGCACAGTGTGTCTTACCACAACAGTTAGTGCAGTGTTGTCAAATATTTTTTTATTGTGGCCTGTTCAGGTAATTTACCATGCACATTAAACGTTGAGGAACAGAGAAAAGATAACTGGAAACAATAAAATGTAATAAATCAGTCACACTTACAGTATAATTTATCTATAAAAGTGGTGCTTTATGGCTCATGGGAGCATATTACCGTCCAGACTGTATATACCTTTTTCTTTCTGTCAAGCATTAGTGTGGCTTGGGATGCCTGTTCTACTCTCGATTCTTTTGCTCAGTTGTCAGTGTGGGACAGAGCAGATGCTTTGAAACAGAAGAGAACATTTTCATTCAATGATCTCATTTTTCCCTGAGGCTTTACAGGGCTCTTACAGCTTTTACTGAGCAGCATGAAGCTTGGTATACTCTGCATCTCTCTCTATAATAGTTCTTTCTGTTAATCAATGGCCTCCAGTTTTTCGAAGAGGACCCACCGCTGTTATGAAATTAAAGGTTACTGAGAGTAGCTGTCTTAAACCTCTTTTATTTTACTCGAAGTCCCTTCAAGAAACTTAATTTGAACAATGAACATTAGTTATAACTTGTTTTAAAAACAGCTTTGTATAATGTTGGAGTAAAGCTGTTAAATAGTTTTTGGAGTAACTTTCTAGATTTAATAAAAGAGCATTTTAAAGCACTACTACAGCACCGATGTGATGTGACTGCTAAAAAAAATTCATCCTAAACCCGATTTGAACAAGAGCTTTCTGATGGCAAAAACTAAAAGGAGATGACCATGAGGTAAAATGAAAAATGTACATTACTAAAAAATGGTTCATAATGAGGAAGATAAAGCAGGTTATGGGTACAAACAGCACCGATTGAATTGTTACTTGACTAGAGCACTGAACTCTCTCAAAACTATGACCCACTGGGGAGCCACAATGCTATATTAATGTTGTTTTACTACTGTTAAAGTTCTTATAAAAGGTGCAAAAAAAAGAAAACCATTTTATTTTGTGACCTTCAACATCTCATCTTCACTGCAGAGGCTGGAATATACAATATTGCGGTTGTAATTTCTTTGTCTGGCCCATTTAATCTGATATTTTCCACACAGTGAGAGGTGGCACTCGGAAATCTTATTCCCGGCCCCACTGAAGCAGCTGGTGAGCTGGTGGCCACCAGATGTGATAATGACACAACGCACCAGCTGAGACAGGGTAGTGGGCCACGGCTCAGGCAGCTTTTAATAATTGATGGCAGCCAAGGCCCCGGATTGGCCAGTAATTGCATTACAGGTCACTTCTCAATAGCAATTTGTGAAAGTTGTGGTGATGTGTGCTGGGTGGCGATCAATAGACACTATCCAGGGAGGCAGCACCCCCACACCCCTCTCTCAAGCTGTCTGTCTTTCTGTCTGTGAGGGCAACTGGTGGAGATATTATCTTTCAGTGCTCAGTGCAGAATAGTAAGAATACATCAAAATGCCTGCCTCATTTCAAGACCTTATTAAAAATAAGAAACATAAACTGTAAACAAAACAAAGGTGGTAGCCACTGTGCCATCCCTAGTTGGTATGTGGACTACATTTGACTGTGATATTCTTGCTTGGGCTTTTAGAGACAGAAGTAAGATGCAAGGAATGAATTAGATTAAGAACTCAAAGACATCATTGGCCCTGTTGGGTTTCAACTACAACACTCACCTGTCACTCAAAGACAACCCCACCAGAGTTATGTATAACTTTAACCCTTAACACAAAAAAAATCAAAGGCAAAGTCCAGAGTTTGAGGTTGATTTTTACCTAATGGACCAACGTAACAAAAAGATGGTACAACGTAGTGGAGAAGCAAGGAAAGGGAGAGTTTGCTTGCTTTAATGTAAAAACTTGGTGATTCTTATTTTCGCATTTATTTGACTATCATTACATTTCTGTCAATAGGTCACCCTAAATGTTACACACTGGAACATTATCATGGAGTTGAATGGAGACTGACTTACTTTCAGAGTCAGCCCCAAGTGGGCATTTGATGAACTGCAGCTATTGGCACTTCCACACTAGCTTTAGGTTTCAGTCACTTTAAGTAAGCACATTACTTTTTTAGGGGGGAAATATTTGTAGTATCACTTCCATCTCATTCCAAGGAAGATTTGCTCTTTTTGTCATGAAGGTGCAGCTCAGTCCATTAAAAAAAAAGTTATATAATTTCTGCCTGAAAGAATAACCTTCTTATTTACTTCAAATTTTCAGACTGAGGTGTGCATTTTAACCATTTTGTAATTCTGCATGAACAGCTTTTGGGCAACTCTGATGACTTTATCAGATTAATATATTTAATCCATTTTTGCTGTATATAAGCGAGCGCTTGGATCTTTTAGGAGTATTTTAGAGCTTGATCAACACAAAGGCATCTGTGCATCTATTTTGATTTGAAACATTTTTGTTCTGTATCTTTCTGTGATTGTGGTACTTAAACACTGAAGTGCCACTTTAGAATAACAATATATGACCTATGAGGCAGAAACTTAAATGAGCTGACAGGCAGCCTCAGGTTTCAAAGGTTAAAATAGCACAGCGCTCAAATTCGCCCTCATCTCAATGCACAGCAGAGTGCTTTAGTTTCTGTTGGAGTGCAGGCTGTGAGCCTGGTGCCCCTCTGGCTCCAATCATTCTTGTGGAAGTTATTTACTGTTCTAGCCTTTCTTTTGTCTTGCTCTCTTTGTTGATGTCTCGGCCACTTTGACATGTAAACTATCACTGTGTCATTTTGCCGCATCTGGTGCTCATTCTTTTTCTGTATCTGTCCCTCTCTCCTGGTTGTCTTTTCTTTTTTTCCTCTTCCTCCCTCTGCTGTGGCACTCAGAGGAGAGGAGAGTGGAGGAGACAGTAGATTTTGCATGCTCTAAATACAGCCTCTACGTGTGTGGGGTGCTGTCATCTAAGTGAGAAGGGACAGGGGATGGTTCAGTTCTTTTCTGTGTACGTGGACAACTGCTGTGTATGTGTCTGAGTGTGCATGAATTCAACCAAACATCAAAAACGTTCCCTCATCCATCTCTCTGTCTTTACTCTTCTTCTTTTCTCCCTTTCACTCTTCTTTTGTCACTGTCCCTAATGCCCATTTTTGCATAATTTTGTCCGCATTGCCTTTTTTTTTTTTTTACTCTTTTGTCATTATGCTCTGCCTTTGCTCGCCTGTCTGTGTTGGTGTTTCTCACCTCTCTTGCATGTGCTTGGCAGGGTGTGACAGCATTGAGAAGTCACCAAAGAGGTAAATGATGATAGGCCATCCATCATGCTTTATGGACTCTGTATGGTGCTGCCGTGGAGAGTGGCTGCACTGTGCAGTAACTCAGAACACTCTGTCCCTCCATATAACCTGGCAGGGGCTCTGCCGCTTGCCTCGCCTCTGCCGGTCGAGTGTTTATGTATGTGTGAGACACAGGGGGAGCGCTGGTCTGACTCACGCGCTGGTTTCTCTGTGTGTGTGTTCATGATTCAGCATGTGTGCGATTGGGAAACGGGAGAGGGCTTTTACACGCTGACACACTATAGACGATGAGCTTTCATCATGGCCTAATATGCCACTGTTGTGTGCATCAGCTCTGACCAGCAGACGCAACATTTTCTGTCAGAGTATATGTGTGTGTCTCTCACACAGCAACAAATCTTTAACAGTATGTCTAAAAAGATCTCAAGTGTTGCAATGGCTCAGTCAAAGTCCAGACTTCAACCTGACTGAAATGCTTAAGAACTGTGTATGAATGAATGTCTGCAAACCTCAATGAACAATATTATTTCAAGTTATTGCTGCGAAACGTGGTTTTACAAGCCACTGAATCATGGGCTGTACTTCCTTTCCCAGTTCGACACAAATGCTTCCATATTTTGGCTTAATTTTTTGTTAAACAATTAACAGCACAGTGTAATATGTCAAGTATTGCTATTCATCTGAGGTTTGCATAATTTTACACAAAATATTAAAACCTGGTGAGGAATGGATATTTTTACATTACGACTTGATTAGCACTGATCGCGGGTGTACTTTCATGCCGCATTTGTTTTAAGTCAAACTACCTAAAAAGGTTTGTCAAAATTTGATTTGAAAAGATTACATTATCAAAGTAGCTCAATTTGTTGTGTAATGCAGTGTTAAAATGTCACAGTCATCTCATAAATTTCTGTGAGACCGGGCTGAAAGAAAGAAGTCACAGGTTGTGGATGCAGAGGAAGGCACATACACAGTATGTGTTAACACAGAATGAATAAAAGCTGCACAGTGTCTGCCCAGATTTCAGGACTACTCATGACAGCATATTATTTCTGGAGCAACAACGAGTGCAGAGCCAAAACATTCTGGGTGGGGGAGTTAACATAAACACATATGCAAACAGACAATCGAGACTTTCGCAGGAAGAAAATGTATCACAAATGTACACGGACTTCTGATCCTAGTGTTTCATAAACTTCCCAAATGAAGAGATATAAGAAAAAAGCAAACTTGGACTAAATGAGTCCAACGAGTTCCAGGTGAAAGGACAGTATATGATTCCATGTAGGTTTGTTGTTATGTGGCTACAATCCTACACACAACTACTGGAATGCAGAGTAAACTCTGCTAACTCATAGCCTTTACTTAGGGCTGACATTAGTCTCATGCAATTGTTTATTTTCTCGCTTGGTTTCTAAAGTTATGGAAAGAAGGGACAAATGAACTCCTGAGACACACACAAAGGGTGTATAACTAAGTATTAGGACCACAGTAGGGATAAAATAATTAGAGGGATTGTATATTTCCTCTATCTTTTTATTTTGGAATACACATAGCATGTGGAAAGAAAAGTCAAACTGTTAAGAATAAAGTTCAAAGGTTGCTATTTTGAAAAAAAGTTCAAATACCAGGAACAAACTTGACATTCGACAAGACTAAAGTGGAATCCTTTTAATTAAATCAAACCAGGATTAGAGCATTGATCAGGGATATGTCTGCAAACATTCTTGTGTAATTGAACTGATGATATTGTACTTCAGGATAGATTTTAGAAACAAGGAAATTATTTCTCTTGTAGCACATGAAAACAGTATGATAACAAGTGTTAGATCAGAGGAGTTCATTCTCAACATTTTCACTTTATTCTAGACATTGCAATTTACTTTTGAAATAGGAAATCAAAAGAAAATTATTTTTCTCTGTGACCTCAATACTGAGCACATGTGAGTACTGTGTTAAGGAAGACTTGAAACATTTGAAACCCTTTAATGAAGATCACTAATGCTACTGACACAACAGCAACTAAACCAGTTAACTTACAACTGTCTAAAATCTTTACACCCGTACTCTTGGCTTACAGTGTCACCTGCACACTTTTCCCCTTCTATCCCTATCTCCTCTCATTTTGCATCTTTCACTTCAATAACCCCCTCCTCCTGGTGAGCCCTTTCACACTCTTCTTTTCTCACCTTTTCGCATGAAAGAACAATTGCTCAGAGTCCTCTCCTTCTCTCTGCCCTCCTCTCCCACACTATCTCTCCTCTCCACCATTCGTAGATCCAGAGGGAATCACACTGTCTGAACCAAATGTGCCACAAACTTGTCAGATGATGTTTGTTTTCCACCCTCTTGCCATACTTCCTTTTCAGCCCGACTGTGTGTTTTAATGCTGTCTACATATTTGACAAAGTGCTGTGACACGCACTGCACTTGCGCGTCAACAGACCAAAAATTTGCAATGTCATTAATGAAATAGGAATCTGCAGAGGAGCGAGAAAGGAGCAGCAACCAGGCTGAGTCAGGTCTGTGTGATAACAAGGTTTGTACGGTCAGACAGCTCGTTTGCATGTATGAGAAGACTAAAAGTAAACAACGTTTTCACTAAAGCTCCCCAGTAACTTTGAATAAGGATATTTTGCTGAACACCAAAGGTGCTTTCAGGGACAGAACAGCTGCATTTTTGCCAGCAAAAAAAAGAACATTTTTACCCAAGAAAATGTAGCACAAGCGCAAGCTCCATTTCTCCAAGGACACATTCGCCCACGGAATACCTAGTCCTTTTGGAGAGCTCTCTTAGCTTAGGCTCTGTTTACATTAATTCATTTCACCATTTCTTCGTGTCGGCGTCTTGCAAACTATTTACATTTACACTGAAACGGGGATCGGCTGATTCGCTAGTCACATGACTAATCAGCCATCACATCACATGATCGCCCTTGCATCTGGAGCATGAGCAACTGCTTTATATTAACAGATTTATCAGGGCTGCTCTGGACATTCGAAAGTTCTCGCGCCATTCTTCGGCGACAACAACTTGGTCCACGAAATTGTCCCACCATGCGCTGCTTCTTCCCGGTCTAACCCAAAAGTGGCGCTCCATGTACGGCTTGCGTTGCTGCAGTGGCTGGGTTCTCATTATTAAAGCCGAGTAGCTAGAGCTCAGCACTGCGGATCCTCGTTTTTCACCGTTTACAACTGCTAAAATCAGCATCGTATGCGAATGCTTACGTGGGCTCCGGCGTCTTTGAATCCTTCCACCTATGAAGTCGTATTCCAGTATTTTAATGTAAATGGACAGTGCATCCGCGATAGAAACGATATAGAAACAGATTAGTATAAATGGCACCAAGTCAGTGTTACAAGTTCCACCTTTAAAGTCCTGATTCCCGCATTTCATAGGCGTTAGATGGCTTGAATTTGTATAACAACAAAGAAAAGTGGGGTCTGAAATTCTCCACATAAAATAAACTCTTTAGCATAGGTTCAAATAGGTGATGAAGTTTCTTTGATAATGAAATGCTATATCTAGTGATGCTCAAACCTGTATGCATGAAGAATTTGGCCTTTCAAAGGTTACTGTTGGGGTATCATCAGATACTGTGACTGATTAGTGGTGAACAAGACAAAAGAATAGGAAGATAGACAAAAGAGCAGGGCAGGGGAGTAAAGCAAGAAGGACAGTTATGGGTAAATCTGCCAAGAAGCATTGTAGCTAACCCTACAGCAATCCCACATTCTAAGTACTCCTCTAAAACTCATTGCAAACTTTGGCAAGACGCTGCACCTGCACCAGCATCCTTTATGAATGTCACACCCCGTGAGGAAAATGATTACGTTGCAAAGAAGACAGGGGGCGGAACAGGAGGGGGTGGGAGAAAAAGAGAGAAGAAAAATCCCTTTGATGGATTATGCTTCTAATGGGACAACCTTGTAACATTTTTGGACAGCAGTCTAACTCACCCAGATTCTCCGTTACAGCAGCCATTCTCTTTTTTTCTATCATCTCCTTTTGTCATCCCAGACGTGCACTGGCTGTGACAACACTGCCAGCGGTGATACCTAATGATACAGCTTGCAGGAACTAATTACTACCAGTGATTAAGAGGGGAGATGCAGCTTCTAGCACACATGCTGTCTTTGCGTGGGGGAGCTTTTTAATTGCCTTTGCCAAATAAATGATGACCAAAGATGCATGGACCCAGGCTTCGTAATGGAATCTTAGTTCTTGATGGCAAAGAGCGAGTACTTCGGGCCCTTGGCACTTTGTGCACACAGATGGTGCCGCCTGCTCACCACCAGTGCTGTTGTTGATCAGTGCATTAAGGGCACCTGTGAAAATAAATAGACAAATGAATTCCCCACTGGCTGCAAAATAGAATATTAGCATTACATGAAAGATGGCTAAACGGATGCGTGCATTAACTGATTCTTATACCAAAGGGGAGTGTATTTTAATGTTGCAAGTCAGAGGTATGGTTCTGTAAAGTTACCAAAGGAAGTAAGGACAGACTGCAGCAGTAGAATATTCTCAGCTGGATGTCGGAGATGTGGTGCCTGTGCACATTTGTTATCCCTTAAGCACATCTAGACCTAATTAACAACTGTGTTCCACAGCAAGATTGTCTTTGGCAAGGCTCCAGTCCAACCAATAACTAATTTACAGAACAGTAACACATCTTCATGGGTAGTAAAGGACTTCTAAGTTTGACATGGCTCTTACAAGAGCTCTTAGTGGTAAGCTACTTAGTATATATTTTCTCATTTAATGGCTTCTGTGAGTAGATTTCGCTCAGCGCTTAGAATTAAAACGTGCAATTCTTCACCCTGTTTTTAAACTTGTGTCCCCAAGATTCTTGTTTGTCTTTTGATTGATTTTGGGGACACCTTTGGCGGTGGGAAGGGAATGCTTTTGTGTTTCTGAACTGCATATCCCAGTGTCCCTGACAGCACCTCCCTTAATCCCAAACAAGCTAGCATGAAATGAACTACTAGTTAGACAAACACAAGGGCAGATTTCACGATGCTTGTCCACAGGGACAAAAGCCATTTTCACATATTGGTTGTGTCTTATCAGCAAAAATAGACATCCTCGTTAACCTGCTGCTGTTCCTCCCTGATCATTCACACATGCCAGACAGAAGCAGCTCAGCCCTGCATGGGTGTGTGCTTACACTTATCAAGCGAGCGTTGCCGGATCAGCTAAGTTTCGATGGAATCTTTGGTTAGAGTAGCGTGATCCGCAATGCCAGCTTGCCCTTACTCCCACAGCTGTGAACCTTGATGCTCTCTGTACTTTCCCACATGACATCGATGAACAACAAAGGTGGATGAAGTGATATTTTCACTGCATTAACACGTCAAAAATAATGATGGGTTAACTATTTGGTTGCCGCAGAAATGTTACAGTTGCCTCGAATTTAACCAGTAGTAAGTAACATCACGTTAACTAAGGCCTTCTCCTGCTGAGCTGCTGTACATTAGCACTTGGCAGTACATCCATATAACAGCATTTCAGTCCAGGCACTCATCCAAAATAATATCATAAGTCATTATAAGACTGCAGCTAATAAATGACAGTCAGTCCAAGAGGAAAAGATCTGCATCACTCACTCACCATCTCAGGGTTTTACTAATTTTCGTCATCTTGAGAGGGAAATACTGACATTAAATCAACTTTTAAATTAAATACAGCTGCTTTTCTTTTTAAGCGCATCTGAGCGAATAATGTTGAGTTTGACCGTCTGCAGATGACGCTTTTTTCATCCGTATAGCCTGAGTAACTGCTTCTGTTCATACTTAAAACACAGTTCCATTTGTTTTCATGCTATGACTTAAACACAGGAGACTCTTTACCAGGAAGCAGCTGCCCACTCAGGACTGACTGTTGTATAATTTTGCCAATGGACATTCATAATAAGGTGTTGTCTAAATCCTGCTGAGCATTTTGCCACTATAGATGGACGCCTGAGCCTCATACTATTCACATTTTATTCTTCCAAAATCATCTATATAGTTTCCAGGAGAACTTTGATGTATAATTCCTTTTGTTGCAAGCCGTGTGCAGGCATGGGCAGTGGTGAATCAATAGTAATTTAACAATGAGTTATGGATGGATATGTGCATATACTGGACAGAGTGAGCACAGTATGATTGTGGTGTGTTTACCCAGTGAGTGCTGAGTCAACACTAATGACACAGCATTTCTTTTCTTTTTTATCCTCCCCCTCACTGTCTCCCTCCATCCCTCTCTGGGATTTCTGTGTTATTTTTCTTCTCTTGATCTTATTACATCATGTCTTAAGGGCTGTATTCATTAAAGTTTAAAAGTACACTGCACTCCAATGTCACTTGCAGTGAATAACGCAGACCCAGTTGGTCTGTCTCACACTGTTTGCTCTTTCTCCATCGCTGCTGTCTTCACTTCTCCGTGTCTTTTTGTCTCCCTGTGCCATGCTGTGGAAGTGTGAGCTTATTTGACACGCTCTGCCTCTCTTTCACCAATAAGACGGACCACTGAGAAAATCTGCCTCCACTCGTAGGAACCCAGATGTTGAGACTGAGAGACAGAGCTCCTGTTTTTAATTAAACTTGTGTAAAGTGGTTCTCGTTTCCCTCAGACCCAGCTGAACCTACTATTTGTTTTTTCATGTGGAGGTAAAGGTTTTGGCTATTTTTTTGTTTAGCTTAGCTGTAAACACAGCTATTCTACTTCTCAAACGACAAAACTTGTCTCATCAGCATTGGTGAGTTTTACCAGGCAAAATTACACAACTTGGCCCTGGGAGCAAAAAGATTGTACATAAATCTCTTTAAATGGAGGATGACAAAGTATCAGGCCGTGTGCAGTCATAACCAGTGATCTAGCTGAGTGGGACAATTTCATACACTCACTCCTATGTATCCTGCATTCTTTATATTTTAATTATTTTCTGTTTTAATGAGAAACTACATAACTCTGATGTAAAAAATGTATTTTCTTTCTAAAATCACTTTGTGAATGCATAAAAAGATACATTTCCTGACACTGCTTTTCTTAAAGCCTATCATATAAAAGGGTTTAGGTTGTACAATATGCCTGGCAACTAAATGTGTTAAATCCAAAGACCGTTTGACCTTTGTGTTTTTTTTTTTACTTTTCTATTCCAATTCTTCTGGAAAAGTTCTATCCAATTATGAGGCATCACCTCTCTCCTGTTTGAAGAACAGATAGATGCAAGTGTATCCGGTTATTAATCACGAGATGTCATCTTCATGCAACACACAAATGCGTGTGGTGATAAATTATTGATGTGATCCTGGAGATAACAGTTGTGCTTTAATTGCATGTCATCATTACCAGGTTTAAACAAGCCTCCATGTCCCCTTAATGTGATTACACATTCATAATTGTTCTGTTATTAGCCTAGTTTATTATTCACAACAGTAAAGCCCACTAATTGGCAAGGGTACACAGAATGTTGTTGTTCATTTTCTATATTAAAAGTTATGGTTCAGTTTTATAATGTCCAAGCTTTTTTAATTTTGACGTGACTGCGGTCTTGTTGATACTGTCGAGACAAAATGCCAAAATATGCTCTGCGGAAGAGCAAGAGTTTGAATCGTAAACACAAGACTGTATAAGATTCGCATTGTGATGCTCAGTCAGATGTTTGTCTGTTGCTTTGTTTATTCCTTCAGGCCATGACAAAGTCTATTTGGAAAGTACAGCCAGTTTCCTGTAAATTTAGTCTGTTGATAATAATACTCCTAAGAGGCTGAACTATAATAGTTTTGAAAGCAGCTCCACATGCACAAATAACTGAAATTCCTAATGCTTTAGTATTGTATTAAAAAAAAACATCATTACCGTATCTATGTGAACGAATACAACAGTAGATTTTTTTGTACGTGGATTGTTAGTGCTTGAAAAATCTACTTGATCTACCAGGACCCTGGATTTGAACCTCCTGGCCACCATACCAAGACTATGGTGGCCAGGAGGTTCAGATCCACCACAGTGCCTCAGACACTGAGGTGTATATTTACACCGTGTTTAGGCTGGCTTGATAGAAATATGCGAAACGAGCACAACTTTTGAGCATCTCAACCACTGTTGGATGAAATTTTAGTTTTGTTGTTCAATAGCACAAAAACATACAGTAGTATTGCTGCAATATAAAAAATTTATCAGATGGAATGACTTTTGTTGACAACTGCTGTACAGGGAAGTGCTAATGTGACATGAAAGCAAACACCAAATGTGTAGTTTTTTAAAACCTTAGTTTTTATACCTAAACCGTTACCATGTATTCTGTTATATATTACCCTGATCAAGTGACAATAAAGCAAAGTAGTAAAGTAAAATAACTTGAGACAAGGTTGAGTCAGATGGGGCTTGAATTGGGGTCTGTTGGAGGACAGTACATAGAACACCACAATCCATTCCCTCCACTTAAAAGTGTTTTGTGGCCAATAAAATTAGCAAAACTTCATTAGGTGATAGTTTTACATTACGTATAATGTAGATACGTCACAATTTTCAAAAGCGAACACAGATATTTACATTTCCGGAGCCTTGATATTGTAGTAATTCTACAATTTTTTATTTATGTATTTTTTTTGCTCTGTATCAGTGTAACGATCACAAGTTCTGAAGTGACCTCCCCAGTAAAAGTGAGTTGTTCTCTTCAAAGAAAATCACAGATGTAATCTTGAATAATTTGGTATGCATTGAAAGTATCTGTGCTAATTATTGGTGCTAAAAATGTCAAAGTTTTGAAATTCTCTGATCTCACTGTAGTGGCTTGCAACAGGTCGATCCACTGTGTTTTACCCTGATAGTCCACTCACAGCTTTCACCACTATGTCTCTCCATAATTTCATCATTGTTATCTGAGTACGTTGCTGCTTAACATTAATTCAGAAAATGGGTCAGACGTGTTTCTTTACTCCAACCATCCAAGAAAATGTAACATTTTACATACATATAATAAATATATATATAAATCAAAGCAGGAGGTCTCTCTACTATCAAATTGTAATGTATTGAATCAATAATTTATTGATCATAACTTGCTGAAATAGGGCTGCACGATGGTGTGGTGGTGAGCATTGTCGCCTCACAGTGAGAGGGTTTCAGGTTCAACTCCCAGCTGGGGCCTTTCTGTGTGGACTTTGCATGTTCTCCCCGTGTATGTGTGGGTTCTCTCTGGGTACTCCGGCTTCCTCCCACTGTCCAAAAACATGCATGTTAGGTTAATTGGTGTCTCTAAAACTGTCCCTCGGAGTGAGTGTGAGGGTGTTTGTCTCTGTGTGGCCCTGTGATGGACTGGTGGCCTGTCCAGGGTGTACCCTGTCTGTTGCCCAGTGACTGCTGGGATAGGCTTCCCCCCCCCGCGACCCAACAGTTGGATTAAGTGGGTATAGAAAATGAATGGATGGATGGAACTTGCTGAAATTCCATCCAGTTTTTAAGAGTATTATTTGTGTATTTATGATACAGGATATTGAGTTGTATAAAAAGTAGGGTTACATACCAAAATGCTATATTTTTGCCCATGGATCATTTTAAAACCAGACCTATTTTTTTTTTCTTTTTAATTTAAAAGAAGATGTCCTCTCTTACCTCACTCTGAATCCTCTCCAGCTTCCCCCTCCATCAGCATCACTCCTTCTTTCTCTGGCTCACTACCCACCCACCCCTCCACCCTTCTATCCACATCTCACCATCTTGCCCCTCCCATCTCTCTCACACTCTATCACCAGCTTCTAATATGCCGCTCTCTGCATTTGCGTCACCCTCACTTTTCCCTCTTCCTTCTCTAACTCTTTGCCAACATTAACTCACCCCCACTTTTCTCTCTCCCTGTGTCCCTCAGAGGCATGTTTAATTAAGCGTAAGGCTATGTGTCAGAGAGAGGGAGAGGACTATTGCTATCTAGAGCACCAGGCTAGACCAGGCAGGGTCTCCTCCTTTTCTCCTCCTGTTATGTCTTCTCCACCTCCCCCCTTTTTCTTTGGCCTGGGCCAACAATAATTACCCTGCTCATTAGCAGAGGGGAGAGGTATGGGGGGCTGTACAAAGGAGCTGCAGAGGAGATGCCAGGTGTTACATTTAAGATTGTTCCTTGGGGCATAGTGTTTGAAGGAATAGACATCCAGGGTATCACCAGGGAAGTCAGAGGAAGCCAGTTTTAAAGATTTTTTTTGAGTGTTCACAAGCCTGATTAGATGTGAAAGGAGCATTACCCCTACAACAGAAGAGGATGTTATTTTCAAATGGGGAGCATTAAAGTGCTTTCCTACCTCTGTACACTTTTACACGTTTGTGTGCATGATTGGCCCCAAGTGTGTGGCATGTTCCTTTGAAGCTTTTGTTGTGCGCCTCCTCAAGAATAAGTGGTGCATGCCTGCAAAGTGCAATTAGGCATGCAACCAGTGAGGATGGGGAAAATGAATCCAGTAACCTGCTTGCATGTTGTCATGTTAAGTTATGTTAATGCTGCACAAAAGGGAAGGTGATGTCACTTCTGTGGTAGCCTCCCTAACTTTGCCCAATCGATGCAGGCTCTCATTTAGCGAGAGGAGAAATTTTAGACCACAGTAGTGAAATGATTGCTCCCATGAAGATTTGTCAGCATGGCAGACACGATACTCACTCAATGTAACTTCCCTTTCTCTCTCTCTCTCTCTCTCTTCATCAAAGATATGGAGACACTATTTAATTCAATATGTTAGAAAAGTGTATATGATTCTGCCCTGCTTAAATCTTTCAGGTATTTATACCATAAGTGCTTCCAAACACATAAGTTTTTAAAACAGAGTGATACCTATAACACCAAAATATGGTTGTTCTTATAAAGATCTAAAGCAAAGTCAGAAAACTCACGTATTATTATCTAGGGAACAAGACAGTAACAATTTGCGACAATGGCTTCTCCAACATCATTGCAGCTGTCTTTTCCTCTTAGTTCCAAGCAGTAAGCACTTACTTCTTACTGTACTTTTTCACACACTCTGGAGAGTAGTTTAGTTTTTGTTGAATAAATAATGACAAGGTGTAAAATGTCTTATTTGATTGTTCACCTGAGGTTGTGTTTACTTCATTCTAAGACCCGTTAAGGACCAGATGATGTTTTATTATGACTTGATACATAAAACCTTTATTTTAAAGAGGGTGGACTTTATTTTTCATAGAACTCTGTATCATGCTAAATTTTCATGAAGCTTGCCAAAGCCTGGATGTGTTACAGAGCAGTTCTGGCTGGTGTCAGGTGTGTTGATGTACAGACCATACAAGCTTGCTCTCCTATTTGTTGTCCAGGCAAGGTTCCAATAGAGCAGGTTCATCTGGCCCACATGATGGGAGCTCTTTGGCTGCTTGGCCTCCCGTGTGCAGATTGGCACGGATCACAACATCACTTTTTTTATTTTACTTTTGGTAAAATCCAAAAGGGTTGGAGAATTTAATTCCTCAAATGTGTTTTTTTCAGACAGGGGTCTTTGTATTAAATGCTCCTTTGATTCATTTTAATTTGTCATTCATGGATCATGACAGCAAAACAAATGTCGAATTAGAATATTATTTGTCAAAATGTGTTTAAGGTAAGCTGATCATAACTTAGCTGAGTCTTGCAATAGACCTCTCTTTTCTCTCTTGTCAAAACTATTATGATAAAGCAATATGATCTGGTTAAACAAATGGGACACTGAATGTATAGGTGTATGATTCACATGCATGTGCACATGTGACTGTGTGTGTACATGAATGTGTGAAAGTATGTATGTTTGTATGGGTTCATATGTGTATACAGATATGTGTGTGTATTTGTTTTATGTTGAGTAGATGGCTGGTCAGCAGCCATCACTTCAACTTATTTTATGCTATTTTATGGTTGTTGTTGTTGTTGTTGTTCGTTTTCCATTTCTTTTTTGCTTGGACACTTATTATATATTAAATTATATATATTATAATTTAATCTGTAAAATGATTATTGAAAAAGGGGTAAACAACATAAGTTTGCTTCTTTCTGCCCCCTTTCATTCAGCATTTGCATTATTTTTTCATTTTTGTTTTGTTTTAACTCTTGATGAATGAAATAAACAAATAAACTAAAAAAAAACTAAACTAAAAACTACACTCTCTTTTACCTGAGGGAAAAAACACTATTCCTCTTCTCTGCTTCCCTTTTGCCCTTTATTTCTTATTTCTTATTATGCATGTATCATCTCATGTCTGCCTCAGCTCTCCTGCACCGTTCCTCTATGTTTTGCTCTCTTCCCTGAGTACTCGAGTATTTTCCTCCTGCTTCCCATTTTCTCTTTTACCCAATGTGGCATTACTTCCATAAGTCTCAAAATAACGGCGAAGTAACACTCGGCTTTTGACAGCTCTCAGTCTTTTTGTAGAGTCTAGACTGAATTTAATCTCCTCCTCCTTGTCGTGCAGTATTTTTTAACCTTAAAAGCCGTACTCTAGTTGACCTCTTTTGATGCAAAGGACTGTTTTGAATAACAGGGATTTCAAAGAAATGCAAGGAATTTTTTCCTTTTTTCCCTACGTCCCAGCAGTTAGTAAAGTGTGATTCACTCTCTGATTTAGTCTGCAATTGTCTGACATTTACAACCAGCGGAGCTGCTAACATAAACTTTTTTTTTTCTCTTGAAAGAGAGGGTTGTATATTCTTATTTATTTCTAACATACAGACTATAAATCAGGGGAATACTATAAATGTTTAAACACTGTGACCAGGGAAGTACCCTTGGTAACTGCAGCCTACTTAAACATGCCATTATAAACAGTACACTTCACTGCATATCCCCTATATGACTGTAAGGTAATGGAGACCAATACACAAAATACATCCACTCTTCTCTAAACATTTGGTCTGAATAATGCTGGATTATAAACAAAGCAAAACAGGCAACTGCCAAAGTACCCCTAAAACACTAAGGGCCAGACCTGTGTGCAGTTTCATGACTAAAACACACAAAAATGTGTTCTCTTTTTTTAAATCTTAATCATCGTGAAACACTACACACATGTGCACAAACCTGATTTCCACTCTAATTTTTAGCCATGAATGGATACTCCCCTCATTTAACAAGACATTGTTTGCACCACAACAAAATGAGCATGTAAATGAAAGCAACAAGAACTGCAGTTTTACCATTTTATAAAACTGAGACACTCATCAGTAAAGAAGGGAAAAAGGACATCTGTTATATTTAGTGATCTCAGTTCTTTAAACACGAACAGATCAAAAACTGCTAAATCAAAAAAGTAACAAGCAATTTGTTCCGCAAGTTCAGAGAAAAGCACAAGAAGAGGTCAAACAAAATGTTTGAGTTAAAAATCAGCAGCCAAAACGAGCATCAGCTTGCGCATCACATCAGGCCTACAACAGAGTACTGGCAATTCCTGTTTTGTCTGCCACGGATGAACGCGCAGCCTGTACAGTATCGAGTCTATGTGGACATGATCAGGAGGGAGTCACAGATGTACAGATGGATCATGGTACGCTTGCTGTTTTATTTAGCAGCCCTGTGGAAGCGTTTGAGACAACCTCGTGCATCATAAAAGTCTCATTAGGGAGGTCTTTCACTGCCATTACGCACGACACACGGCTGCAGTTATTTACAGCACCCGTAATGACTGTAAAAATCAGTATATTGTGAAAATAATGATGAGACACAAATTCACAAAAAAATATATGTCACTGTTCTACTGAGCAAGCTCCGTGAAACGGTCTGTTTTGTCTTCTGCTAAATCGTGTGGTCCCTTTTTCAATTTTGACTTGATGGTTAAAATTGCATTGAAAATGTCTGTAAGCATGATCTGAAGACTATGTGACGTGAGTCCATTCTCATCACACATTCTTCCTCTTAAAATATAAATTTGTGTGCAGGACAAAGCGCATACATGGTTTTTGTGCGCATGCATTGCTTATGCATCTGGCCCCTGAAGCCTGTCAGTTAGTTGAGCATAACTTCATACATAGAAAAAGGAAGGAATTTGCCAAAAGATGGGGTGCAATATTGACCAAAATTAGTTAATGACATGCAAAAAAATTAAGATTGTCATTATGTTAAAGTCCTTCCTCTAGGTCTTTGTGTATTTGGTGTTATTATCTGAAAACGTCAGCTGTTCTATCCCCCCTTTCAGTCAACACATTTGAGTCCCGAAATGTGATTTCTGAATATTTACTCTTCTAATGCAAACTGACTGAGTTAAACTTTTAGCTATTAAAACTAGACAAGAAATAATTGTTTCCCATCAGTGTTCAGAAAATGTGTTGGCAATACAGTTATGACTGCCATAATACTCTAATGTGTTGAAATAGCTTGTGAGATAAAGTAGTTCTTTCCAGTCCCCTGCAAAATTCAGTGGTTCAACATAATCAGTATTTCCTTCTTGTTGTTTTCCATTTCCATTCCAGAATTATTTACATTGCAGTCATAAATAAGCTTTCTCAATTAGTGTTGTGTGCTAAGTTATTAACTTGGCAAAACATATGGAATTTCAACTATGATGAGTACTGAGGTATTTTTTTTCCAGTTGAATTAGTTATGTTCTCTGAATAGTGACAATTATCTCTTATGCACCTTAAACTGAGGCTACAGAGTGCAACTTGTATTAGATATCACAACAATCCCAAGGCTCATCTCAGTATTATGGAGTCAATATTCGATTACATGAAGAGAAATTAGACACCTTGTTCACAGCCTGAATCCACAAATGAACTGTGGAGAGATCTCCAAGATGCTAGGAACAACCCCGCAAGGGATGTAATAATGGTGTACACAAGAGACTTCAACTTCTTAGAAAGATCGCAGCAAATATTTTTGGGTGTTTGGGTGCAAAGTCTGAACTTTGCTTGAGTAAACTGATATATAAATATTCTTCATGCACTTTTTAAAAAAATAATTAAATCAATAGATACCTCAGTTTTTTATAAATGCCTGGGCAACCACTGTCTGATTTTGGAACATCCCAAACAAAAGTTAATCAACATTAAAAAATCCGGGCAGCATCCTTTGACTGTGGCTACAAAAAACAGTGATCCTTATCGCACTGTGTAAGAGGTTCAAAGATGGGCGTTGTAAAGCGACTGCAACCAAAGATACTCTGAGACTCATTTCTGACAATGCCAAAAAAAATTGACATAAAAAGACCAACTCGCAATGTGATTTATGGCACTATCTTTTTCTACTAGTATTTCAATAAATCTGCAGCATGAACTGACATGAGGCTGATCAAGGTGGAAATCTTGCTTTTGCGAAAAGAACCAAACAAACTCAAACTGAATAGACTCAAATAATAAGTGCAAAAAAAAGATGTGTGAGATTTGTGGTGGAAATTTTAGTAAGGCACAGAGTCGGTTATTTTCTTCTGAGGAGATAAGAGGCTTTTATAATAATATCTTGCAAGAGAGAACAACACAGTACAAAATACAGAGTTGCTCTGACCCCTGAGGCAAAGACATTTGCCCATTTGTCACGTCATCACTCCTTGGGTATGGTTGATCATTTTTCTACCTTTCCTACATTCCTCCAACTGTTCCCAATATTTAAACTTCATTTTCTTTGTCCACTTTATCTTTTTCTCATATTGGCAAACCTTTTCTTATAATTTTCTTATTTCTGACGTACTAAAAGAACTTTCAGGTGGAAAACCCCAATTTTCTATCCAATAACTAGTCCATTTTACACTCTCCGGATTCAAAAGTTTCACTTACCCGTGAAATCTTTGTCTCACTAATGACACAACTGGGAAAATCCTCTTATTCAAGTAAAAATAGAAAGCAATATTATCGCCTCAGATTGTCGCGTTTCAAAAAAATAATCCCAGCACTGGTATCCAGGAAAAGGACCGGTCAGCCCTCTCTCTCCGAAGGCCTTGGAGGTTTGAGGCTGGAATCCTATTTCAGTCCAGGCTAACCAGGCACTGCGGTCCGGTCCAGGTAAACCAGTCGAGGGATCCTGTTCGTGAAGCCAAGATTGTTGTGGAAATTAAAGTAAGGCATAGAGTCAGTTATTTTCTTCTGAGGAGATAAGAGGCTTTTATAAAAATTTCTTGCAAGAGAGAACAACATAGTACAAAATACAGAGTTGCTGTGACCACCGAGGCAAAGACACTCAGTTATATTGCCCATTTGTCACTTCATCACTCCTTGGTGTAGTTGATCGTTCTTCTACCTTTCCTCCCTAACCACAGTTGAGGTTACCCTGACACAGTCGTAAATATCAGCTTCATCCCTGTCCCCCTTAAAGTGCAGCTATATCATTCTAACAAGCCCACCATTGTGAAGAGGAATTAAAGAAAACAGGACTGGGTGGTATCTTGCAGCGAGGTCATTTACAGTGACACTCAATACAATGCATATAAGAATTAATTTTTCATTACAGATTCCAACTAAGAAGTACAATTATATTTCAGCTAGCTTAACTTGTCTAATCTAGATAAACTAGCTGGAATACAGCTAGCTTTAAAAAGTACTAAATTAGAAAATTAAATTCCAGCTCGCTACTTAATAGCTGAGATATTGCAGCTTTGTGTAAACTTTGTGCCATGGTTTACAGATCTGTAGGAATTTTAAGTATAAAGTCTGTACATATCAAATATTTCATACACAATTTTATTAGATCCACAAAGAACAGTAGGGTTTGCAATAAAAATTTATGATTGCGAATATCTCACAGTTTGAAGTTGCCTGAAATTTCTAAATCGTATACTGTATGTTTAAAAAATTCCCACAGTGCCAGTACTGTTTCACAGAGCTCTATACTGTTAACAGTCCCTCTTCAGGCTTACTTTATCAAGGGAAAAGTGGGCAACTCTCAACAAAGACAAATCCATGTTGAAATGTTTTCAGTCACTGTGGTTTTAATTTGAGGAATTTAGCCACAGCTGACACCATTAGATCCTCTCATTTGTAATCTGAGTAAATTGGCTGGGGCTGATGAGATGACATCTAAGGCTCAATCACACACACACAAATATATATATATATATATATATATATATATATATATATATATATATATATATATATATATACATTTAATGGTTCTTTATATATGTAGACGTATGTATGTGTGAATGTATATGTGTATATATATATATATACATACGTATACATATATATATACATTTAAGGGTTCTTTTCAGGGTCTTAATTTAGTATTTTTCATATATTATTTTCATATACAGAACACATATTAGATATATCATTTTATTTCATTTTTGTTCATGTAAATTTTTGTTCATTGAAAGTTTAATCAACAGATAACTGATGAAAAGTTCCAAGTCAGTGGATTTGAACTTAAAATAAAATTACTCTTTGTGCTGTGTGTGCTACAACCACAGTCATGCATAGTGTCTTTCAGCACTTCTGATCATAGGATGTCACAGAGAGCTCACAGCACACTGTGCCTGAGCGTGCCATCTCAGGCAAGGGAGAGCTTTCACCACATGGACCACCTGTATTATATCAACCCCCCCTTCTTTCCTGTCAGGTTTGTAATTGCATTTGCCTGATGAAGTGTATTTAAGAATAGTATGCCCAAGGTCCCCATGGCCCTCACCTAACTGACATCCAAGATTCTTCCATGGGGAGCAGATAGCAAGATGTGGTCAGGACAAGGCAACAAGGCTAAGAGGCAACCATAGAAGAAATTAAATGACTTATTTTCTCTGTCAGGGATTTTGGGATTTCTTTACTGGCGACTGTCCTTTTTTTTATTCACAGTTTCATTGTTTTGCATCCATTTTGGTCCCTTTCTTTCAGTTTTTCTGTAAAGCACAAAAAATAGCAACAATTGCAACTTTGTGATGGGTCTCCCTGGGAGGGGGAAATAAAGGGCTGTTGAATGGGGACTCACGTTGCATCTTTCTCGTGATTTACTGAGGGACTGGGTTTAGGAAAGAACGTTGTTTTAACATGGACAGGATTTTTGTCAAAAGCATCCCCCATGAGTCGTAAGCAAATTGAGGGGTCAAGTTCAAATCACTGGAGACACATGTATTCTATTAATAGTGTACTCAGTACAATTTTCTGATCTTGAATATTTGCAGATAGGCTCTGTGAAAAGGAAACTTGGTTTTAAGCCTAAGTGTTGACCTTTTTTATATATGATTATCAGGAGAGCGGGACTTGCATTGGGCCTGCAAGATGCCTTTAGAAGATAGTGATAGTTTGTTATGGTACATGATGTGGATACAGTACAGGCATTTTTCACATGTAGAAAGTCTAAGCTACTCTCTGTGCGACAAGTTTTATTTGTAATAAAGTGACTGAAAAGGCTCTGAAAGGGCAAACTTAAGGAAACCATAAAAAGTGACTAATGAAGTAGGGGTTCTTTGTTTTGTCATTAGACGCTCAGTCTTGTATAACTTCTTTGAGCAAGCTGGAAGTTTTCTCCACTTGTCTCTAATGCACTATAATTATCATTTAACCACTGACCAGCTAATGGTTCTGTGTCTTTAAGTGTTACATCTCATTAAGTGTTGTGTGTAAGAATGAGGTGATGTTAAGAAATGTGTTAAAAACCTGTTTGGGACCACTGAGAAATAAACAATTGTCAGTGAGAATAAGCAGATCTGAATAGAAACAGCCCTCAATGCAGAGTGAGGGACAGCCTTCTACCTGCGTGCTTTTTTTGACAACAAAGCTTTCCTCCACGGTACATGACACGTAACAGTGAAATTCTTTTGAAGTGTGACTTGCACCACCAGTGGGTAGTAAAAGCAGAACCCATCTACTAATCACAAATTACAAGCTGCCTCCCCTCCTTCTCTGATCCTGCTCTCTTCATAGACAAGCCAGGGCCAAGGAGAATTCTAGCTCCTGCCAAGTCCCCACCTCTCCCCTGTACAAGGTGCTTATAAATCGGCATCCTCACAGATAGGTCAAGGTTTTGATTTGGTCATGACCTTAGTTCATAAATCTGAATGATGTAGGGGCCTTGGTTAAAAGGCTGCTGGATCAACTCTCTAATGGGATACCCTCTCCCTTGCTTTCAGTGTCCCTCTCTCTCCTCCTCCATCTCTCCCAACCTCACGTCCCTTTTTCAGTTCTCGCTGCAGTCTCAAGTCCCCCGAGCCTCTATAACAGGCAGAGAGAGAGAGAGAGAGATGGCGAGGGGGTGAAACAGGCAATCAATAAATCAATATGTTTTGCGCCACTAAGCCAGGGTAAGCTTACTCTCTTATAGCTGCTTGTGCATGTACACACACACACACATATACACTCACTTACTATCCCCACAATTTCTCTCAACACAAACAAACAAATGAAGGCCTGGGACAGAATTTCCCTTGCCAAAAGACATTTTGTTGTTTTAGGGACTTTCTTTTTTTCTCATTCTATTTCCTGTTTTGGATCATTAAGCCATTGATTTTTATTTCAGCGGGTAAGTGGTAGTGAGGACCCCCAGGGAACTGGCAGAAAACCTCCACAGAGTGGCCCCAGCAAGAGTTTCTCTTGTGACAGGCTGCTCCCAAGGGCCAGGGGACCTTGTAATTCTGCAGGGAAGAGACAATCTCCCAAAATCAGTTATTCTGCCAAGCATTCTAAGAAGCTGCTCCATAAGAATTTTCATTGAAATTGATTTCTTAGTGCCAAATGTCTTTGCAGCCGCCCAAAGAACGAGCGTACATATAGATTTGGATCCTGGTGCTCACAGAAATTCTGGGAACTACAAATGGTCAGTTCTCTTCATGGATTTTAAGGATGTAAAAAGCTAGCTGGAGTATCTGCTTTCCTATCAGCATGTCCAATATTTTTAGGTCCATGGGGGCGGTGAGGGTAGAAGAGAAAGCAGAAGAGATACTCTGAGATACTCTTGCAACTCTGGCAGACTAACATTCAGCTGGCAAACAGCCAGGGAGATATTACAGTCAGATATATAGTAACACAGATGGATGCACTCAGCCTAAAGAGGCTGACATTCTGGCCACTGCCATTATAAGAATGACATAATACCCATCCTGACAGGTAATGAAAATAAAGGCCATTGCACAGCAGAGTTGCATAAGTGCTTTAACTTCAGGTCATATGATGTAAAACATTGCCCCTGACATGTGGAATACCCAAAAAGAAGTTCTCATAGTGGTTGAATGTTGAAGTTGGAGGCGGAAGTTAATATACCGTAGATATTACTCTTTATTCTAGCAATAACAACCACATCACCCTCTTTATATAGATGTTATTCGGCATTTCATTAAAACGCATTTCAGAGATCTCAACTGATTCGATGTGGTCTTACCTTCAGAAAGTCCAGGAATACATATTCAGCCTGTCTACCTGCTTTCTCGGGAAACACAAAACTCTTAGGTGTAGTGCTTTACCCGTTCCTATTTTATTCCACCCGTAAATTAAATGGATACATTTTGGGATTCTAGATAATTAGTGAGGTGAAATTAAAAGAAAAAATATATTCTTTAAGAAATCTTAAAAAACAAGCACATAAAAGAAAGAAAAAAAAAAACAATTTAAAAGTAGTTGTAGTAGCGTATAAATTCACTCCCCTCAAAGTCAATATCTTGCAGAGCCCCCCTTTTACAGCAATTACAGCTGCAAGTCTCTTGGGGTATGCCTGTGTAAGTCTGGCCCATCTAGCTATTGGGATTTTTGCCCATTACTCAAGGCAGAACTGCTCCAGCTCCCTCAAGCTGGATAGGTTCTGCTGGTATAGAGCAGTCTTGAAGAGTCTGGATCAGATTAGGGTCTGGCATTTGTCTAAACCATTGCAAGACATTGTGTTTGTCAAATGTTTAACCACTTTGGTGTTGATTAAGCAATATGTTTAAGGTGATTTTTATACTGAATGATTCGCCTCCATTCCAACTTGCTTGTGTTTAGCCCCATTCATCATTGCCTAAATTCCAACTAGTTTCTTGGTCACAATTTATGGATTATGACAAATATTTCCACAGCAGGATGCTGTCACCACTATGTGTCAGTTAGTGAGTTTGTGCAACAAGTAGTATTTTCATTGAGAGCCAAAAAGTTCAGTTTTAGTGTCTGGCTATAATACATTCTGCTACATTTCTCCAGTGCCTTTTGGTGAACTCCTGTTTTTGTGAGGTGGCTATTTTTTCCACATATTTCTGGAGTCTTAAGGCTTAATGGACACATTAATCTCTTCTGTGGAGATTTGCAGCTCCTTAACGGTTACCTTCTGCCTCCGTTACCTCTGACTAATGCCCTTCTTACCTGGCCACTGATTTTTGGTGGTTTGCGCTTTCTTGGCAGGTTTTACTATTTATGAGAACTTATGTCTACCAGTATTTATGTATCATTATACAACACAAGGTTGCATAATGGAAACTAGAGACATAGACTCTCAAGTCATTAAGTCAATTTATTCAAAAACAACATTACAGAAAGTTGGCTGAAGAAGCAGGGACGCACGGTCCTAGAAAACAAAAACTATAATTGCATCTTATATTGTATTTGTATTTTATACTTCACATATATGTGTGAGATTTTCATATACAGTATGAAGGGTATATATGCTGTGTGCGAGATTAAGCTTTTAAGCTGCATATGTGAGCTCATTTAACTAGTGTGTGCAAAATCTGGCATGGTCCTCAGCCGGAAAAGGGTGGAATGCCCTCTTCGGGTTGGGAATGAAATCTTTCCCCAAGTGGAGGAGTTCAAGTATCACGGGGTCTTGTTCACGAGTGAGGGACGAATGGAGCGGGTGATTAGCCGCATTCGGACAGAGCAGTTCTAAGAACGGTCCACCTCAAATTCCGTTCTATGAACTGCCCTTCCCCAGGGCAACTGTTTCATTTTGCATTCGCACATGAGTCTGGACCTTGATAGGGACTGATGCGATGCAACCGTCTGCGACAGTGACGTGTTACTTTAGCGCCACACTCAACAACCAAACAAAACAAAACCCGCGAAAAGTAAGGAGAGAAGACAAAAACACCACCAAGAAGCTATCGTGTTCATGGTCTGCATGATGGTGATATTAATCATGGACGATCACATCGGGCGTCTAACATCGAGGCTGGAAGAGCTCACAGAGAGAGTCAGGATCGAGCGCAGGCGATACGTCTTTGTTTCAAGAAGGAAGGAGAGCAGAGCGCCGCAGACAAAGGAGACGACGTGTAAGTTTAACTTATTAAACACGCGCCGGTTGTGTCATATGAGTAAACATTTTAGCCGTTATTCTAATGTTTGCGTTGAGCAGATTAGGAACCCAAAGAAGCAGAAATCTGACAAGGGGCGTAGCTCCCAACCACCAAACATCTACGTCACATGTGTTCCTATGGAACCCAGAAAAGACCCAGCCTCGGAGAAGGAGCTAAAATGGTTATAGGAACTGAGGGCCGTGGTACCTAGTTCCTGTATGTCCGAATGTGGGAAAAAACGTCCCTATTCCTGAAAAGGTTATAGGAACTGCTAAAGGTTCCTACAGTGGGAATGCGCCTATTGACAGGCGGATCGGTACGGCGTCTGCAGTGATGCGGGCTCTGCAGGGTGTCTGGGCTCTCCCTTAGAGATAGGGTGAGAAGCTCGGTCATCCGGGAGGGGGTCAGTGTAGAACCGCTACTCCTCCGCATCGAGAGGAGTCAGATGAGGTGGCTCGGGCATCTGGTTAGGATGCCTCCTGGACGCCTCCCTGGTGAGGTGTTCCGGGCCGTTCCTCTTGGAGGAGACCCCGGGGAAGACCCAGGACACGTTGGAGAGACTATTCTCTCGGCTGGCCTGGGAATGCCTCGAGGTCCCCCCAGAAGAGCTGTAGGAAGTGGTTGAGGACAGGGACATCTGGGTTTCTCTTCTCTGATTGATTGATTGATGGATGGTGCAAAAATCTTTTCAGAGGTATGTTTTAATAAAATCTTTCAGTTATTTGTGTGAGGGCAACTCTGTTGTGTGAAAGCATAAGTGGATCACCTACTCCAGTGCATCTTTGGTGAATTAACACATGCACATCTAATGGTTAGGCTCACAAGTTTCACAAGTTGAGATAAATATGGAAATCCCTGTATTTTTGGCATCATTCCTGCAAAGAACATCAAAGCAGAGGGCTGAAATTAATGCCAAGGGAGCATGCCGCGTGAACAGAGGCTCCTCAACTCAAAGACACTAAACCCCGATGGCATGGATGGGAGGGGGCAGTTTTATCATACTTTAGGGGGTAAAAAAAAATCTTTCTCTTAGAAAGTATATAGAAATTGCTATTTTGTAAAATGTAAATTCCAAAAAGGAAATCAATTTATTGTGATAGTTAAAGTTAGGTGAAGGTGCTATTTGAAGAGAAAATATTGAAATATAAAACAATGTCATCTTTAGAGATGGACTAGATTTTCCTGTAGTACTACTTTATGCAATTAAATAGGAAGTAAGTCACCATTGTGCCAATAGTGGAAAGCACTATAATTATAAGAATAGTGAAAGCTCCTTACAATAGGAGCATAACCATCCGCCATCCCCTTCCAAAAAAGAAACAGAAAAGAGACAAAACAAGAGTAAATATTGGTGTTCTTCATTGGAGGCAGCTTTTGGGTAGCAAAGGACTGAAATGTGATGCATACCTGCATCTCTTCTTCTGGATTGGTAAGTAAAAAGCCTGTACTGTAACTGTCAAATATTGCTGTGGATGCAGCTATGCTAGCTGCATGTGATCTTACTCTGGTATGTATGAATTACCAAAGAGGAACACAGTGGGTTAACGAGGACCTTTTTTCTCATTAATGAATAAATACATTACTAAACTTATATCAGAAAAGGCCTTCAGTGTTACTATGTTTACTTCCATGTTTGTACTAAAAACCAAGCTAATAGTCCAATGTAAACTATACTGGTGTAAAGATGGCTTTGTTATTGTGCTCAGCCACACATTATCAGTAATAAGATCAAAATTAGCATAATCTCGTCTCAGGCATTGTTCGTTAGCTATTTTCTTGAAGATTTTCCAGATGAAAGGAGCCAGTAGTCATCAACAGGCAACCGAGCCAATGAATGAACTACTGAATTAATAAATTAGCTGGAACAACACCACAGATACTTCATACAAACCCACTTCAAAGAATTGAACTGGATACTTAGCTGAATTAAAAAAAGTCTTTTCATGCCAAAATGCTTTATCTTTTTTTATCAATTTCACTTTCTACAGACCCAGTTGCTCAAAAACTGCTTCCATGTAAAATCTATACATATGACTCCAGTTTGAACATTGATTTGGATAAAAAGTAAAACAACAACTATTCAAAAGATACTTAACAGGTTCAATTTCAGGAAACTTTTTGTCCATTAATTAATTAAATTGTCTTCCCCTCAACCCTGTGGAAATAACCGCCCTTTTGTCCTGTGGCTGCCACTTGAAATGTTCTCTTACGTTTACTGTAGTTCTCAACTCTTCGCCTTATTATTAGCTAAACCTTCCGGAAGTTGTTCAGGAAGAAAAAAACTGACTGTGGTCACATGACAAATTAAACAGGTAAACAAAGGAAGACAAACAGAGACCAGTCTTTCTTCATTCACTATATCTAGAATATAGAAATAATGAAGAAAATATGGGAAAAGTTCTTACTTTCACTTTATGCCATATACTTTAATCTACTCGGTTCAGCCTTTTGGTGGGTTAGTGTTTGCATGTGCTTATGTGTACTGTATACTTCAATCATGAGCATGTGCATATTTTTGACTCTTAAGTATGTGGGAGTGAAAGAACATTCATGTCGCCCACCTGGGCTCAGCTTTGAGCCAGCAGAGTTCTATTACTGAAAAACTCCCTGTTGTTTCTTTGGCAAACTCTAACTAGCAGATTTGACTGTTTCACTTCCTTCTTTTTCCTCCTACTTCTCCCTTCTTAACTCATCCCCTCTGTTTCCCAACACTCGGCATCTCTATCTCTTCTCTTTCTCTTTTCTATATTTAATCAGCCAAGGAGTGGTGAATAAGTGATCATTTGATGGAAATATGCCAGCAAGAGAAGAGGTGTCTGTTCATGACAAAAGAGCTGCCATTTATGTATCTGAATCTTCTCATAGCCTCCTGTGTCAGAGCAGAGCAGAATTTGGAAAGAGCAGCGATGTTGAGAGGTTATGTTTTTCAAAATAGGGTTTATAACAGTTTGAACTCCAAAACACCGCCTTGTTTTGGAGTTCAGACTAGCATGATACATTACTGTTCTTTACATTACTGTTCTCCTTAAAAAAAAAAATTATTGCACTTATCATTCATTTTCTGTCCCTGCTGCCTTTCTTTTCACATTGAAATTGTGTTTGAATCCCACTCCACCAGTTATTATTCTCCCGTAAACTCATCCATGTTCCTGAAAATCGTACAAGACACTCATGGCTTAAAATGGCTTGAGTACGTCTACATCTTTTTTTCTCATTCACTGAATGGGAATCCGTTAATATGTTAATCTGGACCCGCCCACATCTCTGCCTGCCAGCAGTGGCTAGCAGCTGTTTGCTTGCCCAGGCCAATTCCTGGTTGCTTGCGGCTAGTGTCTGCCAGTTCAGCCCGGTCCTGTAAATCCCGCCCACATTTCCCATCCACCCCACTCCATCCACGAGTGATAGTGATGAAGATTCTGTTTGTTTCGTAGGAGCTTCCTGAGGAGCTTCCTGAAGTAATGGCTTCATAGCCACTTTAATAAGACGACATATTTCAGTATGTTGTTGAACCGTTCCTTAAAATCTTGATTAAGACTTCTTCAGGGCCCTTGTTTTCATCTGGATATGCTTCTATTTCAATTTACGAAAAAACTCAGTGGGCACAACATAGGAGGCAGTAATCATCAGACTTCTCCTGTCTGGAGATTATTATGGAGTAATAATGGAATGACGTTTCAATTTTTATAGTTTTGTTTTTTGTCTCACTATCCCAGGCTTCTTCTAATACAAAGGTACGAGCTACTGTGAGTGACAGCTCATTACAACACCATCAACTAACCCTCAAACCTCATGAGACAAAGGCAATTTTGTGTTTACGTTTGTGTGGGTGTGAGTGTGCAGACTTCTCAGTGTATTTGAACACAGGAATGGTCGCATTTCTTCACAGAGCACCTTCCCAGTGTGTTTGCTTGTGCTTCTATTTGTGTCTGTATTTACATTTGCATATGCTGTGTGGTATCTTTCTTATGCACATGCCTCTCAAGCCGGCTCTCACTCACACACATGCACACACGCATAGTCCAGTGATATGCAGCACATGAGTCCTCCTGCAGCAATTATGGGAAACCCACTTGCCGTCTCTGTACTCCAGTGATGGCTGGAAAAGAAGACAGAGGTTGTGCAGGGAAAGCAGTCTGCCCCGTTCAGAGTATGACAGTTTGGACGCTTGTTTTTATTTTTTCAGTTTTTTTATTCATTAGATAAGTGAAAAGCAAAAACCCAGTGATAGCACGCCAGCACCAGCCGTGATTTATGTTCACCTCTAGAAAGAGAAAAGTAAAATTTATGGCTTTCTCATCTGGCCTAATCTTCACTATATGCTGCAAAGCCCGAGCAATGCAGCAAGCTTAGAGGGAGAGGCAGAGCGAGACTGAAAATTGTCCTCTACACTTTCTCTAGTTATTTTTTCTTTTTTTTTCCCCCTCTCTTTCTCTCACTTAGTAACCAACTCTATCACATTTTGTCCTTGTCGGGTTTTCTCCTCTCCTGGAAGCTTACATACACAGGAGCACCCATACGTACACATCCATACACACAAGCTCTGGCATGCAGGTACACTATGCACACAAACTCGCACTCACACATGAAGTGAGATCTATTCAGCCCCTCAGTGACACCTTCACTTCTCTCGCACCAATTTTCTCACACTTTTCATTCTCCATGTCTTCTCCTTTCTTCCTCTCGCTGCTTCACTCTGCACCTCCGCCCTCAGCCGCCTCCACATATAGATCTTTTCTTATTATAGTCAAAGCGATAGTCCCTATGGCAACATCAGAGCTGTTGATTGCCAAAGTGCTGCACATGAAATCATGTAACTATCACAAGAGGCGTGCGAGTATGTGTGCCTATTTGTTCCCCATCATGTCACTGTATCCCATTCGAAATACCTCTTTCTGTGATGAATCAAGCTGTGGTCAGGCCTAACAAAAGAATTTCAGAGTTGGATGTGACGTTGTGTGTCATAAAGGAACAAATTAAACATTAATTGACACTTTAGATAGAATATTTGACAAGAATCATTTATCTTTGTCTCTGTGTGTGCATCTCATTTGCATGAGTCTTTAGTGTGTCAGGGTGTTGTGTGTCTACAAGTGCATGTCACAGGCAAGTGTGAAGCTATAACAGGTTCTGCCAGGGCAAAATCATTTGTGGGTGCAGATGATGTGCTTTTTCTATCCAGTTACACCGTGACAACAAAATTCTAAACTGTCGATTCCTATTAAAGTGTTAGCAGGAAACCCGTCTACTCTCATTCCTCATCGATTCTTATCCAGGTAGAGCACTGAAAAGATGGAGGAAATGAAGGGGAAACACTGTTTTATGCATTACCTTACACAGGGAAAAAATGTTTTCACACTCATTTACTCAGTTCAACAGAAAATTCATGCAGCAGAAGAGGAGGGAGAAGACTGGGGTAAAAAATAATAAGACGTGGATCAAGAATAGAAAGAAAAACAGAGAGAGCTCTCCATTTTTCTTTGAACCTCTCGTTCAAAATCTCTCCAAAGTCGTCCCACTGTAATGCCAGCATTCAGGCTCCTTGCCAGTGAAAGAAGGAGAAAACAGGAGGAGATAAAGAAGAGGTGGGCTGGTGTGAAATGGATCAAACAATGGATGTGAGAAAAGCATTGCTGTTCTCAACCAACGACAGGCAAATAAGAAAAGGCGTGGAGGAGGAGTGGGGGTGTGTGATAACATGCAGCTTTTGAAATGTGTTTTGTAACTAGTTTTTTTGACAACAGGTCTTCAGAAATTTAAACAAAGTATTTTCTAATGTAGTTGGTGTGCAAAGGGAATTATTTTTAATCAGGGAGGAAATTCAAGATGAATCAGTGGATGAAAGCTCAGACAAGAATAATAATCGGGCCTCAAAGCGGGGATTATTCTGACACACACAAAGCTAAGAAAGTTGCTCCATGCTGAAGGATATATCTGATTTGGATATTCATGTGTGTGCCTATCATTTTCCTCCGTCATGTTCTGTGTATGTCTGAGCGGCGTGCAGAGGCTGCCTTGATGAAGGAATAGGATACGATCAGAGGGCCGGAGATTTTTTGTGATCTCTGTTTGTTTCCCTTTCATCTGCCTTTGTGGGGACATAGTGATCCTGGTAGACGCCACTGGAACAGCAGCAACACAGGGCAAGCAGCAGTGTCTACTGTAGAAACAAGCCCACAAAGTTGCCTTTTTCATTCACATGGTGGCTTTAAAAGAGATTTTATGGTTAGGAAACTGTGTGAACTTCATGTGAATGTAGTTCAACATGCAACTTCAGCTGTTCAAATCTATTGGTCACCATCATGAAAACACACTTGATTTTTTGAAAAAACTAACCTATTTTCCAAGGAACTGAAGCATTACAAGATCTTAGAAATACTCTGCATTTGTGCTATTGTTGAGCGAAGGGTCTGTTGCATCGTATCAAATCACTTTGAATACAAGAAAATGTTAATGAATGTACGCAAGTGTCTCATTTGCTATAATGCACCCTGTAGCCATATTGTCGTTGCAACTAGCCACCCATGTGCTGTTGTGTAACAGCCAAATAAAGCGCAGTCAGTGCCAATTCATAATTCATCTGGATGTTTTTTTGTTCTCAGTATTTCTTTTGCTCCTGTCCACTCAGGCTGACTGCAGCATGCCACTCAATCCCAGCACAAACAACTGGGCCAGGCCGCCGTGTTGTCAGAAAATACTCCCCTCACCCTTGATCTGACGTGAAACAGATTGCCTATCTCTGTTTGTCTGTTGAGATGAGAGGGGATAAAGAATAAGAAATACAACAAAAGAAAACAGATTGGGATGTTTCACTTTACAGTCCTCTTTACCCTCACACACAGACACTGATCTCTGTGCAATATGTTTCACTCCAAAAGAAAGGTTTAATGTCTGGCCATATGTCAGGATGAAGAACTACACGGTGCGGGAAGGTGGAAAAAAAATAAACACTCACTGCGATGTGCAGACATTAGAGAAGATTAAACCTGAGAGGAAGCCTAGTGGGATTCAGTCATTTATCAATTTATAGACTAACCTGAAATGTTGTGTCAAACAGGGCTTGGGACAACATCAAATCACTCTGGACTCTAGGTATTTCAGGGGCAACTAGCACACAAGAGTGGCTGTGTTTGCAACAGAATTGTGTCGGATGACAAATGTCCAGTAAATTATTAAAAAAGGCAGTCAACAGCATGGAGAGGTTGCTGTAATTCATGAACTTCATGATTTTTTCTTCATTGAATACATTTTAAAAAAGCATTTCAAATTATGGAAATCAAGTGAAAAATGATTTACATAATGATTTTCGTAAGGAGGACACAAATTAATTTCAAAAGTTATTAATATTGGGAACGTTTAGTGACTTTCCAAACATCATTTTGTATGCTACAGCTTCTCCAGCTCAGCCTAAAAGACTCAAATACTCAGATTAGCCTGTGCAAACAGGATCATTGAGTACGAGGAGGGTCGGCCATTCACTAATCACTAATCTTTTTCCATCCAACTGTTATTGATGCACATTTTGAAATATCATATTAGAAATTCTTGATGTTGATGTGAACAACAAAACTGGACTTCCCCAAGAAGTTTTTATTCATGCGCCACTGAGGTTTGTTTTTGCCTTTTGCAGCAGAATTAATGCACACCAGCTGGAAACAAATGAATAAGTTCCTATACACGGCCTAGTTTGTCCTCTTCAAACCACATAATGAAAACACTTCACATTTGCATTTTCTTTTTTTATCTTACAACTTTGCATTGAATTTGCTTGACAGTGTCTGCCCCTGGATCAGAGGTTTTATGTATTTAGAAGAAAAAAAACGCAAATAAATGAAAACTCTGCTCCTCATCTGATTCCATTTCCAGTTGTCGCCTTACTGCAGTAATAATGTTAATGGAGGAGTGTGAGTTGCCTTTCCCCCTTAAATGCTATGAAATACTTTGGTGACTCAATAAGTCAATAAAAACTAAATTTCACATGAACTGTTGGACCTTTAATGGAAATGTGGGGGCTCTTTTATTGGTTTACAATAATCAGAACTGTGAATTATAGTGAAATCAATGCCTTTTAAATAGGTTGTCCTCTTTGTGACCACTGTTTAAGTCTATTTCATGCCTGCTAAATGTTTCAAGTCAGTCAGCTGGCCTTTCGTAAAAGGTGTTTTTTTTTTTTTTCTTCCTCTCAATACAAGAGCCCAGTTTCCTCAAAGCATCTCAGGGCTGTAACCATATTTTGTTCTGCTAATGTTTCTATTGGCATGTCTCCATCCCAAGATGAGCATTGTGCATGCTGGGATAGTTTGGAAAGCAGCTCGAGGTCGGGTGCCAGTGGTTCATTTGACACGAGTACTGGCATTTGGTTACATGTAGACCCAGCGGTATTGCTCCCGTAGAGAATCTCAACATTTGGAGCAGCTTATTTCAGATGGTTGCTTTCGCATGCAGCGCTCCTAAGAATCTGTAAATAGATGAATGAAGAATGACCAGAAACACCCAAACATCTCAACATTCAAATTACATGGAAAAAAATTAAGGCAAGTGGAATGTTTTAAAAGAAAGGGCTTGTAGCTGCACAATATAAAACAGAGTTTTGACAATAGTATACCAGGAATATTATGAGCAGCCTTCCTTGCTTCCCTGAGAGAGTTTCATGCAGTGCCTTCTCACTGTGATAATGAAATGACCTGGCCTGCACTGCTCCACTCTCTCTCAAAAACACATCTGCGAGACGAGGGTGAAAATGAGAAAATCCTACCTCCTCTCTTGAGTTTCGTAAAGCATACTTTCAATATTCCTTTTCTTAGAGAATGATGCGAGTGTGAGTAACTTGACTTCTGAGTCCTTGTGAGCGTTGTCTATTACGCTGGCTGTGTGTGCATGTATTATTCTGTGTGTGTGTTTGTGAGGTTTGAAGATGCCCATACAGCTTTGAAAAAATTGTAATAAACCGTATTTGAAGCACATTTGACATAACAAGGTACAGTGCAGAAATCCCATAGAGCTGTCATTGTAACAGTGTTTCGTAACTGAATTTTTGTGGCTTTCATGCAGTAAAATCAATACAGTAAGAGGCAAAACTCAGATCAAGGACTTGAGTTTTGTCCTATTTCAAAGTAAAATCCGATAAGGCAATGTAGTCCCGTTGTCCACACTATTTAGACCTAATCTTGTAGGCCTTGCTAGACACCCAGGCTGTGCCAGACTGATTCAGAAGAATGACTCACCATTTTGATACAGCACAGGCTGCATGCAGACCATGTATCCCTCAGCTTCTAGTTAACGGGGAATCTATGGCAGCACTGAGGCAGAGCGCTGTCATTGAGTTACATAATCAACAGAGGAGTGAGCAAGTGTGTGTGTGCCCTCATGCATTTGTGTTTCTGCAGTTCTTCTCGAGCTGTCGATCATGTGGTACACTAAAGCCACTCGAACACAATGCTGCTGAGGTGGACTTTCAGCAACAACAGAGCTTAGTGTTTTTGAGTATGAGTCTAGGTGTGAACCCGCTAGTGTTTTTAAAGGCGTGGATGAAAGGACAGCCACACTTACAAGGCTAAAATGAAAAAAGAAAGCTACTCGCAAGGTATTAGATGCGCCTGCTGTAAAATGAGCAAATTGAGGCAGTGCACATGTTGACTCACAAGACCCGATTTACATATCTATTGTGTGTGTCATTATTTGTATCCTGTTCTATGCTTCCATGCATGCTTGGTTGCTTTCTGCAGGCTTATTTGTGGTGCCGTATGTTTGTGTGCGAGCCAGGCTTGTGTGTTTAAGCAGGCATGTCAAGTTATGTCAGCTTACCCACTTCTGCTTGTTTGTGTTTGCATATGTATATATGTATCTATATATTTATACATCCCAGTGACTTCTGTGTAGATAGGACTTTCTTCACACTGGCATTAGACTGAAGAGGGTTTCTCCTGCTCAACGCTGCCATCTGGCTTTTGCTAACATCACCATAGACATCCTGGGAGAGCTTTCCAAGCGAGTCAGCGTCTGCTTTTAACAACTGTTTTGGGGTCGGTTGTCCACTGTGCCGGTGCTAACTCACCCTATTATGACCAGGATGATAAAGCTGACCTTGAAACTGTTATGGGGCTGGGATAATGGAAACCAATGATAGAGGGGCCATGAAATGACACTCAGCTCTCACTGACAAAAGAAAATAATGGTTTAACCACTTCACATTTTTTTGAACGGTATCTAAAAATTTATTAAAGGACATTTTGCATACTGCTGCTCAATTAGCAGTGACCAATGAAAGGAGTCACAGATGAATCTGTCTGCACTGTAATTCAACATGTTAACAATGAAGACTTGTGGTTTTAATAAAATCTTGAACTGAACTAATTACATACATAGATATAGCATTACATATAGCATTAAAAAGCCTTTAATATTAACAGGATCAGGACCAAAGAAACAGGATAGGGGAGGAGATTGTGAAGCCAGCTTTTCTTTTCGGTAATTCTTCGGCTTTACCTGTACACCTCCAATTAATCTGAATTTAGAACCAGTAAGGGTCAGTGCCATCATATACCAGGAAATAACCCGCACTTGCATATAAAACTCAACAGAGGTGGAACACAATTAGGTCAGATTGAGGCTAGACCATTTGTACAGGTCACCGTAAAAGTGCTCATATGTATGCAGGCTTATAGCACCCCTGGGAGCATTGAGCTGACCTTGTTCCATACTCTGATCTATGTCCTCATCTCCCCTTATGCCCTCTTTTCCTCATTGTCCCTCCCGTCTCTCCTCCCCCTCTTATTTTTTATCACCACATTTCTTTCTTGTCAAACACTACCACCACCAGCTGCTTCAAATGTGTGTCTAGTTCCCGTAGTTTCTCTTTTATATACCCGTGTTTCATTTAACCGTTTCTCCATTCACATCTTTTTCACATACTCTCACTTTTTACTCATTTTCAACTCTCTTTTTTTCCATTTCCTGTTTTCTTTATTCCCACTTGTCCTTTTTCCATATCAACAGCCAGTCTGATAAATAATGCATCACAGCACATTAAAAACATTAGTAGGGTTCTCTTGGCTGTCAAAGACAGGGAGGAGACGAGGGAGAGGAGGGAATGGGTAACTCCATTTTTAAATAAGTGTTGTGGAGAATTATGGGATTTAACATTAGCAGCAGTAAAGCGCCAGAAGAAAGGTGAAGGTCCGAGCATAGTTTGTGTTTGCGTTGTGTTGCCATGCTCAAAGGTCTTTGCCTTTGGTAAATCATTATCATGCAGACTCATAAAGATGATGAGTGTATTAGCAAATTCAAAGGAAAATGTCTATGACATTTTGCAAAACACAGATTCTGCATCACACAATACCTTGACCTTTCCCTTCGAGCTTTCATCGTTCGCTTTCGCCTCTCCTCTCCTCTCCTCTCCTCTCCTCTCCTCTCCTCTCCTCTCCTCTCCTCTCCTCTCCTCTCCTCTCCTCTCCTCTCCTCTCCTCTCCTCTCCTCTCCTGGCAACATGGCGATTGGCATTATTAAGAATTGATTGGCGGCGAGCATTTAGCAGGGTGGCGAGGCGGAGAAGGAAATTTTGACAGGCAGGAGTGAAATGAAAGGAGAGCCTCAGCGGACACGGTGTGGAAAGGTCTCAGTGGGAGACAGTCTGAGTGTATGCCCGCACGTGCATGCATATGTACTCGATTGTGCCACAATTTGTAGTGTGACCTGAGAACTAACTGAAGATGCTGTGTTTATACTGCATGTTGGTGCAGATTTTTTTCTGTTTGTTTGAATCTACAACATTTCTGAACACAACTGTCCACTTAGACCAAATCATGATGATGCACATGTGAATCTGTTGACCCATCTCCACCATCCTCTTTCATTCTCTTCCTCCCCCTGCTTACCCCCCCCCCCCCCTCTCCAACCATCCCTCTCCTTTCATCTCAGATCAAATAGTATCTCCAACTGGTTATTCCCCCAATGGCTGTAAGTGCTACTGCTTTGGAGATTTTCAATACACTTTACCAGCAATTTGGCTGAGTGATTACTAAAAAGTTGGGGGGTTGTTTCTGGAGGAGGAAGGTAAAAGCATGTGCATTACATGATTCTAACTGGTCTCTTTATCTCTTCTTTCCCTCCTTTCTCTCTTCTTTTTTTCTGCTATTTGTTCTGTCTTTCTCTAAATGTTACAGATGAACAGACCAATCCAGGTGAAGCCGGCAGACAGTGAGAGTCGAGGAGGTACTGTATGCCCTTCTTTGCTCCCCTCTGTCCCTCTTTGTCCCAGCCCTACAAACATGCTGCTTGTGTACATCAGCTTCACCATTACCTGTCCCGTTAGACGATGCACTCTACCTCGAATGCAGGCTGACAGCGCAGCCTGGCTGGACCCTCCAGTATTCAGAACACATTATGTAAACAGAGTGCCGAACTTGGAGTCTCATCATATGCACTGATGCATACCTGCACTAACACAGACACAGAAACATAAATTCCTTGTCATGGTCGAAAGCAAAACAAGCAGCCTCTTCTGTCAAACACCTTTAAAAACCTGTCTGCAACAAAGCCATCTGTATTTGACTCTTGTCACCAGTTTGCATCAGCCAAATAAACCCCAGATTAAATAGCCCATCTGCATGAATGAAAGTGGATGTCTCGTCTGGTATTTTTGTGCACTGTGTTTTGCTGACAGCCAAGAGAAAGTGAATTTTCTGCGTCGAGACATGCAGTGACCCACTCCTGACATCTATCAATGGACTGCACAAGATAAGATTGAAGCAGTTTGACCATTTCTGGACAATCTTTCAAACTTTCCAGTTGTTGATATAATTGGCACCAGAGCAATTCTCCAGCTTCAAGGAAGAGGGAAAGAGAGAGGGGGAGAAAAGAGGCAATAGAGCAACCAAGTACCTAACAGTTGATAAGCAATTGAAGAGTAGGGAGATTGAAGTGTTAGCCTGTAAAGAAAATAACCTTTACAAAAAGGAAGAGAGGCTGTGCAACATCCTCTTCCATTTAGTCTGCTGGTTTTTGGAGGGTGATTGATGGAGCAGCAGAAAACAGAGGCGAGTACTGAGAGTGAGGAAGCACAGCCCGAGCAATCCAAGACACACATACCCGCCTGAATTGGAGGTCTGTCTCTCTCTGTGTGGATGTCCTCAGCTCACTTCTCTGCCTCTCATCCGTTCTCCATTTTTCAAAGCGAGACACTGTAATGTCGGGGTGTTACACTTCTAATACCAGTGGAGCATAAAGAACTCTTTTAAATGGGTAAAAGCACAAATAAAAAAGTTCTACAATTAAAATCTTTCTCAGATATAAGTACATACAAAGTGCACTTAAAGTATCCAAAGCATACGCATACACATTCCACCGAAAAATGTGACTAATATAGTATTAATTATTAGTAAAACATTGGTGTAAGTGGCATTTAGTGGTTGCAGCTAGTCAAGATGAGGGTTACATTTTAATATTACATATACAGTCACATCTGTAAACCAATCGTCTTCCTTTTCTATGGTATAGTAATTCATTTAACATTTTTGCAATCAATTCTTTAAAAATAAATAAGTGACAAATCAGTAGCATTTGTGATGTGTTGAGATATATATGTCTAAACAAAAACTGTTATATTACTGACCCGTAAGGAATAGCTGCACTGCTGATCAGCATTCAGGAAAATGATCATGAGCCCTGGAGACCAGCATGGTTTATTACAATGTCAGAGGAGAAAACACTTTGTTGTGAAGCAGGTGTAATTTATATAAAGATAGAAAACAATCTAATAAATGTCCTGTTAAAGAGGACACAAGGGAAGTGCTTTTTAGTAAAATACCCACCATTAATGACTATTTCTGTTAGTTTCTGTTCTGTTATGCCAATGATTATGGAAAACTTAAACAGCTCAGCTTATTTACCTGCAAAGCTTGAGAAAGACAACAAGATATTTTGTTCAAGAAATCAATTTTTTTTTAAAGGATAATAGTCTAATCAAATGTTACAGCATGTGTGATCACAAAAACAATAGGCTGTCCAATAAGCTCATAAGGGTTGGACACAATGAATCAAATCAAAACATCATCTGAAACAAAACAGTACTCATTAAGGAAGTCACCACAAAGTTTTTCTGCAAAATGTTCCTCTCAAGATGAATGACTGACTTTATCTTTCCAATGAAAATAAGTGCATTGGAGTTTAAAATCTATTTCCTGAACTAAGTATAAGTATGAGGCAGTGGAAAATGGAAAATACTTAAGTAAAAGTACCCATCTACTATAACCGTTACGTAAATCAGCACTTTATAACTTTCTAGCATTATTAAGTTGATCATGTCAAAGAAGATGGGGCATTGCATCTGATAGTGTGTTGATGAAAAGCAATGCTGTTAACAACTCAAAGAGAGATGTCACGTTTATTGGAAGCCTCCCTGGAGAACTGTAAGCTTTGGCTACCAGTGAGAGGTGTATTGTGGATGTGTAAGGGTCCAACAAGATGTGGGGTATAAACATTTCAAGATTTGTGTGTGTGTGTCTGCGCGTAGGTGCGTGTCCTCCAACACTGATGTGTGCTACAATCTTGTAAACAGTCGCCATACCAACCCACCCCCCGGTGCAAGGCCAGAGCGCAGATTAGTCTTGTTGACTCGGCAAGGACATCCCGTTAAGCACAGGCAGTTGGGAACGAACCCTCAGCACACATACACGCACGCACACTCACGCATACGCACTCACATATAACCACATACACACACACATTCAGAGGCAATTGCTCTGAGGCTCATTCATTTCCAAATATATACATCCATTTCCACAAAGCTCAGATTTTATGTAATGTAAGAACAGAAAAAAGCCTCGCATGTCGACACATCTGCTACAGTTTGGTACTAACACACTTTCCACGTCTGTTTAACGATTCTCTTCAAACTCTGACTCAGTGACTTGACTACACAGTCCTGCGCCTGCCTGTATTTCATTAAAGCCCATGCATGACAGATCCATATAAAATTTTTCTACACTTCTCCTCTCTCTTTTTTCATTCTTTTTTTGGTTTTTAACAAATAAGTTTGTCGAGAAATTGGAAGGAAAGAACACTTTCTGGAAATGATAAATGTGGCTGACATGAGGCCCACAGAAGCAGTTACCCTCCCCTCCAAATCTTACATTCTTATAGATGTCATCTGAAGTCAATATAGTCTTTGACTTGTGCATATGAATTGCTGTTACTGATGCGCATTTAATAAAAATGTCAGCTAGTATGCTGTCCTGTGTAAGAGAAGTTCAACCGAAAAGACTAGAACTGAACAGTGACTTGACTTAGAATAAGATGAGGCACACCAACATCTCTATCCATTGTACTGCCTGACATCTGTGAGAGGCAAAATTCATTATCTATAGGATGTAGATTCCTCTGATATTTTGAAAAAAATGTCACATAAGTAAATTGTTGATAACATCACTCTCATACATAAACACTTATTAACCTTCAGCAGAGAGCATCTTTTTATTCACTCAATTTTGGGTGTATTTTCACTGTAGTAGTATTATGTGTTGTAAAATCAGCAGGGGGACATTGTACTTAGCCAGATCCCCGAACCTTTCACTATGAAAGGGGAACAATTTAATGACTTACATTAAAGCACAGCCAGAAATGGAAAAAGGGGTGCTTTGCACAGCCTGTTTCTGACACGACATCATTACAGGCGAGCAGTCCAGATGGTATTAAGTGAGATGCTAGTCCAGAAATAATTAAATAACTACAGTATTTACTCACTGTACTTATAAGAAGTGTAGACTATCATATTAGCTTCTTAAGTGTAGCATTGCAACACAACTGCAAGCAAAAACAGATTGGTGGCTCAGTCTGAATGTTAGTGAAACATTAACTTGTAACAATATCTTTCATCACTAAGTGATTAGGCACATGGTTAAAAAGAAACATGTACCAAAGAAACAGTAGGCTGAACAAGAAGCAGAGAATATGTATTAACTTTGGACAGCTGGCTAAATAATATTAAAACACGTCAGTAACACATTTGCGAAATAGCATCTGTATTTAAAATGCACTTCATGGACACTGCATAGTGGTACAACACTGAATGAGAAATACAAAAAGACTGCATCATTAGTCGGGGAAATTCTACATGGTTTGGCTGTATGTAATTCATTTATAAGCATCTGTCAGTGAATTATTATGAACTTACTGCATGGCTCATATTTTAAACAGAGCTAGGCATCTATGATAATAAAAATAACATAGCTTTTTAACCTTTAAAAGTTAGGTTTGAGTTTACTGGCAGACAGCATATGTTTGTGTGTGTGCATATGTGTATTGTTTCCAGTGTGTAAACTCTCTTTGACTTTTTTGCATTCATATCTGAGGCTAAACAAATATTTTTCTGTCTAAAGGCACCTCTGATCCTCTGATTGTGACCTGCCTCCTTCCCTTTTTAGAAGACAGAAAGCTCTTTGTGGGCATGCTCAACAAGCAACAGTCAGAAGATGATGTGCGCCGCCTTTTTGAGTCCTTCGGCAGCATCGAGGAATGCACCATCCTCAGAGGTCCCGACGGAAACAGCAAAGGTGAGTTTATAGCTGTTTATGACTTTGAGCCAGCAGAGTCTTTCACAGGTTACTGCACAGAAATGATTTGGCCTTTCAAAGTTGGTGACTTTGCAGAGTTCTTCTTAAACTCCTATGTTAAGTTACGTCAAGGCAGGCTTTCACAGTCATCGGAGGAGTCGTTACATAAGAATACGGTTGATTTTGTGAAATCTAACAGAAAATGCAACTGCAAAGCTTTGCCCACAGGGATGAGAGATAGAAACACCCATCACTTTACAGATGCACTCCATTAACCTTGTGAGTCAACTTGCATGGCTCTAATAAAAAGAAAAAACTGAGTAAACCTTCTTATTAACCACTGGGGCTCGTGTCATGCCAGAAAAATATCCTGTTAAAATGTCGTCAGGGTGCTACACAAGTTCACTTCATGAAGTTCATCAGTGAGCTTAGCAGCCAATCAATGAGGCCTGATGATAACTAAGCCTGATGATTACAGTGAGCTTGATCATTCAGATTCTGCCGTGAAGCTCCATTAACAAGGCTTCATCAGCCAGCTTACTCAGCTAAGTGGGCTCAATAATTACTGGGAACTTGATCACTCAAATTCATCAGTGGCACTTGTCAATAGTAAGTGACACCCGAATGCTGTGGCAATTTCAACCCCATCAGACCATTGTTAATGGTGTCAAAGTGGCATGTTTAGTCTGCTTATTGAGTGCCTGATCCAAGTCTCCACATAGTGGAAGGCTGTCATTAAAAACTCTTTATTGCTCTTGAAACTTGTAAAGTTAGCTTTTTTTATATTGTAACAAGAAATGTTTGTCTTTTGCTCTCACTCTTTCTTTGTCCCCTGTCACAATTTCTCTTCTCTTGGCCTCTTTCTCTCTAGGCTGTGCATTTGTAAAGTATTCCTCTCACGCTGAAGCTCAGGCAGCCATCAGTGCACTACACGGCAGCCAGACAATGCCTGTGAGTATCCCATAACTGTGAGAGAGAAAGTGGGTGTGTGAGAGAGGTGAGTCACACGGAGAGATGAGTCAAACAGCGTTTAATTAACTTCTTAAAGTAAAGTTATACTTTAATAATCCCAGTGAGGAAATTTGTCCTTTAGAAATGACCCATCCTAAATTTTTCAGAGCAGTGAGCACCAACTGTAAGCTCTGAGGCCATTGCCTTGGCAGGAAATAAAGAAGAGGATGTGTGTGCAGCATGTGTGTGTGCAGCATGTGTGTGCGCGTGTAGATACAAGCTTATGTCACGTATCTATTGAACCACAGTTATATATACTGCCTTGTGTGTTTGTGTGCGTCTGTATGTGTGGGTGGGTGTACAGGGTGCCTCATCCAGTCTGGTGGTGAAGTTCGCTGACACGGATAAGGAGCGCACCATTCGCCGCATGCAGCAGATGGCTGGTCAGATGGGCATCTTCAACCCTATGGCCCTGCAGTTTGGAGCCTACGGAGCCTACGCTCAGGCAAGACCCACAAAACGTTATTTCATCCACAGTTATTGATGCAATGAGCCATGGAAATTAAATACAGTCCTAAAGCCCAACTCACATATAAGTCTAGAGCAGCAATAGAAGAGAAGTCAAATTTTCAAGTTCATAAGAAAAGAAGAAACTTGGTATGAGGAATAGAGAATCTGTGGGAGTCAGTACCTGGTTTCTGCCTTAATAGCCTCTGTGTCCTGTCTTGATGCTTTACCTCATTTCCCTTTATATCCCAACTCCTTCCTTTGATCTGTTTTTTTTTTTAACCCAGTAACTGTACTCTCTGTCTTGCCTTATTACTCTCAACCCACCTTACAATCCCTTCTCCTACTCCAACTGCAGGTGCAGCAGCAGGCAGCATTGATGGCATCTGTAGGTCAAGGAGGCTACCTCAGTCCTATGGCAGCCTTTGCTGCAGCCCAGATGCAGCACATGGCCACCATCAATGGTCTCCCGGGAGCACCGCTGACCCCCACGTCAGGTAACATCGGTTTATGATCAGAGGTTAAAGGACTATGACGACTTGTGCCATCCACCACAGAGGTGGCATTCAGGAGAGTGTTTACATTTACAAACTTTTCTGAAGCGAAACATAAAAGTTACTTATCTAATGATCCGCAAACAACGCTATGATTTTATTTTTCATAATTTTAAAGAGATATTTGTCACTCCAGTAAGATGCCATCAGGTAGAACCACCCATAGTTGGTTGCAGGACTGTCCCTGGAAGAAAAACAATAAATAAAGCTCCTTTCATACATGCACAGATTTCTATTAATCTGACTGCAACTAAGCACATTGTCATGTGTAACTAACCCCCATGTCTGAATGAAGGTACTAGATGTCTAAACAGTGAACAAAGAGAGGTGGTGATGACTAAGAGCAAGTGCAACCAGATTCTATATCTTTCTCTGAATCTAAAGTTTAGCACGAAAACTCTGCCTATGATTATGTCTCAGCTTGTCCACAGCAATGATTTTTCATTTAGCACAGCTGTTTTTCTCTCTTTCTTTTTTTTTAGATTAGTGAATATCACAGCCACAGCCTATCTGATGAAACAACAATGAATCATGCATATGACAGCTGTCACAAGCAGTTTCACTTGTACACAGAAAATTTCAATATGCGCAGATTTTTACAAAACGGATTATGAATTTCATCAGCCTTCTAAAAAAACATTTTTAAAAAATGTAAAAATTATAATGAAAATCACACATTTTGCATTTCTTACAAAATGTCAGATCGTAGTCTGATGGAAAGGATTTTTTTTTCAACATTATTATTTCATGCCGTCTATATGTAAGGAGGTCAAATTAAATAGAAATAAATCTGATCTAAAAAAAAAGGGCGTCTGTTTTAATTGTAGCACCAATAAAGTAGTAACGTGTAAAAACTATAGACTGATATAGAATGGCCCTTAAAGACCCTACTGAATCATTGCAGTGGTAAAATACCGCAGATAAGCGCAACGTGCAGTAAGTTTAAATTGGCCTATTTTACACATCAATCGTGTCCATTTTTGTTTCTGTGTAGACTGAGAATTTGTGGCTTGTTTGACATTAACACAGCTTTCCCTGTTCTCAAACATAATGTCTGAGAATCAGATCTAATGACTGTTGCGTAACCCGAAGGGCCTTTCTGGGACAAGAAATCAGCCCTGACATTTAGTGTCTTCGCTGGCCCACTGGACCGGCCCCTTTGACATTTTGCAAGAGCAACTAAGTGGCCAGTCGAAGTAAAACTTTTCCGCAAGGTCTTGTTGAAAAATGCAGCAGGATGCTTACTGTCATTTTGTGTTTTCAATACTGCAGGTGGCAGCACTCCCCCAGGCATCAGCGCCCCCACAGTGACCAGCATCCCCTCTCCCATCAGTGTAAATGGTTTCACTGGTATGCCGCCCCCCCAGGCCAACGGGCAGCCACCTGCAGAAGCTGTTTTCACCAACGGGATACACCATTACCCTGGTAGGTCTGGGCATGTAGAAACTCATGCAAAAGGAGTCTCAGAAACAAAAGTACTAATGTAAAGCACTTGATGAATACAGTGTGACTTCATGACAGTGGAGCTAAATAGACACATTTCCATTGTAACAGGAAAGCGTGCATGATGATGGCTTAAATGCGTGAATAGCCTTGAAGCATGTTCAGGGGACTGAGGCCAAACGAATGCAGCTCACAGACAGCGAGCATGTCGGGGAGATGAGTGTCTGGCAAAGGTGTTTATGGGGCTTCTGGAGCCTGAGTATGTGCTTGTGTCATGAGCCATGGCTGGTGCCTCATTGGTTTTGTTTGTGAAAAGGTGGTAGAAAAATATGTCTACTTTTTACACTCTTGTCTCCCCAGTGTTGCAGGAGGTGGTTTTTAGGGAGGACTCAGAGAAAAACGGCTTGGGCGTGGCTCCGCGGAGTTGTTTTGGGGTTCAGGGTGGCTGCTTCCTCTCCTCTCTCTCTGAAGGTAGCGCTCTCCCCCCACCCACCCTCATCCCACTTCTCTTTGGGATCAAAACCGTGAAATTATATGTGATCATCTCAAATTCATTTTTAAACCTTTGACAAAAACTAAAGGAGAAAGTATTGTTTTTGAATGTGTAGTAAAAGGGCTGCATTTGGCAAATAAAATATTTTGAATAACAGATTTATTAACTTTTATACGCAACCATAAATACCTGCAGACCCAACTTGGGGCTGTCGCTTTTACTAAATACAGATTCTCCAATAATGATAATAGAATTAAACTTGCTGTATAGCATTTTTTAGCAATGTCACAAAGAGATTGGCAAAAATGTTAAAAAGCACACACACAAGGCAAGCAATTGCCAGTCATTTTCAAAAAGTTTTCTTTAACTAAAAATCTTTAAGAAAAGATTTACTTACATGTGACGCACTTACGCACAGTGATCCCAGTAGACAGCTGTCAGGAAATTAATTCTTTCGTGTCCATCTCCTGAGTACCTTTTACCTTAGTCCTCTCGTCAAACCGAGAGTGCTCTGACCTGCTGTCTACCCTACCACAGGCAAGACACTGACTATTCATAAGTACTGCACACAATGCCAGTTAAAGAAAAAAGAAATGTCCCTTTTAAGAAGCAACAGATTGAGTGTGTCCAAACTCAGCAAGGTTCACAGCGTGGCGACTCAAAAAGTAAAAGTTTAATCACCGCATGTCCCCAAACTGTGACCTAGGTGCAACCCAATTGCTCTGGGCAAAGATGAATCACAGTTTTAAAAAGGCGTGCTGCAGTATGATTTAACACACTTTTAGTTTTACAGAGGTTTATTCAGCCCTCGCCTCTCCTCCTTTCTTCTGGCTGTTTGTGATTGTTTTTTCAGTGTTGCTGTTCGTCAGTGTGTTCAGTAATTCTTTGGTTTTCAATTGATATTGGGAGTCGTTGGTGTGTACGTAACTATTGACTTGTGTATGTTTTTTTTCTCAGTGGTTTACTTTATTTGCATGTATAATAAGTACGGACGTGAAGTTCTAAAGTGTGGCACGGCATTCACCGTAGATACAAGTGTGTTAGGGTGCAGAAAGAACTCAGATCTTTGACTTGTGAAGTGATAGCAACAGTTGTGTTCTGTGTCGTGTCGTGTGTACTGTGTCTGTTGCACATGTGAAGAGTAAATATAATTCATTGGATTTGAGTGATAGGCACGAGTTTCTAAACTCTTTTTTTCCTTTTCCTGTTGTGAAAGTGACCCGTGTGTTATTTTTTTGTTCTGACTGTGGTCCTTCAAAGTTTTACCTTTCTGCTCTTCTAGAATAAAATGAGCGACTTTTAAAATGCTTTGGGAGGAACATTAAGTTAAAAGGCCTGCACACACTGAAAGCAAAGTGAGTTTCCTCCGCACTGTTTGGCTCTCTAACCTTTCTGCTTTTCTTCTTCTGTCCTTCTCACACTCACTCTCCTCCCTTTCACCCTTGTTATATATTGCTCTCGCCTCTGCCCTCTCCTCCATCTACATTCTCCCTCCATCTCTCTGCCTCACCTCTTTCCCTCCACACACACACACACACACACACACGCACCTCTATCCATCTGTGCTCCCCTCCACTACCTCCTTCTTCCTCATCTCCACTCTGTGTCTCTGTTGAAGCAGCTCAAAGTCCCACTGCAGCTGATCCTCTCCAGCAGGCTTACACAGGAGTCCAGCAGTATGCAGGTCTGTCTGTCACTCTCACTGCAGAACTCATTGGTGTGTCTGCTTATATGCATGGATGTGCGTTTGTGCATCTTACGGAGATGGGGGGGTTACAGAAAGAAAGGCGAGGATAAAGATAAGCGCTCCTTTGTTCACATAAGAATTTTGATCATGTAACATTCAGTGTTTCCGTCTCACTGCATCACTTTATTCTCTGTGTTGTGTTCAGTGTGTGTTTGTGCAACATGTAGACTCTATTGTCTGTTATCTGATCGATTGCTTGCTGTGAGCCTGCATATATCACATTGTTTGTATGTATCTGAGTGTGTGCTGTAGACATGACTGTTATCTGATACGGAGTGTGCGCGTGTGTTTGTGTGTGTCTCAGCAGCCTACCCCGCTGCATACGGTCAGATCAGCCAAGCTTTCCCGCACCCTCCACCCATCATTCCACAGCAGCAACGAGAAGGTAACACCGGTCACACACTGCTGCAAACATTTACTCATATTTAATTCTGTTAGCTGTCTATTTCAAGTTGTTAAATATGTTTCTGGATCAAAGAACCTTATCTAAAATAATTTCCAGGTAGATGAACACAGAGTATAGTTTTAAAAAGATAGGGGAAAAAAGGCTAAATAAGTCTCTTCTTGATGATTATTTTGCCATGTGCTATCCAAACATGAAAGGTGTTTAAGATTAAATGAATCATGAAAGAATAGGAATATAAATGAGTATTTGAAAGTCAAGTGTAAACCTGCTTGTGAACTTAATGACCCCCGAAGCTCAGTGGACTCATGTCTGGGACCTTACTGCCCTCTTGTGGAAAATATAGAAAACAATGGAAATCACTCACGAGCCGTTGCAACACAGATGCAACCTTTTAAGTCTTCAGTTATCATTTCATAAGGAACACATAAGAGTTTTGAAACAGAAACTTACCTTTTTTTATCCATTTTACCAGAAAAAGACAGAAGGTTGTTTCACAAAAGTGACTTTAAAGCATTTTCACAAACACATTTATGGTAGCGTCACTTTTCACAAATGGTAGTTATTGACAGTGACTCTGACAGGGTTTTTGAATGCTAATTCTATAGGTTTTAAAAAGTTACATTTGTTTTGATCAGTGAAGCTGGTCGAAATTCAAAGGAGAGGAAATTATTTTATGTTGAAAACACAAGCTTTTATTTTGCATGTCTAGAGAAAAAGACCTCTGCTCTGTTAGAAATCTGAAGAGCACAAAATATACTATCACAGAAGTCAAAGCAGCAATGAACAGATTGAATGTCTGCTTGAAAAGGAATCAGTTATCACTGCCGTTAACTTTTCTGTCACCTAATCGATTGATGGACCAAGTGCGGTTTGAGCAAATGTTTCTTTAGTGTGTACATTTTCCCTTGAAGTGCAACAAGCTCGGACACAAATGCAAATGCTGATATTTTGTGACATAAACTAAGATTTTTCTCATTTTTGCAGAAAATATTGACGCTGTCACAATGTATACTTTCACTGAAAAACTGAATAATCAAAAGTTGATTTATCCACGTATCTGCAGAACATTTGGAAATTGCTATGATTAAAAATGATGCTATTAGTTCATTTAATTTCCAGCTTTGTTTGTTGTGTGTTTTGGCCTTTTTTGGTAAATGATTTCCTATCAAATATGGAGGTGGAAACAGAGTGTGAAAGCATGGGTACACCTAATGGATAGTGAAACGGCAACAAGATGACCTGTTAAACAAAAGGTCCACAGGGCGCAATATCTGCCATCTGTACAGCCTATCACAACACCTCTTGTTCTGGTGTCATTTATAAGAAGTGCATCATCCTATCATCCTGTATTATTTACGCTGCACTTTAAACATATTCTCCTGTCGTGGTCTCCCTGTTTTTTTTTTTTTTAACCTTACCCCTGTCTTTCCTCTTGTCACTCTGTCTCTCCATTTGTCTCCCCTTCCACTGTCTGTCTCTGTTTCAATGCAGGACCAGAGGGCTGCAACCTGTTCATCTACCACCTCCCTCAGGAGTTTGGGGATGGAGAGCTGATGCAGATGTTCCTGCCTTTCGGTAATGTCATCTCCTCCAAAGTGTTTGTGGATCGGGCGACAAACCAAAGTAAATGCTTTGGTGGGTAAAAATGAACAAGACCAAAAGATTATTGGTTGTTTATTTTGATGATTCTTTTTTTTTTCACTGATCACGTTTTCTTTTTTTCTTGCTTTTTTCTTTTCTTTTTTTTTTTTTTTTTTTACCACAGTCAACAACCCCCTTTCCCTCAAACCTCTCTTTGCTTTTTCCTCTCCGAAATGAAAACGAGAAGATTAGGGAATCATTCTGCAGTTGTGTAAAAGCTGGCTAATACTAATAAAAAAAAAAAACATGAATAATTACTTTCTCCACTTTTCTATCAATCTTTACAGCTGTTTTACTTTGATGTTCAAACTTCTTTTGAGTATTTATTTCCAGTGTCAGTATAGCTGTTTTATTCTCACACTTATATTGCCATGGTGATACAGAAGTACTGTCTCACATTATCACCACGAACAATGCTGCCGATCAAATAAAGCACTAACTTCTGAATGGATGGTGAAGACTAGTTAATGGCGAGTCCATTAGGTGCAAGCAAATTCGCTTCTGTTCAATAATATGACACAACATGAATGTTTTGAGATGCAATCTTTCATTTATGATGAAGTATAGTATATAGTTCAGTAAGCTACTATAAACTGATGTTTGTACACCATTTAAACTTTTACTATTAATACAACTTTTAACTTGTATTGTGGATGTCAATTTGTCTTTAATTATATGTGCAAATTAAATTGTTTCATTTCTCTTTCAGATTTAGAAATCTCATGTAAAGGGCAGCTTTCTAAATTCATCCTCATCTCCATTCCCGCATAACCCCAAAGTGTCCATGCTACCTCATCTAACAACATCTTCCCTGTCTCTCTCTTTTGGCCTATCCCCAGGGTTTGTGAGCTTCGATAACCCCGGTAGTGCCCAAGCCGCCATCCAATCCATGAACGGCTTCCAGATCGGCATGAAAAGACTCAAGGTTCAGCTCAAGAGGCCAAAGGACGCCAACCGCCCCTATTAGCCCCCGCCCCAGCCAGCCGCTGCCATCCTGGCGGCCGGGGCACCAATCGTGCACAGGGAAAGACAGGTCAGGCATCCAGCTCTGATGTGTTTTCCATAAGCTCTCATACATGTCGTAAAACATTGGCAGGCGCCTAATAACAACCTGACCATCTGTAAAATGCTTGTGAGGATTAGTGACATTTGTTAAGTCAGTGTCAGTCACGTTTGTACAACACTCACTGCAGAGTCCTGCTAATTCACTCATGTGTAAGTGAAGTAGACCACGCATCCTAGAATGAAAAAGTGTTTTTGGAAGCAGAAAATCTTTTCATAAAAGCAAGGAATCTCACTAATATCTAATCCTGAAAGCTTACAGTATAATATCAGTTAAAAAAAACATTGAAAGTTGTTACAAACATGCTGCTGTGGGATGGAAATCAATGCATCCTAATGCATCTAATTTTGAAATTTCATTGATTATTCCGTTTTAATGGCTAACAAAAACCAAGTTGTCGAGGTATTTATTTACACGTAGCCTCCTCTATTTGCAGAACATCTTTACAGTATGTGACCATGCATCTTACCCTGTAGGTAAAAGATAATTGGCGTATGGTTCAGTGTGTCGCACAGGAAAGGAAGTGCTTCCAAGGGGGAGGCATTTATTACCCCTCAGGCGGGTAATTGTGCCGTTCCTCTTTGTCTCCCTCCTTCATCTGTGTGATGGAGAGTTTGGGCTGTGTCGTTCATTCACCACTGATGACTTCATTCAAGGGCAACTTATCACCCACTCACAAACTAACTGAACCATACCACACAGTGTCCCATGGCAAATCACCGCAGGCAGAATACTGCAATCTCGTATGAATTTGTCAAGAAATGCGCCACCACCGCTCCTTTTGATATATTGAAACATTTTCAACAGAATGTTGGAAAAATCACAGTTCAAATTACCTTTTCTTTCCCGAAGATTTTCTAGAGTGTTTGCAACAACTTGTTTCTGAACTTGTACTTCACGTTAAATGATTCAACCAGGAAACAAAACCTAACTTTACTTTCATTAATTTATTCATTTCCCATTCCCACTCCCCAGACACTGTCAGGCAAGAGGTGGAGCCGTGATGCTTTGTCACACTCTTGGATTATACAACACAAAAATTATTTTGCTTAAAACATCATTAGATTATTTTTTCAAGTGAGGTTCTTATAAAACTAAGCCCTAAATCAAACTTTTGCATACTACAAAATCTAAAGGAAGTCCTTAACAATGGTTGTTGAGATAATTAGTCGAGGTGATCATGGACGTATACTGTAGATGTGCGTGAAACATTTTTGAAATTTCCTATTTTTTTCTGTGCTTTTCAGGTTTTGTTGGGCTGAATCGTATGTTGACCACTTGCTACCCACCACTGAGTGCAAACCCAACATCTGGACCACTGAGGCTGCTTCAGAAAAAGAGAAGAGAAAAGAGTGAAGGCCGAATCAAGGACGCCTCCTTTTGGATGTACTAAAACTTTAGAACTCAGAGAGCATTTGTACCAGCCTGGTTAGCCCCAGGACTTCTTTTCTCCTGCACACATATACACACCTCTTCCCCCCACAAAAACCCTGCTTGAATGACAGCTACCTTTTTTGGACCACAAAAACTTTTACTTGAAAACTGAGGGAGGAGGAAAAAAAAGTAAAAGATACTATATCAAACCTACTTACAATGACCAACCCACCTGAACTCTTAAGGGAAACCGGATGTCAAAAATCCAGCAAGAGCAAAACTTTTTAAAAACTGAATAGTGGATTGCCGTAGGAGATCTTTCTGTGAGATGGTTTAAGGGTTTGGACAGTTGACTTTTGAAGACCAATTTATAAGACTTGAAACAAGGAGGGACAATTTCTCGGAGTGAGAACTTAAGTAGGGAATGTGATATTTTCAGGACACAAATTGGCTTAGACTTGGGATGGCCATCTTTAGCTCGGAGTGCCTGTCCGTTTCCAGGGGATACCGTTGCCGAGGAGAGCCATAGCAACGGTCTCCAGGGAGTCTTATCTGTCATTCCTTAGTTGTTTTAGGGACCAAAAGACCAAACATTTTTATTGCTGAGGACTTGTAGCTCTAATATACTCGGACCACTGCATCTCTTTTCAGCCAGTGTTAACTGGCTGGAGAGTTGCACTTAAAAGAAGTGTACATTTCAAATATATACAACACATGTATATATACATATATATTGCTGATATGCTTTTTGAATACAGGCAAAACTATTTCCGACGACCAAATGGGGTCTCTCACTTCGCTAGTTTACAATTACTCAAAAATGTTTATTTTTTTCCCTTTTTGTTTTGTCTCGCGAGGGATGGCGAGTGCATGGGAGGGGCTGCTCCGTATCACAGCCTTATCTTTTTTAACTTGACATCCTAACCTCATAAATAGAATTAACATCAGAAACGTTTGAAATATATGAACTTGTTTATATTTGCAGTACATATATATGTATAACGAGCATTCAAGCAAATGTATTCATATATACAGTATATATGGATAATAGATATTAATCACAATTATATGTATTTATATGCACATATTTTATATATGTGTGTCTGTATATAGAACGGCTACTGACTACATTGAGCTGTAATTTTTTTGTAGATTTTAGCTGGAGTTTGAAGCATTGCTCTGCTTGGGTGGAATTGCAAATCTGGCAGCTCCCAAAACTGCAGGCATTCCTATCTCTGATTAACTATATGCTGACACACAATATGTTGCTAAAAGATACATGTGTGAGAAAACACATATGGTGTAAATATTATCTCAAAATGCAAAAAGCCACATCTCAGTAGCAGGCTTTAAGAGAATCAGGCTATACGATCTTAGAGGAAAAGGACAATTATCTTCGACTCTATTCCAAGCATATCGTTTGAGCTTACACACACAAACACAAGTAAACACTTCAAACACACACACACACACGCGCGTGCACACACACACAAAAACTTCTCTTTGAAACTTGAACCAAAATGAATACGTCTCACAACCCTTGCTCTCTTTTGCATTCAGTAAAGTGCATGTAGCGTATGGGCTGTCACCATGTCAAGGTGTGCCTTGTCACCTGCAGAATCTGCCATCCAGCACTGTGCTCTCAGACAACAAAGAAAGAAACAAAGAAACAAAAAAAAAAACACGAACACACACTACTGCAAGCAGCCAATGCGCTATTATGATGTCAAAAAACTCCAGCAAGATCCATATCATTTCTCAGCTGCATAGAGAGCTTCAGTGCATGTCAAATACAGCAAATCGTCCAGTCACTGTTGTTCCATTGTTGTCTTTTGAAAAAAAAAAAAAAAAAAGGCATTTAGAAATAAAGTAGATACATACGACTACACTACAAACAAAAGTGGGCATTAGATTACCTGTTAGCACAGGTGCTGTCTATCAAAGCTGTGTGCAGGGGCACCTGTGACTATGTTCTGCTGGATGGAGTGAAAGAAAAAGAAAAAGGGTAGAGTTCAGGGTTGCAACAGATATAACACAGCTTGACAAGTGACGTGACTGAGCTTACTGAACTGAGCAATATAATTATAGTGAATATGACACTCGTGTAATGTTGATGAATATGTTGCAGAGCTAGCTTCCCACTGGACAGAGAAAGGCGAAAGGGTTTTTGGATCTTCCTATGAAGCAGTTTATGTGTGAATCTCCGCTGGTGATACTTGGCATGAAGCATATACTTTAAAAGATGTTATATGGCCTTATTATACTGTATGTCCCCATACAATTAAACGTAAACTCAAAGCTACGATGAAACTGTAACATGAAGCAATAAGTGTGGAAATCCATTTATCCATTTAAACTGCTGTATCAACGAGGCAGGCTTCACATTGCTTTGGCATACAGTTTCTCATAACATTCTCCAAAAATGGTATGAAGACCTACTATACACCTGCAAAAGGTCAACAGACTAAGATTTATTGGATTCTGCATTCACCACATATTGAGTTGGTGGGGATTACTCAATGAATATTCATATATATAAATATTTATAAGGCTATATGACACTTTTGAAGACAATGCTTCCTGTTGTGTGCAGTTACAAGTTTCCTATAAACCGCTCATTATGCTATTTCCCCAGCGTCTGTGTGTAACCTTTTTAACAGTTTGAATCATTTAACATTTACCTTCCAAATCCAGCAAGGCTTAAAGACCACACTATCCGTCCCAGGATGCCTCCGTTTGTGGGCCACATACTACAAAAACAACCTCCTAAACTTGTGATACAGTGCGAGCCAGATGACCATCGTGATCAACTGCGCCTGTCTCAGAGCAAAACCCTTCCGTGTCCTTCCGAACTGTTTCTATCCAACAGTAACATCAACCTAAATGTCACATGTCTCCTATCCATGATCGCCGCACTGTACGTTCTTTTTGACTGCCCCCTGCTAATCAGAGAGCAGTTAAAAAAAAAAGAAAGAAAAAGTGTACACAGTTTGTGATTTTCTTACGGTTTGTTTGAGCAATTAGTCATGCCTTTTACCCATGTTTTCATGTCAAGGGAAATAAGACGAAGCAGAACAACCGTAGGAACAAGAGTGCCAGGCACCTCAACTTCATTTGCTCCGACTTAAAGCTGCAAGTTTACATGGAAAAAGTCAAAAGAAAAGTGGTTCAAAAACAACAAGAGACAGAGCAGAAGTTTGAGTATAAATATATATATAAATATATAAATATTTACATAAACTGATGAATATACTGTAAATTGTTTCTTTTTTTGCTCTGTTTTCCTCTGTACATAGGTTTGCATATTTTATAGGACTTTTACTTCTATCTACAAGGACTGGATAAAGTACTTTAAATACTTAAAAAAAAAATATATATGAATGAAAACGTGATAATGCTCATTAAAACCAGGTACAAAAAAAAATAAATGAATAAATAAAAAATAGTCGCTAGGATACGGTACAAACTGTAGGACCTGACCAAGGCATTTACCCAGAATACAGTCAGGGAGAGCATTGACCTCAGTTAGAGCTTAGACACTCATTATTTTATAAAACAAAAAATAAACATTCATATATAATCTATTCATTTATTTGTTTAAATATTTATTTTGAAGTCATGTCAAGATGATAAGCATGCTTTCATGGCATTATTTTTCTATGAGTTGGTACGTGACCAAATAGTTTTTATATGACATGCACGGGCTACTGTCGTGGTCCACAGATGACCATTGTTCCTGTCTGCAGGACCAGGCCTTCAGCACTTCTTTGATCATGGAGAAAACCAACAAACAAACAAAAAAAAGCTCCAATTGACCAAGTGATGTCAGAGACAGATTTTAAATCATTTATCTATTTATTTATTTATTTATTTAGTTGCATTTATTTATGGTGTGCTGCTTGATTCAAGATCTGAGCTCTCCTATTGCCACTGATCTGCTTGCTTGTAAGTGCCCGGTTGTATCACTACACCACATCTTAACCGCTGTTACAGTAAGTATTGCAGAATTTTTCTGTCACTGGTAAACTATACACAGCAATGCAGTACAACACTTAAGCCTTATGTATATTGTAATTATAGATTCATACTCCTTCTGTTCTTTACAAAAAAAAAAAAAAACCAACTACGCTTTGTTAAAATTGCTGGGGAAAAAAAATGCCAAATTGGTCTTTCTTCAATTTCGATTGTCATTTGATTCATTCTGAAACCTCCCACTATGACAAGGGGTCATTCCTGCTTAAACATTTCATGTTAAAGCAACTGTTTAGATAAATGTTAAAAAACATGCAGTAAGAGACTGATTTATTGTTGATCGCTGATTCATCGGTGGCATGAAGCAACAGTTTTGGCAATTAAACCCATTTTCCCAATTTTATTTTAAGTGTTCGACAGAGCTCTGATCTTGTTCAACCGATGTGTTTTGCCAAGAACAAAATTCAATCAAGACTGCACTATTTCACAAGAAAAGAAAACCGAGTTCCTATCCATTTTCCTCAGTGCTGTTGTCGGTGTGTTTTTATTTCTAAAGCTCAGTAGTGTTGCTAGAATCCCATTTTACATCATGTGGTTTTCAAAGTATTCTGGAAATGTACTGTATTTCCCAATTTCAGCACAGATGGGGAGTGGGGAAATGAATGTTGCATATTAAGCTTTGCCAGGTTCCTGATGAGCTGAGCTTCTGATTGGGCAGTGCGCTTTAGGCCCCCGCCCCTGTCTCTCCAGACTGCACCATTCTCTGGTCCCCTGGACTCCTCTTTTGTAATTTTAAATGAATGATGCGTCTCAGCTTAGCCCAATAATAAAGCACAGTCTAGAACAAAGTATCCTGAGTGGTGTCATAATTATTGATTAACTTCTCAATATCATGAAGACACAAATAGCCTAATTTCGAAGGTAATATCTGTTATTCAAACAACATCTGACAAAGGCACAGAGCTCCTCAAAATACAGCGGAAGGAGTTGGGTGCAACGTGGAACAACCGGCTCTATTTCCTGGGACTCGCCACGGTTGTATGATTTATGCAGAATACATTTGAGTCAGATTCAGAGGAGACTATTGTGAGTCATGAGATTCAGTTTGCATTTATGTTTTCAAGCTATTGTGAGGCAATTAGCACAGCTGGCGCTCAAGTTTTCCTGAGGTAATGCAAGCTATTAATACAAACAGAACCAGTACTTAATAAATTAGCATTTATTTGTGTGACGAAATGGGGAAAAAAATTAAATTAAATTTCCCATAAAATCAGCACAACGTACAAGATCAAATTTATTCGAATTTCAGAAGGCCAATAGTGAATGAAATAAAAGACGCTTCAAAAGGTAAAATCAGACTGGTGAAAATCAAGCGACTTTGTCTTTTTCCTTATTCCTCCTCCTACTTTGTCAACAAATAAAGAAAATATCTTCCAGTATTCGGCTTTCTTCCAGGTCCTGCCGAGTGCTCTCAGGATAAGGCCCACCAGGAGTAAGCAGGAGTCGGCCCACTGATTTGGGGGCAGCCAAGGTCGACCTGTGTCGTGATGTTTTGGGTCTTCGAGCACCTGGCTTGCACTGCTCGGGGGCAGAGACGGGAGAAAAGATATCCAACAAGTCAACCATAGAAAAGTCCGACCTGAAAAACATTGAAAATTTTTTTTTGTCATTTTTAAATCAATCCACACACGCACACAAGATCTCAGCTCGTTTCAAAGGTTGAATCGGCACCGGCTAAGTTCATTATAAAGAACCCAGTAAAAATCTGTAGAGAGGCAATACGGTAAATGAGCATCCTTGTACTGTAGAGAAATTCACACAAAGGTAGTTACACTAGGTGGCCTCAAAGTTAAGTAGAGATGGTGCGATCCAAGGGGCCAACAGACAAGGCTGAAGGCCATTTGGAAATGAAAACTTGTATTCCAAGTATTAACAAAATATTTCTTGCTGAAGTGTCTACTGAACCCAAACAAGCAGTGTTAACAAGTAGAAACCACCGGGGCGCCCCCACAAAAAAAAAAAAAAAAAAAAAAAAAAAAAAAACAGTTTCTTGCAGGTGTGTGAGAATGAGGGGGAGAGAAGCTGGTGCTTTCTCCCCTAGAATAGAAATGAGGGAGTGTGCTGTGAAATAAATAAACCAAAATGGGGGAGATTAAGCTAATAGAGATTCAATCCCTCAGTCTGGCTGGCTTGATAAATTATTCAGTGTATACACAGTCGAACGACGGCCATTTCAGATACAAAACATGAATTCTTTAAAGCACGCTCGACTGATGTGGCTAACATAATTCTCTGCTCGTTTAAAGCTGCATCGATTTGCATCGCGCGGCTCTGCACACAGCTCTCCCAGGTAAAGGCGATCTTCGGGATGCACTTGTTGATATGCAGCTGGGTGGTCGGCAGACAAGACACACTGGTGGAACTTCCAATCAGGGCACATTTGTGTTCTTCCACACGTACTTATAGACTTTAAAATGTCATGTTTTCAAACTAACTTGAGGCAGCACACAGCATTAGTTTAAAGGATATATTTTGCTTCAGCAACATGAGCTAATGTATGTACATGTTTGTGCACAAGGGACAGAAAGTGAATGAAGGTTAAGTCAACTAAGGGATTAGAACTGATGCAGGGAGGGAAAATAAAAAAATACAGGCTAAAGATCAAATAAGTGAATCTGTCATCTTCATTTCATCTTCTGCCTGTCAACAGCAAAGGCGGAAAAGATGGAGAGAATGAGAGTGATCCGTGTGAGTCAGCTTGTATGAAAGAGAGAGACTGGAAATGAGTGCTGCTTCGTGGATAGAGGAAGGCAGGCTGGGAATGTGGGGGAGGGACTCTGGCCGGTTTGCTTCACTCGAAATGTGAGAATTTGCATTTTTATTTGTTGATTTATTTAACGGACAGGGCTCTCAAACAGCCATCCATCAACAAACGACATGTTGGTAATGAATAATGCATCACTTACCAACGGTCACAATCTATAACAAGGGTGGAGTGGGAGTACAGTTTGGGCAGGAATGGGGGGGCGAGAGGGACGGTTAGTGGGTGGGATGAGAGAGGAGTGGTGGCACAGCGATTGCAGAAGGACTAAAGAGAGAATTGCAAATAGATTTCTGAGGAGTACACAAAGAACTTCATTTTTCCAGTCCAGTTTTCATAAAAGTGTGTTGCTACTAGAGTCCTGGTAAACCTATTTTACTTCTACATGCATAAAGTGAAACTGAATGGACAACAGCGGAAGAAACACAAGTTAAGGCTGAGTTAAGCCTGATTAAAGGCTGAGTTATACTTCTTTTTACTGCCCTTGCCCTTGCCCTTGCCCTTGCCCTTGTGTTAATGGCTCGAGTTTATGCTTCATTTAGCTTTGCCGGCGCTTGCGTGTGCTGCGTGGCGATTCACCGCCAGGACAGTAGGTGGAGCAGCGGGTTTTTTCAATGACAAGCCTACTACGATTAAAGGAAATTCACCGCCAGGACCTCTTCGGCAAGTCTCTCTTCGAGTGGATTCATCATAGACATAATATATATATTATGTCTATGGGATTCATGCTTCTTCTTCTTCTTTGCTTTCTACCTTGGCGTTTGAAAACAGCGGTCTTTTATTAGGGGATGAAACCGGAAGATGAACACGCCGCCGGATGTGATGTAGATAGTGGCTTGTGCTCGCGTCCAGAGTGGCTACTCTATAGCTCTGCTCGCGTCTTGCGTGAAGTTTAGAAAATTGAGGTGACACACGCAAGCACGCAAGGGGGGGCTTGCAACCGCGCAAGGGCTTGCGTTGCATCTTGGACTATAAATCAGGCTTTACTGTGGTTGAAGAAGGCTTCAGACCTTAGGAATTGCAGGTCGTTTGGGAGACATCTAGAGACACTGCATGGCCAACACTGAAGTACTTCCATCTTCTGTGCCAGTCAATACAACATTAAGAACCCATAGGGAATGTAAAAGAAATTAAACTTAAACTATAATTTACCTTGATGCAAAAATCTTTAATAAAAAAAGTATCAGACCAAATGAAACAGAAGGTAAGTGCTGCTCTACTTTCAAATATCTCTTAAATGCTTTGAACTCAGTAAAAAAAAAAAATAATAATTTGAATGCAATAAAAACTGCATCGATATACTGTCTCTATTGTACCTCTGTAAGGCCACAAAACTCCTCCACATATACCAACTGCCATCTTCTTTTCACTCATAACTTTCACTGCTTACTTGGCTCCTCTCTTTCATTAAAGATAGCCGTCTCGCCCCGGTGCCCCTTTTCATTTGCAGTCCAAACAGTAAGATAAAAAACCTATAATGGCCACTGCATACATCCCGCATGACAATTTCCAAACCAATCAATAGCAGGCGGGCAATAGCAGGATAGATGGAGATGAGATGGGCAGGGTGTGCTGGAACTGTCTCATTACTAACTAGCACAGAATTCATGAAAGGATTAAGAAGGTCACCGAATGTTAACCCCAGCTTTGGTTTTGCAGTTTCCACATCAAGAATGAATTGGTTAAGATTCGATGACCATGAGGGACACAGTGTTGCCGAGTGAAAGAGAAGGGAAGAAAATCTTAAAGCAGTGTAGACTTTTCTCAACGAAAGGGAAGCTTTGTTTATCTGATGTTGCTTAACCAATTTATACAGTGTTGTTGTTGGATCTTCGTTATGGTTCAAAGAGTTTCTGTCAAAAGGAAAAAGCACTCAATACAGATTCAATAATGTTCATTCTGTCACGATGCATGATAAAATAACATCTATGGAACTATATATATATTCACTTGTCCTTACTTTTTTCACAAAAAAAAAAAAAAAAAAATCATTGCGGTAATCAAACTGCTCTGACAAGTAATCCGATTACTCCAATACAAGATAAAGCCTCATTCACAGCAAAAGTCTTTTTTTTTTTTTAAACATACAAAAATAAGTCTGAAATAATTTGGTAAACCACTGATTTGATTATTGTTACAGTTGATTAGAAAAATAAATAAAAAAGAAAACCCTCAGTGTTGCAAACAACAACTTTAATAGGCTTCAGAGATGAAAATGGATGGTAATGAGATCTGATACCTTGGGTCCCCTGTTGGAATTAATGGGCATCTGCCAGAGCTCACAGTTAAACTTGGATCATGCACAGCCTTGATTACCAGCTCAGACTAAGTAGTTAAATTTGAGGTGTTCTTGAGAATTATCCTTTAAAACACAAGGGGAGTTGATGTCAGAGCTACTGTATCACTAATCAACTAGAAAAAGAAAAAGATCAAACCTACAGCAAGAATAGAAGTTGGAACTCCAACTTTTCTTTCTTCCCACTTTTCATTTTATCCAACGCTCTCACCCTCAGACACACTTTTAACATCTCCTCCTCTCTCTTGCTTTCTGTGTCTCATTACTGTGGCAGAGAGAGAAGGGAGAGCAGCGTGTGCATGCAAGTCTGTTCAATTACACCTGCTGCAGGATCCCTGCTAGGCCGACTAATGGAACGCAGCATGTGTCCTGACAGGCTGGCCACAGCACTAGCTAGCCCTGTAAAAAGCTTCATTTAGCTCCTCACAGCTCAAAAAGTTCAGACATTAAGAAAAAAAAAAAAAGTCTTCATTTGGCAACTAACACGGTGGCAAAAATGATCAAGAAAGAAGGTGCAACATTCAAAATTCATATTTGTATTCTTTACGTGTCGCAAAATTGGTAATATCCATTTGTAACTAGGGGAAAAACACCTACTACCTTGAGTCATAAACAACTGATAAAATACAGCTAATTATCTCCCCAGTGTTTTTCCACTCCCTCTTTCTTCACCTTGATCTGAATAGACAGCTACAGGTTTCTGATATTTGGTTATTGAACCAAAAAAAGAAAAAGAAATCTAAGAAGCCGCCCAGAGTTCCTTTAGGTTTCTCATAGCTCTTCTTTTCACTTTCTTCATAACAAAAAGGAGACAATTGATGGAATTGTTCCATAATTAATATTACGAGTAGCACCTTTGCTTTTTGCAGCTGTGACAAGACAAAAATTCTGAGAAGGCGGCCAACTGGAAAGTTTTGACCTCACTTCCTTAGTCCCACGGAGCATGTGTGTCACTATGACAACACAGGGGATGACATTACACATATACTGTAGGCTGTGCTTCTGTACGACAGCTCTAAAATAAATCAGACATTAGCGCCACACAAAAGTAGAGGGAAAAAGCTTAAAACAATTTAAAAAAAATAATAAATCACCCATTTGGTTTTTTTTTTGTTGCAGAGCCTCCATGTGAGATGTCACAGTCAGTATACATTTGTATGTGAAAAGTACTGCAAGCTGTGGCAGTTTGTTAGCACGTACAGCCAGTTCTTGTGTTCCTACAGATGCCGAGTCGGGCTGGAGCCAATTAAAACCTGTGTATGCAGAGTCATTTGACGCAGATCTCAATGCCAATTAAACACTCAAGAGCCAGATGTTAGTGAGTGTTAACAGGTTTTTTTTTTTACCAGTGTAAAAAGGACATATTAAACTGTCCTGCAATTACAAAAGTAGTGACAAAAAGGACATATTAAACTGTCCTGCAATTACAAAAGTAGTGACCTGTTACTATATAAATAAGTCTGGAAACAGTATCTTTTAAAATCAAGACTTTTATCGGGACTGAACAATTTCAAACTGGCACAGATGCATGCCTTTTCACTGCCTCATTAAGGTGCTTAAATGTGCAATTTCTA